>NC_091052.1:6250000-6875000 GCF_963966145.1 Tenebrio molitor
AGTTTGCGCAAATTACGTTGTGATTTGCAATAAAAATTTCTTGCGGTTTCAGCGTAAAAGTACGTAGATAGCTCTTGGAAGCTATATTTTTTGCAAATACATATATTCAATTAAAGAAATACAGGAATCAAAATTAACGGTTGAACAGTGAATTTACGTAGACTTGGTAATTATAACGTCTTAACTTTTTCTCTTAATAATGGGGAAATCTGCTCGAAATTACTAATTGTAGAAAGTTTATTACTCATAATATTCATTAATTATTGACTTACAAATAGCAGGCAAAGTGCTTACATTGTCACGTTATAATTTAAATATAATTGCCTAATTCGCATATCCGGTGTGTAATTGTGTTGCTAATCACAATCCTTAAACACTTTTCAAAATTATTCTTGTCTACGAACATTGACAATGAATGGAATATTTTTCATTAAGAGAAATTGTTTATTTTATTTTTATTTGCTTGTCCACATCACCAAAGACTGGAACCAATTTGTTATTTTCTCGAAGCAACTCGGCTTAATTTTTTCAATATCTCGTGATTGATTATTTTTTAGTCCTACTTTAAATACGACAGGCACACAGGATACCGTATCGAAGAGCTGACGGAAGTCTAAAATAAAACAAAACGAGTGATTCTGGTAACAAGGTAGGCATTTCGAAATAAATGTGGTTCTCATTAACTGAAACGTCCATTTTGCAAGAATGCTGACTAGATGATTTGTTACGAAACTGTGACAAGTTAAAATTATTCCATTTTTATTGGGATAATTTTATGTGAGAATCTGGTGCGAGTGTGGTCATTTGACATTTTGTACGAATATCAGTAGATGTAACATGTTCTGCCGTAGGAGTAAGACCATATGAATTCAGTTTTTTAATTTTAATTTACATTATTCGACGAGACCGACACAGCATTTTTGACGAAAATGAAAGAAATAAAAGAAAATTCGCAAGTTAATTAATTCACACGGTAAATAGTGAAATATCTCCATGAAATCTCTAACCTTGTATTTTTAATCGAAACAATGGTAATAATCAGAGAAAATTGTAACTCGCAGGCTTGGCTCCGACCTAACAAAAAGAAAAGATAATGCAAAGGACAGTGCTTTGGACAGGGACAAATATTTAGGATTTTTGCCTTGATTTTTGTCAGAATGAAACCGATTCGGGGATTTCAGTTGAACAAAATTGCCATAATAAAATTGTAACAACAATTCGACGAGTTTTATATATCCAGTTAGTAATCGATACAATGTTGTTTTCACCATTGCGCCGACACAATAAAATTACATAACGATATCAGTGAACTGTATAGTGTAAATAAAACAAACTAAATTCAACATAATAAACATCAATGCTGCAACTGAACCGGCTTGCCACCAGAGCGTAAATATTCAACCACTTTCCCTTCAGGCACAGCCTCCATACCGCAATTTATGCACTAGAAATTCAACTTTACATACGCAGATACGTCATAAAAATACGTACAAACTTAACCACAACAATAATGGGTTCATGTACCACAATATCTGTCCGAGAAGGACAACCCCGAACTCTACTACGGAATCCAGATTCTTGAATCAACTGAAATATTAAAGAAAAAAAGTGAACGGTTGCGATGCTCGTCCGAACTGATCAACGAATCAAGTTTTGTTTTCGACGCGTGCACAATAGAATTTTTATAATCCGATAAGTCATATTAATTCGAGCAGAACTTGACTTTCTATCTGGGGAAGTAGACTTTCAGATTGCTTTTTAATTTCATCCACGTTGTCTTAGGATTGTCAGCGTTGTTGTGAAATTGATCTTTGTATAGTTTCCAAGTCTGTTCGCGGAACTTGGCGTAACTTAAACTGCACCTCGACACGCAATATTCATTTTGTAAATGTTTTTCTGTAATTATGGTGTAATTCATTTTACATTGAATTTTTACAAGCTCCATAAATTAGCCTCACAAAGAGACATTCGTTTATCGAGCGATCTTTTTCCGTGAGGTGCGACACAAAAACAAACATTTTTCACGTATAGACGCTGATCCGTCTGTTCACCTCTTTGCGTGCTAAATAAAAGAACCATTTTTTACCAATCAAATCAACGCAACGGAAACTTCTTCATTACATGCCCCTGATAGATATAATTTAATACCGCAACTGTCATTAAAAGGTCATTTCCATTTTTTCTGATCTTTACTGCAGGATATGCAGCACAAGTATTTCTGCATGACTCGAGCAATTACGGTATGAAAATATTGTAATTCCGCAACGGCCGCGTATTTTCAATTAATGCGTGAAACTCTAAAGGGGCGGTCGGAGTTATAATAAATCGCTTCGCGGGTCGATGATTGTGGGTTCCGGCAAGTCTCTTTACCAGCTTCTCATCTTTTATAACCCTATTTAATGTGTTCTGTTGCATTTTATGGCTACCTGTTTCGGTTCGGTTCGATAGCATATAAATGCCTAAACGACTTGAACGTTTATTTTTAATTGGCAGAAAATAAGAAACTAATCTGGTCGTTAATTCTTCGAATTTTAACCTCTCGGTCGCCATCACTGCCACCCTACACTGTAATGCTTTTTGCCAAACGCGTGGATTATCTCGCCGTTGATAGGTCGAGTTAATTTCCGAAATTTCGGATAAAAATTTAATAAGACCAGACGTACCTTTTGAACGTTCTGTAAGAAAGTTTAAACGTGCAGTGTCTAAAACATAAATTACGGCTTGTTCTTTACTCCACTAACTTCTGCTAGAAGGCGAGTAATTACAAAAGTTGTTGCAAGCGAGCAGTGCGCGGCTATATCGAAAAAAGTACTTAATTCCCAAAGTTTTTAACAGTGCCTACTTCAACTTAACTGCTATATTTATCATCGGTTTTTTCTCTTCGACACCAGAACGGCTTCATGACGCGATTTAACTCAGGTATATTCTTTGATGAAGGAATACACCAACCGACAGCTCTCTTTGTAATTTCGAATTCTATATAAAGTTTATATATAGCGTAACTCGAGCTCACCACCACAACAAAGTCGAAAGCTCTCGCTAAAGAACGTTACAACACAACGTCTAATGTAAACGACTCAAGTAATTCTATACTACACTACATCAAACTAAATTGGAATTGTTCTGGCAAAAGCTGCGACTAATTTAAAATAAAGGAAGAATTTTACTTGGAATTGACTGTCTTGGTGTGTCGCTACGAAGTCACTTCTCGTACAATAGAAGAGATGGAGAGTTAACGAAAAGCTACTTCATCCAAGACCAATTCCCTGGTTGTTTCCTAATACATGGACCACCATCAGCGGCCCAGAAAAAATAATATTTTTTCTGTTAACAGCCTCCTAATTATGCGTTCCGCGAAATACAAATGTTTAGAACTGACCTACGTAAACATCGATAACGTGTGCCTCGAACAATTAACTGCAAGTCATTAAATGTGCGTCGCTTCGGTGAAAGATAATATTTTTCTTTGGATTGTCAGACGAAGGTTTGCCATTCCAAGACAAAAAACAAAACGAAAGGATGGATCGCAGTTCCAACAATCAATTACTCGACTTCCTAGACGAGAAATCAATCGTTTGTTTAAAAAACAAATGGCCAATTGCACATTTTAAATCACATTGTTTGCATCGATAATACTGCAACTGGTTTGCCGACTTCTGCGGCAGCATTTGTCCGCGAACAATATTATGCGAGATTTTTTGCGCTACCTGCAGCGCAACTTCGGAAAGTTGTGTGCTTATTACGATATTCGCTGAATGTTATTAACAAGTTATTCTTATAGTAAATACCGAGACTCGAACTGATTTGACCGTAAATGGAGAATGAAATGTCGATTAACGACTGTTTATCTCGATCTGCAGCTTTTTTACAGAGTGCTCGACTTGATGGATCTTGGGAAATTGCGCGTTTTCAGGTTCATCCGGTGATAGATTCAATTTGCTTGCGAATACCGTCGTTTGCATTTTAATTTTATTGCACCAGAACCGCCAATTAATTATATAAATGTCTTTGACGGAAATGCATAAAACATGCGTTCGCTTGCAAATGACAAAAAGCCGTTGGGGAAACTGCGGAATCCTGAACGCGAAACCACCAAAACAGTGAATTTTTAAATTATCAATTTTTCGTGCTTGAAATTTTTTGTGCGTGCGAGTATTCCAACGGGAAATTTTGATCGGACGTGTATAATATTGCATTTTGGCAATTTTGCCAAACAAAGAATCAAAAGCAACAATCGGAAAATGCAATTTAATTTTCCAGCAATTCATTTGTTCAATTAAAACGGTGTACCGCGATTTAATTGAGAATTTTCAATAATACAGTGGTGATTTATTTCGCTTTGGCAGTCACGTTTAATAAAGTCGATCGCCTGAGGGGCATTTTATATTTTTTTCCTCTGCTGTGAACCTGTTTAATCCACAATTGTAGTCGAAATTTTCGGGTTTAAAAAGTAGACCTCCCAGCATTCGCACCCTCTTATTATAAGGTCACGTTTCGGCCATTTGAATGGGATATTCGTGCTCGTGTTGGTTTTTTACGGATTTCTGCCAGACTGAGCTAAGATTGCTAATAGATTTTTTTGGATCCTTATCTCCCAATGGGCATCTTTTACTGTTTCGAGGTCTCAAATTTTTATGTTTCCGTAAGAGACCGTCTCGGCGAGGTTAGATAGTGGAACCGCCGCAGTACAATATTAAATTATTGAAGAGACAATGATTATTTGAGCAGCTGAAGCCAAACGGTCGTAAAATCCGTATAAACTCCGCAAACGGCGCGGAGTCCTGCCGAGGAATTATTCGAGTGTTTCTGTCAACAATTATTTACTTTCAAAGGCCGTTATTGTTTCACATTCCCCGCAATAAACGTAAAATAGGAAAAATTCAACACTCCTCTTTGCGTTCGGGAAAAAACCCAAAACTCGAATGCTTCTATCAACCGAACCGAACTCGGAATGGGATATTACATTCGCATAAATGTTTGGATAGCTGTTGCAAAAACAAAGGCTTGTTTTTCCTGGGCGGAATCTGGCCGCTGATCGTGCAGTGTATTGTTTGGGGCTGTATTAATTATAGCTGCCGATTGGATTCCGCTCTGTGTTCTACCTGGCGATGGCGTCATTCCACACGTTCCTGGTTTCCCCGTGCTCCAGCCGGGGTATCGTTAAACTGATCACCCGATTCGGGGTTGCGATTTAATTTATTCCGCGATTGTTCCGTCCGACTCTCCTCGTTCTTCCATCGCCCTTCTCTCTTCCGCCCCACATACAGAGATTTAATAAATTTGATGAAGATATAATGATGACGGCCTTATTCACTCGGCGGCCGCCCCGCTGCGCTCCTCGCCAAAAATTTTTTTGCTTATCCCACAAGTCCCGCTTGATTAGCGGCCCACATACAACAGCTGTCATCATAGACAAAAATCGCCACCGAAAAATTGAAACCGTCAAGATTAAACCCGGTTGGTTCTAGTACGTTCTAGTTTTCAGAACAGCTTCTTTCCCTAAAACACTTATTAAACTATCAAATTTACATACACATGTAGTGAACACCGTGTACAAACAATACTTGTTTAGTCACTCCGTATCAACTTTTGCTCGTTGATGACTGGATGAGTCATTTGGTAATCGCAAAATGTTTCTTCAGTGTGTTTTACATTTCATGTTCAATAAATTATGTAATAATTGCAATAACACGAGACCATTATCTTCAGTTCTTCGAGAGGGCTTTGCCCACATGTTCCGCACAATTTGTAAATAAACAACCAAATTGGCACAGTTCCTTGTCTGGTTATGAATGAATTTCTCCTTACTCGTTTCATCCCACGCGGTTGCCGCCTCGCCGTGTTCTTACCTGCAGTGTTCGTCTCTTCAACAAATCTAGACGAACAAAGAAGCTGTCTTGCCAGATAAGTGACGTAACGTATGTCTTGACTAGTCTCTTCCTAGTATCACATAATAACAGCAGAAAAGCAGTGGTGTAGGTGCGAAATTGGACACACTTTTAAATGAGGGATAAATTCATTCGCAGATTGATGATTTTTATTCTTTGTAATTTGTGCATTCAAATGAAATCCTGGGTTGGGAAGGCGTTGGAAACCGTCAGTTGTTGTGCTTTTTTAAAGCGTAGATTAATTGGAGCATGTTGACAGCTAACCTAAAATTTAGTGCCAAAAAATCTTTCTTTTTTTTCTTTCTTTGCAATGTTTTACACTAAAAATAGGATAACTTAACGATTCCTATTCTCGGGGCAAATATCTAAGGGCACCCTTTGCTGAAAACAAACATGTTCAATTATGTCGTGATTAAACATAAACAAATGTCATTCGTGTCAAACGGCGGGAAATTCAAACTTGACACTGTTCTAAGCGGTCAGTCCAAGATTTCATTTGAACGCGCGATATTTTGGGAATAATAATTATTGTTTTAAATGTAATGAGAATAGGGGGCGTCAGTTGTGTATGTACTTCTTACGTATGTGTAAATGGGAGTATTGCTTGAAATTGCTGGGTTTGGATAAATGACGGTGGCCGTCGCGTTACAATAGAAAACAATAGAAACGAAGAACACGCGCCGTTCGTGAACATCCCTAATAACGTAATGCGTCATTCGAGGCGACGCACGTTGTGTTGTTTTGTTGTGGTTCATAACGGGCGATCCTCGAAATTCGAAGTTATCCAGTGAGTTAACAAATGGTCAAAACAATGTTACGTTCGCTTGTTTCCGCCCATATTACGCGGTGAGCGTGATCGCGAACCAGTAGATCATAATACACTTGTTTAGTAAGCGGTCGTACAGTTATTTCCCACTTCTTGTGATTTTCCCAAACCGGTTGGTTGTCGACAATATCCAGCTTCTAGTAAATTGATTCAACATAATATAACCGACGTAACACACATCCCGCTTGAATAGTGTTTGATGGTCATCTCTGTGCGGCGGCGTTGCCATTTAACCTCTAAACCGACAACGCAATTAATACCGGCACAGGCTGTGACTCATACAAAAACTTGTTCCGAACCCTTTCTTGTTTTGCTCTTGCTGCTGGTCTGTCGGTCTACAAGTTCTGTCACCAGTGGCGCCTCGTTCCGCCCGGACTTGCACATCAATTTGCCGTGGCACGTTCAAACACGTTCATTTGATAAAATATCTGAGGTAGTCTCTCTTTGATTGTACATTTCTTGATAAAATGTTTGTGCAGATATTTAACCAAATGCCGCCCATATCACCACCGGACGAACCGGAAACAGCTGTACTTTTTTTAATTAAAAAAAAAACTTCAGTCCATTCTTTCATCGTGTCCCGAATTTTATTTCCTGCAACCCAACCAAATTTTTCTTAGAATGTAGCCAACACGTCGTCTTAGCCGATCGCCAAAGAAAACTGTCCTTTAAAAGGACTTTTACTCCTTTTGTAACTCCGAAAATTAGTTTTAAAAAATCTACCAAGCTGTCAAACGTCACTTTTAAACTACCAACGAATTTTATTTGATAAGAGTTTTTACTCAGTACTGTCCAAGTTTGCTAGATTGTATTTTGCATTACAACAAGGTGTACACCTTGTAAAAATAAATTGTTACAAATCACATTTCCCGGTTAAGTGTAAGACGGCAATTGTTCAATTGCCATTACATTGTACGCAACACGGTTCGCAAACAATTAACTGGTTTCTGATATCACGAATAAAATAAGGTCGCTTAAAATTAGTCTTTTAGGTAATATTCATAATTGCGTCAATTTCTGGTGTGATTATTTTCTAATGTTACCATTTTGCAGAATAAGGTGTATTGTTTTTGAAGTTAATTTAATTCAGTGAATTAAGAATACAACGATCTTTTATTTGAGAAATTCGCCGGAAACAATGGGAGTACATTTCGTTATGAGAAAATTAGCGTAAAACTTGCAGTGAATGAGCAAATCCAATGTTTATTTGGCTCGTGTGCTTTGTCGTACCTGCAAGCTTTATGACTCATGGATTTTAACCAACTGTCTCTATTTAACTGCTATTTATATCATAACGTAATGTCACAAGATATACTGCGATCGTATCCAGCTACACATATAACAACTTTAATTACTTTTACAATATGTTTAGTCGACGTTATTACGTTTAATTGAACGAGCCCTAAATATCACAAATAGTGAACGCGTTCACGTAAATAATACATAAATAAATGTTTAATGAGAACGGAGGTAAATGTATGTGAGGTGTATATTGACAAAGTAAATATGCAAAGTTTGACTGTTACTTTGGAGTAATTGCAAGAAAGCTGCATTATAACAAATGGACCATTAACCTTTTCGAATGTTCTAAAGATAAATTAAGATTATTTAGGCCGTAAAATGACGCAGTGCTACTGGGAAAAGATTTGGCCGAGTGCGAGGGTGGGTCCTCACGCAGATCATAAAGTGTATTTTATTGCTACATTTTTATAAGTTTTTTATTACTTCTTTGAATTAAACAGACAGAAAATTCACTTCGAGTTGGATTATTTTGTGGATTTTACGCCTAGCTCAAACGTTGTAATGTGAACAACGAAAGATAATCCAGGAGTGTGTTTAATTAGTAAGCGTTAATCCACGTAAAAAACAAGGAATTAATTCTCTTACGACGCAACAGGGATTCATCTGAAATTGTATCACAACATAAACTGCACCCACTTAGTTTTCCATTTCAACAAACTTGAACATCATCAAAGCATTCTAAGCTCAGCCTGTAGCGCAGAGGTAACATAAAATTACATTCCCTCCTTAAATTTTTTGAGTTCACGAAGAAGTTCATCGACGGGATAAATTCTTTTTGTAACATTATCTATAGTATTATGGGCGCCTGCTGGTGTAGTTGGCAAAAAATAGCATCATGTTTTTGAACGTGGCGTAACCCACATTCGGAGGAGAGCTTTTGGAGTTGTTGGCCAATAAAGGTGGAAATTATCCACTACATCAGGCTAACGGCCTCCTGGAGGCCGAAAGGGAAGGACTTTATGCTGTGTCGTGTTGTTTGGACGCAGCCGGACCGCTTCCACCCTCCTTGCTGTAAATTTTCCGTATAATGATGGTGCTGACGGTCCTGGAATGCTGCCGTAATATCGCACACCATTATCCAGATATAGGTATATGGAACACCGGGTGTAATCGCGGTTTCCTGACAATTGTCCGACTACAACAACGCATAATTACGTTTTTTTCCCGTTATTGATAGGCGAAATATTGCGATTGCAAAATGACACGAATACACTAGAACAGAGGCAATCAAACTTGTACGAGATAAATTCATCTTGCTCCGCGTGCCATTAGGCAACTGTTTAAGTACAAAATTAAATTCCTCCAACTTGTAATAACTTAATATCAGGTGGCACGTAGTCATAGTTTAGCAATAACATTGTTAACGGTTAATATTACCTGCGCATTCCTTACATATCGGCTGAATCCCGTGAAAATAAACAATAAACCGTAGGATAAAGGGTGCGCTGCTCTTTGTTTTACTCCTCCCTGCCGTTGCGAACGCAGGCGAAGCTCCTCCAAACAAGACCCGTGCGGTGAAAACCCAGAAAGGGCACTACCAAGAACAACCAAATCGTTTGAATTTTCTGCAGAGGCAGAGGAGATTCATTCTGAATGAACAAGTTTTTTCAATATGTCGATTCACAGTCAGTTTCAAAACACTTTAGCTAGAGAAAAGAATGGTCACAGTACGTAGTTATTATTGATGAAATGGTTGTTGTTTCAGGCAACGTGGTTTCAGCCGGCACCATTTCTTCGCCGTGGACTCCCGTGACAGGCCCGCCTGCCGACTCCAACGGCGCGGGCCCGGACACGAAGAACTTAGACGTTGGAGATGTCAGCGATGTAAGTGTATCAACATCTCCCATTACATTACAACTTCTGACACAATCACAAAACCCACAAATCGACGTACAAAAGCGAATTTTATATCATTTCCTCTCGCGTTCAGGATGAAAAGGATATGGCGGCGGCAGATGCGGAAGGAGTGTGGAGTCCCGACATCGAACAGAGTTTTCAGGAAGCACTTGCAATATATCCTCCTTGTGGACGACGGAAAATTATATTATCAGATGAAGGCAAAATGTATGGTAAGTGCATTTGTTGACGTGTCACGAGTAAAAATAAATTCACTTTGTTAAATTCTGAAATTACATAATGTTTAAGTAAACACACGAATTATCTGGTTTACTTAATCACAATAGATGCACTAAATCTGACTCACAAGGATATACTCTTCGCTATTATTTCTTGTTGATGTGAGCGCTATCGGTCATTCAGGTCATGAAAATCTCACCGTTAACGAAAAAGTACCTGCCCTGTGTGATCCAGATTCGGTATCTTTTCTAAATCGCGTTGTTCTAAGTGAGCGATATCCTGTGTAGATAGATTTCGACCTAGAAAAATACAGAAACTTGAAAACAATTGGGAGACGAATAGGAGTATTTTGATAAAAATTCAATTGTTTTCTTTAAAATAAGGACTTGGTAGATAACAAATGGTGTTTAATTATCGTCCTACAAATGTAACATTATGCGTAACAGGTTATTTTTGTGAATGCATTAACTTGCATATTACATGACTGCTTTAACGTATGTATGTACAAAACTCATATTATATATTATTATCAATAATACGGCTGCTGAAATGAAAACCGCAATAGAATGAAACTACATTTTAGGTCAAATGATAAAATATACAAGTTTACATTTGTAAAATACGTACATACTAAGTACACCGACATGTCTTCCAAGTGAATATATTTGAAGTAACAGCAAAATACGTATTATTTTTTATTTAAAAATTTTTGGGAACTTATCTGGTACCAAAATGGACAAGGTATGTAATTAAAATGTAGGGGAGACGAGTCAGTCGTAACATTTTAATTTTGAGGATTTGAATGTAGTAGTTGGACTGGAACAAGTAATGTTGCGCAAAATTTGTTCCAACTGCATAATCAAAAAATTTCCCAAGGAATGATTGAAAAAGTTTGGAAAAATGTTTAAAAATTCACCGCTATTCACTGAAAGAGTGGATGGGATTAATAGTGACACATGTGAAAATAATAAAACAGTTTTGATATACAGGTGTCCTCGAAATGCTTGTCAAAAAAAAATCGGTAGTTGATGATGATGAATAGAAGTTAAATACAAAAAAAATTTGTGGTAAAAGTCTTTGTTTTTGTGATATAAAGTATTGAAAATTTGCTCGAAATTTCCAGTACGCTACTGAGTTGATGTAATTGAGAAAAAAGATACCGGAAATACAATGCTATTCACCATCACCAACTACCGATTTTTTTTGACATGAATTTATTGAATGAAAATCACAAAAAAAACAACCAAAAATACAAGTAGCAATCTTTAGGACACAAATGGACACAACATTTGGCTATTTGGCTTCATAAAATCTCAAAACTAAATAATAAAAAGAAACAGAAAGCTTTTTCTGCGAATTGACATCTGACAACAGAAAATCGTAATTTATCATTGTAAAAATAATACACTGTGGTCGGTTGTAACGTTGCAAATGAACCGAAGTAAATTGGTTACAACTGTTTCCAAATTCTTTTTTAGAATACTATGGCACGCGGTGACCAAAATTGGTTGTTACATAAATCACTAAACGAATATTTGAATTTGATCCTTAATGTCCAAAGATACGTGAGGTAAAATCAAGTGTCTACATCTTATAAAGAAAGAAAAATAGTTGATAACTAATGGTGTCAAAAATACTCACATACTTTTGTTTTACAAAACACAATCCACCTTTCACACGCGTCTGCCAAAGGGGTAGCAACGCGAAATATTGAAAAGCAGGTCCGGACATGAATAACGCTGGATTACCCCCGTGGAGATTTGAACTACTGCCAATGATCTTCAATTTATTCAATGTAATTAATTGTCTACTTGTGACAATACCTATCAAATAATTGTTATAATGTGATAAAATTTTGACGATTAAATTCAGTAATAAGTACAAATTATTATAAGTATCTACTACGTAGTGAGTACTTGTTTGGTTTTGCACTGTTACTGAGTACCAACGAAATATAATTTGTTTAAATCTAATCTATTTATTTATAAAGTGAGGTACCGTCAATAATTACAACCTACGAGTATTTGTAATAAACTATTATCATATAATTGTTTTAATGTTTTTTTTTTGCCATTTCCCGTTATTTTTGTATCCAACCTTACTAAGTAAGGGACAACCTTGGTGTATTTTTTCGTTTATTCTAAAAACTTGCATAAGTATGGGAATAAAATTTTATTATAACTTTTTTTCTATAATTTATTTTAAGATATTTACCACAAACCCCATTTAGAATTTTTTTTAAGCGTCATATTTTGGATTTGCGGGAAGTCACGTGAAACGCTTGTCAATGACATTTGTAGTCTTTCTTCAAGCAGAGAGAATTGCCGTAATAAAAATTTTGTCAAATAAAAAAAAATCCTATATTATGGTGCGAACTTTTTGACTGTATACAGGGTGATTCTGAAATAAGTTTGGAAAAAAATGTCGAGTATCCTTGACACAAAACAATTCTGCGTAAATGACTTTTGAAGGTGAAATGAAAAGGATGGAAATTACTCTAAGTATATTTTTGTATTTTCGACGCCTATGAATAGGGAAAATTTGTCCGAATTTGTTCACTTCATTAGCAACCATTGTTACATCAATTCCACAATAAAGTCCTAGATGCAAGCACACTGCTTTCTAAATATTTCTATGGAAATGACCGAGAGGAGTAATATCATTGGTACATAGGCATTCACGATCTTTTTGGGACCGAGTTGGCTATGATTTTTTTTCTCTTCATGTTGGACTAACTGATTCAGTGATGCAACGGATGCAACTTTTTTTTTTCCCGGCAGTGTGTTCGACATTTTCTTGCCACCGCATTGCCAGATTTATTATTTTAATATTCGTAAGAAAGTAAATGATTTATTAAGTGTGTAAAATAATTATTAATTTCCGTCAAAGGAAAAGTCAAAATTGCCAAAATAATTTTGTTACGACAAAAAATTTCCATTAAACAATGCTACTTCCAAGTTAAAAAGGACAGACCAGATTTAAGAGATCCGGCAACAATGTACCTATTCAGAAAATATAGCCTTAAACTGAAAACAACTTAACCTAACACAAAAAGTGTCAATTTCCTTGAGGGAATTTAGTTACCACCGAGGTACTGCCAACAAAAACACTAGATGGTCATAGCCAACTCGGTCCCAAAAAGATAGTGAATGCCTAATACATATACAAGTTTGTGACTGACGGGCACCTTTTACCTGTGATTATTATTATTGTTGCTAAACTACCAAGATAATCAGGTAATCACCTTTAACTCAGCAGCGTACTAGCAATTTTCACCAAATTTTCAATAATTTGTATCTCGAAAACGAAAAAACATTTATAAGAATTTTTTCTTTGTCTATGACTTATTCTCATCATCACCAATTACCGAGTTTTTTTTGCAAACTTATTTCAGAATCACCTGTATAAGGTTTTATGAGAACTATGGACATTTTGAAAACGAAGTAATATTAATTAACCCATAATCAGTGACTTTAGTAACTGTATTAATAAAATTTGCACGGTAGGCAAATTGATCCCTTTCTAGTTGGATTAAATCCCCCGGAATCAAGGGAGACAGAATTGCGATCGCCGTTAATTTACAATAAGAAGCTTTCCGATCCGTCGGATGGTTTTATTGCGTCGTTTCATATTCCCGGGATGTATTTGAATGCGAAAAAACCGAATACATGTCGCCGTTATTGGTTTTCGGTTGACCGGTGGCAGAAACTCCGGGGATGGGTAATGTGTGAATTCAGCGTATTATTACTGTGTTTGCCGATTTCGCTCACGTCAAGTGTAGCGCCGTTGCGCGTCGGCCCCGTCGCCGTTATTAGCGAAAGCTGCAGGCGTGAGACGTGCGGAATCGTCGACGATCCGGAGCAATTCCAAGTGAGGTGGCCCGAAACGTGGAAGTGTCCAGTTGTCACCGGAATCAGCCCTTCCCTTCCCTTCCCCCAGACACTTTCCGGGACGTTTGCCGGACTCGACGGACACTGGACAACACCACGGTCGATATCTTCACAGCCTGCGCCTTGCATCTACGATTGTGTTATTGCTGCAGGAAGTTCCGCTGTTTCTTTGTCTGAACACAAAAAAATAAACCAAACATTTAGACAAATTTACAACCGCTTCTCCATCTAGATTATATTATTGAACCGAGTAAATACTCCCGACTCAAATTCAAAAGCGGTTTTGTTGTGCTTTGTGCTTTTTTAAAAATATCGTACAGCTGCTTTTGGTCAAGCAGGACTCAACTACTCTTCACAACTTCTACCATACCATTATGAATTAATTGGAACAACCGGTTTTTCGTGATTTTTCAATAATCCAAAGCAAGTAATGTCAACGAAAATAATGATGAATGTGAACAGTTTTTGGTCACCTATTCTGTTTCAAAACTCCTATAAATGTCAACATTCTTTAAAAGGCTGTAACAGAATAAATCACACCGTTTGCGATCGCACAGTTTCATACTGTTTGTAATTAGGTCATAAAATAAATTTCCTATCGTCCAGTGCTGAAAAAAGCGTGTCGCGCTCCTAAAATAACTGAAACTTGTAGCGCAAGTCTCTATTTTATCATCTAAAGCTCAACGTTTTATGTAGGAACATGTAAGCAGATACTTACCGTAAAATCTGTTCCACTTCCTGGCGCTCCATATGAATAATAAAAATTGTCACGGTATATTGTGGCCGGATCGATTCTTAAACTCAGTCAAATGCAGCATTTGCGCTTATCATTTATCGACCTGTGCCAGAAATTTAAGCTTTAAAAGCTCTGGTTGAAGAGCGGGAGTCAGATTTGAGCGGCGCTTTTTCGAGCTTCGAAAGCAAATTGGCGATTGGAATCAGACGTATCTACAGGTGGCAACATAAAAAGCACTCGGCGGGTGTCTGATATTCATCCCCCACTTGAATAACAAATATTCACTGTGTTGCTGTAGCTGATTCTTGTGTACCAATTCGCAAATGTATCATTACACAGTGGAGGACAGTTTCGGTAACGAGCAACACGTCCTCCGGTAAAATGCGTTTTTGAAAAAATAGTTTGTTTGAATTTGAGAAGCCCCATTGATTTCTGAGCTTGTCAATTTGTAATAGGATTTATGCGTACCACTGCGAAAAACCAATTTGCTGTTACAATTACAGTTAGATAATTAAGTCTAAATGCTGCAACAAGATATTTGCCACTAATTACGTATACAATGTGCAATTGTGTAATTTATTATACAGGTCAGTAATCAACACGTAACTAACGTTACTCACAAAAGGAAAAAATGAAATTTTTTATGTTTACTATAATTACCTTGTATATGTATCTCTACGTGTATTTCTTAATCTTGGAAGGAAATAAAAGTTTCTGAACGCATTAAAAATTGAATTAATTAGCGAGAACTGTGTTGGCTTCTGCCATCGACAAGGTGAAACGAGGTATTCAGTCTTAACTAAGGATTGGAACATGACTTCGTCGACTTAATTTTTAATTTGTCATTCCGGAAATGAGAGTGATTTGGTTCATATAATTCTAATTGACGTACGAGTACAGTAAGAATTTGTTATTAATGAGATCAGAATCGAGACTAATGTAATTTTTTCAAGGGTGTCGTAGTTTAAAAGGTCAAAGGTCAAGGTTCTAAATATCGTTCTTTTAATTGAAGGAATCAGTGTCTTGATAATTTTTAAATTTGTTATGCAGTTATTTGCTATAGCAACCGTCAACGGGTGGCGTGTCGATTGTGATTGGCACTTTCCTTGAAATATTTCAGTAATGGATTCGTTGGAAAAGAAGTGAATTTTTAACATTGCTCAGGTGTCGACGTTATTTTGCAATTGTAATTCGGCTCGATAAGATAGCAAATGTTGGCCGTTATAATTATTACAGCTGTATTTCACATTTGTTTTTCCTTTTTGTATAAAATTGGGGCCTCATAAAAAGTTGGCGTCTCACGGGAAACTCAAAAAATAAAAAGGAACGCGAAATTCAATCTTGTGTATCTAAATTTGAAAATACGAATGTACAAAAATTATTTCCAACTGAATCAATATGTTGGTATTATCAGTGTATCAGTTCGTAAACGTGCAACATTTCTGAATTTATAAAATCCCCTTGATTACGCATAATAAAAATTAAACCGGGATTAAATTATTTCTGAATTGTTAATAAACGTGATTCTTCTCATACCGCGTCATTTTTCTTTTTTTTTTGGATCGTTGGAATATGTGCCTGAAAAATTCGTTGCTGACCAATCAAAAATCAAACAGATAAATCGCGAACGATTAGGAATTTGGTCCAGTTTAATACGAATAAAATATTCCGGTGGTTTGATTTGTTCCGGTCGCGTCCGGCGAGATAACCTGGATTTCTTTTTTAGCATCTGTTGACGTCGCCCGGAAACAATGCCCCAAGTTAATATCGTTATTATCAGGAAAATGAGTTAGTGGAGTTTAGCAGCCTATATTCCGAAGGGGCATTGTGAACCGCTGCGGCGGTTTTATTGTTATCTTGTCACATCTTTATTTATATGTCGTTGGCGCGGTTTGAACGAGGGGCGGGCAGGTCGGAGGGGATGAACGTGTGCGAGCGAAACCCGACGATCAGAGTTAAACTGGGGGCGGTGAAATGCTGGAGGACGGAGCCCGAAGGGGGTGAGGGTGCGGGCCCGAAACTATGTCAAGAATGTGCAATTAGTGAGCGAACGCGCTTTAGGGTGGGCTGGCTCTGTGCTTCGAAGAAAATATAAAGAAGAGGGTGGCTTCTCGCGGCGGTGGCGGCGGCGACGACGGCAGCGTCGAATGAAGAGCTTGCCAATCTAGCCAGTTCTTAAACGACTGAGTAATTTTATGTCGTTTGGGGGCGTATTTTTCATAAATATTTTACGGCGACTCATAAAAAGATCTTTGACGGCGGCGACACGGCCTACGGTCCTATACCCGCACACAAAACAAAATAAATACTAATTTATACCTAACCTTACAACTAATAGCGTCAGAGATTGATTTTTTTTTTGCTCACTTAATTACCACACGTACTCGGCGAACAGGACACGACGTAATAAGTACTAATTAATAATTAATTGGCATTTTATATAAAAAGTGAATTGGTGAGGGTTTTTGATTACAATAGAGCATCATCGAAACCGATAATCTCCCTTAACGGACACAGATTGCGATCATTAATCAAAACATAACGCCTTTTCAATTAAAACGTCGATGCCCTTACTTAATCCAATCCACAGTATAACTGCGTTTAATTACGACTATAAAGTTGATGAAATGTTGGAGAAGGGTGACGGTAGATAAACGAGGGTGAATTCACATATTTGATAAGTATTCTCACGCGATTATTTTGCGGCACCCACATATTAACCAACCGAGTGAGTAAACATAACCGCAGTATTTGTTCAATGGAAGATTTCAAGCTATTATTCGTGGGGAATGAAAACTACCAAAGATTTGATAATAAAAAAAAAGCTACAAAGTTTGACGGGAGCTTGAATATATCACAGGACGCGAAAACAGCAGCTACAGATCATTCATCTGGACCAGAGCATTTCTACAAAAATAAACCCAATTGGCATTTCAAATAAATCTGATGTTATTTTTTTAAACTATTGGCGTGTCAGTCATGCAACAGTTGCAAAAAATATCAACAGTTATCGTAGTTTAGTTTCGAATCGTGACATATAATTTTCAAATCGTGAAAAATAAAAACTTGTATGATCGCTCGCAAGTAAATTTGTACAAGGATTTGATAAACATGGCTTAAGAGATTTTTTAAAACTAATAGAATAACAATGAACTGTATTATTTAATGCAGAAACAATATTTTAATACCAAACAAATAAAACAGTGAGTCAACTCTATAAATGGTTCTGCACAGTTTAGATTCGTTTCGTTCGATTAATCGATTGAAATTATTTTTTATTTATTGGAGTAGCAAGAAAATGGATGGACCGGCGGAGGGAGCAAACCTGATTTCGTCTGGAGTAAATAGTTTGCACCTGACCGTATAGAGGACACGCCTTTTAAATAAGTAACAACCCCACGAATTGCTTGCGTCCCTTGTTACAAGATTTAGTAGTCCACGGCATCAAAGAAATCTCAAATCCCACAATCAGCCACTGTTCAAACTTCCTGCGCGAAATTGGAAGTTTCGTCGATTTGAAAACATATTAAACGTCGGAAGATTTTCGGCAAGATTGAATTTTCCGCTCATTCAAATATTACAAACAAATTGAAATGCACCTTTTATTGTGCCGTCCAGAAATAGCCCGGCGCTGAATAAATATTTGCCATTATTAAATCTGTGAAGCTGTTGGTTAAATTACTTTAAAGTGAAATTTTCTCGGAAAAGACGAGTGCCGAGTGTTTTTGGTCGGACAAATGGCACATAAATACGTTGCCGGGACGGACAGATTGCCGGCTACACACAGATACATAGCCGCTCCACGATAATTAATACTCCATTTCATGGCTTGGCTCTAGTGAATCTTACGGCTTATGGCCTTGCCTTAATTTTCTCTTCTTTAATGTATTTATCAAAAAGCCGTCGAGCGGCGATCCACAATTTGACGATTTTTATTGCCGTATTATTATCGCGATCGTGACTGTAGAATTTTTGCCGCTTTTTAAACAAACAAAATGATTTTTGGTGTAGGCGGTTTTTGCGGTAATAAAGATCACAATCGTTCACAATTTCGGTTCTTAAACCGGTTCCCTGCAGGAAGTTACGAATTTAATAAGATCATTGTGGTCATGGGATGAGTACTTGAAAAAATTCGAAGTCGTAGGAGTAGCGAAATTTACACTTTTTTTTTTCATTATAGGACGAAACGAACTAATAGCACGATATATAAAATTAAGGACTGGGAAGACACGTACAAGGAAACAAGTCAGCTCACACATACAAGTGCTGGCCAGGCGAAAACTACGAGAAATCCAGGCTAAATTGAAGGTAGTAAGTATTTACACAGTTTATATTGTGATAGATTATAGCTGGATATGAATGATCAAAATAGAACTCATTATGCCCAATTTCCTTGATCAAATATACGAGTAGGATGTAGAGGTGATTGTAAAAATCGTTGATATAGTGTGGCTTTCCAGAATAATATATTTTGCCGCGTCCAGGTGCTAGTTGTACATTATTTTAATTAGCTTAACCACTACAATAAAATCTTGTATATATTATCTATTCATTTGTGAAATGTACATATACTAACTGGAGCATGGAATAAGCTTTTTTCATCCGACAATAATAATTATTATTGTAGAGACAACTAGTCAACAATCTTTATCTCTGCGATAGAAGCAGTAAAATATCACGATAATTTATAACCAGTGTATAATAATGACATTTATTTGTTCGGGTAGAAGTGAAAGACCACTTATGATTCAGAATCGTAAAAAACTTGCATAATTGCGTTCATTTCCTTTCTACAGAGTGTTCGCAGGAAACGGGTCACTGCCAAAACCCTTGTGTTGGTCAAATTGCGAAAGATGATGAAAACCGCAGAATCTTTCGTTGTTTGACCGACGACGTAGGTTGGCAACAGTGGTCCGGTTCCCGGTAACAGCCTGACGCGCGCGCTTGGGTCCATCCCTGGTTTGTAATAACACCTAAAATATTGGTATTTGGGTATATTTGGTGATGGTATGTGGTTTGCTAGGACCATGCAGCCAAGGAGAAGGCTCTGCAAACGATGTCGAGCATGTCAAGTGCGCAGATAGTGTCAGCTACTGCAATGCACAGCAAGTCAGCAGGTCTGAGTCTTGGTCTAACTCCCCCCGTCTCCTATACTGGAGCGGTAAGTTGGTCCTTCGCCACGCAATCCTGCCAACCCCGTTCGTCTCCCGACAGATATAACGACAGCTTACGCATAGTTGCTATAATGATTTTATTTGTGGTTTCTGACTAATATTGTTTCCTTCTATAATAACAATTTGGGCTTACTTGCTGTGTGTTGCGGCGCTAGGCTTCTTTATTAATTTATTGTGTTTCCATTAGCTTCACGTGTTTGTTGCAGTTGTTCGTTGTTCGATGATTTATTCGATTTATTCCAATTTTATTACAGCAGTTCTGGCAGCCCGGATTGCAACCCGGAACGAGTCAAGAGTGAGTTGTTCGAGGTTCGAGGTCTTCTAATATTTCTAACGTTGTGTATTGCAGTGTCAAACCGTTTACACAGTCCTCCTATCCTGCCGGTAAACCCGCGACAGCTGTCTCAGCAGGCGAGGTGGGACCCCTACAAACAGCGCCGCCCCCCGTGTGGGAAGGACGGGCTATAGCGACACATAAACTTAGACTTGTTGAATATTCTGCCTTTATGGAATCACAAAACAGAGACGAAGCAGTAAGTTATGACGATTCATGACGGTCTCCCATACACCAAACCCTTTTAAAACAACTATTAGCAACTCGACATGTCAGCACGAAAAACTAACTCGTACAAAGAATGACGAAAGAAATTCGAAACTGTGACTTATTAAAACTAAAATTTATTCCACAATCTCCGAAATTTTGTCATGTTAAAGTATTCTAATAGAATTCCTTGAAAAACGAACATTTCTTGTCGAAAATAAAAGAAACGTCAGTCACGAAAACGGCGTCATCTCTCAATTTTGCGATAGAATTTGGGAGTGCTTTTCCCGTTCACGGTTGAGATCTTTGCATAATGCTTCGTTTCTTCTTGCAGTATCAAAGGCACCTTTTCGTTCACATAGGCGGATCAGCGTTATCTTACACCGATCCCTTACTCGAAGTAAGACACTTTGCATTCTAATCTGAACTTAGGCTCAATTACTGGACACTTTCAGGCGGTGGATGTGCGACAGATATACGACAAGTTTCCGGAAAAGAAGGGAGGTCTGAAGGAATTATACGATAAAGGACCCCAGAACGCCTTTTTCTTAGTGAAATTCTGGGCTGATTTGAATTCCAACATACAAGATGAGGCCGGTGCCTTTTACGGTGTGACGAGTTCGTATGAAAGTAACGATAATATGACCATCACATGTTCGACGAAGGTTTGCTCTTTCGGCAAACAAGTGGTGGAAAAAGTAGAAACGGAATACGCCCGCTACGAAAACGGTCGATTCGTCTATAGGATCCACAGAAGTCCTATGTGCGAGTATATGATTAACTTCATACACAAGCTGAAACACCTACCTGAAAAATACATGATGAACAGCGTGTTAGAAAATTTCACCATTCTCCAGGTAATTAAAGCGGCAGATTGCGAGACAACTTTGCTCATTTAGCTCCCGAATTGTACAACATCCACAATTGGATGTGGTCTATTTACACGTATAATTAAGTCATTTTGTATCTATCTACCAGGTGGTGAGTAATCGAGATACGCAAGAAACCTTGTTGTGTACGGCGTACGTGTTCGAAGTGTCGACGTCTGAACACGGCGCTCAGCATCACATTTACAGGCTTGTGAAAGACTAGCGGGTTAAAGGGCTAGGAAAATCCCTTCACTTCAGTGCCTACACCCTCACAATACTAGTATTATTATTGGTTACATACGTTAGTAAGTAGCTAGGTAAATTACAAACGAAATTGCCATTTGATGATATATCATGTAAAGCTACCTTAAAATTTGAGGTTATGTTGCCCTTACGTAAACTTAAGTTTGAAAGTTTGTGCTTTTATGGTATAAAATACTGTAGGAGAAGTTTATATATTTTGTTTTATATATCATAGGTTTATTTCTCGTCGTACTTTAGTTTTAAGTTTTTTTTTTCTTTTGATATTCTTTATCAATAGTACATAAATATTTTACTCAGATTTTATGTTACTGATTCTACATCTGCACACATATCTAGAATATATTTACAGCAGCTCCGTAAAAACCAATGTTGTTACTGAATGTTACTTCGTTTCTGTACAAATAATTTCAACCGTAAAACTTATTGTACATTTTGGGTGAAGTTACTTCTACAGGAATACAACGCTTATCATGAGTTACTTTCAATAAAGACCAGAGACAATCTTAATTTAACACACATTGGTGATTATTTGATGAACTTAAAGATGCGTTTTGCAAATGCTAAATACCAAACTGAAAATAAAAATAATATTCGTATCATATGTATATTGAGCGTTAGAGTCTTAATAATAGGAAAAAATCAATTGCATAATTTATTAAAAATTTATTGTTTTGCATCGACGTTCAGTTTGGTCATTCAACATTTGTAAAAAGTGTACATTTTACGTGCTACGTCACTCGAGAGATTTATATTTAATTTATTAAATTATACGCTAGAAAATTTTGCTATTTAAAAAATATCAAAATTTTTACTTAGCTTAAGTTACTTACTTTGGATACTTGAGATACCTTGAATTTAAAGTTTGCTATTTGTGATGATAATTTTTAACATTTTATATAGATTTTTATAATATTTAAAATACCCAGTATTTTAATTGTAATAATAAAGTTTTCGCCAATTAATAATTTAGCTTTATGAGGAGGTCTCCATAAACATATCTTCGTCCTGTATCCGGACATTTTTATGTTCGTCATAGTTGATGAAGTTAATACAATTAATGACATCACGATTCTTAGAAGTTTTGTGGAGACTTCCTAGGCCTTTGTGTTCAATTTGGCAATTTAAAATTATGCCAATTAGACAATAGAAAATTATTGTTATATTTTCTGAGTGAATTTTCGGAGTATTTCGTAGTTTTATTAATAATTGAACCCAAGATTTTTTGCGTTGTGCAATTACGAAAAATTACATAGAAAAGAGGTAATTCTATCGATATTATGTAATTTTAAAATACAAGTGGCAATGTTTTTTGATCTCTGATTTAATCTTTGCGAATTGTTTGATTTAAGTCGGCAATTTTGGTAGCTTTTATTTTGTTATGTAAGATTAATTTTTACATTTACTCATTTCTATTTACATGTGTTTTTTTTCCTTAAACGTAACAGATTTTTATTGCACTGGCACAAATCGTTATCTTCTGTGAAGGTAAAAATTTCTTTCAGATACTGGCTATGATTTTCTTTTTATTGTTGTTACTTAATTGCTAGACTTAACTTTAACATAAATCTTTTAGGTAAGAAAACACTACATATGAACAATAATTACTGTAAAATATCATTTGTACTCTAATGAAAGATCTATTTTAAAAATAAAGTGTCAGTGTAAAAAGTAAAATTGTATATATTTCTAAAAAAAAAATATGGCGGCTATAAATATTTTTATCGTCTTACTGTAATAAGGTTCTTTATAAAGTGTGCTATATTTAATGAGGTTTTTTTATTCATATCTGGAAAATGCCATATCAAGATGGAAATTATTGAATCTTATACTTTGCTCTGTATGTGTACAGTATTTTAAATCATGTTTATAATTTGTATGGAAATTATAATAATTGATACAAAAACTGTCTTTTATTTGCCATCATTTTTCTCCAAATTCTAAACTATCGAAGAAATTTCTAACTGCTCCACATCCATTTAAAAAAAAAAAACTGATTTGAAGTTTTTGGTTTGTAACTCTACTAAAATCAGCTGCTTTTGACGTGTGACGTAACACGTGACAACAAAATAGTTGAAATTTGACAACCAACAAAAATGGCTGCTGCTAGTAGTGAAGGTTCGCCAACAACTCCAACTAGTTCTTCACAAAACGAAAGAAGTGTGTCAAGATCGCCATCAGTTTCCTCAATTAAAGAATACCAGTGGACTGGCTTATTAATTTCCAGGCCTATCACACGAAAAATACTCAAAAGTAGAGGTAAATAGGTAGAACCAATGTTGTTGTTTACAAATATTTAGCACCAATAGAATGTTTTATCGCCTTCGTTATCATAACTGTGCCAAATTCTTCTAAGTTACAGATTAATTGGCACGAGAAATTTTATCATTCGTTCGTCCAATTATTTTAAAATGCCTATGTTACAGACCAATTTGTCACTTAAGATGTTAGAACGCACATTTTTCATATGTAATTGTTTTGTAGGCCGATAATGAGTTTACACAGAATATATATTTTTTTGTTCGACACTGTCAGAATTTGAGAATTTTCTCCTATGTGAACGGATTTTGATAAATGTGGCAACTTGTCAAAACGAAACGTCAAGTTAATTTTAAAGATTTTAAGCGATTTGGAGCCTTTGAGGGGGGTCGTCGAACAAAAAAACGTTGTATTCAACTCGTTCCTGTGTAAATTGGACTTTTTTTGGCACTCGTGGGCCTTTAAAACGCTCGTTTCACTCGCGTTTTAATCTGACCCACTCATACCAAAAAAAGCCTAATTTACACACGAACTCGTTAAATAAATAACTATTAAGCAACTTGTGTAATTTACATATTGCATAGAAAATTGTTGCTATTGACAATTTTTTTATACAGGTGCCCCTAAAAAAATTTTTTCAAATGGGCACACATACTTTTTTTTAGAAAATTCTGATAGATTTTTATTCTGAAAACAACAATGCGTCACAAGTATAACTTCGCATAAAAAAAATAGCACACTTTTGAAACAAATGACGAGCTATCAAAATGCATTGCGTTGCAGTGTAATAACCAAATTAAGTTAGCTGGAAAAACAAATGACAAATAATAACATAGGGACTGCGCAGAGATGCCGCCCATGTTTAGCGCAAAATGGAGGGCATAGGCGATAGACTTGTAATACATTGTTGTTTTCAGAATTAAAATCTCTATCAGAATTACTAAAAAAAAGTTAGTGTTTGCATTTGAAAAATTTTTTTTTGACATTGAAGCCTTTGGGGCTATACATGAATTTATCAGGCCCTTTCGTAGCCTATTCACAACCATTTAATAAATGGTGCATAAATAGTTAAAATCCTATAAATAAGGGAGTTATGGACTCGTCTTCATTTTTGGGGACACTGTATAACTTCTTGCAGCAGCCAAAACACATTTTCGATCTGAGGCTATTTAATCTGTATTTTAAACTCTCTTTTACATAAATAGCTTACGAAACAACAAAATTACAATAATTTTATTTAGAAATATTATTTGCACCGCAGCATGTTTTGTCAACATTTTAAATAGTCAAAATCAACATTTCCAACTACACGTTTCTTAATTTAAAACGTCAATAAACATAGTGGGACTCTAATTTAGATTAAAAAAATATATTGAAAAAATTCTAGTAAAAGATGAAAAAACAAGTTCTTTGTCCGTTTCTTTCGACTTTCACCGGCCCAATGAAAAATAACCTAAATTAAACCTCCATTTATACATATGTATTTTATATTTGAAGGAAATTAATGAAACCTGGTAGACTTTTTTCGATTTATAAGACTCTCAAGTTTTTTTTTTTTTAATTAGGAAATGGATTTCAAAATAGTATTTTGTAGCTTCATAAATCTCAATACGTGCCTATGTATTTTTTAAGATAATTTAGTTATGAAAAAAACAATAGTAATTAGATAACATAAGTAATAGCATAATAAAAACCCTTACATCCTCTACAAATATGCTGAGCAGTAATAAATAGGATCTAATTTTTTTGGCCTTTCAACCACAAATTGTTGCATTGCTCGTAGTAATGAAATTTTACGATTTGATTTTGCATCAACTCTTTAAACGCTACACCATTTTTCCAGTTATCCAAAGATCTTTAAAACAATCAAAAGAAGAAGCATAATTTATTGTAAATGTTTTATGCCGTTTTTTTTATGGCCAGTGCAAGGCCGTACATCCCTTATTTTTTATTTTAAACACGGCTAGATCGCGGCACAGGCGCATATTGATCCTGCTGAAGCCCACCCATACTTGGCGAAAATCAATATCAACTCTCCAGTTTCCAGAATTCGGTGACGATGTGCAGTGAATGTGCGAATATATCGTTGTTAAAACGACCGTGTAAGATTTCGTTATCGTCCTCCGAATGAACCATCCAAACTATCACTTTGTCACCGATGTAAAATACATAGCTCACTCATGAAAGTCCAAGAAATAATCGAGGGCGGCAATAACGCCATGGAACAAGAAATGGCGGGGGCGCAAGATACTATTTACCTCTGCAATTTTCGTGTTTCTGTCGACGGTGAATGGCTGTGTCTCAAGGAGCTGCAAGACGTTGAGTTCAACATGCAAGACTCTATCACTCAACCCCTTTCCACGCCATCCCCGGACGTCCCCGTGCAACCTTTCGGTACAAAACATTCTCTTCCAGACAAAGAACAACATTGTAATATTGATTTAGATAAATGTCACGTTTTGCCAAATTAACCTTTCCGTAATGCGTTTCTTGTCAGATGCGTCACAATGCTGAAAGGTGTCTGACTATATTTTCCTTGATTTTTTTTGCGTCTTGTACACTAACACCGCTGTTTGGGTCGCAGGTCGTGATCCTGTGGTCATCGAGAGGAGCAACTTGGTTAACATAAGCAAATTGGTTGTTAAGGAATTGATTGAACAATCCTTGAGGTATGGCCGTATGTTGGACTCGGATCACATGCCCCTCCAGCATTTCTTTATAGTTTTAGAACACGTCCTACGCCATGGTCTACGTCCCAAAAAGGTTTTAAAATTATTTCTAACAAAAAAAAAAAATACGAAGCGTCTGTCTGTTGTAGGGACTTCTCGGCCCTAAGAAAGAATTATGGGATATACTCCAAATGGTCGAGAAGTTCGCTCCGGAAGCTCAAGATATTACAGCGAGTGTACGCGATTTACCTACTGTTAGGTTCGTTTGCCACCACTTAAATTCTAACAATGCCCCACAATACCAAAACCTATTGTTTTTTCTTTGAGCAGGACGCACATGGGTCGCGCACGAGCTTGGTTGAGGTTAGCTTTGATGCAAAAAAAGCTCGCAGATTACCTGAAAGTTCTAATTGATCAGAAAGACGAAGCCCTGGCAGAATACTTTGAACCGGATGCTCTCATGTTGAGCGACGAAGCGATTGTGATAATTGGCCTCTTGGTGGGATTAAATGTGATAGATTGTAATTTGTGTGTAAAGGTAAAACGAAAACTTGCAACTTGAATTTTATTCTTTCAATCTGTTCATTTACAGGAAGAAGATTTAGACTGCCCACAGGGAGTTATAGATTTTTCATTATATTTGAGATCGTCGAATCACGTGTCAAGTGAATCAAGTAATGATGAACAAGGGGACAACATGACCACTGTCCTCGATCAGAAGAATTACATCGAAGAACTGAACAGGCATTTGAAGTAAGTTCATTGTCCGTAATTGGTCTAAAGGTATATTCACTCTTCGCGTAAATGTGTAGTTGTTTTTTGTATTTATTTCGCAATTAACGCAGTCATTTTTAATTTAACTGTTCCGATTTCACCACTCTGAATGTCCTTGAACTGACAAAATGATTTAGAGTTGCTTAAATTACGACGCTGTTCATGTTAGATGCTTTTAAAATGTACTTGCCAAAGCGTAAAAATACATGAATGTTCCATTTAACGACAGTAAAGAAGGTATAAAACTGAATAAGTTACGGTAAAATGAACTGACTATAAAACTATTTACATGATTATTTAAAACAATTCTGTCAAAAGATAAAAACGTTAATGCGTTTTAAGAGCAGTAAAATATTTATCTATTTTAGTGCAACCGTAACCAACTTACAAACAAAAGTGGAATCGCTGACAACAATGAACGCGTTAATGAAAGAGGATTTAGCAATTGCCAAAAATAGTTTATTAGCTCTATACGAAGAAAATAGGCAGCTTAAGCAAGAGTTAGGAAAAGATGTCAGTGGTTACTGCATGAGTTCCAGCGGTGTACAAATCACAAACATCGTGGAATCTGAAACCAATGGGAAAGTGGCAATCGGTGAAATTGAAGAACTGAAGCAAAGATTAGAAGAAGAACGCAGATTGAGGCAAGAAGCAGATAAAGAATTGGAATTGCAGGTGAATAGATTGAGACGAAAAAAAAAAAAAAGAAAAGAAACAAGATCGTATTCAATATTGCAGATGTGTCTGAAGGCCGAGATGGAAGTTGCTATGAAACTGTTAGAAAAAGACATACATGAAAAACAAGACACAATCGTTTCTTTGCGTCGCCAGCTGGACGATATTAAACTAATAAATTTGGAAATGTACAAAAAATTGCAGGTACGTGGAGATGATCCCATTTTGGTTTTACATAATTGAGACTCGTTATGGTTTTGTGTTGGAAATGTTTTTACAGATTTATTTTTTGTTTATCTTTGGAGTAATATGTTCATATTAAACAATCGGCTGATTATAGGAATGTGAAATGGAGCTGACTCAAAAAGGAGAAGTGGTGAGTCGTCTTCAAGCGAAAGCGGGTCAAATTGGCAAAATTTTGAATAATTTAGAAAAGTACAATCATTTATTAAAAGACGATAAGAAAAGCTGCGACAGAAGAAGTAGCGAAAAAAGACAAGCCGCGAAGTTTCAAAACAGAGAAAAAGTATCTAAAAGCGACGGCCACTCGACTACCGCGAGCGAGTGCAAGAATGTCGAGAAAAACGAAACGCCCTCAGAGCAGTCTGAAAAAGACGAAACTGGTAAAGAACCGCCGACTTCCGAGTCTATAGATTCGTTCGTTAATCTCGATTTCGATACTAAACAAGATGAACTTGAAGAAGCCAAATCTTCTACATAATTGTGTCTGTCAAGTGTTTAAATTTTACTGTGTTCAGTTAATATTCCCTTTTCTAACCCGTCACTAGGATGTAAACTTTCTATTACTACGTTCAGTAACATCTGCGCCAGGGAGATGTCGCAACTTCACATTGTAATCCTCTACACCGTCAGTATTACACTTACGCCGCCGAATGCATTGACGTTACTTCAGTATTTTAAAATGAGACATACTCAATGACGTTTTTGAAGCGACTTTTGTCAATTACTACTTTGTAACTTGAAAATTGACGACACAACTGATATAATATTCCAAAAAAAAGATATTGTGTATGTATTGGTGAACGTCTGACGACTTATTATGCAACAATTATTACACAACAAATAACATTCATCAAAAATGAGGAGTATTTATGCAGTCTTAGTTTTGATATACTTCGCAGGGTACAAAAAAACTGAGATCAAATTTTTGCTGCTATAAAAGTTGTACAATGGCCGGCAATAAAAACTAGCCATCACTTTTCTGTCACGTAAAAATCTAAATGTGTAATTAATGCTTTTTTTGTTCGACACTGTCAGAATTTGAGAATTTTCCTTGTGTGAACGGATTTTGATAAATGTCACAACTTGTCAACGTCAAGCTGATTTTAAGCGATTTGGAGCCTTTAAGGAGCTCGTCGAACAAAAAAGCGTTGTATTCAACTCGTTCGTGTGTAAATTGGTCTTTTTTTGACACTCGTGAGCCTTTAAAACGCTCGTTTCACTCGCGTTTTAAACTCATGCCAAAAAAAAATCCCAATTTACACTTGAACTCGTTAAATAAGTAACTATAATGACACTGACATTTAAATGATGGCTAACTTTTTTTGCCGGCCACTGTACGCTCGATGTGACGGGAACACATCACGGTGCAGATGTTTTTTTCTTTTTTTTTTCGGAAGTATAAACATTCGAAAGACTGAGATTGAGATAAAAGTGTGGCTTATTTCAGGAATGCGAAGCATCTTTAAAACATAAGTCGGAACTTGTAACGAAGTTAGAGGCTAAGGCACAGTCAATGACAGATACAATGCAAACCCTTGAGATTAAGTAGGTATTTTTTTATTGCTTACTGGTTGTGGGTTTTCGTTTCAATTCACGATAGATGAAATTTTTATTAATTTGCCTTTCATCTCGATATAGAAGTATTATCCGTATTTGTAACTTTATCGACATTTTACAATATTGTTATTATACAGCAGTGTTGTATAATGTTAAGTGTAACCATAAGATATTTATATTGGAAATGTTGGCAAACCTTCACTACAGCAGCTACTAGTAGAAAATTGTTTATCGATAGCCACATGTTATCGTAGTCATATTGTAAGTGTTATATTCTTATAATTATTATATGTTACTATTCTTGTAACGATATTAATGAAAAATATCATTGTTTTTCTTTATCGCAAGTTTACCAATTTATACTTTATGAAACGTTTCGCTTGTAATAATAAATTGTAATTAACCAAGTTGTGATTTTGATTCCCTCCAGTTCCTTCTTCAAGGTTTTTCTTTTATTGGTAGTTTCGTAGCAGGTTTGCCACTTATTTCTTTGTGTGACCATTATTATTTCTCCTATTTTTCATTGTTATTTCATACCCGCATGCATTTTAAGTTTAAATTAAGAATATGATGTGAAACGATTTGTCAATGAAAAACATTAAATACGTCAAATAATTAAAGTGTATGCAAGTATTAAATTCCCGCTAGTTGCTACTAATATGAGAAATTTGTCATTTAAGCTGTGATCAATTCGAAACGTTTTAGATTCAGAGAAAGCGAATCAAATCGAGTAACCGCGGAACTCTTAAGACGAGAATTAGACGTCCAAGCCGCTCAACACGAAGAGCAAACAACGAATGTTGAGGGAGACCTGAAAGTAGAACGAGAATGGAGAGTGTCACTTCAAGAAACAATGCAACAAGATAGAGAGCGAATTTCGAAACTGCAAACGGAAATAAGTCAATTAAAAATAATTGCACAAGTATGAAGAGTTGGCAAAAAGTGCTGTAAATTTTAGTATTGATTTTTAGAAATACGCTACGCTTCAAGAAGACTATTATAATCTCAAAGAACAGTGCCTAGAACAGGAGCATACGTTAGAAGAATTAGGTAGTCAACTTAGTACATCGAAACTTCAAATTTCCGACCTCAAGGAGGAAGTCGGTCGAAATAAAATGGAGGGTGCTTGGGTACAAGATAAAACTGCTACACATTGCAAGGCCTGCAGCAAAGAATTTAATCTTACTAGGAGAAAGGTTGGTTGTTTGACGCTTTGTGAAACATATTGGAAAAAGTTGATACTTTCAGCACCACTGCAGGAATTGTGGAGATATCTTCTGCAATGCGTGTTCCGACAATTCCATGTCGCTACCATCATCAGCTAAGCCGGTTAGAGTTTGTGACGATTGTTACACAATGCTGATGGGAAAATACACTGTGATGTAATTGTAATGTCCTAATATTTAACTCTAATTATTGTTTACATTCTGGGAGATTTTTTAAAACGATGTACAAAATATTTTATTACTTATGTAACAATTATATTATACAACTGACGTCGATTACAAGTTTATTGAAATTTCACATCATTACAGAGCATTAGACAGCACAGCAAGAAAACCTGCAGTTCCAACTGTCGATAAGCACAGACTCGGCAAGGGTGCAAAAGAGCGCAGTAACATGAAATTAGAAAAAATTATGATTCCCAAAAACAAAGAGTTGTTGTAGAAAATAGAAACAAGTATTGCTTCAAAATCGTCGATTTGCTTTCCATGCAAAAATATTCTTTCGACTTTGTCTTTTTTAATTAGCCATTTTTCTCGAAATAGTTTATTTTTGAAGTTCTTAAGTAGATGTTCATGTTTAGTGACAATTTTATCTTTTATTTTTTGTCTGCCATTAGTATACGCTGTTGTCAATAAATATGCAGACAGGGGACTCACTAGGAGTAGTATCATGAAAAAGTATGGTTCAATCCAGTGCATCTTATGGAAGAGCCAAGCCGGTATAACTGACATTACTCCTCCACTGACATAACATAGGGCTAAAGATATTTTCGATATTTCCATCCTCAAATCCTTCACCAAATCCTCACCGTTGGTGAAGCCCCTACTACGAGATTTTACCATTTTAATATCTAATAATTGCTAATAATGTTCACTGTTTGTCATCGTTGACTGTTTGAGAAATACGGTTACTCGACAACAGGGGGTGCGGACAGTCAAAACAATAATTATAGAACTTTTTCCAAACAGTCTATCTATACCTTATTCCTATAGTCTATAGTGAGTCAACTGACAACGGTGACAACTAGCAGGTTATGTTTATAAACGATAGTACAATAAACAATTCGAATTATTTTTCTCCGCCCTTTGTCCATCTCTCTATTAATAAATAATGTATAAATTGGTATTCCTTTTCGTTCTCTCTACATTCGTAATTCAAGGTGAGCGTCCTTAAAAAATAGTAAATCTACAAGTGGGTGTGGTGATGTGTTAATTGTAGCTTCAGCATTATGGTGTTACCAATGTGTTTCAAATCAACCAGGATGTGGAACCCCTTTTAATTGGTTGTGGCACTGGACAAAGGTCTGTCCAGAGGATGACGACGTTTGCGTTAAAATAATAGAAGAAAAAGACGGTTGCATAATGTTAATAACAACTTTTTGTTTTAACATATCACTATTTATTTTAGGAAATACTCTAATAACCAGAGATTGTTTGAGTTACCTGCAAGGGATTCGAACAGATATTCCAGCTGATCACTATGAAGGTTGTAGACCAGCAGCTGTTGATGTCAAATTAGGACATTATGTAAATAATTCTCTTAAAGAACTTGACATTCACAGGTACTTTGATTAATGAGAAAATGTGATAGTTTTATTATAAGTGAATTTGTAGGAACTATTATGAGAAAACAACTTGGTGTTTTTGTTTCCTTGATCATCGATGTAATGGGGCCTTAACTATTTATCCATCAATAGCTGTGACTGCAGTAGGTATAGTTCTTATGATTTTAAATTTGTTATGAAATAACAAGTTTAATTCCATTCCGTCCAAATATTTGAATCATCATTAACTTAGGTTGTATAATTTTAACTGTTGTGCCTGTACAATTTTTATTGTTTATTTTTTTTATAAATACGTTTTATACTTTTTTTTTCAAACTTATGCGTGCAACAAATACAATTCAATAAAAAATGACTACAACTGAATAGACTAAATATTCAACAAGTTTGATCTCCCAAAATATTTTTTATTGTAAACACCAAAGAAAAGTCTTCTCCAGATACTAAAACTAACAGTGGACAAATCACTAGTTAACCCGCAGGTTAGACTCGGCAAGATTCACATTGTACAAAACTCGGTACTTGCACAATCAAGTAGATTTTTTTAACCTCGAAAGTGCGGTCGTAATTTCTTTATTTTTTCATAAAAAAAAAGTGAACGAACGGCGTTCATCCTTACCTCAATCGAATCGTAATTTTGGGTGCAACGCAGTGATGCATCTATTTTTATTGTCAATTGTGTCTTTCGTGCGTACCTTTATCATACAATCACCAAACATTTTGCCACGAAATTTATTTCCGCTTACGAAAACTGTTTTAAGATACTCAATGCACTTTGGGTTGACATTCGTGTTGTACAAAATGCAAAATTAAGTTGACACCCCTAATTCCGTCTGTGATCCGTCCCATTACTAGTCTTGAGAGTACATTCGTTACACGATTTCTGATTATTTGTACAGAGAATTATTCAAATGGAAAACGTAGAATAATTATTGTAATTCTCGATTAAGTTTTGCACGTGTAAGTTTGAAACACAACTAGTTTATACTTTTATATACTTTTTTGATGCAATAAAAAGTATTTTTTTAAGAATATTTGATTTATTTTGGGAAAAGAAAAGAACCTGCGAGTTAGAGAATGGTACGTTTTATTACTAAAAGAATTACAGACTAAATTATTTAAGCAATCATAATTGTAATGATTGTATAAAAATATTGCTACAATTCATTATTTAATAAATATCTTAGTAATTCAATGGACGGAGTAGATAAAATGCTATCAAAACTTCAAGAAAAGTCGACAGCAAAGTACACTTAAAACTCATTGCAAGTACCTAATTCTTTAGAAAACCATGCCATTTCCGCATCTCTAGTGACCCAATCAAATCTTGTAAACGTCTGCTAGGATCGTGGAACTAATTCTAAAATGTTCAGATAATTCAGTCTATTCCTTTTCAAGTTCGTAATACTCGAATGATATATCATCGTAAAAACTGCCATCGTTAATCACTTCCCCTTCTGTCAAATTTAATCCCAACGTGTTTGGATTTAGATCGGTAATCAAAAAATCGCTTCCTAATCCACATTCCTGAACGATTTGTTGTTTCGACACTGGAGGAGAAAGGAAATCTGTAGAATAAAATCGACAGTGAACAAAATTATTTATCTGTAACTGGTTGAAAAATGTATGTTATTTTATTTTATTTTACACATACCTAGTAAAACTTGGCATGCAATAAAATGAAAGTCAAGTTTTTGTTAGTATAAAATCAAGAAATGCACGCTCAACGAAGCCAAATTAATATCACATCTGGATTCATTGAAAGGTAGAACAAAACAGGAAAGTAATACAAGAGAGAAGAACGAGTGGCATAGAATTTGTCAAGGCAATCTCGCATGGGCAATAGACACTTTGAAAATTCAAAATGTTTACTACGCATTTCGAAATTTCTTGAATTGCGTCGTATTGTATGTACTTCACTAATCACATAAATACCAGCTGATACAAATCATTACCTTCCAATCCGTTCTGTATGTCAAGCACATTAATAAATTCCACCTCAATGTTTTGTTTTTTCTCGCCGCTCCCGTCATCCTAAAACCACCTATCAGTATTGTATTTCTCTAAACGCGAACCGGTTACATTTTGGTCAAATTCGTTAAAAGACTCGCCCAGAATACTGGCAGTTGCCGCTTGCAGCTCCATATCTAGTGCTTCTTGTTCGGGGCTTTTGTGTTCTTTGTATGTCGCTTGAATGAACTGTTGCATTCTCTGTTTCTTCTAGTGCAAGGGAGAGTAAATTTTATGATCTGATTAAACACGAGAACGCTTACGATTTGCCATGTCTTTTTATCGTCCTTTTGGGCGATCGTCCATAAATGTCCCGCGCCGTGCACAGCCTTACTCCCTTTTCGAAAGTGAGGATTGATAGAGAGATTGTGTCGGACAGAGTTTTTCCAGCGATCGTCGTTCTGTTTATAGAAAGGAAAGTGTTCTCTGAAAATATGATGGAACAGACACACATTATTAAAGACAAAGTAATAAATATTATTTATTCTAATTTTATTTATTTTCTGCGTGTCAATTATTCAACGAGAAAACAACAGTAAATATTTTCTAAGACCCCGATTTAATCTGAAAATTTCTTACAGAAAACAACGAATTTTTGTCATATATATTTAGGGTGATCTTGTTATTGCATGCACACCCTAGTGCTGTGACACACATAAATTGCGTTCAGTTTCGCTAAGAAGATGCCACTTTTGATTGTTTGTAGCGAGTGCCAGGCACGGATATTCACGAGACCTGTGGAAGGCACGTGTGTGGATAAATGACTGCAAACAATGAATACAAAATCCTTGTTCTTATCGGCAATCGAGTATGAGTACTACGATGCGTGGACACCTGTGACCAACCGACCGTAAACCTTCAGCACACGACCCGATAATAGTTTCACAATTATAATAATTGTTCAATATTGATCCACGGTAAATTTCAGCAAGGGGTTGGAAACTTTAATTTATTCGTGAGCATTGATACATGGGTTTATCACGGACGATTGAGCAACAACAAACGTGGGGAGCACGCCGAACACCTTGCAGCACGTCGCGAGGTTCTCAAATTTTGGAAACAGTAATCGATGTATACTGGGAATTAGAATATTAAAAAAATAAAAAGAATTGATATGAAAGAAAAAAAAAAGTATTGTGCATCGGCCGGGAATCGAACCCGGGCCGCCCGCGTGGCAGGCGAGCATTCTACCACTGAACCACCGATGCTCATGAAAGCTTGTGCCGGGAAAAGTAATTTCAATAAAGAAAATAAGTAGCCCAAGAATGTAAAAAATATTTTTTTAAATTATAACGCATCTTCGTAGCTTATAGTGTTTTAAAATCAATGGTTTAAATATAAGAACGATATCCCCAAAATTGAATTTAGTTTCTCGCACCTGTTTGTTTGTAATGACGAAAACAAAACGGTGAGGAACATGGGAGTCGCCCCTTGGCCGGGGTAATGAAGCGAATCGACAATTTAAGCATTCTAATTGTCGAAAATGGATCGCGTCCCACCCCCAACCGACAGGTGAACGGGGGATGGTGGCGGGGTCTGATGCCTGCAGCGGTGCAGGCGGCCCGTGCCAGGCACGGATTATCGACAATCCCCGAGGAACAATTCATAACCCCCGGTTGATCTCTACAAATTTACTTTACTACACTGATTTGCCACATGCAAATTTGTCAACTTCAACCCCGGTCACGCGAACTAAACCGATCGACTCTTCGAAATTATCTCATCAAAGTCGTCGGTACTTACGAGATCCACTGGTAAATCCCCGAGACGGTCAGTTCGCCTTTTTCACTGAGAGCGTGCTCAATCAGTTCTGTGTAGGTGAAGGGCGGTTTTTTCGGACCAGCGTAGCGATAAGACTGGCCTTTGCCGTTGAAACCGTCCCTGAGGACAGTTTTGTTCCCGACTATCCTCGATATCTAAACCAAAACAACCTGATTATTTTTAAAACGGTGTCACAATGTAATGTACCTACCTCATTTGATATTGTTTCACTGGAACTGTTGTTTCTGATAATCACATCAGAATTATTTGAAATGGAATTATGAAATCCCATGGCTTCAGTCGATGCATCTGAAATGATAAGAAAAGAACGAAACTGCCTTTACTGCATTATAATGTATAAATTTGACATAAACTTCTCTTTGATCAGTTCAGAAATGATTTATTTTTATATTCCGATTATTAATTGATGCGAAGCGAAATTGTCTATCTACTTATCTAAGTATGGTAATAAATTCAGAATTGACTAAATAATACGTAGATATCTCAATAATTAAATAAAAACAGATACATAAATATGTAATTAACAAAAGAAAAATAATGTTTTTAAGAAACTATACCGGGTGTTATACCCGCTAATATGTTTACACATTCATTGATAACGACGCACGAAAAAAAAACTCCATTAAATTAATGAAAAACAGTAAAAACTGTTAGTATTAGAACAGCAATAGTTCTTTCTTGAAAAAGCTTAAAGGTTTTTATCGCACAAAAGCATTTTCACTCACTCTTACGTTTCAATTGATGATTATCCCATGAGGGAGGTGTCAAATTAGCGGTTAAAGAAATGTAAAAAAATATTCGACTAAAAAAAGATAAATATATAAAAATGTTTATTTTTAAGAGTTCTATTGGTGTTTAAATTTATTACGCGGACTTCCACAACACGCTGCAAGCATTCGGGGCACTTTTTCAGATTCTGAATTATTATCGGAAACTTTTGTATTGCAAACCAAAAATGTTATGTACTTTTAATAAATTGATTACCTCAAAAAAAAGATGAGATTTTTAAGAGTACTAAATATTTAGAAGTATACTTTTAAATTGTTGTTTTAAAGCCTAATGGTTTAATTATCGTGTCTGATGACTTCGAACATACAAAAGATATAATTTTTCATAAAGTACTCTGTGTCCAGTGTCCACACTTAAAATATCAACGTAAATTATAAAATATCTGCACAAACAGCAAAATATGTACATACATTCCTGTGTGTTCATTCTTCGACACAAATTTTATTGCATTTCTCTTCATCATAAGTATATAATTCCATTTGTTTTAAATTTAAAAGAACAAAGGGATTTTGTTAATTTTTTTATTTTATAACTCATTATTTATTTAAAAAATTGAGTAGCTATGTATTAAAACCGAAGTTAACAGATTTTACAAAATTCAGATAAGTATTATCGCAAAACTTATCATAGGTATAGGCAAATATAGAATTTGCTAATTTGCTCTAAGATCCAGCAATACAAAGGACTCGTTCGTTTCAAATTGTGATTTTTTTTGTTTTTTTAATTTCCAAAGATTTTGTTCTGTTTTTTGAAACGGTTTATTTTTTATACCTGATTGTAGACGCAATTAACAAATACAAGGGAGGCTTTCTAATGTTGTTGTTTTACAATATGGTCAATAAAAAATGAAATAAAAGGCCACCATGGAAAACAACATTTCCGAAAACGTGCGGCGTAACTTAATAAACTGTCACTTGTCAATTTTGACATTTATGTGAATTTTATTTAAATAATGGTTTTCACTCAAGGACCCAAATTATTCATGACAGAATCCTATTTTCGAAATGGAAACAAAGAAAATGTCGACTGGGTCGACCCTACACAAGTTTGTTGGCGTTTCGACAAAATTTCTCATCACGAATATTAGCATATAAATAAAGCTCCGCTGCACGTTCTTCAAATTTTTTTTCCATAACCGTCCCTTATCTTTTTTTCTTGATCATTCTGCATTTATAACGTCACAGTCATAGGACCCACTTTTCTGAAGAGTGATCCTGTATAATTTAATTTATTCGTCAAATTATGGTTCTAATATAATATAGTTCAGAAATGTCTTTCAGCTAATGCATAGCTATGGTTAAATGTTGTTAATAAGTTATATAACGTCAGTTTTCGCAACTCAAGGCAAAATTTGACCCATCACAATTTGACATTTAAATTAAAAATATGACTGTAGCATTTCTAAGCGATCCACAGCAAAACAGGTGAAAATTATAACAATAAATAAACAGATCAGTTTAGTTCGCATTTAGACGGGATATCCTCGAGTGACGCAAAGAAAGAAAATGCTAAAAGCAAAACTCAGGCTTACCTGGTACCGGAGGCAGTTCGTGGATTTTATAATTTAAAAGCCAGGAAAGATTTCCATCGGTGCAATCCGACTCGATGCCGCTGTCCGACCCCCTGGGGCTGGGATTTAAGAAATCGCGAGATTCGCTAAATGAACAGGTATTTTGCAGCACTTTAATGTCTTCCGTGTGAATGTTGTGCATTTCGGCCACAATATTCGGAATTTTATTTGACGTATCCCAACATCCATTTACAAGTAACACCTACAAAACAAGTCTCAGCTTTGTGCAAATAAATAGTACGGCTCAATGGTCTAGGGGTATGATTCTCGCTTTGGGTGCGAGAGGTCCCGGGTTCAAATCCCGGTTGAGCCCTCTTTTTGTCGTAATTTGGTGTTTTTTTTTTGTCAGTGTGTGGGGTGCGTGTGAGTAAGATGTGGGTCATACCTCGCTATAAGATTTACTGCAATTTTTTTCTTCGCTTTTGATGGCTATTTGGGGTAAAGCATAACCGTGAATGATTTTTTGACATTTCGAAGGGGGTTCCTCAAGAGTTTTCATTTCTATTAGAGGGGTTTTGCATTGACCAACACTGCGAATAATCAGATTGTTACTGCTCATTTTGTTCTGATTGTAATTGTAGCTAGACTAATTCTTGGGGTTTAAAAATTAAATGACACAAGCACACTAAGATTACACCGTCATCTCCTTCGTTTTTAATTCTCCATTTTCCATCTAAAATTTACTCAAACACCTAATATATTGCATTATATCTCAGAAACAATAATTTAGTCATTATCAGAGGTCAAAAATTCTTAAAATTGTTGTGTGTTGTTACCACAACCTTAAATAACTTACATTACTATTGTTACCAAAATATAAACTAGATAACACTAAACTAAAAAATTATTAAATTACGAAGAAGGTGCTACGTCGCTTGAATTCTTTAAGTGCCAGTGTTTTTTCTTTTGAAGTGGTGACTAATAAAATAATTATTCATACCTGAGTAGTTTATTAGCTGAATTCACGATACAATTTTTACTTAAAGTTTCACGTTCTTGTATAAATACAAAAGCAACTCTATTATCTTAATGTAGGAAATGGTTTACAGCAAAAATCTGGTCCTACTAATACTGTATTTGCTTGTGGCGCCAATCCAGCCCCTAAAAAATTACCGCTCGCGCATGCGCCCATTACGATATTTTGAATATATTTTATCAACATATTCAATTAATCTGTACGATTTTTTTAAAATCGTGTAATAAATAAATAAACCGGACGATTGAAAAAATCAAAATGAACGATATAACAGAAATTTTCACTAATGTCGTAGGTGCTGCAGTAGAGGGCAGCACGAATTGAAAGATAAATATTACCGAGTTCTAATTGGTTGGATGACATGTTGAGAAAATGGTGGAGAAATGTAATTTTTTTTGTCACCAGCAATAGCTGTCAAATTAATTAATGTGATTTAAAAATAAAGTGCTTTGTAAGTAAGTATTCATTCGGATAGTTGCACGTCATTCGCACACCAAAAGTCGAATAAATTTACGACGTGTTTTTCGTTCCGTTTTTTTTTTTATTCAAATAGTGGAGGTTGTGGTAGAGTCATGACTTTGCTGGGCCGAATTTTTTTCGTTTGTTGTTAATTTCAACGCGAAACTGTATTGAATTATCCTGCATATTATAGACCTTCCGAATTTTAACACTGTTTTGCCATGGACGTTGACAACGGTCCTTCAGAAGGATCTGGAAACAGCACAATGGACATTGAACAGTCATTACTTCAACAATTCAGCTGCATGGGTACAACTGATAAGGAGGAACTGGTGCAGCAGCTCCAAAAATTACTAGGTAGTAGTTTGAATTACTCTACGGCTGTTTTTTTCTTGGATATGAATAATTGGTAATGTGTATTATTATTTTTTTAACAAATAACTTCAAAAGAGTGTTGTCTAAAAGGAATCTCCAAGCTGCTGTTTGTTCCTATTTGGATATTGAAAATTCTACCAAATTACCATCAATGGCCCTTGTACAAGACCCAATTGCTAGTGAATCAGAAAATATAGAACCAAATTTAAGGTAACATGAAGTTTATTAACAGTTAAGAAATTCTCACTGATGTACTCTTCTAGTTTTCAAAAAGTCTGGCACATAATAAATAATGGCACAGAACAATGGCCTACAGGTTGTTATGCTCAGTGTTCAGATGGTAATAATTTAGGTGGAGAAAGGGTCAACCTTCCTGCTGTCAAACCTTTTGAGGACACTTATTTAACCGTCCACATGATTAGTCCTGCTGTGCCTGGGGTTTATCAAAGTAAATGGAGACTGTGTACAGAAAAAGGGGCATATTTTGGAGGTGATTATGTAAATGTATCAGTACTATTGTTATTAATGTTGTTCCCGCAATTAGATCCAATGTGGGTTATAGTCACAGTGGTAGAAGAAGGTACTATGGCTCTCACTCAACAGTTATCTAGTTTTACGGATTTAGGTGCATCCCCACCACCACAAGTAGCACATAATCCATTCATTCCTCAACGATCTCATATAGAACATACTCAGGTACACCTTTTCGAGTGTCTATGTTTAAAAAACATTAAACATTTTGTTAATGAGACTTTACTGGCAGTGCTGTTGAATGACAGGCAGCGCCAGTGCAGTGTAATAATTATTGATATCTAACACACATATTAAGTGAAGAATTTTTTTTATAGGACGCGACGCCGCCAGTTGAAAGGGACTCTAACGTGTGGTAGTGGAAAGTGTTATAAAAGATAGTGCCAAGGAACATAACACCATCGTGAGTTTCTGAACCATAAAAATGTATGGTACAAATCTTTTTATTAGAAAAATAAAACATTCACACTTAAAAATAATTATTAAGCTGAATAAACGAAGTTTTATCACTAAGTTGTCAGTTTTAGTTATCAAGTAGAAAATTGTCAGATAAAATTAAATATTCTATTTTTTCATTACTGTTAATTAAATTTATAGTAATGTAATGATATTCATATACAATATTTTTTTATCTACATTTTGTAAAAACTGTAAACAATTCTATCTTAGTTGTGTAAGTACTGATTGTGAACACATATTTTCTTTATGCATTTATATAAAACATCTCGCGAATAATTCGAAACCTACGATGAATATTTGGTTTATTTTTAACGTTAGGATGAATATTTGTCAGTCTTTGTGTTAATTTTTAGCAAATAGAATTTTGAACAGTTCAAATTTATACTGTAATCTGGGCACTTACCGGTTCCAAATTTAACGTAGAGCGTAATATTTTTGAAAAAGCTCTAGATGGAACAAGTAAGGTTGACTGGTTGCGCGTGCGATATTTTCTTTGAAAATAGCAAGAATGCATCTCGGCGTATTCTTATGAGAAAAGTAAATATGTATATGTATATTACATGATTTTTGAAAGTAATTAAATATTGTTGATCAAATGATGTTTGTTATTAAGTCACACCATAAAAAGCTGCACCATAGTGTAAGGTTAAATATAGAAGTTTATGCTTATAATTAACTTTGCTTGCGATAGTAAAAGTAATTTAAAGAATAAGATCGAAGATTTAAATAGAATCATAATACGTGGTTTTTGAACGTTAATACGTCATGTTGGTACATTTCTGCAATTGCTCCCAAGAGTTAATGTTGAAAATTACCAAGGCACCTTTTCTCTACGTGATACACAACAATAATTTGGTTGACAAGTAATTAATAACAATTCAAAATCATGTGTTATAGGTATGTGAAATCTGTCACAATGACTGTTTAACGTGGCGACAATACATCGGTGACTGAAATTTAAGCTATTTCTAACGTTTAGTTTAATATCGAGTAAGTCGACCCCGGTGAATTATATTTTAGTAATTTACCACACAATTGGCAAGGTTAATTTTTATGTATAAAACGTATTTAACAAAATAAAATACTCATTTTAAAACATCAAGCGTCGCCTATAACGTTTAACAAAAAGTTATTAAAGAATAAATATTGTTTGTGGTTGCAAAGTTAAGTGGTTGGAGACGGCAAGGTCCGCTCGTTAAATTGCTAATCAGTTAACTTTGAGGTCTAGATTTTTTTAATTAAATAAAATGCGTTTCGGTGTATTAACAGCCAATGAAAATTACGAAGACGTCTTTTACTGAATTACAAACGTGCAGTTTTTACCGATATATTGGAAAAATGAAGCTGGTGGATTTAAAAGTAATTCACTCACGGCGACTTACCACGTAATAATTAATAGTAATATTAAAACGTACGGCTAAGAATACTTGTTTTTTGGTTACTTCATTACGGCGGTCCACTTTTATTCTTAATACTAATTTATTAGTGATAAAGGGTTTATAATTTGTTGTATCTTGCTTTTTGTTTTTGTTTTTTTTTTTTAAGTGTGTACAGTGTGCCTTTGTTTTATAGTCAGTTATGTATGTATCGTTAATAAATGACGAAATAAATAATTTATTATAAGGGTTTCTATTTTATTTTTAAATAAGATATCTTTATTTCAATAAATGTGAATCCATCTTCGCTACACTTGACGTTTTAACATTTTCTTTTTTGCTTTCAACACAGCTTAAGAAAAACAAGATTCTCCTACAAATTTATAAACCTAATAGAGATCTCACAACTTTTCTTTCTCATCACAACTATCTAACAGTTACTATTTTACTTTGGATACCATTTAAGATACCCAAGACTGTTGTTTATTTCCGATATTAGATATCACTTTTAGCTGCGGAACTGAACCAGATACTTCCCGGCTGTGTTTACACAAAAACCTACGGAAGTCGGTTGTGGTTATTGAGAGGGACTCCACTGTACTAAGTGAGACACCTATATACAAAACTTATAAAAAATATTTCTTTGAATTTGAATATCTTGATTAAAATAAACCACATCCCAAACATACCACTAAAATTTTATTGGCTTTCGGAAAATAAGGCATTCCAATTGGTCAGTCACTGAGGATTTAAGGCGTTTTTCGAAGACACAATGTTTAGTTTGTCTGTAGCTTTACAAAGAAACGACCAAGTAAGTAAAATGTTTGACTATTTGTTGATATATTCTTCACTGTCAGAATGTTTCCTGGCTGAATTTAAATCTTTACTACATCTTTTTAGTTCTGAATCATGACAACAGACAAAAAAAACTTGCTGTTGTTATTTGACCGCCCCCAAGAACCACTTTTTGTTCCAAAGGGTGATAAAACAATTTTCGATGTTCCGAATAACTATCTGGTGAGTTCGTTTCTCTGCTACGCAAACAACTGCTTATTGTTTCTTTTAACAGCCCGAAAATTATAAGCCGATTGGGGTCCAATTATTTAACAGATTCAGTGGAGAGGCCACCGAACGAATTAAAGTAAATGAAATAGCAATTCCAAATATAGACGATATCTTAGAGCTGGGACGCCACGAAAATTTCTCTTTGTTTATCCCAAAACACCGAAGAATTTCCGGAAAGCTAATCCGACTCTTTATAGGTATTTCGCTTTGCACTTTACAAACTCCTCACTCAATACACTTTCCCATTTTAGAAGCGAAAAACGTGGACGACTTGCTATCCATTGCTGTGTACACCCGAGACCGCGTCAATCCTTACCTCTTCTACTACGCATTTTCGGTCGCCCTGTTGCACCGTCAAGACACTCGCAATCTCGATTTGCCCTCTCTCATCCACGTCTTTCCAGACAAATACGTCGACAGCCAAGTTTTCTCGAGAGCTCGCGAACAAGCCAACCTCGTCCCAGAAGGTTCAAGGGTAAGTTAAACAAACCTTGATCGATTTAAATGCAACATCTGTCAAAACCAGACCCCCATCGAGATCCCCCAAGACTTCACCGCGTCAGATTTGGACGATGAGCATCGCATCGCGTACTTCCGCGAAGACATCGGAGCCAACATCCATCATTGGCACTGGCACCTCATCTATCCCTTCGACGGTACCAGAGAAATCGTCGACAAAAACCGCCGAGGCGAGCTGTTCTACTACATGCACCAACAGATAATCGCCAGATATAATTTCGAGCGTCTCTGCAACAATCTCAAGAGAGTGACGCGCTTGAGCAACTGGCGTGAACCAATCCCGGAGGCCTATTTTCCAAAACTGGACAGTCTGGTGTCGAGCAGGACGTGGCCCTCTCGTCCGGTCAACCAAGTTCCCAAAGACCTCAACAGAGAGGTCGACCAGATTCGCGTGAACATCGACGATTTAGACAGATGGAGGGACAGGATTTTCGACGCCATTCATTCTGGAACCATAATAAATGTTGGTCATTGATAAATGTTTGAAATCTGTTTAACAAGCGGTTTTTAGGAGAACGGAGACAGAGTTCCTCTCACCGAGTTCGAAGGTATTGACGTTTTGGGTAACATCATAGAAGCCAGCATCATCGCTCCCAACAGGACTTTTTACGGCGATTACCACAACATGGGTCACGTTCTGATCGGCTACATCCACGATCCCGACCATAGATATCTGGTGAGTTGACTAATTTTGGAGCTTTGAAGATAAAATTTCAAATCTCAGGAACCTTTCGGCGTCATGGCCGATCCTGCAGTAGACCTGAGAGATCCTGTGTTCTTCCGCTGGCACGCCTACATCGATGACATGTTCCAAGAGTTCAAAGCAACTCTTCCACGCTACACAGTAGCTCAAGTAATTTTTCTCTCGATCAAGTCCCGCCTTAAATTAACGCAATTTCCGTTTTCCAGCTGAATTACCCTGGGGTGACTGTTAATAGTATTCAAGTGCAAAATAAAGGTGGACGTCCCAACATCCTCAACACTTTCTGGCAACAATCCGACTTGGATTTGTCCAGAGGAATGGATTTCCAACCTCGCGGTTCCGTCTTCGTCCGTTTTACTCATCTACAGAATCAAGAATTCACTTACACGATTACGGTAACCAACCAGGGCAACAATCGCATGGGAACCTGCAGAATATTCCTCGCACCCAAGAATGACGAAAGAGGAAATCCTTGGTTGTTCAAGAATCAAAAAGACATGTTCATCGAATTGGACCGATTCACAGTTAACTGTACGTTAACATTCTTCCAAAAAATAGTTTGACATGTTGAGTTTTCTCTAGTGAAACAAGGATCGAATACTATCACTCGCAATTCTACCGCCTCTTCGCTGACCATACCGTTTGAAAGAACCTTCAGAGACATCGACGTGGGCAGACCCACCGGAGGGGACGCTTTGACTGCTTTCAATTTCTGCGGATGCGGATGGCCCCAACACTTACTCTTGCCCAAAGGAAGCCCTGAAGGTTTCCTCTGCCAGTTGTTTGTAATGATTTCTAACTATGCCGACGACAAGGTACGTCTCTTCTTATTTTTACTACGCGTATCACATAATTAAACCATAAAGCTCAGTTATCAACTATGACATGAATAGACAATGTGTTATTTGTTTCCGAATTTGTGTTTCTGGGTGATTAACTCTATTCGAATTCCACAATTCCGGTTTAATCTGAATACTTTTATTTAGGTCGAGCAAGACATCGAAGGAACTTGCAACGAAGGCGACACGTTTTGCGGAATTAAAGACAAGTTGTATCCCGATCGTCGTTCGATGGGTTATCCCTTTGACAGACAACCACGCCAAGGAGTGGACACTTTGCAACAGTTTTTGACGCCCAACATGAGAGTTCAAGATGTCGTCATCCAATTCAACAATCGAGTTGTCAAGCCACGCGATCGCAATTAAACTGGATTGTTTTGTTCTTAGATGCTTTCGCAATCTCTCGCCAGACTAGAATCGAAAGCAACCAATTTTCAAACATGATTTTTCATCTGAATACAATAGTTTTTCCGCTTTCGCACATAATGTAGCAACAATATTACAATAAACCTGCTTTGAATATGAATTTTTATTTATTAATACTTTCCATCCAAAGACTGATGTGACTGTCGATTCTTGGCAATAAAAAAAGGATAATTTGGATTGAATTTAGCGTGTCTCGTTGGGCGGCTTACCTGTGCGTGACGCTTTGTTCGGCAATAATTACCAAATGAAGAAGAGATGCTTGCAATAAGTAGGTAAAAAGGTCCACATCGGGGTTAGATCGTCCGACCATTGGTTAAAAAACGTTGGGGCGGAGCGACGATCCTTGCTGGGGGCATTTTTGGTGTTCATCAAAGACCTACTGCTGTCTCGCATTACGTATTCCGCGTTCGTTCGTCAGAGAAAGAGGCAGACAGTAGTGAGGTGGCATTAAACAAAATTGCCTTCTTTGTATGGGGTCCGTTTTAATAGGCACAGTCAACCCGACGAACAATGCCGTTCTTTTGCGGCGAACCTGAAAAGAAACTCCACACGCATTCGCTGGGCCGACTGCAATAACATGTGTTTTTTTTTAATCCGAAATGAAAAAAGCTTAACACCACTGTGGTCGAATGTTACTGGGGGCAAACAGTTTTAGAAAATTTATAGAACGAAGTGGGTCGGCTGGACAGTTGCGTCTGACATTTTTGTGGATTTGGTATGTTTTCTTCTTATGTTTTGTACGAGTGCTGCATCTTCGATTATTGGCCAACGGTGATAGGTTCGGGCTTCGCGGGAGGTCGCGGCGCGCTTTCACGCACTCCTTCCATCTCCTTCCGATGGCACCTACCGCATTATCCTCAGGTGTTTTGTTTCTCCGCGCTAACCGGTTGGTTAATCAAAAGAGAATAAATATTATACACACTTTAGCATGCGCCAAACTCGTTTCAAAACAAAGTCCATTTATTATTTATCGCCTGGCAACCTCCTGCAGAGATTGTTGCTCAATGGCGTAGTCGAGGGGTCAGGGGTTTCGAATTTTGATAATTTGAACTGGATCGGACCGCAACGCGCATTTCTTCATGGTTGTCCTTGTGATGTTTACTTTTTTTTAAGTAATTGATGTTATTAGTCGTGCTTAATCAGTTTCGCAAAACGGTTTATTTTTATTCGTCGCGAACATTAATCTCGATCGGAAGACCGATGATTCGTGGTGGACATAACGTCCTACTCGTAACAATTACATAATTTTAAAAAATAACATCTCAGTCTCTCAGTTGACTACACGGAATTCATTTCGAATGGACTTTCGTCGGCAGGGTTCATCCCCTCGATTTCTTTTAATTTTTGTTCATTTATTACAACGTAACAGCCTTGCACAAAGTCTACGTTTTATCTTCTAAAAATAATAAATATTATTGCCGCTGTTTAAATGATACAGAATTGACGATTTTATAAAATTAACCGTATGCGCAAAATTCAAAACATAATAATGACAGGCCACTATTTGACGTAAGTGGATTAAAGTCAGTCAAAATTCTAAAAATTTGTATTTATTGTATTGTATTTGTAAATATTAACTCTTATTACTACGATGTCTTTAGTTAAAAATGTACCTATAAAACTGTATTTGAAACTGATCAGCATGTCTTTGTTTTAAATACCATTACAACCTACAACTTAAGTTAAAAAGTTGGTTCTGATATCGAAGTTTTGACAGAAAAACACTTGTTTGCTAATTAGCAATAACATTCAAATGTAAAAAATCAAATTTCTTTTTATTTGGAACAAAAAATATGGCACAAATTTGTTTTGTGTTATAATCAACAACTCGCAAGCCTTTAAACGCTTTTTTTATTCCAAATAATACGGAATTTGATTTTTTACATTTGAAATTCAACAAAACAAGAAACCAAACAGGTACTAAATGGTTAAATCTGAAAATATTAACAGCTTTACACTGACACACATTCGTTATTATAAAATCGTAATCGTACGTAATTTTCTTCTTTCAAATAATGAAAATGTCAGAATGAGTTCGACTTGACAGTTGTAAGTAAACGAAAACTAAAGACAACAGAATCAATTACTTGACTCTGTTTTGAATAAAAACGACAACATTGCTAAAATAATTCTTGAGAATTAGGAATCATTTTGAGTATATTTGTTTAATTTTCACCAAAAGAAATGCACTAACATTATTAAAAGAAAATCCTTTCTCAACTGAATATAAAAAACTGTAAATTTGCACAAAAAATGTTTTTGTCGTTTTGTTTTAATTAATACCTCCTAACATGGTTATAACTTAATCATAGAAAAACGTGCATACAATGAGAGGGCACCACACATTAAATTTACCACAAAAAAGTTTCAAATTATTCTTTAGTTTTTGTTTTATACGATTGACCTGTTTTAGCTGACTCATGTTGTATCATCAAATAATGCTTTGGAAAGTACAATTTTTTTACACATTTCCTAATTTGGAGAAGAAAACGATTTATTTTTTAATTAATAAATTAAAAACTGATATTTAGAAATTAGCGGATTTTTTATTGTGTTAAATCCATAATCAATTTGTAGCTTCTTATAAAATATACACCGTATCTCAGAAATATGTACATTAATTTTAACTGGTAATAGAACTCGTTAATAGCAACAATACTTATAACTACATATTTCAATATATTTTTTTCCCAAACCTTGAAGTTATCCAATTAAAGTTATTGAAAGATTTGGCACAAATTTCGTTACACGCTTATGAGATTACCTATTTGCAAGTTGCTTCTCCGATGCCGATAAGTGAAGAACGAAAAACAAATGCAAGAAAACTTTCATCTGTTTTTTGTTGCGCCCGTTGCTGTGAACTACTATAATGATAAGGGTGGAAGAGAAAAAAGAGAATCATATGGTAGATATTAAATGAAAACAATTTTAATAATTAACACTTTAAACCAAGCCTAATGACTCGCTATACCTAAGATAAATGAGAAAATGTCTTCTAATTAGTGTATTAATCCGTAAAGAGTCTCATGAAGTAATCAGAGTAATCACTACTCATTACACGAAGTGTTCAAAGTGACCGCCGTTATTGTCAATACAATAATAAAGGCGCCGACGAAATGATTCTCCACTCTTTCCAGCATACCTCTGTTATTGCGAATTGTTGTGGCAGCATTTTCCACCCGTTCTCTTAAAACTTCAATCGTATCCAGGGATCGAATATACCTACCAAGTCCAAGTACCCCCACAAGAAGAAGTAGCACGGAAATTCTCTAGGCTCGAGGAGCACTCCTGCACACTTCACCATACGCCAACACAACACTAACACAATATCTGTGTATTCACTACTAGAAAATAAACGCGCCATTTTCACAAAATTTTTACTTAAATCACAGAATCAACACGTAAACACATGCCTTGTAGAGTCGGACAAAACTAACTAAAAATTTAATCCTCTTATCGACGCCTCAGTCACAAAGCGAAAAAACTTTATTGCAAAAACACAATGTTTTGCGTTGATTTTACAAAAAGTATTAGGTATTTCGCGGTCACTGTCATTGCGTCAAATAACTATAAAATGCGAGTAAATAGACAGGTCGTTAATTTATGGGGGAATAATACTGAAATGAAAATTATATTTCGAAAAAATGGTACATAACAATTTTGTTGTTCTTGACGAGAACTGTCACTGGTTAAAATAATGTACCGTGAGATCATTTAAATTTATAATTAAAGTTGGCTATGACCTTAAAATTAGATTGTCAAAGTGGCGCTTCAAAATTCAATACAGAATATGAAACTGCGAGTTAACAGTTGTATCAAACACCTGGCTTGGATACAATTATAACTCGCCGTTTCATATTTTGTACTGAATTTTAAAGCGTCATTTTGACAATTCAAATCAAAGTGTCAGCGGTGTTGCAAATTTAATTTTAAAGTCATAGCCTCCTTTAATTATAAATTTAAATGATCTCACGGTACTAATTTCTGAGGCACGTTGTATTGTTGTACATGAGGCTACTTCGATTTTTGAAAAAACTGTTAGTTTTTTTTTTTAATTATTAAAAATGGAAATAACAATCAGGCAGCCCATGATTTATTGCCTCTCAATCGCTCATAGCAGGCTACCGACACTCTCCTGCCGAAAGAAATGATTATTTACTCACCCATTTATAGTTTTAATATTCGGACGATGCTCTACTGTATTAGGAACAAAGTAAATCATCTTGGTAAAAAATATTTTAAATGTTACGTTATAGTTGTGTACACAGTTGACAGTTACTTAACGTAGGTACGTATAGAAATATGAAAGCATTGATTCCTTACCGAATTGAGAATATCGTGGGTTTTAAAACATTTTTTGATGACACTATGTTTCCAATATTACAATACTGAAAAACTATAAAAAAAGTGTTCTCATATTGTTTTGGGTTTAAAAAGAAAATTACGAGTATCTTTTGAAGTAAGTTGCGTCTGTGACCGTGAAGCAGATTCGGTTTCAGATTTTTGACTACGTAATTCCTAGTAACTAAACGAAATCATTTTGTTCGACAGTCGACACTGTCAGAATTTGAGAATTTTCTCCTGTGTGAACGGATTTTGATAAATGTCACAACTTGTCAAAACGAAACGTCAAGTCAATTTTAAAGATCTAAGGTGCTCGTCGAACAAAAAAACTTTGTATTCAACTCGTTCGTGTGTAAATTGGGCCTTTTTTGGCATGTAAAACGCGAGTAAAATGTTAAATAAACTACCGGGATATCAAAAATTATCTTGGTCAAAGGTGGTCATGGATTTTCAAATACCTAATTGTCGAAGCATTTGTGTCAATCATTTTTTGAATGTCACAATATGTCAAACAGTTTTATTTTTATTTTTTCCCACACTTTGCAGTATGTCGAAGGATTTGTCTGCATGCCTTACAAATTGTGTTGGTGTGTTTCGCGAAACTGACTCTGTGACTCATAAAAAAGGTGCTGGTAGGCCAATCGTTCGTACCGAAGAAATCGGTCACACAAAATAAGTTGAGAAGGACGTTTTCCAATCCATGACCACCTTTGACCAAGATAATTTTTGATGTCCCAGTACTATTATGTACGAAGCGGACTGCTACATTACTTGGAAACTAATTACTCAGGATGATAAAATCGACTGCAAGTCCTGACGATTAGACCCCCACAGACTTACCCACAGCTGTCATCTCCTCGTATTGTGTTACATTATGTATTTACAAATTCCGAAAAATATTTTGCTACCAAAGAGTATTAAAATTTTCTGGGAAGAGTTGTGTTGTTGAGATAGCCACGTGAACATTATAACGAGGATTACTTTAACGGAAACATCTATCTATATAGTTTATCATTCTGAGAAATTATCAAATCGTATAATCTGAATGATTCACTTTGACGTTTTTTACTAGTGCACCCAGAACTCGTACAATTTGACGATTTTATTGAATATTAAAAATTAAAAACTTAAATTGCATTTCATTAAACGCCTTTACAATAATAATTACGTATACTTAATGGAAAGAAATTCAATTTTTTTTTAAACAAATATTATAGTATCATTTTATTGGATATTTAATTGGATTCATTAATATCAGCTTAGACTCAACAATAATTCAGTAAACAATTAATTATTTACAATCTTGTTAACAAAATTAATCTGATAATTTTTCAAAAACTTTCGCAAACCGTACAACTCGGGCATATTACATCTATTCGTTTCGTAACCGTGATTCTCATTATTTTGGAAATTTTTCATGTAGTGCTTTAATTAGTTTTTGTAGACAAAAATAGTTTCTTCGACGGGAATCACACACTGGGCCATTACGTGATTTATTTTTGTTCCACCTGTGGGGCATCATCATCATACGCGTCATTACTGTCATATATGGAGCATTCTAGTGGCCTTTTCGTATCTCTTTAACTTTTTAACAACTCAATGTAAATATATGAACAGTGTCTGTTTCCTTGATGAACCATTCGTGCTAATGTGTAAATAAGATTACTGTGCAGTATTTCTGACCCCTCAACCTTAAGTCAAACCGGTTTTTCCTAGTATAGTACATTGGTAATTTACAGTTCTGCAATCGGTCAGTGATTTCTATGAAAAAAAAATACATACATACTTACAACATAATAATTATCGAAAATAATGTTGCAATTTAAAAGATCTCCCTTGGGGGGCTTTTGATGCGTTATCAGCAGACGATCGAGCAATAAAAGAATCCATTCTTCTTTACAAAAAAAACCTCAAGTGGGGGTCACAATTGTTTCAAAAGTTATCACGAATAGGAGATTACAATCAAATAAATTGTTTCTCGATTCTGATTTCCACCCAATAGAAGTTTCGACAGATAACGTTTCCTCATTCAATTGTTTACATCCTGTCCTTAAGTCGTAGTTAATTAAAAGATTATACGGATACTCTCGTTAGGTTATCAGATTAGCACATCTCTGTTCACAGGAAATTGATAAGTACGCAACCTTAAAAATAACTTTTTCAATGGATCGAACCTTTGCTGTTTACGCTTCATTCACAAATCAAACTGTTATCTGGAAATAGTATCGAATTTTTGTTCATTCCGCACAAATAAGATCTGATACGACGTTTGCACATCCGCTGTTGGAGAGCTACGAGTATTATTCACACAGTTTATCAATTAAAAAATTTAATTGCGGGACAGGTACAAGTGGAGTAGTAGTAAACATGACGACATATTTTGTTTCAAGTATAGTTGTTAGTACTGCGGTATTAAAAGCATTGATTCTTTGAAATAGGAGTGGATTCATATTACCACATAATGACACCGACTCGTCCGACGCAGCTCTAGTGGCGTTATATAAAAATAATAGTACAGATAACTCTTACACGTATTATTCAATCACCGCGTCAAATAAGATCAGACCAGACGGATTAAAATATTTATTACGATTTTACATGACAATGCGTTTGTTAATTTTGTGATAAAAGTCGCAAATAATTCTGTTTTGGGCCAAAACTCGTACTACTGTTTGCAAATTCGATATCCGGTTCATTTCTACGTTTCAACGGAACTTTTGCGATAATTCCTAAAACGTACAGAAACTGAAGCCATTATCGACATCCACTAGAAACCAGTTAAGGGGTCAGAAAATGAGCATCATTATTAATCGTTATCAAGCCCCTCTGACCATAAAAACCTCTAAACCAGTATTTACTGGTTCATATTGACATTAATATGACTTTCTTTATAACTTATCGAAAGTCCGCTCTGCCCCCCGTCAATTGCGAATGAAGAGAGATGACAACATCTTGACACCAGTGCTAAGAACAAGATCGGCGGACTTTTATCACGGCTGTATTTAAATTTACACAATATAATCATTATTTTTATGCTTGGAACAAAACAAATTTCAAGAGTTTTCGAGTGGAACAGAGATAGATAGTCATGTGTTGTTTTCTTATCACACTCGAAGTTATATAAATCAAAATTTTTGTGTTGTATCGTATTATTTTACGCTGACATCCCAGCCAATCAACTTCATTGAGATGCTTCTGTCTGATCACAGGATGGTAGAAGGGCAACCTCTCCACTACTACTACTACCACCCTTACCCCGAACTCCCTTTCACCTGTTACTCAACGTTTAAAACAATGGAAATGAGAGAAGAATTAATGATGCCACACTCCCCCAACAGCACGCAGGTAAGAGCTTCAACTTCAACTAGTCCACAACTATTCTCATTTCGATTTCGATTGCAGAGCGACAGTGACAATTCCCTCTCCAGTATCGAAGTTTCCCCCAAACCAATTAGGGCGAGGACCGTCATTCAACACACGCCAAAAACAAACGAAGTCCGTTGTTGTTGGAAATCATGCGGTATTCTCTTCGAATCCTTGGACCAACTAGCTACGCACGTGACCCGGGTGCACGCGTCGAGTGGTCCCGGAGGATTATTTTATTGCGGATGGGAGGGTTGCTCCCGCAACAGCAAAGGTTTCAATGCGAGGTAATACCGACTGACACGCGTCCAATTCTTCGTTACTAATTTAAACACCTTCAGGTACAAGATGTTGGTGCACGTCCGGACTCACACGAACGAAAAGCCCCACCAGTGCTTCCAATGTGACAAGTCCTTCTCCCGGGCCGAAAATTTAAAAATACATTCGCGGTCCCACAGTGGTGAAAAGCCCTACGTCTGTCCGGTACCCGGCTGCAACAAAGCGTATTCGAATTCCAGTGACAGATTCAAACACACCAGGACGCATCAAGTGGAAAAACCGTACCAATGTAAAGTCCCGGGTTGTCCGAAGCGGTACACGGATCCCAGCAGCTTGAGAAAACACGTCAAAACGTATAAACACTTCGTCCACGAAAACAACAAAGTCAACGACGAAAATGTCAAGAGCAATTCTTGCGTCGATAGAAAACTTGAAGGCGAGAAGGGTCACGACAAAGTCAACGAGAACCACTCTTGCGACTGCACGCATATGTGTTGCGTGTCCGGTGGGAACAAAACGAACGAAATTCTTCGATTCGGGGCTTTGATTAATTTCAGAAGAGAAGAGAAATGTACGACGTGGAATCCATTTTTCTCCCCTGACCACCAAGAGAACATCCTAGTTTCTTACAACGTACATCCGGACGACAATATGGACATTGACGTACCGCTAGACTTAAGTATTAACAGAAAAGTTATGTAATCTTAAACTTAACTTGTGGAGTATTGTGTGTTCAATAGTATAGTTCGCGTTTATTGTATTTATTAACGTGCATTTAACGTTGTAAATGGCAATAACAGATTGTGATAACATTTTTATATTTATTACTGCAAAATGCTGTTTATTATTTAAATAAAAAATATAATGTTTAATTATGTATCATTCATTAATTTATACTCGATCAAAATCGATAACCAACACTTGGCAACAAAAATAGCTAAACCGTGGTTGATCGCCGGATTTAGATGTCGATTTTACAATAACGACAAGTCCTCTTCTGGTTACAAAAACGTTTCATCTAACAAAATACTGCATGTTGACCGATCGCTGCAAAATTATTGTTCTGACAGGTTTTGCAAATGACATTACGTTATCAGGAGCATAATGTCAACTCATGACATCACTGGTATCAAGTACACAAACCTATAAAAAAGTAATTCTCTAAAACTTACTGCTCAAAAATGATTATCTAAAACTTGTATTTACTAAAACAAATAATCAGCCATGCAACTGGTTAAACGAATTGTTTTGTACGGTTTAACAAGAAACGTAAAATACTTTCATTCGATTTTTTGACTTACAATTACATAATGTTAAAAAGCAAATGTGTAGAGAAAAACAATCGAAATTGACTTGATTCTATTTATTGAAAATGTTTTTTGATTGAGCCGGGTTTCCATTAATATCACAAAATCGAATGAACAATGATTTTTTCGAAGCATCACGATATTACAGTTTTGTTTTGAAGAATTTGGCGCATACCTTCGATCATTATGTTCAAAGAGCGCGAATCCTCTTTAACAATATCTACTAGCTTGGCAATACCATTTTGTTGCAGCTGAAGAAAATCTTTCAATTCAAGTTGAGATTCAGGCACCAATTTATATCGCGGTTGTGGTGGTCTCGTGGTATTTTCCATCAGTTTTACTGTTGAAATTAGTTCGTTCAGTTGTCCCTAAAATAACTCAGATTAAGCTTACTCGCCGAAAACCAGACATACACCACTTTACCTTGAACTGAGTGGGGACGTTCAGGTGGGCGTACATTGTTTCAAGCTTGCCCTTCAAATATTCTTCCTCTGGTTGTATAGCTATACCGTTCTTTCTTATACTCTCTTGCCTAACCAATATCTACAACGCAAGCAGTTTTGGTTATTTGAGACGACTCTCATTGAACCAACCCACCCTTAAAGTTCTATGCTGCAAGTGAAGAAATCTATGCTTCAACTCGTTTATTCTAGCGATAGAAGCTGCATGTTTCTTTTTCAATTCCGCCAATTCGTTATTGATTTTCTCTTCAAAAGCTTTATGTAGTCCCGTTTCGTGCTCTTGTTTTAATTTTCTCGCTTTTAGATCGTTAAAACCGTAAACTGGCACTGGCATGTATTTATTTGGATTTGGATTGTCAACAATAGCCGCTTTCCACATTTGAGGGTCGAAACCTGTAATTTTTAATCCGTAACGGTTGCAACACAAACATACCTAACTTTTTAATACCTAAAGGAACCGTTTTTAAATACTCTTCCAACGCAGCTTTAGACGGAGTGACGTAAGCGACGATCGATGTAACCCCTACGTTGGTAAGTTGTTGTTTTTGTGCAGGTTGATTTAAATAATTTGCTAAATCTGTTGCCGGAATTTTTCTGCTAGTGCCTGTTACGCCTTTTTCCATTACCACGATTCTTATTTCCGTCTGTGTGTCCGCTATTGCTTTAACATGCTGAATAATTACTTTCAAGTTTGGCTTATTGCCCAAAATTCCAGAGATTCCGTTAATAAGAACTTGTTTTTGATTGCTAGAAATAATATGCAACAATATTAAAATAATAATAGACTTACTTCGACGATTACCTCAATTCCGAATACTTCCGATTGAAAGTCAGCTTCACTAACCCTTCGGTATTGTCATGCTCTGGAATAATATTATACCCTACAGCTTTGAAACGATAGAATGGGTTATAAACTGTATATTCCACCGGTGGTAAATTCGGATTGTAATATCCCTTGCCCGTACCCCAACAAGCTTGCAATAAATTCCACTTCTTCAAAATGTCATCCCTCTCATCGTTATAAATATTTATGGCATATATTGATGCTATTACTTGTTGATTTTGTTGTTGTTGTGTTGTTAAAACGCTTTGCGGAGCACCTAAAATCCATTAATTCCATACACGTGTAATCCACTCGCGTGGATTATTAAAATACAAACCTGTTAGTGGAAGTTTTGTTCCAAAACCGCCTCCAAACAAGCTTCCACCAGTGGGTTGTGCACCAAAACCACCTGTTCCCCCTGTCGTAGTCCCAAACCCTCCGAAACCACCCGTAGTTTGAGTGTTTCCAAACCCTCCAAACAAAGATGGCGCGCTAGTCGTGGTACTACCTCCGAACAATCCAAAGCCTGAACCGCTGGTGCTGCCTCCACCGAACAAGCCTGTCCCAGCCGTGGAGGTTGTACCGCCGAAGCTCGATCCAAATAGATTCGGTGCTGATGTTGTCGACGTCCCGAACAAGCCCGGTGCTGGAGTACTTCCTGCTCCGAATAGACTAGGGGTGGTCGTGGTGATATTACCAAATAAAGTTGGGGCTTGCGTCGTGGTCGAACCACCGAATAAACTTGGTCCGGAGTTGGCGGGTGTGGAGAACAGAGAAGCCGAGGTGGCCGGAGTACCGAATAGATTAGGCTTCGTTGTGGCGGTACCGAACAGGCCGGTACCGCCCGAAGCACCAAAACCTGTGCCAAATGTCGGCGCCGATGTGGAAGCCGGTGCCCCGAAACTTGTCCCAAAAGCGGGAGTGGAACTCGCAGGAGTTCCGAATGTGCTTCCGAAAGCTGGAGTGGTCGAGGATTGGGCACCGAATGTCGAGCCGAACCCGGTGGAGGGTTGTTGGGCAGTGGAACCGAACGACGTTCCAAATCCGCCGAAACCTGTACTGGCGGTGGTGGCTGTTACACCAAATGGAGTGCCAAAGGCGGTAGCTGTAGGGAGGAAATGCGAAAAATGAACTGTCAATTTAGAATTAATTAAAATTATGTTGCGGTTAAGTTGCGGCACAGGAAGGTCTTTGATAAAGTTTTAAAATAACAGTGGTTCTGAAACTGTTGTCCGATGACCATTAAGAGTTCAACAAATAACAGTCGGTGGTCCACAAGTACTTATAAAAAAAATCAACGGCTTGAAATGGAAGTCCGCAAAAATTTTTCTTTAATGGAAGAGTCTTCGAGCACTCTGAGTTTCAGCAATTTAATACTTCTTGACAACTCCAGAAATATTTAATGCATTGTTTCATTGACGGAAATTTGACATAAATAAATCTTAGTATAATATAATTAAAAGCAAAAATAATTTAGTCCAAACTGCTGGAAAAAAAGAATTGGGATAATAAAATGGGAAACATATTACTGCATTTGGTTTATTTTGTGTTTTATTTCCTTTTACGATGATATTTAATTATAAAAAAAATATTATTTTTTGCATATCGTAATGAAAGTGGCCCTTCTTTACACGCAAAATTGTAGTGAAAGTAGCACTTTTTTACACGAAAAATCGTAGTGAAAGTAGTGAATCTCCTTGGAGATGATTGTCAAAGCATACCTTTTTTTTGTAATTTTTCATAAATCCATTTAGACCAAATTTCTCAAAAAAATAGTGTGTACAACACGTTATGAAAGTCTCTTTTTCACTTATGTATTTGCAAATTCGTCAAAAAAAGTATGACTTTCATAACTACATAGTTATATAAATAACTATTTACGTTGAAATTAAGCCAATTTATTTTAATGTTATAAAAATCTGCTTCATAAAAATTTTGATTTTCTAATTGCAGTTGGAAAAGATTATTCTTTTTGTTATTGGTCTTATTGGAATTTCCCCACTTGGATATTCCCAGGCACAATAAAAAATCCCCAAGTACAAAGCCTAAGTCGATGATTGTTTCGTTTTTAACTTTTTATTTAAACTTACTGAGGTCATAAAACTCTTTAAGAAAATTATTAATTAATTTCCTGAATGTGTTAATGTTTAACTAATACTTTTTCAACATCTTTTTTTAAAATAGTTTGTCATTAGCTGTCACATTATTTTTTATTATTTCGGGTAAATTTCAAAATGTGTACATAATGCATTTAAAATTCTGTAGAGTTGAGAATTTGGATTGATTCAATTCATGATTTTTTGTTACACTGTTAGTAATTATCTATTTTATTTTCATTTTTTATTGTTACATGTTTTCCTGTATTTGGGATTGATGGGCTGTTGGAAAATAAATTATTATTTATTGTTTATTTATTTATTTAATTCCAGGCATAAAAAAAGTAAAAAATTGCACTACATTCAATACCATATTAGTGTTGTAATATTTTTATTCATGTTCTTGTTATTAAATTTCCGCATTTCCGCCACGGAAAACCTCAGGATGTTGAATATTGACTGTCTTGCGTCTTCAGAATTTCCGTGTGACGGGAAACAGGGAAATAAACGACGTACGACGTACGACGTACTTTCCCCGTTCGTTAATAAAATAAGATGATCATAAGAATTAAATAACGAATTATATATCTTTAAATAAATCAATGTTAAAAGCGGTATGTACAGGACCCACTAGAAACTTTTACTTTAACCTTTTTATTACTGGAAGCAATACTATCAGACGATACAAACATATTATTAGTATTAAAAATAAAAATATTAGTGTGGGCATTCGTCAATCTCAAAATGTTTTCCGTTGATGACTGAGGGTGTGACGAACTCTTTCCGAGGTTATTGGTAAACAATGACGTCTTCGTTTTCCTGAACCGCAAGTAATCGCAATCAAAATACACGATGTGAGTAATCTTGGCGCGTGTGAAAAAATTTGTCTGGTTGGTGCTTCACATTTACCACGAAGCGGTTGAAATACAGAAAAACCATATTTGCATAAATAAACATTGGCGATAAATATCGTTCTTGTAGCGAAAAAAGCTTCAGTTGTTGATAAGTTCTTCTACAGTTCAAGTGTGTCAAAGCAACTACATCATGGAACATACCAACTTGCAGGTTCGTTAGCATTCAATTATTATTTTCTATCAGTACGTTTTTTTAAATATTGAGTGCTACATTTTTTTAAATTAAACATAATATTTTCTTGTAATACACCAACAATACTCTATTGTACAACTAGTTATGAAAGCCATACTTTTTTTCATGAATTTGCAGTTCGAATCATCGAATCAAGCACATGAATAAAAAAAGAGACATTCATGTTGTACACGACATTTTTTTGCATAATGTTGTAAGTTGAGAAATTTGGCCTAAATGGATTTATTCAATATTAAAAAAAAAGTACTACTTTCATTACGATTTTTCGTTTAAAAAAGTGCTACTTTCATTACGATTTTTCGTTAAAAAAATCAACTTTCATAATCAATACCTATGCAAAAAAAAAACCAAATTTATAATCCATGTTATAATTAATATTTCAGAATGGTCCACATTTTTCTTGGGCAGATAGACCCGTTTTACAAGAAGACATCACAAATCCTGTTGTACAACACGACATCACAGATCAGGCGGTTTCTGAAATCAGCGTGGATGGTGTCGTCAGTTCCGTCAAAACCTTAATAGAAACTTTTATGAACAATCAAACTGAATCAACGTTGACACCGACTACAGTTGCCCCCACACTGGACGAAAATGTCAACAGAACCATTGCCACTATCAATCCAATGGTTGGAATTGAACAAACATCGATGATTAATGACATGTTTGAAAGCAACAGTACTTTTCTCACCCCCAACACGATGTTTAATGAAATGGCCGAAAGCAATTTAACAGTTGTCACAACTATGCAACCCGATGAAGCTACGAATGTCATTACCGAAGTTATCGGTACAACTGTTGAAACAGTTGTTACAACAACTGAAAATGTTATCAATACTTTGTCAGATGTGACCACAAACACCTTCGGAACTACGACCAACGAAGAGGATACATTAAGCCCTGGTTATCACGGCGATTACATCGAAGACAACACATTGTACATCGTCTTGGGAGTAATATTAACCAGCTTAATACTGATTCTAATTATTCTCTTAATTGTCTACAAAAGATACAAATCCAAGTCTGGATCGCATTCTAACGTATATTGCGTAACAGATTTGAATGAAGTTAGTGTATCTAGTTCTCACAAAGATGCAGCATTCGATCAGCGCATAGCACACTTTAATTAACAGGAACAGCATTTATTAGACTACGTATAATGTGATAATAGATAAATAGTTAACAGTATGATACTTTATCAAAATAATTTATTATTGTGATTGATGTTAAACCGCAAATATTATGTTTTGTTATTTATTGCTTAAAATAGTATGTATTAATACAATATATTGAATCTTCCGAATTAACGACTTTAATTGAGAAATTTCATGATTTGAAATAATTATTTTCGGAAAATTGCCTAACATTATAAAAAAAGAGATGTGGTTTTGCACGGCTTGTCCATATCCGTTTCCGTTTCTTTTTCCTGCATATATGCCGCAAAAAGTTTACGCCTTCACTTAGTGTAATACACAATTATTAAATTGTATAAGATCAAAACAGAAAAAAGATTATTCTCGTCCTTTTAGAGAGGTATTTACTGGAATTTTTATGCTTTTATAATCATTAATTATGACTGCATTAATGTCCGCTAATATTTAGAAAATGTAAACATAAACAAGTAAATAAGATAAGACAACTACATACTGGAAGAAGTTTCAATAAAAAGGTTCCTAGATAACCTTAGGCTTAGGTAGATTTTTGGTTTCTACAAAAATATCTTTAATTGCAGAATTTTATGTGTAGAATGAATTTCAAGAGTGGCATAAATCATGCTGACCTATATGTAGATCTTTTGGTAGTACTGTCAGAAAACTTCATAAATTAATACAGTATTTTGCTGTTTGCAGATGCTGATGGTAATAAGAAGTGTGGAAATATTGACGTTGGCAAACCAGAGATGGCTTATTAAGGTTACTGTATATACAAGAATGTTTTATTGAATAATAAATATTTTGAAATTATTAACTACACGTACACAAGAAGAAACACGAAAGACTGATAGGAAAACATAACCTAACAATTTGCGATTTAAAGAAACTTACGTTTAGCGGCGGCATTTCCAAAACTAGGTTGATTTGCATTTCCAAAAGAAAATGCCATATCTGTATTTAGGTTTTTTGGTAATTGGTAATTATAAAGACAATTTGTACAATTTACTTAACTATTTTAAATACAAACTAACCGAACATTAACCAATATTAACTGTCATCTGTGTTGATTTTGATTGACACGCAGTAGCTCCAACCTTAGAAAGTTAAATTAATGTTGTAAAATAAATTAATAAATACACAAAAGAAGCAACTCTGCCGAACATAATTGCATTTAGGATTTACATCACGATTGATTTTTTTTTCAAAAGTGTAGGTTTATTTTTAATTCCTTTATGTAAGACACATGGTGCCCTGAGTTGGCAGCATTGAATCATTATCTTGACGTTCTTGACATTTGGCATTTTCAGTAGTAGATTGGTGGTGCTGTTTTTTGTACTTTGAATTTTAATGTTTTCGTAGTAAAAAGGAGTAAAAAAAGTTTAGTGTTGTATTGTTTTTGTACAAGTGCTTGATGTTTATGGGGTTAAAAAACCGGTAGATTAAGTGTTCGAATTCTGAAATCGGTGCCACTTTTCCACCCTCGTTTATTTTTGTTACGATTACATTTTGGTAAAATGGCTGAAAGCAACGGCGAAATGACCGAAGAGGACATAATCATCAACGACCAGGACGGTCTGCCGAACGTACATCCAAATTTATTGGCCGAGGCCGACATCGACAGTCCCGAACATGTGACAGACGACGAATTCGAAGATTTGCCTACTTCTTTAATCGTTACCAACATACACGATAATGTATTCGAGATCCCAGGTAAGTCTCAGTAGCAGCGTCAATCCAGAACTGAGTGATGCACATTTCCAGACAAAAAACGTGAAATGGAAAACTTATTCCGCGATTTCGATCCAGAAGTTACATTTCAGTGGCTTCGCAGTTTTAGAAGACTGAGAGTGAACTTCCAGACACCAGTGGCGGCCGCTAGCGCTCGCATTCAGTTGCACCAGTACAAGATTAATGATTCAATGATCACCTGTTATTTTGCTCAACCTGTCACACCTGTCAAAAACAGCAGTTTGCAACCTCCTGCACCTTTTAAACAGTTCCTAATCTCACCACCTGCATCACCTCCACTTGATTGGGAGCCCAGACCTGAAGGTGAGCCTATTATCAACCATGATCTTCTTGCAGCATTAGCAACACTTACACCGGGTACTTCTCATGAGTTGCACCCACCTTCACCAGGGCAGCCTAGTATTGTTGTTCATACTGCCTTAGGGGCTAATAACACAGGCTCTAAGCCTAAATTTGCACATACCTCATGCCCAGAACGGAGTTAATTCCTGTTGTAGAGTGTGTATATAATGAATAAGCTATCCTTGGAGGTTTTGATGATTATTTATGAACAGAACACTGGGAATATTTTTTTAAGATGTCTGAGCTTTCAAAGCCTCTTAACACAGTCAATTTCTCTCTATTAATGTAGATCTGCCCCATTTATCATGTCTAATAAGTCTCCTCATTGTGTAATTGAATGTCAAACTGCTATGAAAGTTGTTGATATGTTGGTTGTATAATTAAACTCAATGTGATAATAAAGGTGTTGCAAAAGAAAATATTTCCTAAAGTACTCATTAATAATTTGTTTCAGTCATAATCCATTGGTCTTTTATCCACATTGAAACCTCTGAGATCAGAATGTTGTGATATCTGGTTGTATAATTACTAAGCACTTTTTGTTCATGAATATTTTTTTTCTTTTTTAAATAACTAACCAATCTGTTACGTCTATCATTTTTAAAGGGGAAAAATCTTAAATTAACGTTAATAATGTAAAATGACTGATGTTATTATGGTGCTTTAGTTATTATTGTCATTAGAATCTATTGTGTATTTTCCATCAGTTTGAGTGTTAATTTTTATGATAATTACCACAATACTCTAAACACAAAAATTTAACACCTTCATTAAACAAAAATTATTATCTGAAAATGTAGGCTGAGAGTGAATGTGAAAACATTAAATTTGACAGTAGAGTAAGTTATTTCTGCCACTAAATAATTAAGTAAAATGTTTAGTGAAGCGAATCAGGGCTTAATTACGGTCTGCCAGCTTATCTACTGCTTGTAGTAGAAATCTGCAAATTGTAACACGCTTAAGCCGTCAGAGATGTTAAACTTTTGTGTTCACCATAATTATGTCAATATGAAATTATTTGTAGGACCTTTACGATGTTGGGAATAATTTGTGTCGATATTTGAACGTTGATTGATTTATCAAACCAATTCCAGAATAAATATGTGAATTATATTTTGTATAAAAGTTTTGATATGAAGTTCCACGAGGCTTTTATAAATTTACTAATCTAACTGACATCCAACTTCATGGCATTCTTCTTTAGTACTTTAGTGAACAAAAATATAATAGAACAATATTGATCATCTAATATACTCATTCTAGAGTTTAGATCTTCGCTTATATATCTGCGAAACTTCAGAACTTCCTTTTACTTTTATTGATTATAATGACAACGAATTTACTTTTTAGTTTCATGCTAGTCTTTAATCTGTGATTTTCTCTTTCACCTTATAACGCGATGTACATTTTACAAGTTAGGTATTTAAATTTATAATAATTTATGCTAATATTAATTCATTGTTGCTAAGTGTTTTTGTTTTATTCTCTTACGTTTGTAAATGATGTTTGAGACATTAGTAAGCAGGTAAAGCGATTAAATCCATTATTTACACATTTCTACAAAACGATTGTGGCGATTTGAACAATGTGTGTGGCGTAACGCGTATTTTTTAATTTTTTGCTTCATCACATAATTTTCAAGGAAGCGTTGATGTAAAAGATCAAATCGTGTCGTATGAATTTGAAAGTTTGGCCATTTTATTTGAAAAACGAGTCACATTTTTCCTTATGTAAGTGGGGTGGAAACGAGTTTAATAAAAACAGAAACACTTTGTCAAATGACTATGCAACTGACATTTTCTGTAGATAAAATTTATGTTGGGGGTGTCCGGTTCACCTGACTTTCGTCGAATTTTGCAGGTTCAGTGCAATTACTCGAAGCTTGAAATTCGCATAACAGTAAAACATTAAAAACGTAAAAAGTACTAATTTAATTTGTAGGCAATTTGTGCTTATTTCCTGTTGGGTTTCAAGCTTGTCACCAAACAATAGCTCTAAACATGTTCGTATTTATCCACGTGTACTTTGTAAAAAAAAACTTCATTATTTTCATCGTACTAAAATACAAACGACGTTAATCATGTATCTATGTGTAAATAAAGTTATTCGTTAAGTAAATGGTTCTTTTTATTTTTGTGGGGAAAGAAAACTACCCGGCTTGGTGTCCTATAAAAATATTTATTTGATCAATAAATACGTTGTGGACAACAGATGAATTAATCCACAATCCAATTCCACTCGTAAGAATTATTACTCATTTTGCTAACTATTAAGTTTAAGCGACTTCACCTATTTACTCCTAAAGGTTCCATTTGTTCAGACGTCGGCGGTTTGACCGTCACAACTTCTTCTACTTCATCTTTGTCCTTTTTGCAGCATGTAGTGAAGAACGTGTCCCCTTTCCCGAAATTCTCTCCATCCTGAATCGACTGAGGCATAGGTTTGTTCAGTGTTTCCGGCAGGAACAACGTCAAAAATCCAGAAATCATAGCTATGACGGCGAAAATAATGGAAGGCAAAGTCGGATCGAAAGAATCCAAAAGGGTAATGAGCGGTGTCAACGCTCCGGAAGTCCTGGCACACATCGCCCCGATTCCCAAGGCGGAGTTGCGAATAACCGTAGGAAACAATTCCGCGGAATAATTATAAATGATGGCGAAGGAACTGGCAATCAGAAATTTGCCAACGACGACGCAAGCTGTTGATTCGGTGCTGCCCATTGTCAAGTTGGCAGCGATAATGCAGCAAACTCCTCCTAGGATCATGTTGAGGGCAGTCAAGGACCGTCTGCCCATCCTGTCCATCAGATAAACGGTCAAGACGTAACTCGGTAGTTCGACCAGGCCCATGACGAATAAAATAAGGAAAGGGTCACCACTTAATTTGCCCGTGCTCAAGGACAAGCCGTAGTAAACAAGAGAATTGGCAAACCAGTTCAGGCAAACGTTCAAGGTTTTCATGCGCAAATTTGGCGTTTTGAAAAGGTCTAGAATTCCCGCGGAGTCTTCCGTTTTCGTTCGACTTTCGGCAGTGCCTTTAGAAACGAATTCGGCTGTTTCCAAGTCTATGGGACTACCGTTCATTTTTAAAGCCTTTTTTACTATCTCGACGGATTCGCGTGCGCGCCCGTTGGCCCAGAGCCACCTCGGGGATTCGTCCATTAACCAGAAATGACCGATCAAGACCAAGCTGTGAAGACCGTAGACAACCTGGAGGAGCTGGCGGTCTTTGATCAAGGCACCCCATCCGGCCACGAGCATTATACCACACGCGAAGGCTGCCTGGAAGGCTACACCGCACATGGAGCGCTTGCTAGGACCTACCAACTCCATCGTAAGGACGAAACCTGGAAGAGAAGTAACATACAAGGTTGGCCAACAGCTCGTCTTTGTACTAACAATCGAGAAAATTGTCTGTGAATTGCCCCAACTTGCTTTAAAAATTTCAATCAACAGCAGTACGTCCAAAAAATTCGTACCAAAATTTTCCCTCGATCAGGAAAGGTATTGGAAACGACTGGAGCAGTCTCAGACAGGGTTTTAGTGAATGGTGGCGTGTTCGCTCAAGTTTCTTGATTGCAGTTTGATTTCGCAGCGCCAACTAACCTGGTATATAACTACCAGCCGATCCAAAAATCCCGTACAAGTAGCGCAAAGCCAGGAACGAATAATAATCAGGAGTAAAGGCGACAGCAACGCCGATAACTAATTGCAGCAAAGCTGACCAGCAAAATACAGGCTTGCGTCCAAACCTGTCGGCCATGTTGCCGAGCGTCACCGCTCCGGTGAATACCCCAAACATATACATCGACTGGGCCACGGCCCCCATCCATCGGTTGTCGCAGACGAAGCTCCATTCGATGGCTCTGGACGTTTGGTAATAAGTGTCGTCGTACACCCACGAGTCGCACCTGTAGGAATCGTTGGTGGTGGTGTTCAAGAGACTGCAACTGTCGAAATCGCCAATTGGTAGTTTAGGAAGATAAAGGGACAGATCCGAGTCTGACAGATTCGCCATTGTGTGGTTGACGTCAACGTCTGGAATTTCGCACCTGTTGATGATGTTTAATTAGTACATTTTTAATAATGAAAATGATGCGCATTGGTACCTATGTTCGGGTACAGCAGCCACGGTTACTAGAGACAACATGTGAAGGCCAGCGGTTACAGCTGATAAAATGTGCAATGTGAACTGCCACATCTGGTACTTCCCAAAATCACCTGCAATTAAAAAGAATAATTTTTGCATGACACGTCCCATTTTCAATTTTTTTTTTCAAAATACGTAAGTGCCACGCGAAACTTAAAAAAATGCCAATCATATCTAGGTCTTTCTAAATCGATATTTTAAGCAAAAATTAATATTTCTAAATGATGTTCAATTAATTAGTATTACTGCATAGTTGTAAAACTGATAATTTTACTTTCTCATTGTCAGTTTTATGTAAATTTTGAGCACCTACATATTTAGAATTTACATAACTAATTACAAAACACATTATTATTCTTAAAAGACCTTCAAATGGTTACCTAGCACCAATTATAGTAAAAATAGTATTAACACGTCCCATTAAAAATTAACTGGCGACATAGTAATAATTAAATAGAAGTAAAGTGATTGAAAAATTCATATAATTAATTTGAAAGGCCTGCAAGGGTAGCAAATAGGTGTCAAAGAAATCGGTGATTCTGATTACACCTGTGGAGAAAATTTTAATACATGTTCTTATGTACGATTATATTTTTAACGATGTTAATATTGTTTGTTTCGCAAATCGTAAAATTCTAAACTAGTCAGAAAAATATAATTTAAAGATACGACATGTACTAACTATTTTTGGTTTGTTTTAAAATGCTATTTATACATTGAACAGTTTATATTACGTTCCACATCTGCCCGTTTGGATCACGAAACTTCATTAAATTTTAAAGTCAAAGTTTATATAATTTTATTGCATTTGCTATTATAAGCAAAGAATAAAGCGGTTTTTTTTTCAGGTTTTATTGACTTTTTTACGAAAATAGAATGGTCGATCTCGTACCCAGGATCGGTCGTTCCCATTTTGTCTAACAATGTCTGAAATTTCAAAATTTATTTATTAGCCAAGTTTATGAATTGTTTCGACACTCTTGTTAAATATTTATCAATCATTTGAGAAGGGTGTCGTAAATAATCTTTAGACGAGAGCTAGAAAGGTGTCCTCTCCCAGGTCAGTTTTTCTTAACCTTAACCTGTTCTATTTTAAAATGACCGGCCCGGTAGATTTAATTTGTACGAATTACAATACAGCAAAAAACTGAGGTTTCGTCCTCTCCAGGTATAAAGATTTAAAGTGAGATTGTATATATTTTTAGACAGAGTTTCCGGCATTTCATAACTTAACTTGATTCTTATCTAGTTAAAAAACATCTATTGCACTAGGCCCGAATATATCTGATTGTATTATAAAAGATCAGATTATTTCCTATATCACATATTAAGAAATTAATCTCCATTTATTTCTTTATTGTTGGAAATATATTTTTGCACTTTCTCGTTTCTCGCAATAAAATAAATAGTGATACGTAGCTTTTGTATTCCTATTTAATTCTTTTATCAATCGATAAAGACGATTTACAGAATGATTATTTTTTTTAATGTCAAAAACAAGTTATGTGACCACTGATGCAATAATATTTCTCAACACAATTTATTTTGTGGTAATATCTCTAACGTTTAATATACATAATATATGAGCAACATATTTGTTTTATGTATTTGCATTTCATTTTTTACTTGTTCGAATATTAACATGAAATAGTGTTTTTAACGAGAATAAGTTTTCAACAAATAGAGTCTTTTTATATGGTAATCGATGTTAATTCAGTCTAGCCGGAAATGAACTTACTTTGTCTTCTGGGTCAAACTGATATTGAACATTAGTATTTTCAATAGTTCATTTCACTTCAGCCCACTAAGCTGTGATGTCCTTTAAATTGAAAGTATTCTCATGCGCTACTTCATCCTTCAAAAAATTGCATTTGTCAATCAAGTCGCCATAATTTAAATATTGTTAACCTCTCTATTGCCTTCATGAATTATATCATTTTATTTAGAATAATATGTATTCTGTTGCTAAGTTAATCCGCACGCCCTTCATTAAATTCTCATTATCAGCAACTGACCTCTGTAAATGTGGACAAGGATGAAGTACGTACGACTAGGTACATTCTGATATGTAAAAGTAGTTAAGAGTATAGGAAATAAATACTTAAATCATAGTTGATAAGAACTGCATTAAATTCGTACAGTTTCATTTACTTCGTCTTTAATTTGTATTTACTTCTTATTTTTAGCATGAAGCCTTAGAATAAATGGGTTGAATGACTTTTTTTTTTAATCTAATCACCAAGAATGATAGGTACATGTCAGGTGTTTTTTAAATTAGTTATCGTCGTATTAAATTAAGTAAAACAAAAAAAAAAGATAGGTGCAAATGGGTCTTATCGAGATTAAAATGTATCATACATGGATTATCGATATACGTTGGATGTTTAAATAAATATTGATTCCTCGTCGAGGTAAATATAAAGTTCATGTTTTATTTGATTTATATTTCGAAATATAGAGATCAAAAGGTTACAGATCATCTATGTATTTCTGTCTGGAGATATATGATGGATTAAAGTTTAAATTAATCAATTAAATTTTTCTAGCGAACAAGATGAAATCAGTAGGTACCGTCGTCGGTTTATTATTGTTGTCGAAATCCGTCGTAATGCAGTCGCAACTTTTTATTCATCCTAGGTACAATTCTTCCGCCGATAAAAACTTTTATCAAATTCACGGAACAATTCGAAGTAAAATTAAAATGCAGCGTTATTTTAAGAGTTGCACATTGCGCCCAAACAATAGAATTGCCAAGTGTGACGGTCATTCACATTATTTTGTGGTAATTATTTTATCTCTGACATATTTACTATTATATTTAAATTTAATTTTAGTAACTGTGTCAAATCAATCCTTTTTGTTCTAATTATATTTATTAAATTATTTTGCACCAAGCTGTCGATCTTTTAAAATCTTATTCGGCAGAAATTTTGTTGCCAAAAGTTGCACTTTGCCAAATCATTTACCTAATTGATTTACCGTTCCTGTCATAAATCAAAAGTTATTTACCATTCGCAACAACTTGATTTATATCAAAAACTAATTAGCTAATACACCATTGAAGTGTGCAAACATTTATTTTTGATTTTGTTGCTTAACATCCAAAATTGAGGACGAATCAACAGTAAAACTGTTACAGTTCATAGATAGCAAACAATGTCGTTAAGTCGACCGAGAAAAATGACACTATTGTATTTTAGCAATTTAGTGTAATCAACAAAGATTTAATACCGGTATTATTGTGATCATTAAAATGAAAAAAATATGTCTCCATCCAAAACGTAATAAAGTCTGAAGGATATAAAAAAAAACGAAATTTGTGTGCTTTATTAGTTCAACACAGATTATGAATTTATATCCCCAATATATCAGCTTGTAAAATTTTGTAATAGATATTGTAAAATAAATCAACAATCAGATGTCCAAAAATGGCAGAAAAATGAGTTGCTGCAGTTTCTGCCACTGTCTGAATTTTTTAGATAAAGATTATACAGGGTGTAACAGAAATAAGTATGTACAGTCGATGGACAAATAAAACTGGGACAAAAATGACAATCACATAAGTCAAAATTTACAAATTTGCATCGTTTAAATACGGCTTTGTCACAAATAGGTTAACTTTCGTATGACATATTCTATAGATAGTGACAAATATATTGACAATTCAATGGTCTGATTTACATAGATTAAATTTTAAGTGTCCCAGTTTTATTTGTCCACCGACCGTACATTAATATTTTAACCAGTAACAGAACTCGTCATGATGAACAATTTTTCTATGTACCATTTTTTCCAAATCGGCAATTTTGTTTAGCATTTTCCCCCCCATAAATTAACGAGGCGTTTGTGTAAACCTTCAAAGCACAGGTTCTGATAATGGACAGTATTTTGAGTTTGTAAAAATGCTTAGAAACGGTCGTCACATTTATAGTCACTTCTGGTCTCCAGTGGCGGGTAACGAAATTTTTGGAAAATTTTAAACAATTTTAACTCATTAACGAGAACGTTTACGAAAAAAAAAACTATTTAGAAAAGTTGTTACTCTTTATGAGTTATTACCAGTTAAAATTAATGTACTTATTTCTGTTACACGCTGTATAATATCGAGTAATTTTATGTCCGTCTGTGTACTTTTAAACTGTGCTATAATCCTGCATTTGCCATCATTTGCAGCAAATTTGTGTCACTGACCTAAAGATAACTGTAAATTGCACATTGACTTTTGCTCAATTTTTATCAAAATTGTAAGTCTTGTTACACGTGACATTTATATGTTGGCTATTTTAAATAATTAAAATTTTCAATTTCAAAGAGAAGTCATTCAAGTCGGCGACAAATACAAATTGCACCGTTGTTACTTGGAGAGATTTGTGCTGCAGTTGCATTATTTTCATTGACATAGTTCCGTTAGTGTCACATTAAAACTTACCAAGATATCCCATCATGGTGTCCAAATCGTAGGCGCCATCCATCTTGCTCGAAATTTAAAAAAAATCCCGCCGACACTTCTCAAGAAACAAAGAAAACAAGAATAAAGGTCCTTTACACAGTCTCCACGCACCACTCAACTTTTACTCTTTTACATTTCATGTGTTCCAAGCGACTGCGCTCCTCAAACAACAAGATAACGCGAACACCAAATGTGGCTGGAAAAACTGATCGGCTTGTCACGTGTAGGGGTCCAAAACACGTGGGTTTTTCTGAAAACGGTGCCACCTCCAAAATAATCCCAACTTATCCTCCCCTCGCCTGTGTCGCGTTATCGCAGATCGCAACACTACCTAAATCCACTTATCTGTTTTGTAACTTGTCGATTTATATCATTTAAACATTAAACATACAGAGCTGACATTTGCACAATCAATACTGTATACAATACCGTTTTTGCACAAATTTCAACGTAAATACACTGTGTATATTTCACTTGTGAAAATTAGTGTGGTTCCAGTCCACTGACATTATTTGTATCCTTGTATCCAAGACATTACAACATTTATTTTTAGGCGATAATTAAATGAAAAGCTTAAAGTAAATAATAATAATACACTCCAAATTGGACACTACACGTTCACGTGCCTTTTTAAAACATTTAACAATAAACATGGCAGTTTTTTTACCTTCGTCTAGCAAATTCCACTGTTTAGGCAAATAGCAGAAGTTTAAATGGACATGTTAATGCAAAGACAATAACATTTTACGTGTCCCCAGCCATCATTAATAAAAATAAAAGAAAATATGTGTTTCCTGTCCGATTGATTGTTAAAGTTAACATGCTTCATAGTAATTTTCCGTTCACCGATCTTGCCAGAAAAGTCACGTTGTACAAGTGCATCCATGATTCATTTGGTATTATAATGAGTGTTGTTCAATGAGAATTAATTTGATTTAAATACTACCTTCGGCGATTTGTATACAAAGACACAAGTAAATATATATCAGAATTTGTTTTGGCTTCGAATCACGGAAGACCGGTAAGCACATTCTATTATCAGAGAAAAATCGTATCAGTAGCATGAAACAACGCCAACGTGTATGAGAATTTTATTTGCAAATCGAACTGCCACGCTTTCATACCAGTTACGTAAATTCGATTGTTTTAACCTGGCCTTGATGGAACGAAAATTTATTATTAACTATCTGATATTGCAGATCGATATCACAAACATCTCTGCTGCTAAGGTAGCTTCAACTTGCTGGAAAATTGCGTACCTAGCCTTTTTGCGTATTACTGTGTACCTACAATTATTTTAACGCATAGTTTGTCATAACAAATTGTGTATTATTTTACTTATCAGAAATCGAAAACATCTGAATTTGCTTTTCATTTTATCAATTTATCAATATCCACCGTCAGAGTAGGTACATATGAATATTTATTAACGGTTAGTGCTGCAAGATTAGTGCAATAATAAGAAAGTACCTACAAATTGTGTTAAAATCAACAGATTTTTCTACTAGACGAGTTTCTCTTTTACATTTTATTAAATTGCAGTACTACTACAAAAGTGAAAGTAAAATGGAACAATTGTTTGTACAAAACTGAAAGTTTTGCTGTAAAAAATTTTCAATTTAACTCTGTTAAATGCATAAAAATTAGATGTTTTTCGTACAACCTGCCTGAACGAACGAGAACGCAATCTCATGGTCTGCAAAACTCACAGAAATGAAACACGACCACAAACTAAATAATATGTTGCTGAGATATAATAAATATACAGTTGGAGGTCAAAGAGATGTATTGTAGTTTTACGAAATTATAACGCAATAAGTATGAACCTTACTAAACCTACAACGTGTTAATTAATTGTTTTGCTTGGTGGACACAAAGCCAGTTCTATTCTTTGTCTGTTATTCTTATTAAAACCGGATAACTTCTGTGGTTTTCTGTTGCAAACTGCACTTTTTGCTTTTTAATGTGCAACAGCACAGTACGCACACAACTGTTATGTTTTGATAATTGGTAAAAGTCATACGCAAACTTATCCGGCCATAACTCACATCCCGTACACAAACATGAACTTCTACAAACTGACACTATTTTTAACCAACTTAGAAAGTTATAAACGTCAATAAAAATCATCAAATGTGTTCATATACCCAGGACAGGGCTACACAAACCCGTATGTAACTGGTAGTGTGCAAGAGACACACGTGATTATTTTGCCAATTTACATAAAAATAAAATAATCTTTTTTTTTATTTACATAAATATTTTATTTTGAATTTTCAAATGTTTCGCATAACATAGCGTAAACAATGAAAATAATAGATCGAACAAATTTCGGCGAAGCTTAAAACTTGGCTGACTTTGCATCCAGTGTAAGTGACTAAGACGATAAAAACTGGTCATTATTTATATAATTTGTAATAATTATTGTAAGCCTAGACAGAGCCTGTTTATAAACGCTGTTCGAGCTAGTGCAAAAAAGTTGTCGGCGTAATTTTCAAATTTAAATCATAGAATATGCGCCTGAAGTGGATGATGTTTTTTTCATCTTTTGAGTGTTTACAGTTAACTACTATCTATTAAAATTTGGACAGATAAATGTGTTTGTATTCGAGCACACAAAGAGTGGAAGAGAAATAGATGCATTCAACAAGATATAAAAAATAAAATTTTTCATTTTGTATTTTTATTTTAAATTTTTAAGTAGCCACAGACCTTGAATTATTGTTAAATTCGGAAACAAGCTTCTTATCACATGACCATTTTAAAGGAAGTTGAAGTAATCTCTTTAATAACATTGTACATTGTTGATTTGTTTTTGCGGTATATGAGATGTCACGCTTATTATTACTTAATTATTCACCGTTTCGAATTTGTTTTCCCTTGAATTATTAGTAACGGTAAGAGAGACAATAAATTAGATACAGATGTTTTTTTTTTGGGTTTAAAAATGCATTTGTGCCTCAAATGTGCACTGCCAGTCGTTATGCACCCTCTGTGGCAGTTTATTATAGTATCACATCTGTGGTGTACAATTGGTCCGAGTACGACCACACGCAGAATCCTAAGAACTAGCAAATATCATATTACCCAGAAAAAATAAGATAATCAATTTGAAAATTTCATTAAACATTTTATTGACAGTTATCAATAAGTGTTGGAAATGCTGTAATATATTTATTTTTTGTTTGATAGTACCTAGTGAGTACCTACTCCATTCAAAAACCAAAATTTCACTAGGTCACTTAAAATTTTTCTTTTTAATTCAGATTAATTAAGAAAAAAATAATAATAATCATAGAATTAGTAGAAACAAGGTGTAACTAAGTACATAGGTAGTATCTAACTTTGCAGAAAGTAAATTAGGATGTTGAGTAAATATTTAAAAATGAAACACTAAATAAAATTAACAATATTTGTAAGCCTGTTAAGCAAGTAATGGCGAATTTATTGAATTATAAACTCTCTAAATTGGGTTGAATCAACATTTCTAACCAAGTTACGTTCAAATTAGGGTCCCTGTTGAACAGAGTATAAAGTAGTTAACATTTTACACTTATTAGTTAGAACCAGTTTACTGCAGAAAAGATAATAAACGGCGCCACTTATTTTTGTCTAAATAACAAGTGGATAAAAGTGCATATTATAATAGACATCCTTGTATGTACAAGTACAGTTGCGGCCGTTGAAATCTCAGACAGGAAAGATTTAAACACTCTGTATAAATTCCGAAATTTGATTAGCGTAAACAGGATTTTCATCAAGGATTATCAAGTCAGTGTCAGTATTTGACATATTAGGTCAGAATCGCGCGTAACTTTTGAAATTCCGCAATTATCTGATTTGCAAAAATGTGTTTGACTGAGAGACGGTGTGAGTATAAGAGCCTTTGCGAGAGAAATTAATGTGGATAATGTTTGAGTGACGTTTTGAGAAACGTCACTTTCAATACCATTTACAAAGCTAAAAGTTTGGCGTTGTCAAAAGTGTCTGAGTTTTCAACGACCGCAACTGTACATACAAGAAAAGATCGATAAAATACCTTCGTTTTATCAAACATCACAATTGATTAAGATTAGATGGAAGTCACAGACAGTTGACATACAAGCATGTTAATAATTTTAATATACAGGTGGATGACAAAATCCGCCCCAGTCTTTAGAACGTTTGTTACAGACGATCGATGTCAATAGAAATTAGTTTATTAAATATGTACATACTATATTTTCACATGATTAAAACATAGTTTTTTTTTTTATTGCATGATTATATTTTTTCTTATCAAATTCCAAAGAGTTATATTTTTAGTCACTCTGTTTAAAAAAAAAAATGGAAATGTAAGAAATCGTTTAATTTTTATGTCACACTATCAATGCGACATTGCTGTGTAAATTAAATTGTGAATATTATTTAGATTTGAATGACTTACCTATGGGTATTGCTTTAACTCATTCATACAAAATCAAATTGTAAAAAAAAAATTAAAAAAATAACAATATTGCTGTTGTCAATCAAAATGTATTAATTTCTTAAATGTTTAAACTGACATCCATGATTTCCAATGGACATTGTGGTTCTTCTAACTTTCATTGTTGCATGACATGCAGTCAAGATTCGAATAATTATCATTTATATCTTAAAAGAATTTCCGGTAAACTTGTAAACTTTATCTTTTAAGTAACCCCATAAAAGAGTCGAACGAGTTTAGATCTGGCAACTGCAAATCACCTCTTTTGCGCAAATTTTGTCTAATAGGTCAGGGTAACTTTCTCGATACGCTTGCAATGCAACACAAGAATTCTTTTGATTTTCAAAATAAACCTGAATTACATCTATCGGGTGTTCATTTAAATTTTCGGTCAAAGTTGGCGTTGAAGAAACAATTGCGAACGCACTACTCGAGTAAAAACACAAACAACGGTTTAAGAGCTCATCCGTAATCTGTAATCGGTAGTGCGTTCACAATCGACTCTTCAACGCCAACTTTGACACCCGATGCCTCTTCTTGATAAGTTTTAAATTTATTAAATCAAAGCCACCTGTTACAATTAGTTCATTGCTAAATTACTAACACACAAACCATGAAATTGTTCTGATTAGGTGAAAATGTAGTTTTTATTGGCATAAGGCATACGGATCGATCCGATGGATCTGTAATAATAATAAACATTCTAGAGAGAACAGACATTATTATCCGTTCCCATCACTGATTCGGCATTCAAGCTGAATTACGGGTACTAATAACAAGTAATAACGAGTAATAGATAACGATATGTATAATTATGTAAGATATGTAACGCAATGACAATCCTCGAAGCCTACTCTAGCTTTACTATTGGCCGTCCACCACGGTTCTGCTGCAATTCAAATAATATTTATCAAATACTATTTATTGTTATTGTCAAACAAAATACGAGAGGTCCCTAACAGTTACGAAAGTGTGTCTTATGATGATAATTATTCCACTCCTCGGAGAATCCATTCCTCTGAAATATCTTGTAATAATTTACATAATGAAAGTCATTTTTATAACTAAACTAAAACTCATAGCTGTATTAAATGATATACATTTTGTTTGTTTTGGTTTGTAAATATTTTAATACCTACTATTTTATTCATATCTGTTGTATTGTTTCGTATTTGACAAAAAAAGAAAATATTTTTCGTTGATACTAGGTATTTGATGCATTTAATTTTCAAACAATTTAGTGCATTTATTCATGAAAATATTCAAAATTTGCATAACAATTCTGGCGTTTCACACAATCTTCTTTCATTATCTCTGAATTTTCCACCAACAGTATGCATTTCACACCGTTTCCATCTTATCCGACAGTTTTACATTCTTTATTATTTCGACACGTATCTCTCACATCTCTACTTTTTTATTTGTATCTCTCGATCTTTTTACGCCGTTTCGTAAATTTAAATATAATATAATGGAAAAATTGGAAGGGGTCTTTCCTGGCGCACTTAAATTAGCATGATAATCTCTATTTATAAAAATACTGCGTTAACAAAGCACAGAATCGTTTCGAAATAATTACAGAAAAGTTCAACAAATTTCAAATATTATTAATTAGTGTGTTTGTGTCTTTGTAGACTTATCGATCGTTTTCCAAATAAATAATTCTCTCAATATTCGACACGCACAACTTAGATTTAGATCCTTGAAACTCCAGTGAACATCATGTGTACATCTATAATCAGTACTTTATTTAACAGATTAAACATAAATAGCGGGATAATAAAAAAGATCAAATCGATAATTGACTACAAGTTATTATTGGTGCACCACAAGTTAGTAACTTAAACTTGCTTTGTTCTTGATTCACAATAGCACTTCATTTCCAGATAGTTCAACTTAAGTTGTAAATGGCCAAATTTCCATATTGTTTTAAAATAATCAGCTACAGTCAAAAAATGGAATAAAATTATGATTTATTTAAATATTTGTTACTGAAGGCTTTAATTCGAATGTCGCATTTTCCTCGAAAATTACTATCGGCAACGCTGTTTAGTGTAAAATTTTGTGAGAATTGTAATTTTGAGGTTAAGTGTTTATTAAATATCTTGTTTTTCTGGGCATTGTTGCTGCTAATAAAACAATATGAACGGAATTCAAAGCAATAGAATTTTATTTTGATTCAAATAAATGTCATAATTTATAGTGACCAACATAGTAGGAAAAAATATCTACCTAGGGTTTTTTAAATTTTACCAACCTAAAGCAACAGGTTGTGGTTTTTTAATTTTTGAATGGACTTTATAAAGAGCGATGAAATTAATTTGTAATCGAGTCATCCATGGATTTGAATACGTATGTCTTTTCGATTGATATGCTCAGATCTAACCTGTGTTTTAAGCTGTGTTTTTTGTTCAAGAAACGACATACGATTTCGGATTCATGGATAACTCCATTACAAATTAATTTGATCACTCGATACATTATTTACTAAAGCGATCAGAGTAAGGCTCGATAAGGCGTTGCAAATTCAAAACCATGACAACCGACATTGTTGAAGGATTGTATTTGCCATTTCGTTAACGATTTGCAAAGTTTCGTGAATCTCCCCCTAACTATTTATGTATTTTTCTTTTTTCTTTATTTATATCTTTGTTATTGAAGTCTTTGATTCAAAATTTCTTTGATTCCTACACAATAATAATAAATGAATACCACTAAACTCATTTGTATTTTCTGATTTGCTCCTGCATATTTTTTTCTTATCAATCATTTGTCGGGATTTTTTTTTTATTTTTTCTTTTTTTGACAAGCACTGGGAGAACTGAAACAATGAAAATTGCGAGTCCGGTTTGATTGCGAGTTGAATCTAGGTAGTGTGGCGCAATTGCATCAAATTGTCACTGTCTAAATAACTAGAAAAAAACTCTCCCAAAAAATGGAATTTACCCGTAGTGAGGTGTTGCTCTCGGTATCATACCCACCCGAAGAACTTCTATCGGGCATTGCAGGCGGGTGCGGCTTGTGGCAACTCTGCATCATTGCCGCAGCATGCACCGCAGAATTTCTCCACGCCTTTGACGTCTACTCCTTACGAACATCCACAGCAACTTTTCTCAACTACACCTGCAAAAACGGCAACGGCAGTCGATGCTTCACCGCAAACGGGAGTGTTTGCACCGAGTTCATATTTTATAAACAACACCCGGTAACCACTTTTGCGGAAAAGGTATAGTTGTTGTCAGAAAGTGCTCAACACTGACGCACTGACAACTTTTTTGCAGTTGGAGCTCATCTGTGACAAAGAATGGTACGTGGTGTGGCTCGAGAACGCTTACCGGATCGGTTTGATACTCGGTTATGGTTTGACCGGAGGATGTGCCGACAAGTTTGGCTTGAAAATTTCGTCGATGGTGTTTTTGGCGTTGCAGTGTCTCACGGGACTGCTAACAATCAGCATGAAAGAGTTTGCAGTCGTGATATTTTTTCTAATAATTCACGGCTTTTGCTGTACGTTCCTCTACGTGTTTCCTAAAACCGCAGGTCAGTTTAACAATTTAAAGAAGAAGAAAAACATTTGATGTTTTTTTAAGTGTGCGATGCCGTCGGGAATAAGTGGAGAACGCTGGCTCTAGGTGCCACGATGTTGACTTTCCCGGTTGTTCTCATGGTATTTCCATTTTTTTACAACATCTTCACGGACATCGCTGGAGTCATAGCCGCAGTTTCTGTTGTACCATTAATACTCTTGATACCTTTATTGTGACAAAATGGGCGTTTTGTCGAACAAATAATTTATTCTTGTTTCTAGGTACTACAAAGATTCACCAAACTATATCTTTTTAATGACGGATATCTCAAAAGGAGAAGATACTCTTCGCCACATTGCAGAAATCAACAAACACCCCATGTCTCCTAATGCTAAAATACGACCGGTGCAGATAATAATAGTATATTATTTGCGGAATAACTTGCATTATTTACATACTCTTTAGTATTCTATTTTAGGATAACAAAGTACCTAAGCCTAGTTGCTTTTCCGACGTTTGGAAACCATCGACAACAAGATACCCCTATTTGGCCTTATTGTGCTGCTGGTTTGCAGAAGGAGTGTGCGTTGGTGTCTTAATGAACCACGTCTACAGCGGTTTCGCTCACATCTATTTGTACGGCTTTTGTGCTTTGGTAGGATGTTTGATTGGGATCGTTCTTTGTTACCGAATCCAGCACAGAGTCGTAATCGGTATTTTTGGGTTTCTAAAGTCTATCTTCATCGGTGGACTTCATTTGTTCGACGTCTTGCACAACTCCAAAGTATTTTTCAGATTCAATGCGTGAAAGTTTACGAATTTATCCTTTTTAGAACAATCCCGGTTTTATAGCTTTAGAAATGTTAAGCGGAGTTTTGATCTGGATTTCATTCACAGCACTCGACAATTTAACTCCACGGATGTTTCCAACTGAAATGAGAAATTTTTGCTTCGGTTTGTGCCTAAGCGTGTTCCACGTGGGATACATGATTGCGTCGTTGATGCTTCACAGTTCACCTAAAGAGTTTTGGCAGATTGGTGTCATGTTAGTTGTTGCGGCAACTCTGGAAACACTTGCGTCCTTTTGGTTTTGGGAAGTTCACAATCGCGAACTACCTGACTATTTACAAGACTGTGAAAACTTCAAGACGTAAAGAGAAACATTTTATTAGAGAATTTTTTTCGAAGCGGATTTTTCAGATACTACAAACCCACTAGATATCTTAATATATTTGATCGGGCCAGTCAACATGAGATCGAAGTTAAAGTAATGGAATTGAACAGAACGGATTGGCGAGTAAAAAAAAAACCGCCTCCACCAAGTAGACGTAAGTGACAGAATTGACGTAATTTGTGTAGAATTCTGTTGTAATACTGACAGAAATAAAACTATCTTGTGAAAATTAAAATGCAATCGAACACGTTTGTCTTTCAAGATTTTTAATTATTTTGAAAGAAATAAATCGCGACGGTTATTAATATTTGTGCATATAAAACAGCTCGTAAGTCAAATCCAGATGGTAATTGTTAACAACACTGTTAACAATTGTTAACTGATGTCAGATATGTACTTAGGTTATCGTAAGTAGAAATTTTATGTAGCTTGAAGCGCTTCGTGATTGTTCTGAGAACACTCTATTTATTTTAAAATGTTGAAATTAAGTATACGATACTCTGTCAAAAATCTGATCGTGGTTTCCATGTGGTGAGCACTGAAAATTTACCAAGTGGAATTTCAGAGCTACGTCAAACTTTGTTAGACATGACTTCTCGAGTATGGCAACCTCACCTTGAAGCGACCTCATCGACACAAACCATGATTGCTTCGGCGAATAGGAATTTAAGAAATGAAGTCTGGTTTTTCGGTGACATTTCGCCACAGCAATGCAAAGAGCTACTGTTGTCGAAACCAAACGGATATTTTCTCGTTAGAAACTCACGAACTTTTCCTGGAGATTTTACTTTGTGCCTTTCTTTTGACGATAACGTGGAAAACTATAGAATCCAGATGGAAAACCGTAAATGGACAATTGACAATGAAAAATATTTTTACACTGTGCAAGAACTGATAGAGCACTACAAGCAAGACGCCGATGGACTCAGCACTAGATTAGTTGCCACTGTAGGACCTCGAAAGCAAAGGAGTGAGCATGTTAAATTTAAAGACAGAAGGATGAGTTCCCCAATCGTGTTAAGTACAAAATAGCATGTTAAATAACGTACGCGATGAAATTTTATTATGTAGATTATCAGTTTTTTGTTACTTATTGATGACGGAAAATAAATAACTATTGTATTAATTAATAAGTCGACAAGTTAATGACTACTGATATAACAATTATTCGCAACGGTCTAAATAAATTACTGGATAAGAAGTGGAAAAGAATAAACAAAAAAAAAAATTGCTAAATTGTTTTGGATAGAAGTGTTTATCTACAAACTGACATTAGTATCTAGGTAGGAAGCGTCAAAAAGTTGTCATTTTATGACAATCGAGTTGATAGTACCGTTGCACAGTCGATGATAATTCCAGTCAGCCAGGGTTCTCCACCCGAAGAACTAGTAACAGTTGTGGGAGGAGGGTGTGGAAGATGGCAAATATGCATCACCATCGTATCCTTTATGGTGATACTCATCCACGGACTCGATATATATTCGTCGAAAGCCGCAACTCCACATTTTGTCAACTATACGTGTGCCGACAACAGCGGCAGTCAGTGTCTGAACGCAAACGGCAGCAAATGTGAAAATTTCGTATTTTGGAAACAGCACGACGTCACCACTTTCACGGAGAAGGTGACGGGGGCTTACGCTCTGCCACTTGAAACGATTTAAATTTTTGTATAGTTCAAGCTGGTTTGCGAAAAGGAGCATTCGGGCATGTGGGTCAGAAATTGTTTTTGTATAGGTCTGATGTTTGGTTATGTGATGTCCGGGTGGTGTGCAGATAGATTTGGAAAAAAAATTGTCGCGATGATTTGTATACCGCTGCAGTGCATACTGGGAGTGTTTTTGATCAGCATCACTAATTATTTTACCATGTTGTTTTTTGCAACGATGCAGGGACTGTGTTCTGCATCCATCTACCTGATTGCTAGAGTCGCAGGTAGGTTCCACCTACAACGTGTTCTCGATAATTCGTAATTTTTTGTAGTTTGTGAAGCTGTTGGAAATAAGTGGAGGACTTTCGTCTTGGGACTCACTTTCTTACCTCTTCCAATTAGCTTGGCAGTATCACAGTTTTTTTATAAGATGTTTAATGACATCGAGACAGTCATAGCAGTTATTTCCGTACTTCCACTGATATTTTTAGTGCCGCTACTGTAAATATCAATTACACTGATTTCATGAAGATATAAAAATTTTCTCTTTATTAGATATTTTAAAGATTCTCCACACTACATCCTTCTATTTGCTGATTTTGATAAAGCTGAGGGAGCTGTCCGTAAAATTGCTCGTTTCAATAAAAAACACATCCCATCTGATATTAGAATTCGACCAGTCCAGATAATTGTATGCTTATAAGTAGATTCTCGCTTTAATATGTAGTTTGTAGTACGATATTTCAGGAAAACGAAATTCCACCAGTGCATTTATGCCACCTTTTTTTGAAATCTTGTAAAATACGAAATATCTGCTTTGCTTTGACGTGTCTTTGGTTTTTTGAAGGGTTTGCAAGCGAGATTCTTCTTATTTACCTCTATGACGACTTTGAAAACTTGTACTGTTTTGCCTTAGGTGGTGTTCTTGGAGTTATTATTTCTACCATTTTGTGTCATTTCATTAATCATAAAATAATAATAGGAATGTTTAATTTTTTAAAATGTTGTTCTATTCTGGGGATTTTCTTGCTAGACGTTCATTTACGTGAAACTGTAGGTAAGTTCAAAAAGTATTTACACCTCCACTAAAATAAAATTTTAGAACAATATAAGTGGGTTTGTACTGAAGCTGACCAGTTCTTTTTTTCTTTTTCTCTCTCACGGAACTCTGGCCAATTTAACACCTCGAATGTTCTCAACCGATCTAAGAGCACAGAGTTTAGGTTTCTGCTGGGCAGTGTATTATTTTGGATGTGTCATATTAACCGTAATATTTACTTACTCTCACAGAAGTATTCTCTGGGGAATTGTCACAGTCCTAATAGTTATTAGTCCACTCTTCGAAACATACTCTTGCTTTTGGCTGTGGAACGTACACGATCGGGAATTACCCGATATCTTAGAGGATATTATAAATTTTGAGAAGTAATTATTAACGCCAAAATTGATTATTTATTTATTTTTTGTCTTCATTTTATTGTAGGTTCTACAAACCACGTAGATTTGTCACTATTCATGACCGACAAGTTACTCCACATGAAATGGAAGTCAAATCTGTGAATTTAAATGATACAGAATAATTTCAAGGGCAAATTTAAACATGCACCTTTGTGAAATAATTTACCGATGATAATAACTTGTCAAATATGAATAATAAAGTCAATAAATTGTGGGTTTCAGTGATTCTGGTGATATAAAATAAGTTTGTAACTGGTAAATACCCCTTCTTGTTACGCCACTGCTTTCTGTTTAATTTTGTACGATGGTGACATCTTTAGTTATGGAATCGAATTTTAAACAGATTTCAATGTTATCGGCAGTTTTGCCACATAAAATTGTCACACAGTGTTGTCACATGTCAGAATTGTCAGAATGAGATACGTCAAATCTTGTCAAATAATCAAATTGTGTTTTGCTTGAATCCATATGGTGAATGGATTGTCATAAACTGAACAAATTTGTTTGAAATAGTATTAAGTTAAGTTTTTATATAAGTCGTGCAAGCTGGTTTATTTATTTTGACGACAATTACCAATAATTATCATTAGAAAAGATTAACAGATCATGGCTGATTGGGAGGAAATTAAGCGCCTGGCTGCTGATTTTCAAAAAGTGCAGCTGAGTTCCACGTCACAAAAGTCAGTATTTATTATATTCCAGGAATTTATTTTAAGACGCAAATTACAGGTTGTCAGAGCGCAACTGCATTGAAATAATCTCATACCTGAAGGAAAAGAAAATCATAGATTTAATTTTTACTGTTGATGGCAAAGAATTCCTCACTCCTTCACACCTGATCCAGGACATCAGAAATGAGCTTTATGTGAGCGGTGGTCGTATTAATCTAGTAGAACTAGCAAAAATCATAGGAGTGGATTTAGCTCACATCACAGCTCATTTAAAAGATGTACTCAAGGGCCAAAAAGACATCCACTCTGTGTTAGGGCAACTGATTGATTCTTCTTACATAACAAAAATAGCTGGGGAAATTAATGAAAAACTCTCACAACAGGGGCAAATCAATATTGGTGATTTGACAATACAGTATGATTTAAGTGCTGAATTTCTACAACAGCAAGTTGTGGACAAGCACTTGGGAAAAATAATTCATGGCAAACAGGATAGCAATGACCCCAGAGTATATTTCACTGAATCTTTTATTGCAAGGTGTAAAGCTAAAGTTAGGGGTGCTTTGAGTGGCTTGACCCACCCCACTCCAGTAACATCAATTTTGAATCATATTAACATCAGTGAGAAGCTGTTTTTCTCACTTTTTGATCAAACTTCCATGTATGGGTCTTTAACAAGTCGGGTTGTTGGTGCTCAGTACATACCAAATGTTTATGCAAGGTCTCAGGTGAGTTACATTTTTATTTCAAATACATAATTACTTATGAAACATCACAAAAAATTATCAAAATGAACTTGGAGTTTAATTTATGCAATTATGCAATGGCATGGTCAAAAAATTACTAATAGACATGTTAATTAATACATACTTTGTTTACCTTACTTTAACATTATCACTGGCAGAGATAAATTACAACAAAACACATAAGCTAATAGCCTTAACTGTAATTATTGATAACTATACAGCTAGAAATTTTGAAGTAGATATTTTTTACTAGCCTTTTATCTTTAAAAAAGAAAATCTGACAAAAATGTGTTTTTATTTAAATTGTTTCTTGTTATGTAATTAATAAGCTGAATAAAGGACAAAGTTCCACTTGGGATTGTTTGAGCTCTTAGACTTTGATATTGTTATTTATAATAACTTTATTTTCGAATTTTCAGTTTCATTATTTATATAACTTCCATTATTTATTTTAATTCGTATTATATTGTTTATTTAAATGTTTGTTCACAACTTGAGTCGTTCCGATGACCGAGTTCTTCAAGTGTATATGTTTTATAGAGCGAATGGGTGAACAATTTCTACAAACAAAACGGTTATTTGGAGTACGACTCGTTGGCAAGATTGGGCATCTCCGATTACAAATCTTACATAAGAAAGCAATTATCCAGCGAGGAACTAATTTTTTTAAACTCGTGCGCTATTTCGAAAAGAATTTTAGAAAGGGCCGAGGCAGACGTTGAAGAATGTATCTCGAGCAAATCACACCTCGACCTCCAATCAAATCTTCCGTCGGTTTTCAACGACAGCGACACCAAACTTATTCTCGACTCTGTTCTTACCAAACAAAAACAACAACAAACGATCGTGATCGAAAACTACGTGATCAGCAAAGCTTTCATCGAAAATTTGTCGAAAAATTTCGACGGACTCGTCAAAGAGAAGGCCAAACAGGTGGTAGAGTCTGGCAGGTACCAGCAGTACCAAACTGAATTGCAAGTGTCGTCGAGTAAGCCGCAGAAGTTTGAGGAGGTAGAGGAGAAGACTGACAAACGCGAAGAAAGGAGGAAGAAGGCGGCTGGAGGGAAAAGCGGAGGGGGGACGCAAGGTCGTGAGACCAAAACTAAGTCGACGAAGAAGACCAGTCGGTCGAAACACGTCGAGGAAGATCACGATTTTGAGCAAACTGTTGAGAAGAGACAGACTTTGGAGATCATCACCAGCGGGAACATCCAAGATTTGATCCAAAAAGAATTGGACGAGGACGGCTTAGACGAGTTGACTCACCCCGTGACTCAATACTTGTTGCCCCAATTGAACGAGAAGGGGTTGGAAGTCGCGGCAGAGATTTATGCAACCACCATTGCGGATCGCACCGCCAACAGAAGGCAGACCCACAACGAGCTGCAAAATAAATTGAATGCGCTGATCGGAGACGTGAGATTATTCGAGAAGGGATTGAAACTGTTGCCCGACGATTTGCAACCGCAGCTCTTGAAATACTTGTTGAAAACGTTGTGCACGGACGTCGTGACCGAAATACTGAATTACGTGGCGGCCGAGCAGAACTTGAACACACAAACTGAAAATTTGAACAATGACCAGAGACTCAAATTCGTCAACGATCTGCCGGCGGACTTCAAGAAATCTCTTTTGCCACTGGTGCGGTCGCTGGTCGGGCAAAGTATCGACGAGTTTATGGTTGCCGTGGAAGAAAGCTTGAACGCGTGCAGCATGATTATCAAGAAAATCGATAAAAAGAAGGATAGGACGATAGTATTGAACCACAAACATGTATTATTGGAACAGTTGAATAAATGCGACGATCTTGCCTTGGTTTTGCATTTGACCACGCTAGTTATATTCACTACGGCTACGCAGTGCATGCTTCACGCTAGCGGCAGACACGTAGCTTCCATTTTACAGTTCTTGAAGCAGTATCTGAGCGAGGAGCAAGTCGCGGAGTTGACCTCGTATCACGGTAATGTCGTCAGACTTTGCGAAAATCTTTGTTGAGAATTTTGTTCGCAGATTTCGTTACTTTGATGCTGAGCGGTGGAACCGAAGCAGAAAATGCTAAAGAGAAACTGAAAGAAAAAATGCAAGTTGTTAAGAATATTGCGAACGAATTTAAAAAACCGGGCACCGAGAAGAGTTAACAATTTTTCAATGTTTTCTAGATTTTTAATAATGTAATTGTGCTATTTTTTGCATCCCCCAGGCGAACTTATGTAAAAATGTACATACCTAACATATTTCAACTGTCATTTAATTGTAAAATAATAGTAAAAAATGTGTATTTTGAAAACAAACAAACATTAAAGAAGAATACCTCGTCAAAAAATGGAACGCGATGTTTTATTAACCTTCTTATCATTTTCTAACAACGAATTATCGGCGGTTGATGAACTTTACATTGTTCGTCTCATAACACATCCAACCGTAATTATTAATAATGTAGTTTGTCAACCGATTTTTGCATACAGACGTACAGAGTTATTCTAAATGATTGTAGTCGAAGTAGGCCATGCCCATGTTATTACATTTTTGCCGCTTTCATGTGAACTGTCAGTTTTGTCGCTGTCACTGTCATTTTTTAGATGAAAAGTGCGGTGATGAGATTTTTATTTATTTTTGTTAAATTAACGATTGAATCCAGAAATATTGATTTGTTTTCCAATCAATTTTAAAAATATTGACAATTTAACTCCCGTGTGTGAACGGTCTGTACTCACTATATTCACATCATTTTGATGTTTTTTTATGTGGAGCGGCAACCATAAATTTTACATTCAGTTTTCACGCCTACTTCGACTTCAATCATCAATAACCCTGTACTTATCAACAAGAATAACGTTAACTGTCATGTCAACGGTGACAACAACTGTAAATGCGGTCGTAAAATGTATTTAACCATTCATCACGAAACATTAGAAAATTAAACTTTTTATGAGTTCGTCATGTTTATTACAGGGTTTGCAATAAAAATTTTCCAGGGACTAAGCTTTTGCAGTTACGATTTTAAGAGAAGATTTTATGTTTTATTTGTTTATACTTCTAGCCGACGAATAAGGGAAGAAATACAATTGGGTAATTAAAAATAAAAAATGTGCGCATGAAAAGAACACATCGTGCGAAGTCAAATCTATGCGATTATGATGTAAATCGCATTTCCGCCCGTGATCATATTGGGGATGATCTTGTTGATAGGTGCTAAAGGTGCCGGACTGAATTGAAAGCGTTAAGTACCAAACGCAATTTCTACGTAGATTCATCGTTGAAAGTAACATTTCCGAGTATGTTGGCTGAAAAAAAACACCATTTGGGTGTACGTTTTTATATTGTAATAAAGTCTATTTTAATTTTGATTGTTGTTGCGCAATTCATTCCGTACAATGCACAGTAATCAGTTTTATTAAATATAAAACGTCACAAGTGCAGTGTTATTGCCGCCTACCACGTGGTTATCTATTTATTCGTGGTGTTTTTTATCGGGAAGTGAAGAGGAAACGAAAGCGCTTCACAGAACACCTGTCAGTAGGATGATTGTTATAAAAGTTGTTTGTGTACTGTAAAAAATAATGATGATAAACAATCCACGTGTATTTTGTTGTTACCAAATTCAGCGTAGTATTTTGGTATCAATACCGTGGGGAGCGTTTCACATTTTAATAAATTAGCACGTTCATAATCTTTAAAAATACTTTTATTAACAATTTCGTACAGTTCGTCAATAAAATATAACTTTGCATTGATATGTAATAAGTTAACATAACCATGTCAGCCGGTTCCAAAACGGACAATATTATCCTTTTGTACAACAGTTATCATTATTGTCCAACATTGATAGCAGTTCCGTAACTCATCACAACAGTTTCAATATCAAGTTATTGCGACCATATAAAATTATAAAATAAATGCAACAATTCGTTTAATTAAAAATAAAATTAAATAAAAAACGACATAGCCAGCAGAATAAATGAAAGCAAAATCAACTAGATTAGGTACTTTAAAACTAAGTCGAGAATCATGTTTTGGAAATCAAACGGGACCATCTTCGTAGCGGTCGTCCGTGGACTCTGCAAACATAACAAACGTATTAGGCCAATGCTTCTTATGTATTCTGCTTGCAATATCGTCGAACATTCGACAATAACAAAATAAAGCAAAGTAACTACTTTTGAATAATCGATAGACCAGTCGGGTTTGTAGCGCTGTAACCTGGGGTTCGTCGTGTCGATAAAATATTCTCGAACTGGGAAAACGTCGCCGCACACCGCACCATCTACTGAAGAGGGTGAACCGGTGTCGAGCAAAACGCGTGCCACGTGACCCAACGGCCACCATCGTTTTGATTTATACGCAGTTACGAGATGATTAATTGAATCGCGTATGTCGTACTTTATCAAGACAATTACTAATAATTGTCAATGTTACAGCGATACACTGATAGTAAAATAGTGGAAGATTATGTCTAGTCGCAGGTTCGCCGCAGCAATTGCACTCATAATTGCTTCAATTGGCCGCTACAACTAGACATCATGGTCTATTACTATTAGAAATACCTAAATGTACAACGTCTTCGAGACACTATTAATTAAAGAGATTACATCAATTAGGCAGAGGCAGAGGGACCGACGTCTGCAATTACAAACGGCTGGTCCGTCGTTATTACTTAGAAAAAATTAATCCGGTTAAGACGAGAGTTTCGTTCTGGCAGTATTATATTGTAGGATTTAGACGTAAACAGATGCTTTTGGAATCTTATTTCGACAGAACATCCTTGATACGATAAATAAACATTCGGAAAATAATAAAATATGATTCACTATCAGACATCGCGGCGCATTCTCAAGGACCTTAGCAGCTAGATAGTCATCCCTGCTGCTTTCATAGCGGTTAAAATTCAAAATTTCTTATTTAGGACAAGATTAAGTTATCACAGAATAGTCACCAGCTGTTCAGATAAAATATCATTGGCTGTAAAATATCAACAGCACTCGAATGAATGTCTCTAAATCTACAGCACTTTTTGACCGGAGTAACCAAATCCGGCAACTTCAGTAGCGTCTTTGTTGTGATTTAAGCTTACATTAGAAGATAAGGATACAGTTCCCCCTCTTCCCTAGTGTGAGGTTAAATGAGGTGGTTTGTTAAAAATTTGTGTATTTTAGGTTTGCCACCATAAAGTAAGATTATATCGAGTGTTCATTTATTAAATCTGCTGACTTTTTAACCAAATGATGCTAACTCACAGTTACATATTTTCTAATAAAGGTGTAATAAAGAAGTAACAATGTCAATCATATCGCGTGTTCATTTAGATTTATCCTCAAAGTTGGCGTTGAAGAGTCGATTGTGAACGCACCACTCGTCAGTCTGCAGAGTAAAAATACAAACAACGAGGTTAGATTTAAACAGCTAATCCGTGGTGCGTTCAGAATCGAGTCTTCAACGCCTACTTTGTTAGAGGATAAATTTAAATTAACACCCGATATTAATGTCCCAATGGTTTTTCGACATTTACTTAAGTATAGATTTTGTCCATTTTTCTTACCGAATTACGAAAACATGTAAAAATACACTGTTTTGTTTGTTTTGTAAATTGGCGTTTTTCATATTAAGTGCCGTCAAACTAATGTTTTCAAAATTTGATTGTCACCAACAAAAAAGGTACCTACCTACCTACTAAAAAGAATTTTAATTTTGCAGTAATTCAATAGAACAAAAATAAAATCACTTTGGTTACTCAGGTCAAAAAAAACGAGCTATTATGCGATATGTTTTTAACCCTCTACGTTTTTAACATATAGTTTTATCTTGGACAAAAACTGAAGACTGAAATTTATTGGAAGCCGGTTAGAGTTTCCATTGAATTAAATTTAATTGAATATGATTATCAATTTATTCTAACCTTTCAATAATTTCTATTGAGCAAATTCCAAGTGATCACATGACCTACTAATAATAACAGTTTTTACAGCTGGCGTATTTTATTCTGAAGGGTGCCACGGGTGCCACTATAAAGTAGTCTAAACTTCTAAAGTAAACTGAGTTTAGAAAACTTAAAGGCGACAAAATGTGGCGTATTTTTATGATACAATCCAATGTCAAGTCCAAGATAGTTTCTAGACAAGAGAATTCTTGTAATAAATACACCAACTGTACAAACAATTGGCAGGACAAATAGCATTTAAATGATCGCATTTGTAAAAAACGAAGGAGTACATTTTTAAACTGGTTTATTTTTGGATTTTGTTACACTCGGTACAACTGAAATGCTACGAGTTATTACTCGTAATATCAAATTATGATATTATTAATGAGATCAAACAAGATTCCTCGTTTCCCTCGTTCTGTATCACTTTTCTCGAGTAAAAAATAAAAGTGGCGAATTTTTTAACAACTAAAATAAAATATTTAAAAACCACAACAATTCCTATTTTAAAACAATGTAACAAAAATAGCATTTGCTGCAGCTGAACACTTATTCGCTACTTTACAATATCACAATATCATTCATCTATTTTTGACATTATCACAAAAACAAATTCCAAATGAATTTCACAGCACCGAATAAGTGTAGCACCTTTTGTTCGAGTCGTTCCTGTTATCGTCTAATTGAGCGGCGGTGGACAACGCCCCTTCCTCTAATAACCTACCTGTGCTGGTCTTGTTGTAAATCCCATTTGGTGTTTTGAGAGGCTGCTCTGTTGGATCTTGATTCGAAGGCTTCGTCGAGACGAACCGAGTCAGAAACATCAGGACAGACCCAATAGTGGGCGGTATGCCTGCTAAGATGAGCGGAATCGTATAGCTCTTCTCGTGTTCGTAGATGACTCCGGCGACGTAGGGTCCCACAGTGAGAGGGATGGAACACGTACCTAGCAGGAATCCGATGGCTTGCGTGGCACCATCTTTACCGCAAATATCGAAAGCGATGGGGCCCAAAACGGAAATGAAACAACCGTCAAAAAGACCCATGCCTAAAGTGATGGCGATGAGCCATCCGAAAGAGGCGGTCGCCGCTGGCAAAAGCATGGTCAACACCCCAATACTGAAGAACGCCATTTGTTGCAAGAGAATTCTGTTGACTTTGGGCGAATCCGCGATGTAGCCAAAGATGAGTCGACCGAGACCGGATGTGATCCCGATACAAAGTACAGGGAGTTTGCCGTCCACGGGAGTGGAAAAACTTTTTTTCACGAAGTCTTGCATGTAGACGTACGGAACGAAGTAGCCGAACAACGAACCGGCTATGACGATTGCCCACACGAGATACTTCTTGTTCTTGCAGACGGACAAGAACGCGTCGGTGAGTTTCATGTCTTTTTTGGACTTTGTCGTTCTGACCGGTTTGAAGAGGAACGCGAACACCATTATCAGACTGGCTATTAGAGCTAAGATTCGGAGAGTCCATTCGATTTTGAAACGTTTCAAAGATGCGGCTATCACGTATGGCATTGCTATGGTGAAGACGGAACTGCCTGCAGTTACTATTCCGTTTACTACGCCTAAATATTTGTTGAAGTAGTGGCCGAGAACTGCTAACGAGGGGGTGTAGGCCAGAGCGCCACCCAGGCCATACATAACGCCGAACGTTATGTAAAGAGCTATTTTATTGTCGACACAAAATGACGATAGGAACATGCCACTAGATGCTATAAGACCTCCAAGAAATGTTGTTCTTCGAAGGCCGATGAAGTCCGTTAGGACTCCAGCTACTGCAGACACTAAGAACGTTGTGCCCATGGCGAGGGAGCCGACGAGTGCTGAAAAGAAATAACAGTTACGGAATGATTCAGACAACCGAACCCAAAATTTAACGAACTTAATAAACTGTCACTTGTCAATTTTGACATTCATCTGAATTTTATTTAAAAAATGGGTTTCACTCGAGAACACAAATTATTCAAGACAGAATCAAATTTTCGAAATGGAAATGAAGAAAATGATGACTGGTTGCATAACTTTCTTTGTTGGAGTTTCAGCAAAACCTTGCTTCATTGAGATGTTAGTATGATTGAAACTACGTCGTACGTTTTCAAAAGTTCTGTTTTTATTTGACATTTGTGTAGACACATCTGTCAGATTTATTGTGCCCATCCACATATTTTGAAAGAAACAAAATTGTATTCACAAAGGAAAGCATATTCTTGAAATGGGGTGTTTGATAATGGTGAATGGCTTTATTACATTAGAGCTTGTTTAAATTACTTTCGACACCGATTTCCTAATCCTTTTTTTAACTCTAAATATAGTCCATACTTAGTCCCTATGTTCAGTTTTAAAAAACACACATCAATGCATATAATCAAGTAACCAACATTACGTCAAAATTGACGTAACTTGACAATAAAAAAATTACGAGTTGTTTGAATTATTATTGTGATAAAATCAATTAAATTACACACGTAATGCATTTATTTTATACCATGCCAATCAGAACTTAAAAAATGTGCGTGACGTTTTTTCACTTATCCCGATAGACCAATTTCCATCAATCGAAACAATTTTTAACATTACATAAACGCTGTACTATGGCGGACAATAAATTTAGGCCGGCAAATTTCTGACATTTCAAAAAAGTCAATGCAAGCGACCATTTATTGTCATTATGACTGATGTGTCAGTTTGTCAAAGTGAAGGTTTTCAAACTGTTTGGCGTTTCCTTCGCCCTTTTCGTAACTTACAGATCATGACGCACTAGCATAATTGATTTGTAGTAGCACTTCTCTCTGGTGCACGCTTCTTTTCCCAATTTTAATTTTGATTATCGCTGTCACGATGACAAGAATGACAAAAATCGAAAATGGGGTTAGTTGAACATAATGCCAGCTTCACATTTTGATGTCAAGCCAATGACAGGCCGGCCTAAATTTATTGTCCGCCATAGCACCAAAATCAAAAAAACATTGTGCTGCAAATAACACACATTTTTCATGACATTTCCTATTATTTATCACGGTAACAAATACGTCATTTGCACCGCAACGGTTTTTTGATTTTGGCACAGCGTTATATTTCAAAATTTAATAACCACGGATGCGTCGAGTATAAATTGGTTGCAGAACAAATATTTTCAATGCATTGATCTGTGCTTTTTAAAACTGAACATAGGGAATATATTTAAAGTTAAAAAAAAGTCCCGGTAAAGTTTTGCGTAATACAGCACATATTGGGTGATTCAACGATTGTGGATAAGTATGGCAACTAAGTACGAAAATTTATGTAGCAACTGTGTGGATAGCATAGAGTTGACATTTCTTTGACAGTTCATAGTCGCGCAATTTTCAAAATTGTCAAATCAATATGCAAAGCAATAAAAAAAAATCAAATGCAGGTTTATGAAATGTCATACAAATGTCAACTTTACCTCACCACACAGTTGTCACATAGTTGCCACACTTATCCACAATCATTTTGAATCACCCAATACAATTAGGGACACGGAATTTTTCTGTCACACCCAAAAATTGCGATGTAAATTACTTTTTATTGTTAACGTGACATTTAAAAGTAAAATTTTAAAATTTATTTTCTGTTCACGTCAATCGCATGTCAATCAATATCGTCGCATAAGCCTACTTTACATTTTTTGACAGTATATTGACAATGATGCCTGAAATTCCGTGTCTCTAACTGTACAATTATTCCGAGAGTTTTGGCAAATGATTCCAATTTGTCAGTTTTGGCACGACTAATGATGACAACTTAGCCCTACTTTTTTCATTTTCCCCTAAACGATGTTGCCGGTTGTAATTTGAGATTGGGACGCAGTGTCTGTAGTTTTTCATTTTGACTTAGACTCTACTTATACTAATTGCAAAAACAACATTCTAATTCAGAAATTCTTTAAAATGAAGCTTCAAGAGTTGCTGGTTTTTTATTTTACTTTGTTTGGATTTTTTAATTTTTTTTTTAATAAAAATGAACAAGAAATAACTTAACAGCACTTTGACTGAATGTGCTGCACTTTTAAGTACGTAAGCTCATGACCACTACAAAAAAGCTGTAGGTTTTCATGTCTATCGAGTTTCAAAAGTGTGGTGCTTCCTCATTATTGTTAATGCATTTATGCCACTGAAAGAGGACTAGCGTAGTAACTGAATAACACTATACTTTGCGTGTTTCTGAAAACCATATATTTTTTTTCTAATGATTGCGAATGTAAACAGATACTCAGCTGTGGTCTTGGTCATCGTTCATTTAGATAAAATGTTATCAACTACCCACAACGGCTGCTGTTTCCAAGCTAATGAATTATGTATTATTGTAATAACATAAAGCGAGGGGTCAGATTATTATCGCCTTAATAGCCAATAAAAATTAATTCGACCAGAGCATCCCAAATCGCAAATTTTGTTAGAATTTTCCGAATCATGTTTATAATTAGCAAAAATCTCCAGTTACTGTAGTGATAAGTTTACTAATAATCAGTGTTTATTGTATAAACTTACGATCCTAAGTTTAATTTTTTTTGCGTCATTTCAAATTCGAGAACAACCAATCAACTATTGATTTAACCGATTCAAAAACTACAACAACAATAGAGTGACACAGTACAATGTCGATCGTCTTCCGTTTACAATAAAATTCAACACTGTCCTCAACAAATACTTGATCAAGGCTGAGACCTGTGGAATTATGTATTTCTTTATGTAAAAGGCATCAAAAAATGAAATTAACATGTTCGAAATTAGAAAAAAAATCTTTTTATTAAGTTTTCCACACAAAAAACTTGTTCGACTAGAAATTATGATTATTAGAAAGAAAAGTAAAATTGTGTTGATTACGCGACGTCGCCGTCGTTGAAAATTTTTTGGTTTAAAAAAAAATGGGAACATTACAGATTGCAATGTTTCCTAAAACCTTCTGCTACAATAAATAATTCATGGCATTAAAAATGTATACGTAATAGTTGACAAACAGCCTTGAACTACAAATGGGCCACATTCGTAGAAGTAGAAGTTCAAGCTTCCGCTTGGCACGAGATTTGCATTTAGTTTTTCTTATTACCACATGCTCTTATCGAACAATGTGTGCTTTGATGGCCCATTCCTGTTTTAGTAAACGACAGATATCAATAACGTCACCGAATTTCCTGAGGAAGTTATCACTTCACGGAAACGAGTGAATAAATAAAAGGAACTTGGTTCAGTGATAAATTTCAAAGCTGAAGCTGAGGAACGAAATCGATTATTTGGGGAACAAGTAAAATTGTGTGATTTAAAAATGCTACAATTTGGACACTATTTTTAGATGAAAGAAATTCACGGCTTGGTGGTCCCGTTTCTAGGAGACTCACTAATAAGTCTAATAGGCTTGTGATATAATAAGACTTTTGCTCTCTGCTTAAATTGTCAGTCAATACGGTCGAACGTGACTGTCTAGACTGTTATATTTGGTTCCGTAACAAGTCCGCATTGTTCGGAAAGAATGTTAATGAAAGTGAATCACTACCTAAATAAAAATAGATATTTTTTTAATCTGTTTCTCATGGGTAAATAGCCGGAACAAGTCGCGACAAGACCGTTCGGTTAGGCGGTAAAATTCGCCTAAACGAACGAAAAGACCAGCAACTCCTCGGAACACCAATTGACAACACAATGCCGGCGAGCACGTGCACATAGAACACCATTTTAGTCCACAACTCCTCAATTGATTCCTAAGTTTAAATACATACAAGACAAAACCTGGTCTAAAAATAAAACTTCTTTGGAGTCTATTTCGGTTCTCACCTGCTTCGCCAGACGGGTTGGTGGAGCCCTTGTCCTCGAGGATCTTGTGGAATTCCGTGTAGAGCACGCTGTAGGAGTTGATGACACCGAAGAGGATGCCGTTGCAGAAGAAGGAGCCGACCATGACCAGCCAGGCCCTGGCGCCGCCGTCGGGCGGCGTGCCGTCCTCCTCGAAGTCGACGTCCTTTTTCGGGGTGGCGCCGTTCAGGGCATTCTTGGAGCTGATCAGGTGCGGCTTTTGGTTGAGGAGGTTTGTTCCGGAGTCTTCCACCATTTTCAATAGAACTTTCGAGGCACTTGACACATTACCGCGTGTAATGCAAGATCGAAGACTGCCGGCTCTCACGTGGACAACATCGGCTGAGTGAGGTTCTGGTCTGACCTAGTGCGCGTGGGACTGTGAATTACGATTTGATGTTGGCGCCTGCGCGCTTTCGGAATTTCGGTGATAACCGATGGGTATCGGAGTATTATTTTCTCGTGGAGGAGGTGGTGGATCATGCGATCGTTCGTTTCTACCTGCTTTTTGGCGATAATCGTACACTACGCTAAACACCTACTACTATTTTTACTACTGATACTGGGAGCGATGAGTAAGAGGAACGCGCCACGTGAGATGTGAACACCTATATCTTGCACTACGAGGGGTCTCCTTATCTTTTCTTATCCTGGTTTCAGGTTATGCAGCATCGTGAAAAACACCATACCATCAATTAACATCTAATACCTCTTCAGATACTAAAGAATTTAAAAAGATCAAGCTTTTTTCTTGCAGTAGATTCCGTTCGGTTTTTGCAAAACTGCTAAAATCCAAGAAATTTTTACTTTTTCCATCGATTGTAAAATTAACTTGTCAAAAGTAGGTATAGTGAGCAGTATTTGTTGGCAACGTTTTGAAAGAAAGGCCAATTCATTCACGAATTCAAAAAAATTGTTGGAAGTTGTCCCGAGCGTACGTACTTCATAAGTACAGCCATTTAAGAGTTTAGTTATATTATTATATTCTGCAACTGGTTACTAGTTTTATCATGAGTAATTAAGGAAAAATAGTTTTTAACGACGTACCTATCGATTTATGGAATCCTAAACGTTAAAGATGAATCAAATATTGATCCAACAAAATTTGGTAGGTGCGGAGAAAGGATTGTTAAAATAAAAACCGCCTAAATATATGTGTATAGAATATTTTACTTCCTCCTTTTCCTTTCTTCAACCACAACCTTGTAAATGTGGTTCGCTTAAAACTTGACACTTGCAATTTGCGAAAAGGAATAATATTGGAGATTGGACAAACCACTTTTGTCGATTTTAAATTAAAAATTGAAAGTTTAACTGTTTGAATACAATTATTGGTTACAGTCTCGTCTACTGCAATTTTTTCGACTACTAGACATTTCGTAAAAATTCTTGCTTCAAAATTTCACCAGACATTTTCATTTTCGTTGCCCAAAAAGCAAGTGATGCAATAATCGTATTAGCTTTTGTAATATAGCGTTGAATAAATGAGAAAACTTACTTTTCTTCAAAATTTGGCAGACATTCAATTTTTTGGCACCTGTTATTTTACTTTGCTGTCTACAGTGGATACTGTTTTATCTACATTAAATTGACTACGTTTTCTTGGCGCCTGTCACTTTAATTCTTTTTTTTTAAGCAGGAGGTTTGTATTAGGATTATGTGAAAACAAAAAGAATTTTTTGTGCAACCGTACGCGAAACGAGCTCTTCCCGTACCTAAAACAGGCCGCGAAATCCTATTTCGGCCGTTAAAACGTAAACGTCATTTTAACATTTGATACAAATCAGAGTTTCCATGTAAGACTTCGGGTATAAAATTAGAAACCGCAGAATTTATAATACGTACTTTTTAATTATGAAGGAGTATCTATACGAAACTGAAACATCCATCACTTTCGCTACAATTCTCTCCTGACATTTTTATTATTATTATATTTACAAAACGAATTGTTTTATTTATGTCATTTCCATAGCGACATGTAAGCCAAATTTATATGTATGTATTTACTGACAGTGAAGTAAATTTTACTTCTTCATTTTATCTTAACCCTCCACCACCCGGCGGCACGGCAATTTTGCCGGAGTACATACACTATTACAGATAATACTATCAAGTAATAGTGTAGTGCTTATCAACATAATTACCGGCGTCTCGCCTCCACATTTTATAATAATTACAAATCTTCGGTTGCACAAAAAATATTGTGTACACCTTGGCCACGAAATCGTTTAACATCCTCGAGATTGTCCTGTGCCGGCCGCTTACGGCCTCGGCGACAATTTTTCTCTCGGTACGTTAAAGAATGGTTTCGCGCCCTTGTACATAACTAATATGAAACAAAGTTTAAAAAGTTTATTATTTATTTTTTTCCATTGATGAATGTAGCTATTACTGACCTTGGCTAACCATTCTGTTTCCCACACTATAACTTGAAATAAACCACATGTCTAGCTACTGAATTTATTTATGTTATTATTAAAATATAAATATTTGTAATAGCCTGTATAACATACATTATAGAATATTATTCTTATGTTGTAGTTTTTTTTTATCATTCGTTGTTTTTTTACAATTTTTGTATACAATACATAGTTATTTTTGTATTAAGTGCGCAAAATATAACTATTTTAGCATCCACGGAAATTTTTTGACAAATATTTTTTCACTATCAAAAATGACATACTTTGCGACTTGATAACGATGCATAAATGTCACGTTTTTTTGACGATTGTAGAAAAATTTATTTTTATTTACTATTTATTATTTATATTTTATTATCGTTTCTTTAATCTACTGTATTATTTTTTTTAGTTTTTGAAATATCGATATCCATCCTAAACCACAAATTTGAAGCCGAAGGTGCTTAATACATTATACCGGGTGTTATGGAAGTCCACGTAATAAATTTAATCACCACTAGAAATCGTTAAAATAAACATTTTTTTTGATTTAACATTTTTTCCGCAAATACTTCCAAACAAACGTTAAAATTAAATACAGTGTGGAAACTACTTATGGAATAAATTCAGTAATTTCAAAACTAATGACATTTGTCGATTATATTAAATTTTTGAAGTAAAATTTGTCATTTTCTCAATTTTTTTTTATGTAAGGTACCAATTTTTTTCATTCATCATTTAGGTAGTAGGAAGGTTTATCAGAAAGAGAAGAAAAAGTGGGGGTTGTCATTTTAAAAAATTGTTGATGACGTCAGAACATGTGAAGCAACTTAAAATGAGCATTATGAGAAATAAAAATTGACCTGTTTCAGCGTTTTCGACAAATATAATTAGTTTTGAAATTACTGAATTTATTCCATAAGTAATTTCCACACTGTATAATTTGAACCCTAAAATTCATACCCGCTCATGTGTTTAGACATCTATTGAAAACGAAACCCGAAAAAAGAATTACTCGATTAAAATATTCCAATGAAAAACAGTAAAAAATGTTAATATTAGAACAGCAATCGTTCTTTCTTCAAAAAACTGTGAAGTTTTTATCGCACAAAAACAATATCACTCACTCTTTCGTTTCAATTGATGATTATCCCATGAGCGAAGTCCGAAGTGTCAAATTAGGGGCTAGAAAAATGCAAAAAAATTCGGTTATAAAAAGATCAATATGTAAAAAATGTTTATTTCAAAGAGTTCTGTTGGTGATTAAATTTATTACATAGACATCCATAACACCCTGATGTAACGTTCTAAAATTCTTTGACTTTTTTAATCAACTCTATTTGACAACAATCATTCAATTTGATTAGTAAAATATTTGACGGTCCATTTGAAAATAAATAATAATACGATGACTTCTAAAATTGTTTCCGTTAAGTCAAAATACGAGTATGATATGTATTAATATCTAATAATAATGTTACATTGTTATTAGCTTAGAAAAAAATTAAAAGAAAAAACACAAATAACATTATAGATGACATTTGACAGTTGTGAAAAGACCACAGGTGGAGTCGCCGAGTTCAAGTTACAGACATGAGACATGTGGGCTTCGATACCCCTGGAGGACTAATGTCATTTAAGAGAAAAAAAACATTTACATTAACAAATACTTTATTGAAATAGATGCCATCGATTTTAATAAAACGAACAACCAATAAACATTTAGAGTAGACAAAGTTTCTAAATAATATACAAATCGCTTGAGTATGTGTTATGTGAGGGGTGTAGGGTAGCCACATTACGTAATAAAAATCCGAGTATTAAAGCTAGGATTAACACCCATATTTGGGCAACGTACCAGTATCGACATTTCGATAACTCAACGTGTTCCTCTTCAAAGTGTTACCTTTGTGAGGGTACAGGTTAAGCGGGGGCAGATTGGGGTGCTCAATGCGAGTGGGCGAAGAGACCCTGGGTCTGACGGGAACCCCCCTTCTGAGCGTGTTCCCGGCAAAGCCCAAGCTGGCGCATCGCATGTCGGTGTTACCCAACACGGGATACTGCCCATCCCTGTTTTCCATGTCGTTTAACTGATAACTCTCTATCAAGGGCGTTGGGTCTTCGTAGTCGTAATCTACGAACCCAGAATTATCAAAACTCGATTTCTCGCGGACCAATTTCAGGGTCAAACCTTTGTAGTGATTGTAAGAAGGGTGCGACGACAGCACCGGCTGGATGTTGAGATTGTCGACGGTCTCGTAATGGTCGTCGCCCTCGCCGTAGTCGATTAAGTCGCGGGGGTAGTTCTCGGATATGAAGTGCTGGGTGCCGTGTGGGGTCAGCGCCGCCCACACCATGCGGTTGTCCTGCACGTTCCCGCCGCCGTGGTACATCACCGTCTCCGACGGGTGCACCAACTTGTTGCCGTTCAGGTTGGCCACGGAGGTGCATTCGCGCGGCTCGTGGTTCTTGATCTGGCGGTGGTCTCGGCCGTGGATTGAGCATTCGTTGCCGTCGAACATGTTCATCCTGGAAAGATGAACTTAAAGGGGTGGTTCTGGAGAATGAGAGGACTCACTCTCTGCACTTCAGGAGGAACATGGCCAGGAGGGCCCCCAGAAGGAGGACGCCTATAGAGGACGCCACCAACACCAAGAGCCAAGTGTCGTCGATAGCTGTGACAGACCAGGTTTCAATATCTGGAAACAGTTTTTGAAAATTTTTGATTTTATTAAACTTCGTTTCATTCTTTAAAAGACGCATTAGCGTTGAGAAAATCAACTACAAATTTGGAAATTAATATTTTTATTTGTAATTAATTTTACATGAATTTTAAAAATGTTATTTACAATACATTCTTTACTTATCACATCTAAAACGAATAAGGTCATATTTTGTTGTGAAAAACAAAAAACAGCGATATTATTTTCAGTAGCTTTGTAATAAAATTTCAATATGTACTATCGCTGCCAAAATATGTACTTTGGTCGTCAATGTGACATAAATGACAATTGTAAAGCAAACTTTAGGAAGTTTAACCTTATTTTTTACTACTGTCAAAATTATTTTAATCTATCAGTCATACGGGTGGGGTAAATCCCAGCTGCGGAGGCAGGGTTCAAAAGCAAAAGATCAACATGGTCGCGGTTTAGACAACCTTCAGAAGCAAGTAAGACGATTCTATATTTATCAAAAACTGAGGTGCCATATTTTTGACAAGAATAATTTGAAATTGTCATGTATATTGACATTAATACTTGATTTACATTTGAAGTGTCAAAAAGTGACGACCAAAGTATTTTGGCCGCGATCGTACTTTATATAAATTATGAATAGTTATTGCAATATATTTAACTATTAAAATTAAAGTTAAATGACAACTGATAAAATTTAATTTAGATTATTTCCATCACTATAGCAACACAGACAATGGTCCAATGAGAATTTGACTTTTGAACCAATCATTTTTGTTTATCTCGGATAAAAATTCGCTTCCTCTTGTCAGTGATTAAAATTTTTCATTTTATAATTTAAAATGAAAATGACTTCTTCGTCGATAAATAATAAGATATCGTCGTTGTTTGTTGTTTTTTTTTTGTTCTGGAAATAATCTCAGCAAATATAACTCGACCTTGTTTTTTTCGATCGGATAATTTTTTTAATTTATCTACTCAAACTTTTTGTATTTGATAAATTTACTCATTGAATTGGACATTAATCTTAAACCCCATTCACACAGTTGCCACATAAATTTTCGTACATAGTTGCCATACTTGGTCACAATCATTTTGAATCACCCAATATGTATATGTTAAAATACACAGTTTTTCTTTTTTCAATGAATTCAATACATTCATATTTTTCACGCCCCCTATCAAAGGGCGTACGCCTATGTTCATTGTTAAACACAGAATTGTCATCATTTGCAATATCAGTATAAGAAGTAATGTCACAACAGTCCTCCCTCTTCCCTTTTTATGTTGATCATTCACCAAATCAACAAAGCCACATTTTGCATTTTTGTAGTTTACTTATACAGTCAAACTTGAATTTTACTAACAACGCTTCTTGTAAATAACGGATTCAATAGCTGAACATGTAGAACCTGGAGGTTTTACGTTTCCTAATATAATATTTTAAAGAAAAATGACCTTTATCAGATAGACTTACAATGCAATACTTTGTATGTAAGCGCTGGCAGCTCGAGCCGTCAGAAAGAAATAAAAACACCATAAAACTGTATTGGAAGTAGAATAATCCAACAAATAAAAATGTATAACTTGCAGCGCCATTTTTTATTTCTTTCATCCTCATATATTGCTATAACCTAATTCATTTGTGTTAGAATTTGTTTTATTTTACCTTTTCTGGGCATTTCGACATAATCTCCACTGTCAGGAACTCTGTTGAGGGGCGGCAGGGATTCACATAATTGCGTAGATGAGCATGGAGTCGTATTGAGTAGTAAATCAGGAAGGGGATGCTGCAGAAACGCTGGTACTGGAGGTGGCGGCAAATTGAGGATGCTGTCTGGTGGAGGACCTACGTCCCAGCATTCCCCCAAACAACCCATCAACCTGACCCTGCAAGACCCATCGTTTAATTCAATTATTACATTTCTCTCGAATATTTTTGAATTTTGGTTTCTGCATCTTGAATCTGACACAGTAATTGTTATTTATCTCAAAAGTGGAACACGATAACAGTTTTTTTCCTTTAATTCTGTTAATCTCTCCGTACAGTAAACATGTCTTACTTAAGATTAGAAATGAATTTTAGTAAATTAAACTTTGGAAAGCTCAACAAGCTGACAGCAAGTGAAGGAGTGTAAGATACGAGTGAAAAAATCGTAATTTTTCATACCTGTATTGCAACAATTATTTTAAACAACTAGTTTCAGTCACTCGGGCACCCTGTTGAGATAGGGGTGTACATCTAACTGCGCCCTATCGATTCTTAATAAAAACGCATGCGTCGCGACGCCACCCTTCGTATTGATTTGATCTTAAGCGTCCAGTAAGGGACAAGTGCAGGTGATAATTTGACACATGTTAAGACATTTGATGGGGTCTTCTCTGTAAACACTGATGTCATAATTATAACACATTACGAACAAATTTTTCGTACAAATCAAAAATTTCTACTTGTTTCGATACAGAATGTAGATCAACATGGCCGCCATTTATTACTTAATTACTTAACAGAATCTTGTATCTGTCTCGAATTATAATTAAATCCAAACAAACGGAGTCTTTTCCAAAGAACCAAATTTACCCTTTCATCCCCCGCAATTTCTCCGTAGCAATTTGCACGCTATTGTCCGGAAAAAATCTTGTTTTCGTTTGTATTGTGCCGTTCCGTTTTGTTTCTTTTGTGTCTATTATGTTCATCTATATTTAGTAAAAGACCAACTGAATTTCACTTAAATCATCTCGCCCTTAACCCTCGTATATTCCACGTCGCGTCAAGCAGCAATTTCCTTGATCTCACCTATATACGCTATTGATTTTACGAGGCCAATTACGTTTACTTTGTTGCTTTTTTCTTCGCTTTGTTGTTGTCAACGAAGTATGATCGATGCTTTCGCGTTTAATTTATTCCATTTCAGTTCGAAACACGAACTTACTTAAAATGGGCTCCACAACTCTGAGAGAATAAATTCAACGTCATTTCTTTTACACTCGAGACATATTAATGTGTGAAAAACGAAATAATTGATGAAGTTTGATGGCAAGTCTTTGCGTCCATCATGCGTGACAATTTTTCAAAGATTCAGAGGAGGCACGGTTTAAAAATAAATTTTGCGGCAATTTGCCTTTAAGATCGTTCACTTACGTAAACTCCGTCACAAAAGGAAAAAAGTATTAAACGAATAATGAGGGACGTTGTTACGAGGTTGAAATAACAACGCAATCGATGTTCTATTTTTAAGAAATTTCCCTGCGCATCCACCAAAATTGTTCGTACAAAGTATTAAAACTGGTAGTAAGTTGTAACGTTGTGAATTAATCAACAGAATTCCCGACCCGAAATAGAAAAACCATGACATTCAAAGATTTACTTTAATGTAAGAAAAATGTAAAATGTCATGCGATCAAAAGAAATGACATCAAAGGGTGCTGCGTCTCTGCTTGTCACATTTTGACATTTCTTATTCGGGTTATTTGCAAGCAAAGATTATACATGATTTCCAATAACCATAACGTGTATAAAAAAATTTCTACGTATAAAATTAATGTTTCAAACGGTGATTACATCTTTATTGATACTTAAAATGGTCAACTGTGACCTTTTATCTAGACCAGGTAGCATGAAAAGTATATCTAGATGAGAATGTTAAATTGTAACGACTTTAGCATAAAATGTAAAAGTTTTAAAGTTGGATGCTCTGTTTGTTATATGGCAAAAATGACAGCGAAGACATTTAAATGGTGTTCATGTGGTATTAACGCCTACCACAAGAACTAAATTAATTAAAGATTTAACAGAGTTTGAATAAGTAAAAGGCAACGGTGAACACTGTTAAAAAAAACACTCATTGGATATTCTTGTGTGAGCAGCAAAGGTTGTCGTATTTCTACCATCAACGTTCATGAGTCTTCAGCAACAATAAGGAATCGTTTGTGAAATTTCTTTATTACGGTCCTGAAGCGCCAACGTAGGCAAGCGCGTGGTAACGAAGTATGTCTGGTTGCGTCGTGCGTCACATCCACAGGTTAATACATCATGCCCAGTTGAAGCGGAGGCTTCGGCCCAATCGAGGGTGAAATCTTGCGAACATTTGATTCGTTTTCTTGTCAAATTTTTGAGTGACAACCCTCAATTCTGACAGGACAATGATCGAACTTCTCCCCTCGCGCATTATGTAGACAAAAAGGTGAGATTTTTCCAATTTTCAATTATGCACTGGATGTGTCCCCCAATAGGTGTCTTAAAAAATTTTTGTGAATTTTTCGGCACCTAATTGTCCTCACCGTGATCGCGTTCGAGTTGAAGAATTTAATCGTCAGGTGCCGTAGGTGAATCGATTTGTGGTCTTTCATCATTAAATTAATGTTCTCGATTAGGTACACACTGTATACTAATAGGTGCGAGTGCGTGGCATTTCGACACGATTCTAATCGGAAATGACCCAATTGTTGAATTATATATTTTATATAAATTGCAATATCCTGGACTCTCGATGGGAAATATATTGCAGCAAAGAGTCAATATTAGAAAGCGATATTATCTGAACATCGTCGTTGTCCTAGATAAAAATTTAATAAAAATGAATAATACCTACACAGAAGCGTCGTCATTATTTATTGGCAATATGTAACATAATAGAATCTGATAGAGATGTGAAATGTGAATGAGTTATTGAATTTTGTTGCAGTGAATTATGGCCCTGACCAGTCGAGGGCTACTTCGTCTCTTTCTGTTTCTTGGAGGATACGTTATTTTCTTGCTTCTGGGCGCGTCGCTTTTCTCAGCAATAGAAAGTCCAGAAGAGTTGCAAAAAGTACAAAATTTGAGAAAGCTGCGTTCCGAATTTCTCAAAAACCATCCGAGCGTGACCGGTAAGTTATTTTCGATGGAACTAATAAAAATGTGTGCACACCACCGACCTTGTCTTAGTAATCCAGAAAAAATTATCGCACGATTCGGAAATATTCACAGTCCAAATAAAATAATGATTTTGACAATATTTATCGAAGAGAGGCGATAAACAGGGGGCAAAAAATAATTAGATCGTTCGCCGTCCATTTCATAATTCTCTTAGACTACGAAAAGGGGGAAGCGATTGAAAGTTTGGCATATTTTATTAAGAGGGAAAGGGTCAAGAAAATGGCAAACGACCAACTTCGTCGAAGGGTTAACTGAATTGATTCTGGTCAGAAGGTCAGGGACCTTCAACTGAGCGTAATTAATGATCAGTTATCAAACTTTTACAAATTCAGCTTAAAAGTGATTGGTTGATAACGCGGGGGCCAATAGATTTGTCGCTGCAGTGGGGGTATTTAGCGACTTCTTGTTATCACACGATTGCACAAATAACAAAATACTATTTTAATTAGAGCAATAAAAACAGAAATAATATAGATCGGATTGCCTCATCGTGAAACGAGGAATATTGCAGATTCGAGTGAAATCGCTTCCACCCCCTTGTTTACCACCTTAATTGGCGGTTTAACAACCAATTCCGTTCAAATCGACCGATCATGATTTTTACGACGCTTGGCGTTCTCTCGTTATTTGAATTTTGACGGCAGATTAATCATTTTCTTATCAGCGCCAAGTACTTCTTTTAACGTGGTTTTAAAAAAATGTCAAGTTGAAGCCCATGTGGCTTTATAAAGTCTGACTTTTTTGTTGGTTTATATAAACTTTGATGCCGTGCTGGATCGTAAATACCTACTTGCCAGCACCAAATTCGATGGAAATCTAATGAAAATGAACAATTCCAGAACGTGAACTTTTGATAAACGAATAATCAACATTCAACATAACCGGCGACCCGTGAAGAATAAAGTATTGGCAAACACACGAGGTCAAAACAAGTTTAGTAACGACTAAAGATAGATGTGATGGGGTGAAGTGGTAAAACGGTTTAGAACGGGGGCGCTTTTATTCACCATTAGCCCAAGCACACATCTCAAAGATTTTGTACACAGTACAAGTCCCAAGCTTATCTCTTGCCTCGAAGCATGGAATATTTATGCAAAGCAAGTCAGAATAGTGGAGCTTTGAAATGTTCGTCCGACCCTTGTCACAACTGTTTCGTGTTTTTGCATAAACCTCGGCACATTTTGCAAATTCGTCACCCGAAACATTCACAAGAACGCGCTTTCGTCTCCACCCTGTCAATACTGAATGAAGGCGAAACACCCCCAAACGTTTTTGTATCTCAGATCGAACTGAATTCGGATTTACCTCAAAAATATCAATTGTACCACACTTTGATGGGGTCATCGTATTTCAACGTCTTATCACACGAACCCCTCTCATCCCTACCTATCACCATTCCGTTGACCTTCTGATAAAGAAATTTGTTACTATGGTGAACATCACTTGGAATAATTAGAGAAACGTACTGGCTGACCTATACCACCGACACTGCGTGATCAACAAGAGGTAGTAAAATGACACGGATGGCGAAGTTCGCAGTTATTTTTACATCTTTTGCTTGTTTTGTCTTCCGTGTCTTCAAAGAATGCAGATTACTCATTACAAATAACACAGCAGACGTGGTTCTGTGTCCACTGTGAATATTAAGGTTCCTTTGTTCCAATTATTAACTGCATAATAAAATGACGCTTACGATTTTTTTTTCCACATTTTTTAATTTGAAAGAAGGTTCGATAACGCAATTAGTTCATATTACCTAACAGCATGAGGCTAGGTTCTTCGATTTTCAAAAAAAGGTTTGGTTTTTGGTTGTTTAATATAAAAATTAAACGGCCTATTTTACATTTGAACGCATAAATTGACACGATTTGAGATGATTTATTGCTCCTGAATCGCTCATAGCAGGCTACCAACCCTCTCATGCCTTTCCAGATAACCAAATAAATAATTTAGTCATACATTTTTAATATTCGGATGATTTTTGAGTGTATTAATATGTAATAAAAATAATGTAAGAAGTCCCATGTCAAATTTGACAGTGGCGCTAATATTTCTGTAAGTACACTTAAAACAAAAATTTTAATTTTACAGTAAATTGTGTGGTGGTTTTTTGGCACATTAAATAATTCTATGTTGAACATACATATTTTTAAAGTTTCTTAGCTTTTCGGCATCCTGCAAAAATAAAAAATTAGAGTTTGAATTGGTTTCAATTGTTCAAATGAATGACAACGTCTTAAACGTAAATTTATTGTTTTGAATGTACTTTCAAAATTTTTGCTCATTACCACAGAAACCAGAAACATGTATTAGTTCGCATTTTTGCCGCGGGACTTCTTACATTAGTTTACTATAGAAACAAATAAAAGGTTTACTAAAACATCATGGCAAACGAATATATTAAATGTTATTAACGCATGCTAACGAACCTCGATATGTATATTGTTGCTAAAAACGACTTTTGTGTATTAATAAATAATCCGCAAGTAATTTAATAAATTTATGCAATTTTACTTTTCTAATAAAGCGCCCCCACTTTTGACAGATTTTAAGGAGTGTACAAAAAGTTGCTTGGCAACGTTTCATCAATTGTTTCTAAAGGTGACTGCTCAAATACCTTCAAAATTTAGATCAAATTTTTAACAACAAAATCTATTTCATCTTTTCGTTGGATCAGACGAGTGATTTAGTTAATTGTTTGTGTAAACACCTATTTTTTAATGTTTAAAATAATAATTTCCCTTAATTTTCAATAAAGGAAGCATGTGTTAAAATTACATTTTTTAACTTAAGGTAATTTTATTATTACTAATTGGATCTTCACCGTCTAACATATCAGCATTTTAAATTTCATAAAACTCCTTTGGCAAATAACCGAGATATTAGGTTCGAAAGTCTTGGTGGAAAGCTGTATAGTCGACCGTTATATCACCTGGAAAGTGGAAACTAATTTTACCCAGGCCTAGGATGATAAAATCGACCGCAAGTCCTGAGGATTAGAGACCTTCACAGAATTATCCATAGCTCCTGTTATGTGTTGCATATTTACGAAATCGGAAAAATATTTTACTACCAAAAAACCGAACATAATCATTACAGAATGCAAATTTATTCTGCTTCGTTCCCTGTCTAATATTTGTATTCCTTTTATAAATTTGTTTGTCATCTAATTAGTCATTTCTTTGTTGTTTTCATGTTCTTAAATTTTTTAACGCTACTTTAAAAGCAAAACGACTTTTTCTATCAAGAAAACAACAGCAGCAACGTCCCTCAGCAAAAATAACATAACTTCCCGAGGGAGTTAAATGTTGGTCTCGGCTTTGCTCTGTCACCTGAGACGGTTGTCGAGTTTTGATTTGAAAACTTTGATTGTGTCAAAGTTCCGTCGGTCATGATGACAGATCCGCGTCGTAAAAATTCCAAGTGCCCTTGTTCCGCCCCGTGAGATGGTACACAAACATGACATGTCAGTGTCCCTCTTTCGCATAATCTATCAAGGAGCGAAGATCGCTTACAGATCGTTGTATAAATCCCTCGTAGAAGAGATTGAAATCAGCAGAGAAGCGGCTCGGATTCGCTATCAGCACGTCCAACCCGAAGAATCTCACACCTCCCGAAAAGACATGACCCTCGCCGAAGCCATGCAGATTCTCGACATCCGGAACGTGGATCCAGCGCAGGTGGAGAAGCGCTTCAAACACTTGTTCCAATCAAACGAAAAGAGCAACGGGGGCTCTTTCTACCTGCAGTCGAAGGTATTTCGAGCCAAACAACGACTCGACGTCGAACTTAAGAAGCAATCAACGAGTCAACCGCTCCCCAGAATGTAAACATCTCCAATCGGATCTTAAATAAATAATTCACTTATTCCGAAGAAGTTTTCTGTTATTTCCGGGAAATTAATTCGAGCTGCAGCAAATTGATTATTAAGCGGGTGGGTCGTGATCCTAGAACTAATTTGAATTTCTGTCGAGATATTTTTGCGAAGGCGCTGTTTTAATTGGATCGCGGAGCAAATATTATTTCAGAATCGATCGGAAAAATCAATTCCCTTTTTAATTCAATTCTGTTTACGTAAAACGAGTCCGCTCAAGAAATTTCATTTCGTTGAAACACGAGGAACGCATTAAATTTTCGTATTCTGCAAAACTTCAGTTCAGCCATTTGTCATTTTATCTTGAACAGATATTGAAAAACGCTGGAAGGGCTGAGCGAGGTATATCCGAAATAATTCTTAAATATATGATAAAAATACGTCGCAGAGGTCTTCATACTGGTATATCTTATCCGCAACTCTTCGCTCTTGCTTCCAGGAATAAAAAACTCGTGGAAAAATTGCGCTTTTGTACATATCCTCGGTAAATAAGAGACAAATAAGTGTTGCTCGTTTAGGTGCGGTCAACAAGTATTTGCAGAACAAACAAACAAAGCGATTTTACCATCAGAAAGTACATCGACAGTAAAGTATTTATCCATTAGTAATGAGGTTTATTACTTTGGAGAAGGAGCAAAGTAACAAGCGTAGATTTTCAAAATAATCGGGTCTAGTGAACAAAATGAAGTTATCTATAAGTAAACAAGTAGTTTGATAATTGTTATTTAAATAAACAAAGTTTCTATTGACAATAGTTGCAGTGATTGTGTTTATGAAGACCAGATCAAAAAAACTTCATTCATTAAAAAACTACTCCAACCACATTTTTGTAATTTGTCAAAAACAAAACGATTATGAGTCGAGGGCGTTCTGGCAGGTGTTAAATGAATTGTCATCGATTATATTTTGGCAAGACTGCAATGATTTATATGTTTTTGTGATGGAAAATTTTCGCTTAACTCTGGCGGTAACATCAGTGACCTCTCTTTTTCTTATAAAGTTATTTTAAAATAAAAGACTTTTATCGTGCGGCTTAGAATATTGTGTAACACAAAGCAAAACAATTTTGTGTCGTTTGCCTTTTAAAAAATATCACGGAATGAGACGTTGTAACTGTAATTAGACGAAGAGAATATGAACCTGCCACGTGATTTTATCTGAAGTCACTTAGGAGATAAGAAGTATAAAATACGCCGGCAACATTTCTAACTCCAGTAAACACCTCAGAACCGAGCTGGATAGCGCACTGATGGTAACAGTTCGTCTCGTAAATTTTCAAAGAGTGTTTGTTTTCCAAAATTTTACGATGGAAGATCGGACTTTGCGTGCAATTTGTGCAATCGAAATATGTGATTTTTCGTTTTTGTGCCAAATCAGTGACGGTTTATAGCAGTAGGTGTTCCATTCGGTTCCACAAGGAAATGAGCTTGGAAAACCATTCGGAACAGTTGTCGTAGAATTGTTTTTAGTTTGTATTTATCAGATCTCAAAATGGAGTACAAGACTTACGGAACTTGCTCCGAAATAACAGTATTAGTCGAAAGTGAGCAAATTCCCGTCGTTCATCGCAGAATCTCGCGCCACTATCAAACCCCCAAGTTGATGGGGATGTGCAGGACCTCCTTTTTGTTCTCGATTTATCTGATCATCTACGTGATGTTCTTGTTCAGCGGTGCCGCGGTGTTCAGTGTTCTAGAGACTCCGTCCGAAAGGGCGGTCCAGGCGAGACTCCACGGGGCCCTGCACAAATTCCAGCACGACCATCCCAGCGTCTCAGGTTGGTAAACAGGCAGCATTCGAGTCATCCTGTTTGGGATTCGGTTTCGATGATCCGAAAAAATTAAACAAACCGGAGTGTTATCATCGCCGCGATAAGACTTCTTCATGACAGACATCTAGGGGACACAAAGACAATAATTACGTTTTTTGCGTACAAACATCCAACCAAACGCGAAATTTTGCTCAAAGAACTGAATGAGGTCCCGCTGGCTTCGAGACCCTTGGGCTCACTTTCCCCAGTTTTATGTTTATAGACCGGTAAAAGAAACGATTTTTTTATTAAACGGAAAAGAGCTCTTAAACTGAATTTTTTCCCTAAACAATTGTGTTCGTTCCTTATCGGAACGTGAAATTTCGAATTAAACACACAAGTAGATCTTGATCTTCACTCAAGATAAAATCACCGCACCTACGTGAAACTAGACACTTTCACATCGTTATCACTAATCATCCTCTTACTTTTGGACAAAACTGACAACTGGATCTCGATTAGACTCGCCTTGTTGTGCGCATCGACATTTTTCTAATCGTTCATCAAAACGCTGAAACTCTAAAATGCACTTCTTTGGGTTCCAGATCAAGCTCTCGAAGACTTAATTAGTGAAGTAGTAAAAGCTAGCAATAGAGGCGTCTCAGCGTCCAGAAATGCATCTGGAGAGCCAAACTGGAGCTTTGGACAATCATTGTTTTTTTCTAGTACAGTGGTAACGACAATAGGTAGAAAAAAATATTACGAACGTATTTTTCTTTACTAACAGTGTCTGGTTGCAGGGTATGGACACGTGACGCCGTTGAGCCGAAGCGGCAAAATATTTTGCATGCTCTACGCTATGGTGGGGATCCCCTTGACTTTAGTCCTTCTGTCTGCGCTCGTGGAACGCCTTCTGGTTCCTACCATTTGGCTGCTGCAATGGCTGAACTCGCGACTGGGTCACCTTTATCAACCTTTCAACATTCGCCTTTTGCACCTGTTTATCATAGGTAGACACCAGAATCGATCAAAATTGACCCGACAAGTAAACGTTTGCTTTTCCAGTGCTAATTCTCATCGGACTATTCCTTCTCGTGCCCGCGGCCATTTTCGCATCCATAGAGCCAGACTGGGACTACTTAGATTCCCTCTATTACTGTTTCATATCTCTGACAACGATCGGACTGGGCGACTACATCCCCGGTGACTCCGCCAACCAGCCCTACAGACCTCTGTACAAGATAGTGACTACAGGTGAGGCTCTCGTCGGCGAAGAGACTCCGATAAACTGACGGAACTCGTTGCAGGTTATCTCTTCTTGGGTATAACCTTCATGATGTTGACTTTGTCCGTTTTCTACGACATACCTCAGCTCAATTTGGGGTTGCTCTTCACCAGCAACGACGACAACAACATGGAGAAGGTGAGGTTGGCCGGGGCCGGGTTGGGACTGCAGTACGGGGCTGGAGCCGCGTACAGTCCCAACGGCGACGACAGTTCTCATCGCCAGGTTGTCAGAGTGAGATCGCGAAGAGACGACAGTCCCAGTCCCGACGAGACTGCGCCAATTAAAGATTTTCAACTTCCTTGAACGTGCACTTAGTTTTTGTACAGAGTGGACTAACGGGAACAGAACTGATTTTTTTTTTACTTTTTTGGTATCGTATTATCACGGAAGTTAGTCCAGCCTGACTTGTAGTAGGAATTAAATGTTACGCCACAACACCAATACATTACTGAAGCCTATATAGATTCCACGCAACTTACGATGTAGTTTACTGCAATTGCACAGAATTGTATTAATTAAATATATCTTATGATCAGTACCTAACGATGTAATTAATTTATAATTTGCCAAAATATTTATAATAAAAGAGTATTTTTACGAGATTTTAATATATATTTTATTTTTACAAAAATTATATTTAGAAAGCAAATGTATACAATCAACAATATATCTTATGTATTATTGTTTAGACTGTAAGACTAATGGATATCATCTGTCTCAATTACTTGTGGACCAAATAAACGAAAAAATCATACCAACACGCGGCTTTTTCTTCTGATCTCTCCGAAAAAAAGGGCTGACGAAATCGTTTTCAAGTTTTATTCATAAATCCATTTATGTTATAAATTATTTCAGAAAAGTCCAACTTTCAGGTCAATTTTGACTGTTCACAAGACTACATCAACATCCATTCCACATGATCCTTAATACTTAATTTGTTTAAGCACAACACATACTAAATTCTACATAACTTAACCTCAAATTCGCCTGTGCTTTTTGTATCGTAAAGAAATTTATATATTTTGGTCGTCGTATATGTACATATACTCGTTAACGGTCACCTAATTATCATTGAAACAATTTTATTCATAGATTAAATCTATATTATATGCTCACATGACTTTACATCTACGTAGAGCGTTAAATGTACATACAAAATGAGTACTGATATAAAACGTAAAGTAATACTAGTGCTATTAGATTCCATAAAAACTCTTGTGAAACCATATTTCAAAAACAAACTTATTTAATGCACTTGAAATAGAAGTAAATATTACGCACTGACATCCTTAAATTAATGTTATAAACACTTTACTTAAGTCTTAGTACAAAAAAAAAATCAGCAGCTTTAACATATCGGTTTAAAGTATCTACCAAAACTCATGACACAATAAAATAAATAAACTAGATATTGTTTTCCATCTATTAAACGAACATTAGATAATAATTAATATAGAGCTATTAACATTGCAACATATGAAGAATGCCATCCGAACACACATTCCACTAGAAAAATTAAATAAATACATCAATTCTTTAAGGCCTAAAAGTGTTTTCTCTTTTCATGTTCTCAGTACGTATTGTTTTAAGTTTATTGAACATTTGGAAATATGTATTGGACGTAATTCCTCCGTAACACAACTCAACACACTATCACAACTCTCGGTGAGAAGAAATGTGATTAGTTCGATGTGTGAAATAAGAAATTTAAAAATATACATACTCAAATTAGAAAATCGCACGAGTGCGTGATAATTTATTTTCTCGAAGACCGTTTTGTCTTCTTGACAGCAGCTTTTGGGGCCGACTTTTGCACTTTTGAAGAAGACGGTGTAGCTTTCGGCACTTTTGCATCTACAAACGAAGACACTTAAATTACACAATTAAAAAAATAATCATCCTGACGCTCACTCTTTGCAGCTGATTGACCACCCTTGCTTGTCGTATTGACCGCGCCTTTCCTGGCCACTTTGGCCAACACCCGTGCTTTCTTTTGATCAACCACCGGACTCACTTTGTTGTGATTTTGGTTATCACTTCGTCTCTTCGCTCGATCAGTCCTGCTGGTCGAAGTCGTCGGTTTCTTCGTCTCCACCGTGGCCGGTTTCTTGGCCCTGGGAGCGGCCGAGGCCACCCGCTTTGTGTTCTTTCTTGCCGTCTTCACCGCCACTTTACGGACTTTGGGTTGATCTGGCGACTTTGTCGTGGTGCTCACCTTCTTGGCGGCTCTCAACGCCGAGGACGCTTTGCGTTTTGGGGCTTTCCTCTTTTTCAACTGGCTCTCCTCCTTGTAAAGTGATACATCTACTGCGATGTAATCGAGCGTTAATTCGTTTACGTCGCAACAATTCCACAATACTCACTGCCATCAGGGTGTTCCTCTGTCAAAGATGGTGACGTCACTTCTCCTTTCTCCACGGCGAGAGATCTCTTCAGAATACTGTCCGTTCGCTCTTTTTCCGCCGGCGGCAGCCTATACCGTCCCTTATCTACACGCACCAAATTCAGATTCGTCAATATGCAGTCAAAATCTGGAAAAATTAATTGAAAACCGACTTCCGAAACCCCAATCGTTGTGTCCCGAACCTGTGTTATCGTAAAAATCAGGAGTGTATACCTCTCCAGATTTTTCAGTTTTGTCCTGAGAAAGCCAACGAATCCTTATTTTTGGTGAACTCTTATAAATATTTTGTACAGCTTGACATATATAAAAACTACCTTCTGAGTTTCTTACAGCCAAAAATTCGTTTCTACAATCAAAAAGATAATTAAAACTGTAACTAATCTCTAACCGATTCTTCTAACTTGTAGAAAACAATCAATTTGTCATCGCTTGCTTTACTTCTAGGGGTTGAGGAGCTAATTTTTGTGATAATTTCGATTTCTGGTAGGGGGCTCTGATAAGGTTGTGTCTTAATTCGCGTCCTTTTACTTTTTGCGCCGATGTTGGGGGACTTTTGAGTCGCTGGTGTTTTCATTTCTGTCTTGGAACTCTTCGGCGATTCTCCGTCCGACTTGGGTGTTTTTGATTTTCTTGTGGGAGTTTTCGGCGTCGTCGTCTTCGAAGGTGGAGTTGCCTTCGGCTGGAAATAAAGCAAAGCAATTAATCAAAACTTTATCTTTAACGATGGTTAAAAGACGCGTGGCACAGTTGGCCGTGAAAAACAAATGTCGCCTCACAATTTTAACTGTCATTAAAAGTTCAAATCTGTCAACAACAATTTTGCCTTTTAATTAGTTATGAAGAAATTCTACTTTTATCTTCTCATTTAGACTTTTAAAGTTGTGTTATGTTCTGTGACAATACTGGTGAGTCAGTTTGCAATACTTTCACTGTCAGCGACCTTCGAGAAACGTATGTATTTGCTATGTTGTGTCTTCATGGTGTCGAGACCGGAAATATTATTATTGCAAGGAAATGATGATTTATTTCGGAGTAGGATATTCGTTTACGAATTATTGAAATATGTACATTTTTATGCAATAGAAGTGGGTATAATAAAAACATTAAAAATGATTGCTTGATTATCACGTGAGCATGATTTTCTATCTAAAACTGATTATAAAATAGCCAACACATATTGTTTTACAAAAAGAAATTAAAGAAAACACAGTGAAAAACTGCACACGAGTCGTCTTTAATAAAACAACAAAAGCAAAGTTTTGATTAATTTCTTGTTTAGTTTTTTCGAGTCACGTCGCGTATAATTTTTTGTGGCCAATTGAAACCAGTTACTTTATCACTGGAGATGAATAAATTGTCATAATTAAAGTCAAATATAGTCCAGAAGTTGTTTTAACATTCTAAAAGATCATTCATGTATTTCATTAAATAAAAAATATATCAGCTTCATAGTTGCTTTTGGAGATTTCTAGCGGGTAAACCTACTTGTTCTTTATCCTTCGCCTTGGCCGGAGAATTCTGCGTCGGTTCGGTGTTTGCACTGTCAATCGACTCCGACTGTGACTCCCTCGAGTTAGTTTCCGAACTTTCCGCTTCCACCTCGATTTTGGGGTCCGCGTCGTTGGAGGCGGACGGCGGCGCGCTCTCGGTGTTTTCGTTTGAAGGGGCGTTCGTCGCCGGACTGCTACTCGGCACCGACGACACCGTAGTCTCCGGAGTCGATACCTTCACCTCCTCGACAACTTTCGCGCTATCTTGATTCTGTTTTTGTTCAGGTAAGGCCGTAGAAGAGGTTTTCTCTTCCAAACGTTCGCAAGTTTTCGGAGAAGTTGGCGGCACTGGCGATTTATCCCTGGGCAAAGACACATGGTTCTCCTGAGGTTCCGGTTTCGTCGGCGATTTCACTTCAGCTGTGCCGTTGGATTGGGGTTTGTCCGACGGCGCCTCGGTGGGGGCCGGCGTGTGGTGTTGTGACTGAGTGGCGGGTAGAGTCTGGCTTACGGGAGGCATTGGATTTTGCTGTAAACAAACAGTTTTAACGACTGCATCGCAAATAATTGGAAAATTTCACATTGGGAGGGTGTCCGAGATTTGGCTGATATCCTCCCGAAAAGGGGGCGTTCTTGTTGGGGGTGTACGTCTGTCCACCGACGGCTGCTTGACTCACGTTGGGAACCGGATGGTTACTGGCAGGTATCGTCGACGGGTTGTTGCTTGTGTAATGTTGAGGTGCATTGGGTACGTTTAACGAGTAATGGTTGGTTTGATGGGCGGGATTTGGGTAAGTGTGGGCAACGGTGGGATTGTGGGGTAGATTTACTAAACTTTGAGGCATATGGCTTGACGGTTGTCCATAGTTACTGGGAGTGCCTTGAGGATGCATTGGTTTATTTAGCTGAGTCGTCACCGGAGGGTTCTGCGGCGTCGACGACGTCAATACGGGCTTCAATGCTGAATTCATCGTTTCAAAAATTCAACATCGACAAATCTGAAATCAGAAAAATCATATAGTCCTGAAACAGAAACAGTATTCTCTCAACACACACAGACATGTAAAACATCCGCCCACTCCCTACTGTAAAGTTTACAAACTCATGTGATATAACTTGTGTTTTGGATAAGAATCTGTCAAATGTCCAATGTCTAAAATGTCAAAAGAGATTGAACTCTGGAAGTATTTTACAGTATACACATAATATTGTGGTAACTCGAAAACGTAGAAAACACCAAAGATCAAAACTGCCAACTACATAACGCACAAATTACTAAAAAGTCCACTTTTTATCTAGTGGACGGATAGTAATGAATTCGGCGTTGAAATTTTGAACCTTTGTTATGCCTGTACAAATACATACTTCCACGTAAGTAGATGTAAGTACGAGTTTTTCCAAAGATATAGTACGATTACAACATATGATAAAAAATGCCATCGGAGCTACCTATAAAAAAAGTCTTGGCCTAATTCATAAACTGTTTATCTAATGTATTTTTTTAAATTTTACTTCAAAGTAGGCGTTGAAGAGTTGATTGTGAACGCACCACGGATTACAGATCCTGGATCAGCTGTTTAAAGCTAACCTCACTTTTTGTGATATCTACATGTTTCTTTCATAGGTAACTTGGATGTCGTTTTCATTTTATCATAAAATATAGTCATTTTGACTTTGTGTAGTCTACAACGTTTCTTCTGTTGTGAAAACTAATGAATATTATTAGTCTTGAGGTAAAGAAAGTTGGGGCACGGAAACACGTTCAGATGTACCATATGACTGTAATGTAAAAAATTCCTTCAAAATTTGCATATTGAAATGGATATGAAAGAGGCGACCGCTTCATCTTCGTGCACTCTTACTGTAATATGTATTTTTAAAATGGCAACTTTTTATGAAGCACAGCTTTTGAGAGCCACTGAACTTTCACACTAAATAACTATTTTATGAAGTCCTTGCCGCCTTTTATTCGCAAATTTATTGAATGAAATTACGTAAGCTGATTTCAAGCGTTGTTGCGGATCAGTAATGTTTATTGTGCCGTTTATTAATCAAACGTCCCATTAGAAAAGTAACGACAGAATAAAATTCACATTGCATAAAATTTTGACACAACCTACCAAAATTAAATTGTTAGTGTTGTCCCAGACGCTAATCTTATGTTTAGTTTATTAAAATTGTTTTTGAGAAAGCTCTTGTAGAGGTCAAGGATCAAAATTAAAGTCAAGTTTTCACTTAGCCACAAATTCAATTGCAATACAATACGTATTTTCATTCTTGAGAATTGAATTGAAAAATTCGTTCATCTAGGACGGAAATGCCTAGTCTGGGTGAAAGCGTTTCAACAAATAAAAAGAGCACCAATAGAAAACAATCCATAAATTCGGAATTAATGCTTTGTTTATTGCGTTATTTAACACAAGTAATGGAAGTTTGACTAGTGAATTGTTCTCTGGTAAGTAAAAACGAAGTAAATCATTTTCGTACCGTGCTTGGTTTAATGTAATTATTTGTGAATCATAACTAAAATCATCATCAGAATGAGTCGGCGCTAAGATTAGTTGAAAAAAGAAGGTTTTTGAGCTTACGTATGTTAACTGTAAGTTGAAAGTTTATTACTTTTAACAGCAATTAAATATAGTCATAATTAACTTCGCCTTTAACAGTCAGCAGATGAAAGTAAAAATGTTTATGAATTTACGGTCTTATAATTTGCTCGGAATTGACAATGTACAGAAGAAAATGCCAAAACTGGAACAAACTGACAAACTAAACAGAGAATGTAGATGGATTCGATCGTTTCTTGTACCCTAAATAGCAAACGACTCATTAAAACTTCTAAAATCGATACGGATCTAGTTGATAAATAATAGATACCTTTTCTTATAACTTGCGAATTTTCGTCTGGTCGAATAAATTACATAAATGTAATTATTTCTAACCAAATGAACAACAACTGTATTCGAAATCTGTTCCGTAATCGAAGTAATGAACGGCATGACATCATCATTTAAAACAGATAAATAAAAACGTGTAAATGTAGCTTAATCCGTAACCTCAAACAATCGTAAATAGAAACTAGGTACATCTAGATCATTCGAATTATTAGAGAGGAGATTGCTGTCTGTAAGAGAACGTTCCTTTAAATTTGAGAACGAACTATCTTTGTATATCGACGGCGCAACCATAAGCCAGCGTGAAAAAACGTTTTTTTTTTATGATAAACATTTCGTGTACAATTCGCAATACTCACACGTGCCTTTGGTACAGATAAAGTGACCACCCCGTATAGCTCAATCGGTTCACAAATGTAAATGTCCTTGAAAATAATAGCCCCCCGGCGTTTCTAAACAATCAACCGCGAGCAATCCTAACATCGGCCTTTCCGTCGAGGACCCTAAACGTGTTTAATCAATGCCCAAAAACATGCACACAAACGCAAAATAACATAATTTACGATTTGACAGTGGGTGCAAACCTGTACTGGTTTCACAACCGGCGTAACTTTAAAAACAACACACGCAGACCGATTTCTCTTATCACTCCGACGTAACCGTGCGAATAAATAACGCCACTGGACCACCTCACTGCATTAAAACCGCAAAACGGCTTTATTGTTTACGGTTGGGACGACCAGCTTGGGGGTAGATGGTGGATGGTAAAATCGAGGGAAAACGAAATTGGCGCCAAAGGTCGTCTATTTACCGTCGAATTGGCATCAGTGGTTGTTAGGGTTAATGATTATTCCAATTTTACTCACTTGTATACATTGTTTTCGAAGAATTTCCGAATTTATAGCACAAACTTTTCGGATACTTATGGCGTCTCTGTCGCCGTGCCGTACGTATACCTCTTGCCGCTGTTGTCGCTTGTCGGTCATTTCTCCATGTATGTTTCGCACTTCCACTAATGAAAAAGCTCACTCTGTCTCTCTCGCATCCAATAACATGGCAACGAAGCACGCACGCTAAGGGACACTTTACACACTAGAAAGTATACGCCGTCTCAAAAACGTACAACTCTGGCCAGCAAAAAAATCAGAGACGCTTGAAACGACAATTTTTTTCAATTTTCATGCGAAGAGTAGCCATAATAAATTGGAATTCTTCATTCACCGACTACCTGCACTCATTATTACAGAAACCTTCGTCGACAAAATTGATACCAGCCTTGCAACTGTTAATTCTTCACTTTTGGAAACTTTAACCTACATGTGGTCTTAACTGTAAATATAACTAATATTGAACTCACCACTATCGACACTTTCTTTATAAGAATTCATATTTTTGGTCGTACTAAATTATTTTAATGAAACAAAACACTGTCGTGTTGATGACGTATCCGGAAAACATGAATAAATTGTTTAACAAAAATACTCAATCTAATCAATGCTGATAACGGTGTATTTATTTATTGCTAGAGAATGCGTTAAAACTATAAGATCTAGTTCCTTTAAATGTAGAAAAAACATCTTTTAACTAGAGTTTGGAAAAGTTAAATATTCCCTAACAAGTGCAAAAATAATATTTTTCTATTTTGCACCTATAACACAGTCAGTATAACACTCAAACGGGTTTCGAAAAGGAGCTCTTTTCGATACGCGTTTCAAGAACATTTACTTAAATTTTTAATGTTGGCAGTGACTCATGGTGAGTTGTTGCTACGTGATCACTGTACTTCTCGACACTTTAAATTCAAAATTTACAATTATTCGTCTATTTACCAGCGTTACCAACCCTTATGTTTGCCAAATATAATTTGCCTAGCATTATGTTTTTAACCTTTTTTAAATTTAAGGGGCAAAATAGAAAAAATATTGTATTATACTCGTGTTGTAAGCTATTTTGTCGCACTTGTTTGCTTTATACGTCTTTATAGCACTCGTCGCTACGCTCCTCATGCTCCAAAAAACGCGTGCGACAAAATGGTGTCTTATAAAATTCTATAATGAATTACTATTTCCAAACTCGAGTAGAAAAAAATCATGCGTGCAATACGTAGGAAATCCATTTTTCTCCGTACACGGCATAACTTAATATTACCCAAATAGCTATTGAATAACGCGCTACAATTTTTATTAAAAATTCTTTTCGCTGATCTTATTATCAAATGAGTTGCAATATTGTATTAAAAGTAAATTGATTGTTACTTGTTAGAAAATCAGGAATTTGTTAAAAAGTTTATTAGGAAACTTAATAAATGACAATTCAAGAACAAACAATTTATTTTCTGATGAGGTATTATGTACCATTCCGGACACGGAATCTTGGCCAACATTTTTTAGACATTTCTAAAAAAAATGATGTAAACCAATCATTAGTGTCATTAATAAATGACAATTATTAAAAATCACTTTGAAGTTTTTCTTGTTTACAGCAATTGTAAATGAAATTTTGTGATAATTTTTTTAAGATTTTTTTTAATATAAAAAAACAACCTTCCACCACCCAGCGGCACGGCAATTTTGTTATTAAATTTTTCTGGTACTGTTTTTTTTCTTTTGTAACTCTACACTATAGTATTGCCGCTATAACTTTTTATCTGCTCCGCCCACATAAATTGACCAATGAGAATCAAAACCAATCTGTATAATTTTTTATCACATTTGCCAAATTGCCACGTAAGAATTTTGTTGTCAAGTCCACAATTATTGTTTTAGGTTTTAAAAAATAAAATGTCATTAAGACAATTCAAATGTCAGAATTTTTTTCTGTGTAAATCAGATCGTCTTAACAACCTATTTGATTGGTAACTAAGAAAATGTAATGGGCGGAGCAGATAAAATGTTACGTTGTCCTTAGAAGAATAGTATGGTAGTTTAATACTCTTCAATGGCGTTTCTTGTCGTCTGATAAAAAAAATGAAAAGAACACAAATTGAAGTAGGGTATCACATGCTGATAACATTACTGTTGCCGAGGACAACAAGGTCAACATATGTAGTGTCAAAAATTAAAAACTGCCGTACGTTCTATAAAGACTAGACCGGGTTAATGATATTATATTGGGTGATTCAAAATAATTGTGGATAAATATGACACCTATCTACGAAAATTTATGTGGCAACTGTGTGGATGGGGTAGAGCTGACATTTGTATGACATTTCATAGGCGTGCATTTGATTTTTTTAGATCATTGCACATTGAATAGACAATTTTCAAAATTGCGCGATTATGAACTGTCAAAGAAATATCAACTCTGTCCTACGAGTACCTACAGAGTTGTCACATTAATTTTCTTACATAGTTGCCATATTTATCCACAATCATTTTGAATCACCCAATGTATACCTAACCAAGCATGTTAAAAAAGGTACAAATGACGGTTTTGGCGGGAGAGGCCGTACCGTAGCCACAGTTACCATTTATGGTGACATTTAGAAGGTCGAATGTGAAGGCAGCATTAGCGCGAACGTTTTCAGGTCGGCTAGTAGTCCGACAATTCGGATTACGTTTGTAATTCAGCAATTTCTTTTTCAATTTTTCTGGAATCGTGACATTCTGTGTGCGACATGGTGAGGAAGTTGTCGAAGAGTTCGTCGGCAGAATTGCCGCTTATCGATAATCATAAGTGACTGTTACGATACGAATTTTCGAAAGTGAGTTTTGTTCTGTGCTATTCAACCGTGAACTTGTCATAAAATACGAAACGAAGAAACAACAATAATCCACGATAACACAGTAATTTATGCAATGTGATACCTAAATAGTGTGTAATATTTACCAGTGACAATTAAGCACAGTTTCGTTTGGTAATTCAACATTGAAAGATACATTCATGAGGGGCCACACGAAGAGGGGTTCCTTGTCAACATGAAGATGACATTGTCGTCGCCAAACAGTACAACAAACGAAAAATTGAGTACACCCACAGAGAACAAGTAATTGGCAGAAGCTTGCCGTTGATTTTGTGTATTAATCGAAACGTTCGATCTTCCCCAGGCAAGTGAGTCCCAATACTAGCCCTCGGTCTAGTCCGAGACCTTCCCCTAGACCCCAGAATAAAAGGGAACATCCAAAGACAGATACCCATTTAACCGTCAATTACAAGGAGCCGCCACCGATTAACAAACACGATGGATCGCCATCCGTAAGTATTAATCGCAAAACATGTTTTATAATTAACTACGTTTTTACATCGTGGAAAGCGTGTTAGGTGTGTTGTGTTTCAATATTTTGTTTACCAAACGATCAGGATATTATTATCTGGCCATAAAAATTGTTTATCATTGTATCTAATTATTAGAGGTGTAATTAAGTCTATAATGTTCAGCGGTAGAAATGATTCACGGCGAATGATAATAAATAAACATTTATGCGGTAAAAAACCATGTTGGGAGAAATATTTTCAATATTTACTCAGTGGCCAGATAAAATGTACCGATGCAACGTGGTAGAATTTAAATAGATACCCTTTGTGCGTGTCACACGCCTTAACAATGTCGTTATTGCAATGGTAAGCCGCGGGTGAGCTAGCAAGTCCAGTAAAAATACGTTATTTCCAGAGTCAGGAAGGTTCAGTGAGTAGTCGGGTCAGCAATATCGAAATAAGCCCCCCGTCTGATATAAATAAACCCGAAAGTAGTAGTAGTTCGAATAAAGATAGGAAAGAGGCACGCGGTAAGAAAAAATCGTCTTGGTTTAATTCATTTTACCCTACGTACAAGTCTAGATCTGGAGATTTTAAAAGAATTTTCAAAGAAGTACCTGATGATGAGCGTCTAGTTGTTGGTGAGTAGCAATTGTGGTGACTGTTGACTCTATTAATATTTTATGATGTTAGCACAGTTGTTAATTAAACAATTTGAAATTTTACGTGATCAAAGTTTAATAGAGACTAAGCCAGGTTCTAATTAGGAATTGACTTAATTGAGTGGTTACCTAACGATGGCCTTTCCAAACTAGATTAGTTTTCTTATCATAACCGATAATTATGAATGAGGACACTAATAACAAAACTGTGGCTTATCACGTTCGCGGGGGCAGCGAATTGAGTAATTTGATAAGAAAACTTATCAGTAGTAAATTACGTTGGCAGGATCGGCAAAGCAAGCCGTTGAAGGTAAATAATTGTTCTGTTAAATTCCAGATTATTCGTGTGCTTTGCAAAAAGAGATCCTGGTGCAAGGTAGGCTGTACGTCACCCTAAATTATCTGTGTTTCTACGCGAACATCTTCGGATGGGAGACCAACGTTACGTTGAAATGGAAGGACGTCGCCTCTATAACCAAAGAAAAAACCGCAAGAGTTATACCGAACGCAGTTTTAATATGTACGAGAACGGAAAAGTATTTTTTTACGAGTTTCGTAGCCAGGGACAAAACGTATTTGATGTTGTTTCGAGTTTGGCAAAATGCTCTTATGGACCAACCCATGACACCTCAAGAAATGTGGCAATGGGTACGTTGAGTTTCAGCGATCGTCACCACTGATAACGACGGACAATCGGTTGAACGACAACTGTGCTAATATTTGGACTTGTTCCAGGTGCACCAGTGCTATGGTGATGAGTTGGGATTAACCAGCGACGACGAGGATTATGTAGCTCCTGGCACAGAAGAAGATAAATTGTCCGCGCGATTGTCTATTGAATCTTTTTCCGAGGTGAGTTCGGGGCGTTACACGATCGATAAAAAATGTAGGTTGTGCACGTCATGACCTTGGAACGCTAACAACAAATGCCAAATTGACGTTTGTTGTTTGCCCACTAGATTTGTTCAACAAATTGTTGACTCTTTGGGAGGTTTTTCGTATCGCAAGTGTGGCTCTACTGATTTTATGTTCGAGTTAGTCGTTTTCTTGTACATGGTGCAAACCAGAACTTTTTCAACAAACTTTTTATTTGATCGAATAAAATGCAAACATTGTCGATTACAACTACATCGTTATCTTAACAAAAAAGTTCGCAGTCTATTCGGCTTATCTTGCATGATACGCCTGCACTGAGTGTTTGTGGAAAAATCACGTTGAAGATGGCACTTCCCAATAAGAACAAAGTACATAAGTCATTTTATTCGTTTCTCCATAATTCTTGACGTCTAGATCCTCAGTTCTAGAATTGCCGAATACGTGACTAGTGCAAAAATCTTTATTTTATTTGGCATTGTTTCAATTCGTGGATCAATAGAGATTCTCGCAGTGTTCATTTGCATTTTTTTTCCATGACGGCAAACAATACAAAAAAAGATTAAAGACCAACTGTAATTTGTTGGGAGAAAGCTCATTGTCTGTTGTATTGTATTTGACGAGCTTAGGGTATTGGGCGAATGAATACATTTCCACATATAACACAAAGCGATCGCTTTAATAATTCACAAAATAGATTGAATAAGCATTTTTATTGACTTAATGCGTGTTTAATCAACAGCAAGAGTGCGGCAGCGCCGTGGAGAGCGCTTTAGAAAATATGATCGCCGATGAGAAGCTTCTTGACGAAGAGAGCGCCCTTCTCAAACCGGTGAATCGTAGACGTACTTCAGCTTCCCATATTCCGACCGATTTTTCTGATACGACAGAATCGGATGGAGAAAAACAAATAAAGTAAGTCGTATATACTGGGCCGACCGAAAATCTGAATTGCATTAATGTTGTCAAGTGTTGCCTTTCAGAACAAAATCACCCTTATTCCTTTCCTGGGAAAAATCCTTCCCCTACATACACCCTTCAACTCCCGACTCTGACGATACAGTTCCAGTTTTGCAGAGTGCCAAGTAAGTCGCTGCATTACGGAATTTTATTTTTATTTTCTTTTTTTTTTACTTATTAACCAGGCTTTCTAACACGTCGAGTGCATGACACGGATTCCTTGAGATTCGAAAAATTAAACAAAAACATGTATGTTGCAGTATAATTTTTACTAACAACGAAACCGTTGACAGGGCTGTCGCAGAGCGTATTTGAATCGGGTCAGATCATTTTTCTAGTCGCTGCATGATAGCTGTTTTTGTAAATTTTCATCTCTGGACCTAATAAATGTTCTAACGTTTGTTTTCCGGATCACAGAATATGTAAAAGTGTGAAATTGTATTACAAGGTTAAATCCGAGAGTCATGAAAATGTGGTCACGAAGAAGTAAAGTGGTTATACAATATGATCAACACAAAAAAAGAGATAAGGTGCAACAATGGTAAAGAAAAATGAATGTTTTGTATTCTCAAGTGAAAAGTTTTTTTAAAATAAAATTTTGTTATCCATGGGCGCCCCTCGTCTTCTTACTGATCACATTGTGTAAGTCTAATGAATTTATTTTTAAAGTAAACCCACCGTCGGAAACTATTTCCACGAACTGTGGCAGCCTTGCCCGTGTTTTTTAAAAATAAAATGCTTCTTCCAAACGATTACTGCATCTTTTCGATGATTCTAAGACTTTAACTGAAAAACGAAACATTTAACACACTATATTGTAACTCGTCAGCTTGATTGTGTGTCTTGATGAAAATATCGTTGTTTTGCAGATGTGATACAAACGTACAGTGTACTTCTAACCACGAGGGTCGTCAAGTTATGAACGAAGTGGTTCCCATTCACATAGATCAATTATTTACTCTACTTTTTACCAGTTCCAAGTTTTATTTGGATTTCCACGCTTCAAGAAAAACTACGGACCTCACTCAAACTCCATGGACCCACAATGCGAGTGATAACACTAAAAGTCGTGTTGTCAATTTAACTGTAGCTTTAAATCAGACAATGGGGCCTAAAACAGCGCAAGTTACTGAAAGTCAAGTAATTTCTGTTGTTCCGTCGACGATTCAATTTTTATCGAAATGTTTCTTTAGGTTATGCTTCCATGTAGCAAAGCTGGTTGTCTTTATTCAATCGACGTTGATACAGTCAATGCCGGCATTCCTTACGCAGATAGCTTTAATATTGTAGTTCATCATTGTCTTCAAAAGATTTCAGAAACTGAAAGCTCGTACCAAGTATTTGCCCAAGTGATATATAAGAAATCGGTTTGGGGATTGGTCAAAGGTAATCTGTCTCGTTCGCTGATGGGAGTATTTTGACAACGTTTGAATGCAGGCATGATCGAGAAGACTTGTTGGTCTGGATTGGAAGACTTCTATTCGTCGCTTTCCAAAGCTTTACACGTAGAAGGCGAAGAGAACGTCGGCGACGTCAAGAGGAAGTCCAGGCGGAAAAGGAGGATTCACAGTATGCCACGAGCAGGTGTGGAGGATCCCCGACCTATAATAGGTGGGGTCGAACTCTTCTTCGAAAATGTCTTTGCTAACTAATAACTTTTGTAGGTGCTGCGAGCAGAATGAAAATTTCTTCAGGTGGAATTTTTAGCTCTGATGTCGCTACTACGATAGTATTCACTGTTTTAATCTTGTTAGTCATTCTGAATGTAATGTTATATTTCAAATTGTGGTCTTTAGAAGAGTCCCCTCCGTACACGTTATTGGACTTGCACATTCTCAAGTAAGTGCAAAATGAACACGTCTCGATTAATTTAATTTCAACTTCATTTTTTTATTAAATTAGAGATCCACCGAAATCTCACGACGAATGGATCAAACTTCTCCAACAACAGGAAACTTTACATTCAGTGGAAATTCAAAAGTGGCAACGCATTTTAAAAACTGCTATTCAACTTTTAAAACAGGTTTGTCTATTTTTCATCGCCCACGGTGTTTTTCATGCTGACATTTACAGACTGAAGAGTCTCTAAACGAACTTCAACGATCTATCAATCCAACTTATACAAATAAAGTGATGTCTATTCTGCAAAATCACAAAGATGCTGTCGAACAAACTCGCCAAGATGAGTTGTAGATAGTGTTGTTATTGTTTTAATTATTCTATGTCACCGCGCACTGTGTTATATTTTTAGTACCTCCATAGATTTTATCGATTGTTCCTGTACACGTTGTGTAGATCTTTAATTAAATTACAAAATTGGTATTACAGACTTTGTGTTTATTCACGTCATCGCCACCCCACAACCATATAATCAAACGGTCCCGTTAAATAAACGCGTGTTTCAAATCGATTTATTACAGTATACATACAACAAAAACATTGACATTGATTTAAAAAAATCTACTAAAACTACTTGTCTAGCAACGTAATGATAAAATTTTCTTTAACGTTCACATTTATATCAGACAGTTGAACGTAACAGTTTCTTTTGGCGACAGTGATGGTATTTTCAATGGCACTGTTGTTCACTTTCAAGCAAGCGCCCTCTACCTTCAGCCCACATCCGTACAAATTAATCGAGCCTACAGTAATGGGTTTTTGGTATCTCGAATTGCGTTTAATTTGAGTATTTGAAATTTCATTTTTGGTCAGATTGAATCTGACATGGATGTACTCCCCTTTTTTGTAGTTGTACGTTTTTCTATCATCACAATATAACATGCCAGTTGAATTTCCTTGCTTGTCACAGAAAATATACAGAGTGATAGGATAATCTTGTAAAAATGCTGAAGATTTTACAGGATTTTCTACAACTGGAATGATACTTCCGCCTCGATAAAACACAGGAACAGTATCCATATCGACAAACATATTAACGTGTCCGACGCCCTTATATTTGTCAACACCTAACTGCTTGACGTAATACCATATTTGGTGTTGGCCACCGGGCAAGTAGATATCAATCTGTTCTTGTTTACAATTCGTTACGGGACACACTAAAATGTCTTCGCCTACCAAAAACTGGGTGTCCAGATCGTAAACGTTGTGATCGTGCGGGTACTGATAGATCAACGGCCTCACAACCGGCTCTAGTGTCATCTGGTGTTGCCAAAATAGCGTGTACCAGTGCAACAAATGTCGATATCGTTGCTGCAGCGATCGACGAATTCTTTGTTGCACTTCTTTCGAATAGAGGTAGGGTTCTCTGCGAGGTGTGTTCCTGTTGGAGTGGCCTCTGAAAAATGGCAGCCATGCACCGAGCTGGTACCATCTTTGGAGTAATTCGTCGTTTGGGTGTTTCACAAATCCGCCGACGTCAGCTCCACACAAACTAAAACCTGGAAGATATTTGTTGTTTGAAAATTCTTCTCGATTCGAAATTTGAATCGGTTTACCTGCTAAGCTTGCAGTAAGACACATGGGTATGCTGATTCTCAAGTGTTGCCAAGTTGCGGTGTTGTCTCCGGTCCAGACTGCAGCAAATCTTTGCGATCCGGCAAAATGTGATCTTGTTAAACTAAATGGTCGAAGGTTTTGTCTCGACATTAGTCCGTTGTAAGTGGCCAGAGAGTGGTAAAAACCGTACAGATTGTGCACATCTCTGTGCTTCCTGTTGCCGTGATGAACCACGTCCTTGGGCATCGAGTTTTCGGGGGTTTCAAACAGCGCGGGTTCGTTCATGTCGTTCCAAACGTGCAAGTTTCTGGCCGCAAGAAATTCGTTGTGCAATTCGGCATAAAACTGTCTCACTTTGGGGTTAAAAAAGTCGAGCCAGGTGCTAACACCAGGCCAACACTTCGCCGTGAAGGTCGTGTTGTCCGAGTTTTTAATCAAAAAGTCCTCTTCTTTTAGTGTCTTATATAATGCGGAATCTTGATCGACTTTAATGTGAGGATCTATTATGACAACAGCTTGTCTCTTTTTGCGGTTTAATAAATCGAATAGGCTGGTGGGGTCCGGATAGGTTGTCGGGTTCCAGGTAAAGTACTTTTTGTCGTCGGTACAATCGATGTCCAACCACAGCGAATCCAAGGGGAAATTGTGTTGGTCGAATTCGTTTGAAACCTCCACGACGTCCTCTTGCGACATGTAACTGAACCGGGACTGGTGGTAGCCCAGAGCGAACAAAGGGGGCAAAGGAACTCCACCTGCGAGCGCCAAATTAGAGGAGACAAGTGTTTTCGATCAAATTTACCTGTGAGTTGCGAATTTTGCTTCACGCAGTCTTCGAACGTGGGTCCGCTTAACACGTAAAAATCAATGGCTCCGCTTTCGCTGAAAAACGTCGAGTTTACTCCAATTTTGGTGTAATCGATCCCGACGAAAGTTTCTGAAGAGTTCAGCCACAACAGTCCGGTTGTTTGGTCGGACCCGTGGGCGTAGACAAGCGGCACTGCCCCATACAGTGATTGGAAACAATCTGCCGACGAATATGCAAATCTGTCGGTGTTGTACAGACGATAAAATTTATTTCCGGTGGGTCTTAAGGTGAGCTTTTCGGCGTGCTGTGGCAAACCGTAGGCTCGAATGGCGGCGTTAAATAGAAAGTCGGCGGAGGCACCGACGTGAGGTTCGCCTTCCTCCATCAGAAGAAGTTTTTGGGAATTCACCGACAGAATCTGCTTGCCGTTTCGGTAAATATTCATTTCAAAATCGTCACAAACTATTGTGATTATAAAATGCATGCACTCGATGTACAGAGTGTTATTGTTTTCTTCCATGCTTAGGTCCCTACTGTCCAAGATTTTTGAATGTAACGTGACCACATCTTGTACCACGTAACGGGTACAATCAGAATCATTGATTTGAACGTGAATAATATCGTCATTTTGAAAGCTTAATCTAAATGTGAGTAGCGACTTTTCACCAGCTAATTGTGCACAAATTCCTGATTGATGTTTTTTGATTTTTTGTATTTTATAATGCACTCGTTTTTTTTGTCTTAAACGAATAAAAAACGGTTTCTCGGCACGATAGAAATTAATAGTGGTAAATGTTGCGAATCCTATCAACAGTGCGAGTGCACAACGGTATATAAACGGTTTCAAATCCATTTTTCAGAACATAACCTCACAATTCACGGAGCACTTGAAAATCGGTACTGAAGGCTACTACTGATTAATTTTAGGCAAAAATCTTTTCTTACTGATAACGTTAAGATGCTGATACCAACTGTTTCAAATAAAAAGAGCTTCTCCTTGAAAAAGTTTATTGGCTATTTCAAGAAGTTAACAAATTATATTATACAATATAAGACATTTACTTGTCCTCTGGTTTAGCAAAAACTAAAGTGTATCCGCACTTTCCGCAGTAATGACGATCTTCCATGGCGGCCATGAAGACACCGGCGCCGCACTGCTCACCAGGACATTCGCGCCTCAATCTATGGATCTTGCCATTTTCGTCCACCTGCCAAACAAGTTATTAACTGAACTTCACTCAAAAATTCGCACTTACTTTATAAAACTTCAAAACGGCTAACTTGACCTTCTTCTTCTTGTGCTTGATCTTTTTGGGTGTGGAGTAATTCTTCTTCTTGCGCTTCTTGGCCCCACCTCTGAGTCTTAATACTAAATGCAGAGTGGACTCTTTCTGGATGTTGTAGTCTGACAAAGTGCGTCCATCTTCCAATTGCTTTCCGGCGAAAATGAGACGCTGTTGATCAGGGGGGATACCCTCCTTGTCCTGGATTTTCGCTTTCACATTTTCGATGGTATCTGACGGCTCGACCTCAAGAGTGATGGTCTTGCCAGTCAAAGTTTTTACGAAGATCTGCATTCTGGGGAGTTATCTGTTAATAAATGCCATAAATTAAGTTACGTTAACAATCGCTGGAAATGTCAATAAAACGTTTTTTGGCGTCCCTTATTAAATGCACAGGTTTTTTCATTCATTTGCGTTCATAAAATATGTGATTTTTGAATCGGTCCACAAGCGTTAAAAAAGTACCGTAGCGTGTCATTTTTTATCGCAATTAGAACATTTTTCATTCATAAAATATGATAACAGATGTTGTCAAATTAAATTTTAACTAACGGGCGCCAAAAAATGTTTGTATGCAACTAATGAGTTCCATAAAAAAGTATCCCTTTTTCACTCGGCGGATTTGTGTAAATTTCCTTCACGTAAAAATATGTAGTTATTTGTACAACTAGTTATGAAAGTCATACTTTTTTTTTCATGAATTTGCAGTTTGATTAACGAAGGCCTAGCCCGAGTTAATCAAGCAGATGAGTGAAAAAAAGAGACTTTCATAACGTGTTGTACACGCTATTTTTTTTTTGCATATCGTTGTAAGTTGAGAAATTTGGCCTAAAAGGATTTGACAAATTAAAAAAAAAAGTAGGTGTAAAAAAGTACTACATACTTTCATTACGATATGCAAAAAAAGTATTACTTTACTCACTTGTTACATAAATAACTATTTTTAAACCGAATAAAATCGTTAAAATCATACTAAATGGTACATAACGTAAACAGGCGATTATCCTACGTTCATACAAAACTAACTTAATGCAATACAATAGCAAAAATATTTGCGCATTGTTGTGTAATAAGGAATTATATCAAACTGCAATCAAGTCGTCAAATCAACATTAATTTTTTATTTCAAAATAATCAATACACATCTTAAACTAAAAGAACAGCATTAATACATCCATCGTTCTCTGGATTATTCGTGACTTGAGCATACTTGCCCCAGACGACTTTTCCAGCTTGCGTGACCAACCCTAACTCTGAGATGTTAACTTCTATAACTGTGCCCTTTGTGATAACCCCCAAACTCGTGAACATCGGCGAACTCGGATTCTTTTTAACCCCGATAATCGGTAAATAAAACGTCGCCTTCAGCTCTGGATGTGTGACGTGCGCTTTCTTGAACCGCAAACCCATCGGCCGTATGAATCTTTCAAATTTAGGCGGTTTTCTGGTGAACCCTTCTCCCACAAACGTAACTTTCGTGACCATCCGCTTCCATGCTTTCCTCTTTGATTTACCAGATTTGACTACTCTGAGGACTTCCGCATCTGCTTGTGCGCGCACTTTTGGAATCGGCACGTCCCATTTGCCCGCTTTTTCTTTTCGTTTTTGTTTTATCATGTTTGATAAGACTTTGGCTCGAGACTGGACATCGCGATCGAGAAGATAGGTGGGGAGGGCGCCTTCAGCCACTTTTTCCGTGTTCTTTTTGGTCTTTCTTTCTTCATGCGCTTTGATTTTCTTTTTCATCTGTATCTTCTCATTGCGTCGTTCTTTGTTGAATATTTTTGCTTTGATTCCTCGCAAGCTGCGCGCCACTTGTGATCTCTTGTGTGGTTCACGCGCTTCCTTCTTGCGTTTACGTTCTTCATAGTCGAGGCGGCGACCGTACAGCTTGCGGTGACGCTCCACATACTCGTTTTGCGGCATTTTGACTGGCTGAAATTTAGACAAAAAATTAATATCATTTACTAAGCGTGCAACATCATATTCGATACCTTTGAATATGACTATTGCACACTTTTATGAGGTATTTCACTTACCTTATTATTTTGACTATAATAGTCATATTCAGAGATATTGCCAAAGTACACAAAACAAATCTAATCTAACAACATTATTCCTTGACGCGCTAAACATAACACCGTCAACCTCCTAAACCATGTGGTCTATAGGTATAAAACTTTTTTACGAATGATTAGAATTATGGGCAAAAATTAACAAGTTTGACGTGGTACCGCAATTTTAAGGTACTATTTTTCACGGTCAAACTTATTTATAAAACTTTGGTTATTTAATTCTATCGTAAATAAATGGATAAATTTGCACTCACCTAGCACTCCACCATGACACGCCGTGAAAAGAAATCGACAGAACGGAAACTAGACGAAGACAGAAATATATCCTGTCATACCAACATGCAATACCAATATAAATATCGTACATTTAAAATTCACCAAATATTTGAAATTGTACAATTATTTTAACAATAATACAAAATATTTGTGTCTAAAATTTTAAGGTTTTTCAACGTTGAATTGTTGTAAGTGTTTCATATGAATCTTTATAGGTTTTTTATAAATAAAATGTGAAATGAAAATTTATGTTGATGCCGTGTATAAAGCACCGCTCCTATCTCAGCTGCTTGCCACTCCTTGCTTGCTTTAGTTGTGTAGTTGTGTTCTGTGATGCAAAAGTGACAGATGACACAAATTTGCGATAGGTTAGTTGCAGTTGAAAGGTTTGGATAATTGTTTAAAAAGTAATTTGCATTATAATTTTGTGTGTGCAAACTTAAAGTAAAAGTGAGCGATTTGTGTGATAAATACAAATATTTTTTTCGACATATTTTTTGGTAATTTTTTCATAGATTGGTGATCCCCCCGGAATTCACCATGACGGGGTGGTATTATGATAAAAAAGAATTACGAAACACCCCTTCTGCTCAAGATGGAATTGATTATGACACAGAAATGCGTTATCGCAAAGAAGGTAGGTTTTTCATTGTTTTTTTTTTTGTAACAGTATGTTTTTCGCAATCTGTTCATTATAGGGGCAAGATTTATTATCAACACAGGAGCCAAAATGGATCTTGGCTACAACACAACAGCCACTGGTGTTGTGTATTTCCACCGCTTCTACATGTTCCATTCATTCCGACAGTTTCCTAGATATGTAACAGCATGTTGTTGCTTATTCCTTGCAGGTAAAGTTGAAGAAACTCCAAAGAAGTGCAAAGATATTATCAAAACAGCACGTGGATTGTTGTCAGATCAGAAATTCGCCACATTTGGAGATGATCCAAAAGAAGAAGTAAGACCAACCAATCGTTGGTCATTGTTCACTTTAGCTACTTCTGGAATTTTCCCGTTTTTTCTGGCTAGACAGTCTCAGGGTGTCCTCCTACATCGTTTTCCACCACTCAAACCTGGTGCAAATGACTTTTCCTTGCCTTTTTGTTATACTAAGACCTTGAAACACAACAAGAGAGAAAAAAAGGCATTTGCACAAGGTTTGAATGGTGGGAAACGATCTAGGAAGACGCCCTGAGGCTGTCTAGCCAGAAAAAACGCGAAAATTGCAGAAGTAGCGAGAGTGAACAATTATCCAATCATTTGGTTTAACACTTTTTTCTAACAGTTATGTTTTACAGGTGATGACATTAGAACGAATTTTGTTGCAAACAATAAAATTTGATTTGCAAGTTGAGCATCCTTACAGTTATCTGTTAAAATATGCCAAGTGTTTAAAAGGGGACAAAAACAAACTGCAGAAAATGGTTCAGATGGCTTGGACTTTTGTAAATGACAGTTTATGTACAACACTGGCTCTTCAGTGGGAACCAGAAATTATAGCGGTGGCCTTGATGTACTTAGCAGGGAAACTAAGTCAGTTCGAGGTTGTGGACTGGGTCGGCCGCACCCCAAAACACTTGAGATGGTGGGATATGTTCGTGGAGGACGTCACGATGGACTTATTAGAAGACATCTGCCATCAAGTCCTGGACTTATATTCACAACCGACTGCAAATCCCGCTCCCGACAGTCCACCGTTGCCGCCTAGACCGCTCACGACATCTAGTGCGACCAGAAAGTCGACTAACGGTCAAGAAAAACCCGAGATACCAGATTTAATACCTCAAGTCAACACCAAAGTGCCACCGCCTCCAGATGTACCGCAATATCCATACCAGACTTTCACTGGTGCGCCGCCTCCCGTCGCTCCATTTGCAGCTCCACCGTATCCCGCTCCATTGCCAACGCCGCCTGGACTTCCTCACTTGGCGGCGCCCCCACCCGGTCCACCTCCTCATATCAGTGCGCCGCCGACAGTGTTTCCCCCGTACGTCACTCATCCACCCCCTTTCCCGCCCATGGGGCCTCCCGCTGGACCGTTTTACCAACACACGCCTCCGCCAGGACAACCTCCACATCGTCCTTACTGAAGCTTAGCAAAAATTCTGTGTTTGTCTAATTTAATACTGTATCATAAAAATATGTAAAATATAATTTCGTAAATTTTACACGAGTTTACAATTACACCGCACAAAGTTCGGAACGATTTACTTTCCGTACCGAACGTAATCTTAAGTTGAAAAACTATTTGGGTCGAAATTTTGTTGAATTAAATGGAAATTAAAAAAAAAAATCTAATACCTAGAATGTTGACAGCTGTCACTTTTGTTTTTCATGGCCACCTAAGCTCAAATTTTATTGATGATGTGGTTTCGGGTGTTTTTTGACGAAGACGTAATGACGTTATTAATTTTTATTTTTAAAATTGTACATACATAACAAAATTTACATACGTAAGGCACTGTTGACAATCACAGTAAATACTTTATTGCCTGCGAAAATGTTAAAATCTCGATTAATTATATACACAGCCTTTATATTATTAAATTTGACAATGAAAACAGATCAAAATATACAATTACGTAGTTAAAAACAATATCAAGATACTATGAATTAAAATTTGTTGAAATATATAAATAAAAAATGTAAAATGGTAATATTACAAAATAATCAGACTTTAATAAATACTATATGAGTTTTTTTTAATACACAATGGACAATTTCAACGCAGTTAAGACATGAACGTTAAAAAATTATTTAGCTGGATTAGATTTTTGGGATATTACATAATTGCAACTTATTTTACTACAAACAATGAACACAGCAAATCAAAAACATACAAGTAAAAAGAGTGCTATATAAGCCGTGTTTGCTTTAAATAGTGTATTAGGAGTGAATAAACAAACCTATATTGAGCTATCGTTTGTATCATGTAAGCTCTTTGATGGCGAAGAAGTTCCACAACTCGTGGGATACACACTTCCTGCAGCAACCAAACAAATTAATTAAAAAATCTATAAAAACCCGTACGATCTAACCTGATTATGATCCACCGTGTAGAGTAGAAGATCGCTCAAAATCGTGAGTCCCGTTCTTCCCACCCCCGCCGTACAATGTACTAAAATCGGTGGATTTTTATTATGCCCCGGTGGTATTTCGCCCATCGAGTGTTGATGCACCGACTGCATCTCTTCGAGAAAACCTAAGAAATGTGAAACCGAATGTGGACACCCTTGGTCGCCCCAATCCGTATAGTGCATGTGCCACAAGGTTCTGTACCTTCGAGACGTCACATGACACAATCGTATTTTACTGGTGACGCAATTACCGGAGTTTTGAGAGAACTCCCACCACACCTGGTACTCCTGAAAATGCAAGTTTAATGAATCCGTTCGAAAATCGGCGACGGCGCGGACCTGTCCGATGTCGATGCACCTCTCGCCAGCGTCGGGCATGTAGTGCAAGTCTTCCGTGCTGTCTGTCAGTTGCACAATTAGGTACACTTCCGCTTCCCACACGCTTTGCCAGAAATAAGGTAGAGTTACGCGGTTGGGACCTTGGGCGGCGATGTAAAATCTCTGCTTGCTGCCTACCGTGGCCTGGCGATCGTCAATTATTAGTTCGGCGGGACTTTAATGGAAATCTCGTGGGCCTACCGTAATGTGTGAAGCGTTGATGTATCCATATTTGTTGTTTTTCGTCGGTGTCAGCCTCAGTCTGTTGTCCTCGTAAGGAAGGACGTCTTTGAATCGGTTGAATTGCATGTTATCCCGGTGGCAAGCTGTCGTAAAATCGGCCGTTTGTTTCTTTTTGGGGAACTTGTCAAATTCGGAAAACAGATGAGTGTCGGCCAATTTATTCTCCAAGAGCTTGCACTGTAAGAGTTTTTTAAATTACAACAGTCACATAGCGGATGTTAAAGCTCTATTTTTCCTTTTGAAAAGATCTTGATTTTTTTTTAACTGACAATAAAAAAAAATCTGCTGTGAATTCCAACGATAATAAAATATGGGCCTTTTTTCACACGCCAAAATAAGTAATCCTAAATCTACAACTGCACATGTATTTTTATTTCATGGATTTAAATATACGGGGTGTTCGTGGGGAGGTTCTGGTAGGTTTATCTTTGGTGACTTTACCGTACAAATTTGAAATTATAAGATGCGCCAGTCAGTGCATGGGAGAATGTAACTACATATTTATACAACGTGTCTCAGAAATAAGTACATTAATTTTAACCAGTGACAGGTCTCGTCAAGAACAAAATTGTTTTCTATGTACCATTTTTTCGAAATATAATTTTCATTCATCAACGAGCTGTCTATTTACTCATATTTTCTAATTATCTGACCCAATACGTAATAGTGACCGTGAAATAATAGTTTTTGTAAAATCAGCGCAAAATATTGTGTTTTTAGAATAAAGTTTTTTCGCTTTGCGGCCGAGGTAGACATAAGAGGATTAAATTTTGTGCCGCTCCAAAAGGTAGGTGTGTACGTGTTGATTCTGTGATTTATGCAAAAATTTTGTGAAATGGCACGTTTATTTCGAATAGTGAATATATTGATATTGTGTTGGAGTGCGAGAGTGCTCCTCGAGCCCAGAGAATTTCCGTGCGACTTCTTGTGGGGGTTTGGTATATTCGGTCTCAATTGATGTACATAATTGAAGTTTAAAGACATCCGCTTACAAAAAATCAACTTTGAAGCAATGCTTGTCTTTTGATTGGTTAGTAGTGACATTTTATTTTTTAAATAAGTACATATAATAATTAAGAACGGGTGAAAAATGCTGCCACAACAATTCGCAATAACAGGAATGGTGCTTTCAGTATTGTATTGACAATCAAGATGGTCATTTTTGAATGCTTCTTGTAAGGATTAGTGATAACTCTATCAGAATTTTTACGGATTAATACACTAATTTTAGGACACATTTTGTCATCATTTTAGGTATGGGCGATTCATTTCATTAGGTCAGCTTAAAAAATTTCTTATTAAAATTGTTTTCATTTAATATCTACCATAATGATTCCCTTTTTTCTCCTCCGCAATAATTAGCCGCTGTGCTTTTAAGGTAGCAAAAAACAAATGAAAGTTTTCTTGCATTTGTTTTTTGTTCTTCGCTTATCGGGATCGGCAAAGCAAGTAGGGGGGGGGATAACGAAATTTGTGTCAAATCTTTCAATAATTTTAATTGGATAACTTCAAGGTTTAGGAAAAAAATATATTTAAATATATTGTTGCTATTAACGAATTCTATTCCCAGGTAAAATTAATGTATTTATTTCTGAGACACGTTGTATTGTAATGCAGTTGTCAGGTCATTACTCAGCTTTCAATCACTACAACTATTTTAAATCACACTCTAATTTCCAAATACCGATTATGAAAGAAGACTCTTTTTTAGAACGTTTGCGTAAAAAAGTGATAAGATACAAAGGAAAATTTTGGACTTTCAAGTTTAAAAGTTTGAATAGTTTTATGATTTTGAAATGTTACATTGGCCTGATTTGCGCCTCAAATATTTAAAATGTTCAAAATGAGTTTAATAACCGATTATTGAAACCATTATTTAAACATACAGGGCAATTTTTTAAGTCATTTTGGGTATTTAATTTGATTAAAATTAAAACATTCATTACTTATTTCGAAATTTATGACAAAAATCTGTTTTTTGTTAGAGATATTTTCATATTTGATGGCGGAAACAAAAGACTGAGAAATGTCACAAATGTATATTGTCAATGTCAAATTTCTCGGACGTTCGTGATTTCGACAGAAATGCAACAAATTGGCAATAAGAAAGTTATTCATCGTGGAACTAGAGACATAATTTGTAATACGTTTGATTATATGAGAATAACTTTTCCAAAAAATTGACAAAAATTGGTTTCCTGAGAATTTATTTTTTCAATCTATTTAGCGAAAATTTAAATTTACCTAGACATTCCTTTTTACGGCGTTTATGAAAAATTTGACACTGACAATACAATTTTGGGACATTTCTCAGTCTTTTGTTTCCGCCACTAAATATGAAAATACCTCTTTTTATGTTGTGTTTTAAATTTGGCAGTTGGAAATTTATACGTTGGTAATGTTCGTTCGTTTTTTTCCAATAATAGATTTAGTATAAATCCCACATGAGAAATTGACAGAAATTAATCAATCAATTAAAAAAATAATCAGCTAGCCTAAAATTTTTAAATAAACATATTTTACAAAAAATCTGTCAAAACGATTTAAAACTGGAATTCGAAAGATTCTCAGTTGTCAGAGATTAGATATTTATTTTGAATTACATACATATATCTATTTGAGATTTTTTCGAATTGATTACGTTTTTGATGATTTCATCGCCAATTTTATTTTATTAATTTAATAAAATTAATTAATCTAGTTTAATGGGAAAAAGTTTCCGGCATAGACAATTTAATCTAAAGATAAGCCTTTATTAATATTCAGTAAATACTAAAAGCACTTCAACTTCCTTATCGGGTATAACACAAACAGGTAGAGAAAAAAAAACAAACACAAGCACATACCATCGTTTCCTTGCTGATCGACGGCGGAAGCGGGTTGTACCTGGGCAGTCCCGTCGACCACCTGTGCTTATTGTTGCTGTGGTTCTTGTCCTTCTTCTCCTTCTCCCGTCCCAGCGTGGCACTTTTCACTTTTTCGTTCGACTTGCTCCTCCCTATCAAGATGCCCCACCTTTTCTTCTTGGACTTACCGGAACTGTTCGACGTGGAAGTGGTGCCGAGCGAGTCGTTGGTCGCGCTGCTCTCGTTGAACAGGGCGCTGCTGACGGTCGTCGAATTCATGACGGGCGTCTTGTTCACGATGAAGGTGCTGTTCGAGCTGGTGGTGACCGGCGAGTCGTTCAGGTTCTGACTCGACCTGCTCAGGTCCGTCAGGTCCTGCACGTTCAGGTCGGTCTTGGAGGACTTGGCGCTCGAATTGTTCCGATTGATGTTGGCGTAGAGCGTCTCCTTGCTGCCCTGGCTGATGCCGACCTGTTGGAATTGCGACTGGAGAGCGTTCACCACGGTGTGATTCACGACCTGACTGATTTCGGGCGCCGAGTGTATGCTCTGAGTGCGTCCCCTCATCTCGCCGTTATCGTTCTGCCACGGGAGCGGTATGTTCTCGTAAATCGGCTCCGTCGAATTATTCAGATGCGGATCGTGAGCCACCATCGTGTTTTGGTTTCTCGTCACCACGAATCCGGTGCTGGGCAGTTGGTTCTCTTGCAAAATCTGCTTCATGTTCGCTGGCATGCAGTAGATTATGTTGCCGTGCTCGTCGTACACCTTCTTGATGTGCTTCGTGATATTCGGATTCTCCACTATCACCGCTTGGGGGCGTCCCAACATGTTGTTGTTGAAGATGGACGAGAGATTCTCGTAGGTGCCGTGCTGCGGGGGCAGATAGCTTTGAGAACGGTGGACGGGGTGGGCTTGATGGCTAGGATACAAAGCTTGACTGTAATGTTTCAAATACAAATTCCCCCCCGAAACCAAGTCGGGACTCGACCCGCTGACCATACTGTTCACGAAATGTTGCATGGGTTTGGCCTGCTGGGAGATTCCGGGGAGATCCGGAGTTGAATTGGAACTTATTCTGTTGCTCGGATATGGCGGGGGCGGTTTGTACAGATGCAACAGACCTACGTTCTCCGTGAAAGTATGTTGGTTGTCGCTGGAAAGTATTTGGGACTGGGTGAAACCGGCGTTGTACATCGACGTCATCAAGTTCTTCGGTTCGATGTTGTTGTGAGTCACGTCTGGATACCGCAGGTGGGTTGAGTATGTGTCCGATTGGTGAATCTCGGGTTGTGAGCTGTACAGGATTGAGTGAGTATTTCTTAGAGGTTCTCGGGGTGGCATGGCACCAGATGAGTTTCTGTACTTGTGCTGCATGGCTGTTTCGTAATCGGGAGCTGGACGGTATGACGGCAACAAACTTCTCAAGTGGTCGATGTTGGTGGGATTGTTCAAGTCGAGACAAGACGTCGACTGCGCCCTCTGTTTCAAGCTTTGGGTGGATACCGAGCGGTCCCAATGGTGCGAAGGGTCCGTTATATCTTCGTAGCTGTCCATCTGACGCATCTTCTCCTTGAAAAATATTAATTCCAGCCATTCTATCGTAACTCAGCGTGCTCCAAATAGCTAAACTTTCATTGCTCAATATCATTGAAAAAAATGCTATTGACTATCTTCACTCTAATCTACGAACATTCGTTTGCAACCGATTCCACCAACATTAGTCACAATTTACTTAACGATAACGCGGTCAATTTCATAATTCGTATCTAAGTAAATAGGATGAACAACACAATTCTTGACACATTTTCATAATCAGAATAAGATAAACACACAGAATTCCCATACTCACCTCAATTTGTGCTTGTTGGAAAACAGGTGGCGCGGGAGATTTATCTGTCTGATCGTTATTCATCTCATATTGTCTGTAAAATGTGTGTTGTAACACGCAGAATCTCCACGCGTTCTTCGCACTTTCCACATCAGAAAATTGAAATTCAACTTTTTCTGAATCTATCGTCTCTATTGTAAAATCTCGCTTGTGATTTATCACGTTCTTGATATCCGCCCACCTACGATCCACATTTGATACGAGATTTTTTTTTACCGAAGAACCTTACCCATAATGCCTCCCTTCTCGCTCTCCAGCGTACCCCACCGAAACTTCAGTCAGTGAAACGCTTATTATGGCGTCATCCCCTAATCTGTCCTTGACAGCGTATATCTCTTGGCCATAGCCTTCAAGTTGTTGACACGCACAAATGTAATACTCTTCAGCGGTGCCTTGCGGTAAATTGTGTAAAGCTGCGTGTTGTCGGCTCGCCGCGTCCGTCAGAGATTCTAGAAGAGCCGGATCTGTAAAACTCTGATGGACTATTAGATTTGTGAACATAGTCTCGCTGGGAGGAATACCACCTTGGGGAAAAGCTGGAAGTCTTTGAGATAATGAGCAGTATGTCTTTCTGAATCGAAATTGCCAAACTCTGCCTGCATTGAGTAACTGGCCAGTTCGATTGCTTGTTGTGGAGTACATGATATTCTTCCTTCAATCACGTCCATTTTTAATTGAAGAAAATAATGATACCTATCAAAAGTACACATTTTTACATGATTATGCTCTAACAAAACAATATAAACCTTGTAACTTCATCATTCAACAGCCGCACTCCAGAAATTATGTAATACATAACTTTGAGATAGACATACAAATTTCTTGCATATTTATCTAGTTGTCTTTTGATGGGGCGGTCTAGTTCTACCCAGTAAAAAATGTTGTCTGCATTTTTGCTCATATATTGCAGTCCAAAAAATTTTGGTTGGTTGAGACCTAATTTCTGAGATACCACATCAAGACAGTCTTGTCCAGTGCTCTCTGATGATAGTGTACACTCAACATTTGTTGCGTCAAGCATTTCCACGGATATCACAAACAGCGATTTAGAGGCCACACTGTAATGCCTCGACTTCTTCAATTTCAGCTTGAATGGCATTTTGTGTAGAGCTAAAATTACAAAATTTTCTATCTTCAATCACATTCAATTTATCACTCTATATATGGTATTTTTCTGATGGCAAAAGCGTTATTGTTTTAAATGTTTTGACAAAGAGTAGGGTTACTGGAAGCGGAATTGTATTGCATTCCGTACCGTATTAAAATTACTACAGACTGTAAACTTGATAATATACCTGAAAAGTCCGAATCTTGTAAGTGAAAAAAGTTACACCTTTGAAAACTAAAAAGAAGTGTTATTTATATTCTATTCACATTTTTGACAGTGCGTCATAAAAATAATGCAAAATTCGTTTTTTACCGACAGTCACCTGTGTTACATCAACAAATCTCTTTGTTGGTTGTGAAAATTAATTGTAGGTGGCAGCAGTAGTTACAACTATTCATAGACAACACAGTTTACTGTGTTGTCTATGCAACTATTCCATGACGTAACGGTTACTTGTTCTACTCCTTCACCTTGCTGTTTTGAAAACACTCTTTTTTTGTTAAATAAAGTAAAAGAACTGTAAAAAGCGAATTATACAACAAAACAAATTTATTATCTGAAGGCCGAAACCGATTTCTCACAATACAATAATTTACAAATCATAATACAAATAAAGATCTACATAGCTGTAAGAGCAACAGCTGACCCAATAGCAAGGATAAGCATTACATATCCAGTAGCATATACTTCTTTGAGAGAGAGAAACTGTCCCATATCCCATGTAAGATGCCTGATACCATTCCAAAAGTGATAGCAAAAAGGAAAAGCCAACATAAATTTTCCTGCTGCTAAAAGCCCACTTCCCACTTCTGCACATTCCAATGATTCTAAGTAATTGGGAATTGTATCAGGGAGAATTATGGCTCCTGCTCCCCAAAGAATGGTGTATCCAGCAAGTACCATGCCTAAAAATCATCTTGTGAAAAATTATCCATATCAATTAGCTCTGTACCTGTAGCCCTATGGGATATTGATAGCATACTGGTCATTTGGGCAGCATAAATTGTAAGATGGGGAGACTGAGGGCGACCCAATTTCATGTTACGTTCATCATGACCCATAAGTTTTTGAGGTGGGGCAGGTTGGGCCTTTAGAGTCACGGGCCGAACCAGGGCCAACATCCCAATTTTTTCATGTTTAATTATTTGATTCAGCAATTGGCGACCACTTAACCTAAAATGTTACATAATATTATGTTCGTAACTACCTACTATTTAGTGTCCTTGCATAGTTTTTTATACCGTGAAAAACAGTAAAAGCTTTAAACTTTTTTATTTTCGGTAGAAAATAATGTTTAATTTAAATATTTTACCTGAAAAGAGTCGCCATATTGTACAATGTTTGGCAGATCAAAACTTCAGTGTTGCCAGATGGAAGTGTCAAGAAAAGAATTTCTTTCCGTTATAATTTTTAATTTGGTTTATGAGATTTGGATGTATCATCGTTGAATAAATAATTTCATCAAATGTATCAATCAATATTTGTAACCGGTAAATGATTTAAAATATTTGCTTGATTCTGGAACCGCGAAACTTGGCAACATAACGTGGTCCCTCAAATCCTCATGCCCGGCTGTTGATTTACGGATTTACCGTAAATTACAAAAAATATTTGGGAGAAGTTACATAACTTGTTATACGACATGGAATTATTTTAGGTGTGTTTTAAATATACGAACATTTTTTAGATTATGTTGATTAAAATAAGTAGATCTGATTTTGACTAATCCTTTTCGGGAGAGCCAATCAAATTGTCAGATTTCGAATGAAGCTTGTTTTTACAGTCTAGGAAGCGTCTGTTTGTTAATGTGACTGCGTCTTTTAGTTATAAATAAAATAAAGTGAAATCAAATTTTTATTAAAGGAACAAAATATATTGAAATAAACGATCTTGAGTAAAGGTAAGTTCCTATTACAAACTTTGTAGATATTTAGAAATTAAATGATATTCATCACGTTGGGAGATTTTTTTGGCGCGCGTCCCTTTACGAAACCTTAACCTCGATAACAGCTTTTTCCTGTTTAAGACCACCAATATGGTGTTGAAATCAAAAGGCGCTATAAAAAATCAACGAGAACCAAAATCGGAAGAATCTAGCACTTCTTCAGAAACCAGAAAGACGAGTCCGGGAAGGCCGAAGAGTCCTGGAAGACCGAAGAGCCCAGCTCGACCAAGAAGCCCATCAAGAAGAAATCCGTCAAGAACAACCAAAGGAATTTCTCCGCCACCTTTACAATCATCGACACCTAAAGTTGCTTCTCCCAAAGCACGCGCTCCAATCAGGAGAAGTCCAAGTCGGAAATCGCCGACGCGAATAATTAAAACGACAGTGACCAAAAGCGCAGAAACTTATTTCAGCGAAAAAGTTCAGAGGCCCAAACCGTCCCGACTGGAAGTGGATTCAGATTCTGATAATCCAGATGGGTACCTTTATTCAGCAGAAAAACCGCAATCAGCAGGTACAGGGCGCACGCGCCGTCTAGAAGTTAAAGTAGAAAAGGTAAACATTGGTACATTGATAGTTTTGGCGTTAAATGGACGAATTTCAGTTAAATCTTCAGAATAAGCAAGCACCTGAACGAAAAGCTTTTGATATAATTAAGCGTTCCACACGCAATTCGCATAGTCGCGACGTCGAGAGGATTGTTCATTTAAAAAATTTTGATAATGTTGCCAAACGAATGGGTGAATTCTCTGATGAGGATGATTCAGTTCAACTGAGAAAGTCAGTCTCAGTTGAGAAGGGTGCTGAATTTAAGCAGATCACAGAATTTGGTGGTGTATGGGGTGCCTTATTTTTTATGCTTTGGTTGCCTTGTGTTATTTTGGGACTTTTTATCGTTTGTAATGAGGATCAATGCTCATTTAATCGTATGCCGAATTTTGAAAAATATGGATTGTTGTCAACCTATTTTCACTTACCGTCGCTGTTAGGTTTTCTTGGTTACGCCGTTATTGTAGCTCTTTTATCTGTCATACCTTTTGGTGGCAAGCAAGTTGCCGCACTGCCAACTAAACAAGGGAAGTTTACTTATATAATGAATGGATTTTTTATGTTATTCGTTTTGCTTGCAATCACGGTGGGTTTGGAATTTAACAATATGCCGATAACTGATTTTATCACTAAACATCTATTACACATCTGCGTTGCATCAATACTATGGGGTTTTTTCTTAACCTCTTATGCTTATATCCAAAGTTTTTACTCCCCATTTAGTACTTTAAACGTTCATGCCATTGGCAAAAATACAGTCTATGCATTTTTCATCGGTAGAGAGGTTAATCCAAGAGTTTTTGGTTTACTGGATTTGAAAATATACACGATCAGATTGACACTACTTGGATGTGTAAGTTGAAGTGTTTGCTTTGATAAATTTCGAACTGTAACTTCATTTTTTACAGATTCTGCTTAATTTTGTTTACCTTTACGCAAGTCTAGATTGGACAACAACACCTGAAATAACCACGCTCAATTTAAAATCCTTGAATCCAACATTACTAGTTCTGGTAGTGATCCAGTTAATATATTTTTTAGATCCTTTAATTTATGAATCAACTCTTTTGAGTACTTTTGAAATTCAATATGAAGGATATGGTTACATGGGAGGACTGGGATATTGCGGATATCCCTTCATGGCGATACAACTTACAAAATATGTTGCTGACTATCATGTTCAATTGGCCACTTGGCAGTTGATTTTATGGACTATCATGTTTGCTTTGGGATATACTATTTACAGAGCTAGTAATAACCAAAAGGATGCTTTCAGGAAAAATCCATATGATCCAGCTTTGTCTCGTGAGTATGAAGTGAAATAAATTTGTGATGATTACTATCTTAATAATTGTGCAGATTTGGAAACGATTCCAACAACAAAAGGAAAAAAATTGCTTTGTTCAGGTTTTTGGGGACTTGTACGCCATCCAAATTATTTAGGCGATATTCTTGTAACAGCTTCTTTGGGGGCATTCGGTTGGAATGTTCCACCAGTTTTGCCTTTTGTGGGGTCTATTTTGCTTCTGATCCATCGTACTGTGAGAGACAACGAGAGATGTAAGCAGAAGTACGGGGCTGCTTGGGACAGGTACTGCAGCAAAGTTAAATATGTATTAATACCTAAAGTATATTAGTTTATGATTCGTATCAGTAAATTTGTTTCTTGGAATGTTGTATATATTTTTCGTAATTTAATTACGTTGCAGCCTGTTCAGGCAATTAAATGATAAAAAAAATTGAGACTGACGCGCCGCTCACTGTTTTAATGACGTAAAATCTGATTTATAAATCTCGGAAGATATTTTTTCAAGTCGCAATACACAAACTGAAAGCTCAATTTTTTTTATTGATGAAGTAACGTGTTCAGGAAATTTGTTTTATCGATTCAACAATGATCAGAATTCCGATTCGTTAAATCGAGAATTTATTTGCCGGTAAAGTGATCTTCTGGACATTGGCGCTTTTTTATTAAGATAAGAAATAATGTCTCAAGTGATGCATAAAACAGTCAGACATTTGTGTGTAATATTTACATATTTTATTACGAAATGTAAAGTTTTCATGTTTCAAAATAAATATAAAAGAAATGTCGCGTAAGTGTTGTTTTATATCTTTTATAAAAATGTCTGGTTGGGAATACTAAAGAAATTGAACATTTCTCATTGCATCACCTTAGGTGTAAGTTATCTTAGAGTAGTTTTAACTGGATTTGTTTTTATTATATTTTCTGGTGTGAGTTTAAAATTGTATGCCATATTATTGTCACATTAGTTTTACAAATACATATATGTACAATTGCGGAAATAGAATCTCGGGCAGCATTTTTCTGTCACTTCAACAAAATCTCTTTAAATTATCTCTTACTGTTATCATGACTGACATTAAAAAATTAAACTTCTCTATCAGTCACGCAGTTTTTGAATTTTGAGTTTTTAGTTACACTGAGTAATTAAATCATCGCTTTTTTTTAATGCAAATATGTAAGACAAAAACATGACAAGAGTAAAAAATGAGGTTATTAACGTAAAGGTTGTTTTAGAGTTTGTGTTGTGACCAGTGTTCGGACAGATTTAGGCGGTTCTAGTAGTGGGAGTCGAATTTCATGAACTTGCGGGGCGTCGGGCGCAGGGTAATTTCAGTAATTTCACGATTTAATAATGGTTTGTCTGTTTTTTGAAGCAGTGCTAGACTCGACAGATTACCTGGTGTCGTACGGTTTGAATATTGTTCCATTATTATTAGAGAATTTATTATTTAATTTACAACGTTATCAAATTTTATTCAAATAAATTCGCAAAACACTTGGACATTGCGTTCGTGTTACGCTGAATAAAAACGAAACAAAAACTCCGCAAAAACCATATAGTCGATCTGTTCAGTAAAAAACACCATCTCAAGTCGAATTAACTAGCATTATTCCGTGAGCTGATTGTTTTTATAATATGAAACCACATCAACTGTGATTTTTGTGTAAATTTTTATGCAATATATTAGGAACTGATTCTCCGCTTCCTACTTACCGCCTATTTGCATCCGATGTCTGGTTATGACATTGACAACAAGTACTTACTGCCCGAAATTTTATTTCCGCAACTGTACCACTGACAATGAAAGTACAAACTGGTTCATCACGTTGTACCAAATTAAGTTATAGTCACATTAATACCTTTTGCTCTCTGCTGTTAACTAGAATTCATTATGAGGACGGATTTTAACATTTTTGAACAATTGTGATCTCATAACTAGATTGTGCAATGTACAGTTTTAGAGGCTTATTTGAAAAGGGGCAGGGACCTCTTTATTATTTTTATTTTAATGTACGAATTCCATTATTGACAATCAGCTTGAATCTTTCTCTGTCTCGTCTGTCTCGTTTTAAATAAGCTTCACAGGCAAAACCAAAAATTTTAGCAAAAACGTATTTTTATACCCAAATAATTGTGCGATTTACATGTATCAATTGACTTAATGATGTAAGTTGAATTGACCATATATTTATAGAAAAGTTTAATGATTCATAATTTTGTCATAGATTGTTTTAGAATAAATTTATATAAAGAAAAGAACATCTTTATCATTCATTTTTGACAATACATATTATTCCTTGGTCCGAACAGAAAAAAAATTCATGAATGAATATCAATTTTTTAAATGTATGTTTACATAATAAATAAACAATGCGAGGGTGCAGGATTGAAATGACACGGTTTTAAATGAATAATATATTTATTATAAATAACTACAAAATAATAGTAACACAGCGTTTGCACTACATACTGGACACAGAGTTCGTTATTGTACTCTCCACGTGAGTGTTTCTGTTATTTGCCGTTATCTATGAAGTTGAGGTAGTCTTTATACAACTAGTGGCAGTAATTAAACGAACTACGTTACATGACTAAACGGACGATTCATCAATGACAGTAATAACGCGGTTAGGAAATACTTTCCACTTGGAATTGTTCACCCCGACTCCGTTCTCCTCTTCTGGGGTGTCTTCGTTTTGTGCAAGTTTGGACCTGGCCAGCGACCATCGCCTACCTTTCCTGTCCAATATCACAGGCATTTCCGCTATTAAGTTATTCTCAAATTCACTAAGCATTAAATAATTCTCTACTTTATTACACGAAGTGATACAGTCTCCTATGTAATCTAAGTCGTCTAAGAGGTTATCGGGAAGATCCATATCAGCAATGCCCTCCTCCGAGATGCACGTCAATTCCGGCTTGTCGTTCGACACGATTATGTTGTCCATCAACCCTGGAGGCTGATTGGGGGCCAGATCTGCCCCCAGAACGAGAGCCGCCGCTGCCGCTCCCGCCGTCACTCCGGCGTCGTTCTCGGGCTCCTGCGAGAAAGACAATTTGCGCCTTTGCGGGCAAGTTTCGGAAACGCACAGATGGCGCGTTCCGTTTTCACGAGTGTGCTTATGTCGGGATATTTTTCGTCTGTGCAAATCTATGAGAAAGAGAGTCAAGCTGCCCACCAGCACGCACGTGGAGCTGAAGTAGTACCCGGCGCGATCTCCGCATTTCTCGTTCATGTAGCCTGAAATTACAAAAATTAAGGTTAGGGGTGAAAATGTCATCATTTGTCTACATAGTTGTCGCCCATGACAACGGTTGCCAAGTGAATGTTTATAGCCATGACAACGGTTGCTAAGGCGTTGTTGATAGTTTGTGAAAATTTTGTGAAAAAGATCTCGCTCGAAATTGAATTTCTCTATTGGGTAGTGCCGCTAAACGAGGGGAATTACCGGAAAATGGGACTCCGATCACGATGGGTATTGCTTGGGAGCACTGGACGAAACCCCAGGTCCGGGCGAAGTTCCGGGCGCGGACTCTTTCGTAAGTGTACATCTTGAGGGAGTAGTGGTAACCCCCGCAAAATATGCCTGGAAAGAAATTATTTTAGTAGCGTTGATCTAGCAATAAAAATAAAAAATTATTTGAACACAACATAAAAAAATTTTAGAGTAGATTTTTTTTGTGTTTCGAAATAACTTCTTATTTTTTATTGTGATAATTTCAACTGGTCGCAGTGGATGATCGTAAATACGGCTGAAAAAGGCCCTCACCATATATCCATGCAAACATCACGTACGCATGGTAGTTCCCGCTGACAACCGTGAAGGCCAATATGGACAAACCACACATGAAGACGGCAGTCTGGCACAAATATTGTCTGGCTATTCGACATTCGGTCGAGTTGTGCAGCACCAAAGTGCTGAAGACGACGCACCCGACAGTCCACGCTAGTCCCAAGTACATCTGCAAGAAAACCGTAGAATCCCCCAACCCCTCAACTTCCGCTTGGTACGCCAAATAGAAGAGGGGCGTGTTGATCCCGAAGGCGCTGATCCCCGTCGATATCAGCAAGATCCTAACCGTCTTGCTCTTCAGAGTGCTGAAATCAAAGAAAGGAATCTTGTCTTCGATCTTGTTCTTGTCTTTGATCTTCCGCTTCTGGTTCTTGATGTGGAGGATGGCGCGCCTTTGCGGGTGGTAAAGCGAGGCCGAACGATAGAAGGTGCCCAGGATGAAGGTGACGGAGATGGCTCCGGTCACCACTTGTAGTCCGAGACGCCAGCCGAGGGCCCTGCACACGAAAACAACGGATTTAATTGGGTGCCGCTGTTGGTTAAATCCTTGAAAATTATTGTCTCGGCGACTCCCTAAGATTCCGGTCAAGTGGAAGAGCCGGCTCGGTAAATCAGAGGCATTCCACTTCGTGGATTGAGCCAGATAATGCCAATCCAACGGCGAGACTTTTGCCATAAACGCGCGCCATTATGTTCTTCACTTCGATGCCAACTCATTCATCACCATTCGTTTAAACGTCAAGCTTGAGCGGCCTTACACGGACGACCGTCGATGCTATTATTTAATTACGAGATATTCAATACAACGGCGCCGCCAATCTTGCACAAAATTACAAGCTGAAGAGAAATCGAAACTAATCGCACATCGACCATGAATACAATTAGGTATTCGATGGTCGTGATGAACTGATGATTTTTTAAAAACTCGTTAACAACTCAATTTTTTTAACTGAACTGAATGAGTAGATAAAAATTCTATTGTTTACGTCAACGAAGGAGATAAGTAGAAGTTGATGTTAATTTCAGATAATCCAGTTCTGCGAAACCATTATTTATCCGGCAAGCACAATTTAGCTCGTTTCTGAACTGCACCGACGACAAAATCTCATTAATGTGCGCCATTACCGTACAATTACATCTGCAGTTAGATAAATTAAACAATACAGCAAGGAAAAGTGATTTAGTGCGTCTTAAACGACGCCCATTAAATTATTTATTGCGGCGACCTCGGCAGGGGTTAAAGACTTAATTCGAATAATACAGTCGTAAAAATCAAAGTTTTTAATGCTCTCGAAGTTTATACGGTGTAATTTGAAACAGACACGAACCGATAAATTCGAATTGATAAATTTAATCTGAAGGAATAATGCACCCGTCGGTATCAAATGAAGCAACAAACTTCATAATAAAGTTTATCACCGACGAGTTGGGCTCCATTGTTTTCAGTCGGAATCGATGTGTCGGAGATAATTTTTGATAGGGCCATCGAGAGAGATGCTTATCGCTTACCCTATAGTGCTTCTGATGATGACGGACATAGTGGCAATTCCCAGACCACTGCCTGACACGATGAAGATCTCGACGAATTCACGTCTCCTCTTGAAATATTGGGCCACCATCAGGGTGGAGCAATCGCGAGTTATTCCAACACCTATGCCGACGACGGTGCCGTAACTACAACAGTTAACCCAAAATAAAAAAAAATATTGTTGATCTTCCTCATTTTTCACATTTATTTACTTTCTTCTTCTTCACTGTTAGTACGTATTTATCTAAAGTTTCTCTGAAGCGGTCTTGTTTTTCATCTCTTTTAAATAAAAACTAGATGGTGGGGTATTAATTATTATTGAAAACAGTCCTGACCCTGCGCCTCCACCAGAATTGCTCACGACAGCACCAAGAGATATGATTCACGACCGCATTTGTATTCGGATAGTAAAATGTTTTATTTTTATAATTTCCATTCCTTCCTCATCGCAAATCTGGATCAAATTTTCTGTTTAATATCGATACACGTCCGAAGAATAATCTTTCGGATCTCATTAAAATAAAAAACTACTATACTAAAATTTTATATGACTTTCTGTACCATTAACCCGAAATCACTTCATATAAATTTATTATTTAGATTCTGTTTTTATTATGAGGTCGAAAAAAATTATAATTTAGCGGTAGTTTATATTCAAAGATGAATATAAAATGAACAATAAAAGCGGACAACATTTTAAAAAGCTGCACTGAAAAGAACATGTTTTTTTATCGAGGCCGCCCGGAAGATCCGGTGAAGATCTCTCGGAGACAGTGACGAGATAATTTTCGAAAAATCAGGACCGTAGTGAACGCGACTGCGGTTTTCGAGAGTACCGCGGGCGGGAAGATCAACGAACTAATAAACCAGTTTGTTACGCGTATAATTTTCTTGAACATCTGTATAATGCGACTTGCTCACCTGAAGAAGAGTTGATGGAACTGCGTGGCGAACGAGGTGAATAAGCATCCGAGAGCGGTGATGAGACCTCCCATGACGGCGGTAACCCTGGTCGATTTTCGTCGACAGAAAGCAATGGTGACTGGGGATATGAGGAGGGCCACTCCGGTAGACATCGCCCCCAGCCATCCTGTAAAAATCCAAGTGTAACACTTACAAAGGAACGTACTGCACTAGAATGTCCTGCTAATAAACATTTTCATGAATATGTTGTCGAACGTAACAAATCATAACATCAAGGTGACTCCAGTCTTGTTCAACCAACTCAAATAGGAGTTGTAAGTACAGTGTGGAATAAAATGATTTACATCTAGTTACCTTTGGAATTTTTGCACATGTAAATTTTCCCGTATTTCTCTACTTTTTTTTTCGAAGTGCCGAACTATTAGTTCTGTCAATAAATGTCATCAGTCGAATTGACAATTGTTACAATTTACTAAATTGAATTAATAAACGTTGGTGGCCACTTTCAACACTACCTGTGACTTGCTTTTGTTAGCTCCTTTTTAATTTCAATCTCAACTTTGCATTCATATCATCCCTTCGCGGAATTTGGATTTTGAGGTTAGGCTTTCTTTTTTTTTGTAGAGCGGCATTTCGTATTTTTACAAGGGTAATGCAAAGGTAACTACCTAGATGTAAATCATTTTATTCCACACTGTATTAACACTGCGAACGAGTGGTTTCTTTTTTTAACACCATTAATGAGAAACATAAGGATTTAATTAGTCATTTTTTATACTTCATCGGACGTTGCTTTCATTGAAAGAAGCTTAAAGATAAGTCATTCACCGTTAAGAAACGCCGTGATTTATTGGGTCGTTCATCTTACCTTCTGTTTCATTCATATACTCTACCATAAAAAGTTGCCTAATACTTGAAGGCGACTCCAGTTCCAAGTTTAATGAAACAAGAATTCTTTTAATTAATTTTTTTCGTGTCACACTTTGGGTTTTATGGAATTTGCCCACAGTGGGAGACGCTTTTTATGGATAATCGTGGAGACAGTAATTTGTACAAGTTGACAAATTAATTAACGCAATTTGACTGCTCATTTAATTTTTTCTTTTGCTTGGTTTCTTCCGGATAAATTGTTGGATCTTCGGCACGAAGTGTTAATTCAGTACCTGTGGATTGAGCCACGGCCGGTCCAAATTTCCTCAAGATCTCGACGTAGAAGAGTCCCGCCGACGTGATCAATCCGTGACTGAGTACGTGGACGAGGACCGCCGCCACCAGCACTACCCACCCCCAACCGCCTTCGGGGTAGTAGTGCTGCTTGAGGGTCAGCAACTGGCGGAGATCGGCGACGAGACGGGCCGCACGGCTCGCGGGAGCGTCGTCGACGCCCGAGCCCTAAGAGTCGAGGGTTAAACAGGAAAGGGTGCTTCGAAGGAAGTTGCAACTTTTTTACCGTTATCAATTCTTCCAATCCTGATTGGAATCAACGTATAAACAGTGCGGAAAAGTTTCAACAATTTTAACGATTGCGTCTCGAGTTGAGACTCTCTTGTTGGCATAATTGGTCGCGATTCATTCGATACTCCACGAGAGGATGTTATTTTAGAATTTTGCAAAAAGTTGAACTTCCATTAAAGTTGAATTTCCCTTTCAAACTTCTGTGAGGGTCTTTTTTGTTGAGTGAAACGACGCATCTTCAACTGCTTTCAATGTCCAGACATCCATTACGTTATTACGCAGACAGACGGAAAAAGCGAATTTATGAGAATTTTATTTTATTATTTGTTGATCGCCGAGTGACTGATTTTACGGCGTCATAATTCGCTCAAATGACGCCATCATTTGTTGAATATCGGGTTTTAAATTGGAATCGTTTGCATAGGTTTTATGGCTCTGCCGAAAGAGTGTTCCACGTGAATATTAGGTGAGTCAGGAACTGTTTCCGATTGGAATCAATCGAGTTAAAATGGGAAAAATCTGTAAATCGAGGAAGTAGCTGAACCATTTTTTTCAGCAATTCTTCGATATGAGCCTACCGCAGCAAATCATCACAATGACCCCATAAAATTTACGATATACCTACGATCAGTTTCGAGGATTTTATCCGAACAGAACTCCTTGCGTGCATCCATAAGGATTTACAACTAATAAAAGTATTTAGTTTTTATAGGGGTTCCGAATTTTATTATCCTCGCTTCCTTTGTTGACCGTTTCATTGTATTAATAAATTTGTTGTACGTGTAAGCAGAGAACTCCCCGTCGAACTTTTTACTCTCATCAATCGGAAAATTCGTGAAGTTCAGATGGGGATTTGAACCTCGGCCAAGTGAAAAATTTTAATTAAATTTCCAATTTACTTTACGGCCAATTTTTCGCGAACGGATAATTTTGACAGAAATGCAGAGACTGTAGAGTGTCAGCGCCTTAAAGCAAGTATAAAGTGATGTTATTAAATAAAACGGTGAAAAACAAGTCTGCGAAGTGTCTCCGGCAATCAGCAAAATTACTTTCGGAAAGAAAGCTAATCAAGTACGATGGGGGCAATTATTTTCAACTAAAGCGCCCCTCGCCGAAAAACACCATATAAATTTACATTCTGATGGGAAAAACTTGTCGGAATTATATCATAATCCAGATATGGCAGCGACACGTTTTTCTACTCGTTTAAATTTGGAAATAATTCGGAACTCCCCTTTTCGTCAACAACTCGATGTGGATGACCTGGACCGTATGCAAACACCCCAACATTGATGAAAAATACAAATTTTATCTCTTTTTCGTGGGACAAGCAGTCGAAGATGACGTCGCTCAGCGGAGACGAACCCCATAGTAACTTCCAAGCCCCGAATCGTGATGGGACAGGTGAGGAAGTGACTGGGACCGAGATAAAACACTACGGCGGGGCCGTTCATCGCTCGAGAGTTCTTCGTCGGTCGTTGCCATTCCTCCTCCTCCGGTTCAAATCTGGACCAGTAATGTCAGCCGTCAATCTCATTTCTTCACAGGCATATGTACGTTCACACTGCAAACACTGCACCTAACGCGATAAATCTGATTGCTGGGGCAGTAGTAAAAACGGTAAAGTCATGATTTGCACTTTTCTATGTAAATCCGGCTGGTTAACGTAGAGGAAAAAATAGAACCGGATGTCACTTACATGTCAGTCAGGACCAAGATTTCGATTTTTGCTCAAATAATGATCGTTCGATGTGTATCGAGAAAACACGCCCATAAGGAGAAAATCAGTAATTTAGTTGTGCGTGGTGAAGAAAATCTAAATAAAATTTTAGCTTTATTAAAATAAGATGGATGCGGACCACTTCTGGAGGATAATATGCTCTAATGGTAAATTCAAGAGTCTGTAAGCGGAGCCGTGTCGCAATTTACTTAATGAACTTGTGTGTTCTAGGATATGTTAATTCTGGTGGGAGGAGTCCTGCACCTTGTAGGTGTTTAATGTGGTGGGAAAAATTATGATAAACACTTGCCATTAGCGGATATCAATTACGTCGGCTAATTCTGACGCGCGGAGTTGGGATATTAAAATTAAAACGCACCGTGAAAAAAATAGAGGCATCAATTTTCGAATAAAATACGCATAAATAAAAGTTAACGAGTTAAGCTTTCTCTAGTTCTCATTCGGCCACTAATTCAGCTCCAAAAATCGTTTTAAAAGTGCGCTTTCAGCAGATTCAGACTTTGAGATCGGAACGAATTTCGTTATCTCTTGGTGCATATTTTTTACAAATTTTATTACCGTAATTTTATACGTCGAACCGACTAAAAATAGACAGAAAGTATTAAATTACCATCTGTGCTTCATTTTTTCCGAGATAAATTTAAAGAAGATGTCCGGGAGACATATTTTTTTCCTTTGCAAACTACCTGCGGTTAATTTTAATAATTAATATTTGGGAGTTTGCGATTTTAAAGTCGGTGTATAAATGGACGGTAATGAGGTAAAATTATCGAGGAGGAGCTTCATTATGTTAAATTTTATTGCTGGCCTTCTCGAATATATTACGAGAAGATCTACAGTTCCAACAGCTGAGATGTCAGTTTGAGACTCGCGTTAATGATCTTGACTATCGCATCAATATTCTTTTCGAGTGTGTAAATTACTGACAAACAATGATTACAGGTTTAGCTGTACATAATGGTACGTTTAAGGATCTATTTGAAAAATACGGCTAGAGAGAAGCTGTTAACTGTATAATCGTATCGGACTGGTTAGTTTTTTTCGAAATAAATAACGCCAATAAATTACCACCATATTTTATAATTAGAAACTGTTTCTGCCAGATTAAGTAAAAGTCACGGTTAACTCATCAACTTCTAAATGATTGTGTATTAAGTGTCGGTTCAGGTGTTGACCAGTTTGATGAATAAATCAATCGGGTGGGCCACAGATACTCTTTTCAAACGTAACAAGTGCTTGAATGGACCCATTAAATCCGTGTACAACTCAGCCTAAAGGCCGATAAAGTAGCCTTATAGAAAAACCCACATAGATCATTCTACTCCTTTTAAGCTTTATATGTAAAAAATGGGCGCTATATTATCAGTCACTTTTATAACTTACTGCTCACAGGAATAATAAATAACATCAATCTATTAGTTACTCTTCCCTCGACCAACAGAAATTTTGTTTGCTCCTGGTACGCTGTCATGTGAAAACGCTACTTCTTGTTTTACTTGGTTAACAAAAAAATAATTTTAATCGATATGTTTCGGGTGGATTGAGTTCAGGTCTACCGTGTCGTAGATAAGGCAGAAACCGAGCGAATTTGATGTTAAATATAAAGCCATAAAGTGCAGATGTTGTCTTAGTGAAATATGAAATTTGCACCAAACGCCGGTGGAAAATTATTGAGGATGTGGCTAAATAACTTCGTGTTAGCTGGCTGTGACGTCAGAACGGGGCATAAGTTGAATTTGTTACGATCCTGAGATTAAAATTATCTATTTTTGAAATGCACAACATGTTTTAGTCACACATTAAACGTCGACCGAATTAAAACGTAAACTGGAAATGGAAAATTAAGAGAACGTTGTTTGTTTGTGACCATCCGCACGTTGCGTAGGAAGCAAAAACTTGGTGGATCTATCAAGAGATTTATCACGAACGAAAGAATATATTCTAGCTTCCTGCAACTATAAAAAGCTTCGAAAAACAGCAGTCGATCGCACGTTTTTGTACGCCCCTGAATTGTAATATATATAAATGTCGCTACGTACAGTGCCAAAAGAGGACTTTTGTCTAATAAGTGTTTTTTTTTTCGAAAGTGAAAATAGTGGCTGTTACATTTTGGGACTTGATATTTGTAATAATATCAGTAGGAGAAATTTAAGAATTGAGAAAACTTGGAACGCAAGATCAGAAAAAGATGATGAAAGAAAAACTTCAAGACATTTTCTTGAAGCTTTTCTTTTGTTTTATTTAAACAAAAGTTTATAATTAAGTGATACTATGAAGGGATCGAATATTTTAAGAAAGTTTATCAAAGTTATGATTTCAAAATTGAAACAGCACTATTTGCTGCCTTGGCAATTTATTCATGTTGTTCTGCAGAAAAGTCTTCGACATCCATCTTTTACCACAAACAAACTAGGTACATAAATTTTCACGGTTGTCACGAAATTCTTAAAATTTATTACTACTAATATGTAATTTTAAAATTATTAAATGTCAATTAAAATGTCAAAAAAATTAGTTTTTTTGTTTTAATCTTGCTTAGATTGTGAACAAAATCAAATATGCAACTCGAAGAGAATTCTATTTTTCCGTCGGTCCTTTATACCCTCCCTCTGGCTACAAATTACACCTCAGGAAAAATATACTACTTTCTACTATCGATTGCCAAGATAAAAAAAAAACGAATTTAATACATAGTTATTTCTATATCAAGGCCGCGAACTCTTTCTTTAACGTACCGAGAGAAAAATTGTCGCCGAGGCTGCTTGTGGCCAAGGCAGGACAATCTCGAGGATGTTAAAGGATTTCGCGGCCAAGGTGTATACAACATTTTTTGTGCAACCGAAAAATGTTAATTATTATAAAATGAACAAGTAAAATTTACTTCACTGTCAATAAATACATATAAATTCGGCTTAGATGTCGCTATAGAAATGACACAAATACCTACAAACAATTCATTCTGTAAATAATCGTAAAAATGTCGGAAGAGAATTGCAGTGATAGCAATGTTTCAGTTTGGTGTACTCTTCCAGAGTTAAAAAGTAAGTATGTACCGGGTGTCCCATCACTTGTGTCCCGTAGGAAAATGATTTTAAAACTAAATTATATTTATATGAAGGTATTATAGATGCATAAATACTGTTCACCGCCACAAAAATTGGGTATTACTTTTTTGTTAAAATTAATTACCTAGGTACAGCAAGCAAAAAACTATCACTTTAAAAATTAAATTTTGTTCGATGCAGTTCAAATTTAGTATATGTTATGAAATAGTTATAGAGAAATAAAATCCGTAATTAGAATTTAATTAAAATGTTTTGATGTAAAGATATTTGGTTAATTTAATTTGGGTCCTTCTACTTTATAAAAATTTATGGAAGACAAAGTTAAGTTTGTGGGTATTATTCTTGTCCGCAATTTATGGTACGAAGACCATTCAAGAGGGTTCCAGCGGCACCTGCCTGTGTTACGGCGTCAAACACACTGCACCCCTCATAAATCTTCGTCTGCAATAAATTTTCATAAAGTAGAACGGCCCAAATTAATTTAACCAAATATCTTTACATCAAAACATTTTAATTAAATTCTAATCACGGATTTTATTGCTCTACCATTTTTTCAAAACGTATACTAAATTTGAACTGCATTAAACAAAATTTAATTTTTAAAGTGATAGTTTTTTGCCTGCTGTACCTAGGTAATTAATTTTAACAAAAAAGTAATACCCAATTTTTGTGGCGGTGAACAGTATTTATGCATCCATAATACCTTCATATAAATATAATTTAGTTTTAAAGTCATTTTCCTACGGGACACAAGTGATGGGACACCCGGTACATTATAAATGTATTTTGTATGAAATATTAAAATGACGTTTACTTTAACGGCCGTCATTAAGACAACGGCCGCGAAATTGGATTTCTCGGCCTGTTTTAGGTAGGTACGCGAAATGCTCGTTTCGCGTACAGTTGCACAAAAACGATTTTTAACGTATGGTTGAATGTTTTGACATTCCCAGACGTTTGCTGTCAATAAATAAATTTTTTGTAATGTTTGCGCAAATTGTTCATTGAATTATGACTGTTATTTTGTTTTACTTACGTCCCACTGGAGTTTTTGCAATTTTTAACAGTACATGTACCGTAAGTGGTACATAGTTACGGAAATAAAATTGAGATAAAAAGATAAAAGTTATTTTTCAGTATTTCAGTAATTTTTCAAATAAAATATGTGACATTCAACGTGTGATAAGAATTTTAAAGAAAACGAACATAAAAATGTACACGTTACGGGGTAATTTGGTCGATTACCGAGTAGAGCAGTTTCCCGCCAGCATATTACCGATTTTATGGTGCAAAATAACTTTGGGAAGACAGTTTTCGGGCTCGAGCCCGCACAATGTATTACCCGAAGAAGCCCTCCGGCTCCTTGAAACCAGTTAACACGATGTATTCCTCAATTAAATTGAAAACGGGATCGCCGGAACGGATCCGTTCTCTCCTATCCGGAGCTAATCCGCGGCCACAGTTAATCCCGTAATGCACTTCCCTCCACTTAAAAACGGCCATCAGAAGCGGCCATTGAAAGTCGAAAGTTTCCGGTGTCGAAATTCCGAAACAAGTCCGAATTCCGGATTTATGTTTTTGTTTGGTCCGAAGCAATTTCGTATGTGCGATAATGCTAAATTATTACGGCGCTAATCTCAATTTACAACAATGCACTCGTGCATGACCTGGCCGACGAGAAAATAAAGCAAAAGACGTTTCCGGGACGGGAGCCGTTAAGCTCTCGCTAGGTTAATCGACGGCTGAATCCGCCATTTGAATATCTTTATGCTATCTCTTATTGTTATTATACGGGGCGGTTCTATAAATAGAGGACAGTTAGACGGCTAAAACGGCGAGCACGACTAATTTCCGTGTTTATCTCAATAAGCGAAACAGCATCTAAACTCAGTCCCGTGTTGCTGTAGCTCTCGCTTCTCGTAAAAATACTTGAAACAAGATAAACCGAAATAAATCCGGATAATTTGCATGTTTCCGCCGTCATCCTCTGCGCAAACATTTCCTCACTTTCCTCTAATATCTTCTGTTTCCACTTCACGCGAATAATAACAATTCAGCGTTTTTGTCGGATGCGAACCGAACGCCCATATTTCGGACATATTCCAAACTTTCCGTCGCGTTCTGCAACATTTTCAAACGAAAAACTGACACCCACCCTCACATTCGTCCATTTTAAAAGACACTCCACAGAGGATAAATTAAATTTCTAACGACCTTCCGTCCTCTAGTTTCATTTGCATTCTTTTCGCATCTAATTATGCTGCAAATTACACTTGTCTCTCCGATGCGCCTTAATTTGATGGAACTAATTCTAGAATGCTGCAAATTCTTTTGGTCTTGAGATCAAACCGATGGGCTATAAATATGCGATATTAATCACCGGTTAACAGAAAGCAACTCGGTACAAACTCGTAGTCCATCATGTTTTCACTCGTGACAAGAGGGATGCAAAAGCGATTTGCTGAAGCACGTAACACATTCTTGAGATAATTAATATTTTTGGGGCTTTAAAATAAAGCACTTTTTCAATACAACATGAGTCCTGAAGCGTGTGGAGCCTGTTAATGGACCCTTAATCACCACGCTAGTGTTTTTAAACTGGATTAAGTTGCTTTTATGAACGATTATCAACGTTAAAAGCTTGCCACACTCTTTTGGAGTTCATCAAATAAAAAATTCTGCAAAACACATCAATCATCCATCATATTTGTTCAGCAAATAAGTGAAAGAACAGAACCGAAATTAAGCGATTTTTGAGTAATAATTTTGTTATAATTGACAGTCGCTGTTGCCACATTTTCTCGTTATTTTCTGTCCATGCCTTTTACGTTTCGCATATTATTTTAATTTATAATTTTTTATCGACGCATTGACTTTTACATATTAGAAGATACAGTAATCAAATAAAATCAGTATTTATTATGTTTAAATATAATAAACTAGACGAGATATATAAAAAGTATAGGCGTATAGGCGTGAATTTAATCAAGTGCATATCAAAAATGAAATCTCATCATGTGTTTTGTAAACATAAAAAAACATGTTTATGCATTCCACTACAATAATTCTGTTAAAATACGGTAATATTTTATTGCAGAAACGTCCAAATATTTTGAATGGTAGCAAATAAAGTAAAATAAAATAAATATATTGAACGATTATTTATAAATGTGTTGGAAGCTCTTCACGTCTTTTGTAAATGACCAAACATTATGTTTTTGAGGCGGTTTACACGAACAATACACCTGCTGCGTAAAAGGAGCGCAAAAACGACAGATATGCATCATAAAATGTTAAAAAATTTGTATTGATGCCGCACAAACATGGCATCCAGCGAGAACTTGTCCAAGAATCTATAATTACAGCTTTTAAAAGAAGACTTGCCATTTTACAGCATTATTACGAGTAATTTTGAATGAAAGCAATGTAAACGTTGAACAATTTAACAAACAAACTGACTCCATAAAATTATTTAATCGTACTGTAACACGGCATAAAAACCAATTTTAAACGTGATATTATGCCAAGTTTGCCGTAATGGTGTGTAAACGTGTTTTGAGGTAAAGTTTAAAAATGAAAAAAGAACCAGTTCCGTATTATTATCCCCTTCCCGCTGGAGCTTGACGAGACCTCTTCGAATCGAGAAAACAGCAGGATAAGCGAAACCCGGTCGAATTTTCCTTTTGATGAATTACAAAAATAAACTGTCAATTAAGCTTAATAAAACAAAACGTCATACGAGCAGGCTTTGGGTGTGCGTGTCATGTCGCAGCTTGTTCCATAAACGTCACTTGATCGTCGTTTAAGTGACATTCGATCTTGCGCGATTTATTTTTCATGGCTTAATGGGGCAAAAAGAGAAGTGTTTCGCACAGAATAAAAATGAGGTTGTTAATAGCAAACGATAAGATAATTATATCGTTCCGAGAACTGGCGAATAATTAGGTTTTCTTTGAGCATCATTTGACTTTACGCTCCGCGGTTATTTATTTGGAACGACTTGACGAGAAAAAAATTACTTCTTTGCCGAAATGTTAAAATAGAGATAATGACGGGGAGGAGCTCGCGAATTGAGGTCAGAGAAAAAATGGCGCAGTCATATTTTTTTAATTGATGCTGACAAGAGACAAATTGCGCGAAAATGCTAATTAGTACCACCCCGTCACGGAGGGGGTGGATTCCGACGAATGTGTGCTCGAGGCTGTCGCAACGAAGTGACTGTTTAAAAACTTTTCCACCATATTGGGGGCAAACTAAATTTTAATCGGTGCTAATCTCGACAATTTCAACAAAATGGGACTTTTTGCACGCGAAACTGCAATCCGTTGTTGTATTTTATTTTCGCAGAATCGAGTTGTTCTCGTTTAAAACCTGAAGAGAAAATGACACCATGTGAATCGTGCCAATTGAAGTGATAACGTTATATAAAAATGAATAAGTTTAGATCTGAAGTGACGATAAGGGATTTAAGCTCGATCAACAGCGAGTGGTAAAATTGGAATGACAGACGCTAAACGCATCGACTTTCCATCCTTTCATTTTTAACATGGCGATTTTTAAATCAAAGCAAAAAGAATCTGACCTATTTTTTAATTTAAATGTCTATTTTCGTTGCAGGATTAATACGTTTAGCCGGTGGTCTGCAGTTGACGCATTATCTATGCAAATTGCCTCCACTTGTAACTCTGATTGTTGCTTTATTACAGTGGTGGCAGCTTAATCATTGCCTCGTCTAATAAATGTATTTCATTTTTAAATGGTAGCAAGTGGCGCCGCCGCTTTTCTCTCCCGACAGTGCAATAGATAATTTTCAAACTCTGGACGTTGCAGGATCATTTTTGTCTTTGTTGGAATTTCGAATATTCCGATTTATACGGTTATGTCGCCAAAGATCAAAACTTTTCAAGTCGTGTTTCCGTCTTGTACCGACCGAGCAAATATTTCCGCTCTAGTTTTACAGCATCGACAAATCTGTATGCGTCCACACGGCCAAATACAGTTCCATCGACCTTTCATCTATTTATTGTACAACTTCAAATGGACACTCTTTATTGGTGCAAGAAAATTGCTTCGTTTTATTTTCTAATTTGCTGTAACTTCCCCGGAGTAAATTCACCGAGAGACATTGAGGAATCATTTCCTTTCAGCAGACAGTTGCCACCCACTTTCTTCCGAAAATTTCAAACGATTCCCCAGCTAGTGCACCTACCAAAAATGAGAAAAACAAAGTTTATTGTGCATTTCTTTATATGATCACTGGATCAGTTTTGATATTTTAATATTCGAAAACAATTGGGGGATTAAAAAAATAAGACCACAAAAATTCTTCTTTAAAACTAAAACCAATATTACTTTTTCACTAAATCTTTCCTTCACTTTATCTGCTTAACTATGTCTCATTACAAGACACTATTATTTGACTATGAAATGGCACATTTGAGCTGTATTTAATACTTTTTACATTAGCAAGCTTATCACATTTACGTGATCTTGATGAAATTTCAGTGATAATGTCCCTAGAGGGAAAATGTTGAATGAAATCTTAAATCCGTTTATGTACTTTGTATGAGACACGCTCATGATTTAAATTTGCGGATTAAAATTCGTCATTTGCTTGCCATGACAGCTGAAATGGTGAAATTTTGTGATTCTAATAGTAAATTATTTTTGAAACTGCCAAGAAGTTAAAATGTAAATCTTTTCCCAAATTTTATTGGACGATTATTAACAACATAATTAACCTTGTGTAAAATTTAAGAAAATAGGAACGAATTTAGGCTGCTGCTTTATAATAATATACAATAATTTGAATTTTATTTAACAAAACAGGCTAATTAAAGGCGCTCTTAAATGACCGGTTCCTAAATGCCTTACATACCATTAAGTTAATGTTTTACAGAACCTATCAAATTAGGTTCTCGGAATATTTTAGATTCGTTACTTGGTATGAGTATAAAACAGGCTTAAAAACACCAATAAAATGAATATTCCCACCAAAAATAACTCACTTAATCCGAGCTCCTGTTCTTCGGAGATAAGCTGCTAATTTTGGTGTCCAAACGAAAAAAAAACCACATTAAAATTCATTACCTTTGCGAAAAAGTAAATTTGTGTGGGAGACTCCGTGGCGCATAAAATTTATGAAGTCCACCCTCGACGCGCGAATTCGTCTCAGATGTTTTCCCTCTTCTCACAATTTAACACAATATTATTTTATGTTACAAGAGCTCTCCGGTGATAAAAATAATGTCCAAGAAACTGCTCGCCCTCATGTTTACGGTCATAGAACGAATTAACTCGGTGACATAAATTTAGTTCGCTAATTTTATGAAATTGTCGATAGGAAAACTTTCTTCCAGGATTAACTGCAAGACAGGAGGACTTTCGTTTACGGCACGATTTATCTTCGCCCTTCGTTGGTTCGACGAAGTTTTTCAATATTTTGATTGATGCGTCACCAGAAGAGCTTCAGATATTCATTATACCTTTTGAACGGTGCGAGACACGTCGAGCTTTTCACTCGGAACATTATCAATCTTTTATCGCGGTTCTTCGGGCGCGATTTAACCCGAAAAAAAGGATTTGCGCCCGGACATTGCCAAATGGAGCATCAAGAAAGACATTTCGAAACATCAAACGTACCCAAATAGAAATGCGAACGCACAAAGCTGGCTCAAAATCGAGCTAGACGCAGTCATGTTGGCAGCACGTTTGAGGTTAGGACACCGCTCGCGGCCATCTTATGTATTACATCTTCGATAAATGGCTTACGTCGTTATTCATCTGTCTTATAATTATAAGGCGATAAGTTTACACGTGCAAGGATCAACATAATTATAGTCTTCACAAATAAAATGCCACCGAAACGTATTGAATTGTGGGCTAATAGTCCACTGTTCTATTGTTAGCTTTGTGTTTGTAATTCAGTCATCTTTCGCGTTGGAACACCCACAGAGATGGCCAGAGATTGATAAATTTGATTGTACATATTTTAGAAACGTGATTCCCGGAAGCGAGCCCTCGAGTGACCAATCAGACACATCCCTGTGGTTCCAGTTACGCGAATATATACAGAGCGAGTCAGTTAAGCCGATAAAAAATTCTACTTGCCCGTCTTACTAGAAAGTTTTTACTGGCTTTTAGAATGTGTGAAAGCAAGCAAATAAATACATTTAGGAGGAACGACTAAAAGTGACGAATCGTCAACAACATGGCCGTTTGACAGTTCGTTTTTAGTATCTCGCAGCTCGTTTTATTTTTCGCAAAATAATGTAACATAAATATAATTTTGTTATTACAGTTGTACCAATTTAAATCATGCTGTTAGTGGTGTTTGGATTATTGCAGATAAGTAACGTTCTAGTGTGACAGATAGTACAGATGATAAATATAAGCCTCGTAAAACCGCTTGATTTATCACTTAATGCGTGGAAAATGCTAAGAGAATCTTGTGTGGAAAAATTAAAGTCTGCTGCAATAACAGGTTTCCAAGTTAAAATGGGAATTCTTCCAGTAAATAAAAGTTTGGATCGAGGAATTGTCGGTAATACATGGATAAACCGAAAAGTCACAGTCGTTACGCCACTGATCGGAACGATATTTATAAGCTTGTTCTTGCAGGATTGTGCATTTTTCTTCTAGAACCGCTTGCATACATTACGCATCCTATTTGTACTGATAAGGAGGCGAATTTCGCAAACGTCGGTGTGTTTGTCGTTGATTGAAACGTTGAAATTAATTAATAACGGACACACAAACAAGCAGATGTAACACCTCCGTCGTGACTAATGGCCAATGACAAAAGATAAAAAATGTATGCGCATAAATAATGGCAGTTTTCTCGCGTTGGGCCTTGTGATATTTTGCTTTCTTAATAAAAGAGGAGCGAGAGTCCCATTTTTTAACAACTCGTTCTTTATCGAGGTGAAATTTTTGATTTATCGCGAAAATTAATTAAACTTAATACGGTGAATTGTGTGGTTAAAAGCATATTGTTGTATCGCATCGTAATTCAGCACAACATGATTTATTATCGAATCATTCGAGTGTTTGTCGAAGTTAATGAAATCGCGAGTCCGCTCGTGAAGATTTCCCACTCGAAACGAAAATTTTTTTACGTCGTGTTTCAATACGAGATTAGTTTATAAACCCATTCTGGTCGTCAATAAATCTTCGTGTCTTGGCTGAAAAATTTGAATATAAAACACACTTGAACACACCCGTGTTCATTTTTTATTTTCTCAACAATGTCTTATTCGTGTCCGTGAAAATCGTGTGACTGTTGAGCGTCGACCACATTAATCTGTGCCACTTTTGCAATGTTCAAGTTTTCGCAACGGGCTATCTTGTTAGATAAAATTAATTACTGCCTCTGTTAGCTATATGCAAATAAAGTAAGATGATATTTTTCTCCTGGAGTTAACGGAAGGACAAATTAAGTGCGGTTTGGAAACTTTCTTCCTTTTGCTTGGGACAAAATTGCGTACACTTTCAACAACGACTCTAACTGAGATTGCAACAGAAACATCTCCAACAAAAATTATTATTACTCGCTTTTGTAATTTACTTACTTCACTTCTCTTCACTTCACATCTATTTTAAAAACCTTTTCGTTAACGTAATTTTTTTCATAATCACGCTTAAATAACTTCAAAATGAAAACACAATTTATAAGCCCTACTTAGTTCTGGCAAACATTTTTTCTTCTCTTCTATCGATCTACAATTTAATTTACAACAGTTTAATGTTTCCGTATATGAAGTTATGTAGTTACTGGAAGTTTACAGAATTAATCGGTCTTAGTGAAACTTACTGTTAATAATAGAGTTAATCAAATCTTACCCTCCATTTAGTCGTTTTTCGTTTTCATTTGGTACAATGTTCTAGATTATTGTTCATCAAATAAACTCATTTTAACGCCAACTGAGGAGAGTCTGGTATGGACAAAAAAAATATGCGGGATTGAAGGGATTCCATTGTTCATTTTATGTGAAAATTTGGAGAAAATTTAAAAAGGCTGTATAGAAGTTTTTGTTATAAATTCGCTTTAAAATGTCTGGGACTTGGGTGAACCCTGAGGATAATAACCGGAGTGAAATTTCATTATTGTTATGGTATTTTTATATAAGAAAGAAGACATAAAATAAGCAGAGGCCTCTAGCAAAGATGGCATCAACATCTCGGCCCAGAAAATTGATTACCTTAATACATCCGAGGACCAAATTGTCCTGAGCAGGCAAAAACAAAGTAATGCTATTTTAAATGAGGTAAAATACATTTTCTGCTTTCACCATAACCGAGCTGATTTGGCGCAAGTTTATTTTAATCAACCTTTTCGAATCTGACGTTATTTTCCATTAGATAAATCAAGAGTCCACCTATAAATATGCTCGTGACAATGAAATATTAGTGCGATGTTGATAAAATATGATTTTATGCTAGTTTTTTCGAATTTCAGTTATTTTATCGCGGATCAGTAATCGAGTGGGAGCCGTTTTGAATTCAATAATTCATGGCGCTGATAAATTGTCGGTGAAAAAAAATGTGTTGGACCGAAAGAAATATGTCAAGATAATTGCAGAAACTAATAAGTTTCTGAAAGACGCCGTGAATGTGAATAAATTGGGCGAGCTGAACTAGTGGACACGTATTTTCAATTTATTATTGTGAAACGATCATGTTCTAATTAATAATTTTGTGAAAAATCCGCTTTTTGCTCTTGTGAAATTATGCAAGCGGTCCCCCCTCGCTGCGGAGCAGCCGTTGATGTATTTCCACGAAAAAAATCCCCAATTTATTATCAATTAAGCAATTTAGAACGGTCGTTGAGAAATTTATCGGTATTATTTTACAGGATCGCCCGGAGCCGAGCGCTCCGGCTGCGAGAGCCTCCAGCTGACATGTAAGTAACATTTGATCTATTTTTTTACGTCTTAACCTTAGGCAATCGAAATTCCACACCACAACCTCCGTCAACATACTTCCACTATCAAATCGCGCTGATCGTCACCTGTTCCCAAAACTCGTCAAAACTCCACCGAATAAATCAAAATCGGTCGAAAATCACAAAGGCCATCCCACGAACGACCCCATTGCCGGATGGATTGATGGGGGAGTCGAGAACACGTGGTGCCGTTTTTGAAGAGATCGATGTCCGTTGCTATCGCGAACTGATGAATGCCGCCGCGGAAGTCGTTCGAAGACTGAACCGACTGGTCGGAGTTCTCAACGCGGACTCGCGCTCTGGGAGTCAGTCGATGGGGGCCAACAAACGCGACATTCCGACTTGCAAAATGCCAATAACAAGGGATAAACTCGCAATATTCAAATGGAGGGCTCCCAAACGGCCCCGGAAGACAACAGCCTCTTCGGATATTCCTCAAATATTAGACTATAAATTCCTTCTGCTGAGGATGGGATTTACGACCAGAGTCGAGAACCGCTGCCCGCTTACGCGGTTTGCTCAATAACACCAGAAACCACCGACCATTTCACTACTTTTAAGGCCCCAACCACATTTGCTTTATGTCTTCATTTAGGGAAGCACACTGGTCCTGTTTTGAACGAGCGAACTCCACTTTTTAATGCCTTCAACGGGTACAGGAGTAGAAAAACTATTACGAGTGTTTATCAAATCATTCACATTAAACACACCAACTTCAACTTTCAAAAACTTACGATACATAAGTACCGCCACTTTTTTCTTGTTCCGGTTTAAGTATGCTACCCACTTAAGTAGACATCTAATAAAACATTCATTATACATACAAACATTTTAATATTCTTATTCAACTGTAACCGTAAAGAAATCTAAAGTACCTACTAAAGCAAAAATAATTCAACACTTTTACGTAGAACTTGGTAAACGTCGTCATAAGTCGGCTACTTCGATTGGGAAAATGATTCTGAAATCTTTCACAACAAGAAAATTATATTAAAAAAAGACTGGTCCCCAGTCAACTTTTGACTATTTTTTAAAATTTTTTATTGTTACCAAAAAGATTTCTGAAAGTAGAATCAATTTATTTTACAACGAAATCTATTGCAAAATATAGTTTGGATTGATCAGAATAAAATAAAAGATAATTTACGACATAAAACGAAAAGCAAGAGATATAAATAATAAAATAATAATAATACATTTCACATAATTAGTGTTTGTTTATGTCGAGAGTTTGGAATAATTTAAATAATTTTTATTTAATTAAAATGAAATGTTGACAAGCATACAGAACAAATAAAGCAATATTTCCTGGTATTAATCATTGCGCAAATATTAGGACCAGTTTCTTATTAAGATATCACATCCCAAAACAGATTTAAGTGTGTTATAAATCCCTCTTCACTGTAATTAACTTATTTGTAGTGTCCTTAAATTTATCAATTTCTATCGCATAATTTCTAAAAAATAATAAAAAATCTCAAAAATGCAGGAAACGTCCAACTTCAAACAAACCTGTTCAAAGATCACTGCCATTCTTGAAAGATTTATGATGTTTGGCCGGACCTGAACGATAAAGAAATTGAATTTTGACCGTTCCGTGTCAGTTAGTGTTCGATTTCAATTGGTAGACATGAAGAATTAATAAATGAAATAAATAATACAGGTAACATTGCACAATACAAAAATGATTTATTTCCAGGTTGCGTTCTGTGTAAGGAACAACTTTAATGGTAAATTCGTGGAGCGTTGCCGATCTGTCCTAAATCATGTGTCACATTCGTATTTTCTTTTTAGCGTGTGTACCACATACTCGAATACCAGAATTTTGCATAAAATAATGCCACTTTCGACAGTTGAGATACGTACGAGGTGCAAACGGGTTTGTCATGTAATATTAATAAAGCAAAAGTGGTAAAAATGCATTGTGGGACCTTAACATTTTAAGTTTTAATTGGCATTTCCAAATTTACGAATTATGAAAATATCTTTTCTTGTTGGTATTTTAATGGAACACCCGTAACCGTGCTAATTGGTGTGTCGCACTTGATTTAAATAAAATTTTGCAGATGTTGAAAGCACGAAGAGAGATTCAAATCACAAGGATAATGGGACAAATTAAGTGTCATCGAGCAGATTTCATTTTCTTTCACTTTTACTTATAGATCACACCACGTACACATTTCTATACTGACGAATTCGAATTCAGAAAGTACTGGCACGACGTTTATTAACACCACTTATCTCACCTTTTCATCTTTTCTTTTTTTTATAACGTAATCCAGGCGAAATCCGGTTTGATATCAACAGCAGTTTTATTAAGATTTGCCGCTATATACCACAGGAGCTAGTCAATAATCTGTTCTACTACCAGCCGGACTAATAAAATGCTATTCTATTAGCTATCAATTTAATGGTAGGTGGAAATATTTAAATGAACCTTGTCCATTATTCCGATATTGATTAGCTGATTAAAGAGAAAAGAAGCATCCATCTTTATGTTCCAATAAAACGAGATACGTGGGGGAAAAAACCTAGACGTTCAGTTTCGAACAACTACAAAAGAGCAGTTTCGACGTTTCCACTATCTGTCGGTGCAATATCAACTCAATATCCTGTATTGCAGGGGGTAGGCGTAGGGGTGTTTCGATCATAAATACAATCGGGGAAAGTGGTTGGGAAAAGTGCATTTTCAGCGCAAATTCATCCCACTTCTGACAGTTATACATGCTTCACTTAATTAACTGGATTGCAAAGGTAATAACAATAAATAAGCATCAGTCGTGTTGAATAATTTTACGGGAAGAAACGAGCATTTTTATTAGCCGCACGGAATTATAATGACATAATTTTTTAAAGACTTTTATGCTGATGCTAATTTACGACTTTGATTGAATTGTGGTCGTGATTTAATAACCGGCAAAAAGACATAAAAGTTTCCATAAAAATGACATTTTTACATGATAGTTACCGCTACATTCTTGTACTCCGGGAATTTCACGCAGATAAGATACTCCAATAAAATATAAATCTTTGAAGGTTTTGTTGCTGTAATTACTTCAATTAAATTTTTAAACTAAGACATTTTTTAATGAGAAGACAGTTGTTACAACTTTTCGATTGTTTTTTTTTTCTTTGATGATTTTGCTGCTAATTATATAAGTTGTACTCAACTTGAGAATCATTCTAAACCTACAAACTTGGGATGTATTGTCATTATGCTAAACTATTCCACTTTGGCAATATATAACACAAATTCAATATTCTAGCAGAGAAAAAATACAGAAAAAAAACATAAATAACGAGTGTTTGCTCCGTTAGTGTGAATGACATCCTAAATGTCCATTATTCAATCTCAGAATCACGACTTTAGCCGTGATTAATATCACTTTAAATTTCATTCGAACGTCATCTACTGAGAGTATAGTGCGATTATCAGTTTGTCTTAGAAACACTTTACCGCTTTTATAAAATATCGTTAGATCTTCCATTAAATCCTAGTAGATGGAGATAATAATTTTATGTAACATGATTTAATCGTTAAGTACTTTTTCTACAAATTGTCTCTTGTTCTGTTGTGCTATCATACTCGTAATTAGTGAACACTGCAGAAAATACATTTTTTAAACATGAACACTAATTTATAGTGTAGCAGATCGCTAATAATCAACTGAATTCTACAAAGAGGATTGTTATTTTTAAATACTAGATATCACGAAAAATAGAAATACATATCGGTAAAAGGAAATGTAGAGTCGAAAAATCGTGTTAGAGAAGAGAAAGAAAATTAGAATCATTTATTGTAACAATGAAAGCAACAAAAAGATACTAAAAAGTATAACCTACAAAAAAAAAGAAAAATAACAGCAGTCTTAAAAATATCTTAAAATCAGGGCGGCTAGTGCCGGGAGTCACAGAAGCAGGTGCAAAATAAGAATAATAATGGAAAATAAATCTTCATTATGTCTGGCAAAACGTAAAATAATTTTTAAATATTATAAGTCTGGAAATTAATTTTCTTGCGCTGTCCGACAACATGCTTGCGTGTAGCTAGTTTATTAATATGTACTTTTCTCCTGCGAGAGCAACAGGCGTTTACGGTGACATACACATTTTGCACGTTCGCTTTGTTTCAAACGAATGTGACGCCCGTGGTAAAGTTAAAGAAAAAGAACGTTAAATTGCAATATATATTTGCCCTGTTTTAGTAAATTTGTTGAAAGAGGAATAGCTTACTGTGGATTCTAAAAACTTGACCAATGCCCCAAGAAGACAAAATATTTCATTGCAGAGGCACTAGGAAAGCCCAAGAAAAGCGTTAGTGGTAAAATAATAAAATTTAATAAACCTTTTATTACAGACAGAATTTTCTTGGGGATTTAAAAAACATGTTTTATATTATTTGTGCCCTTAACAGAAACTTTAAAAACATCGCCGTGGATTACGCCAGGTGCAGCTACAACCTTTACCAAATATAGAAGTCTAAAAACCATAAACAAAAATTAGTCATTTTCAGGACCATTACTATATTAACTAAACTATCGGGTGTTCATTTAAATGTATCCTCAAAGCTGGCGTTGAAGAATCGACTATGAACGCACCATTCATTTCCTTTCATTCACGATAACTTTTGAAAAAATGCACTGTTTCTTTCTGAAAAATTTATTTTGGCACGAACGGATCAGTTCTTTTGCAACTACTGAATAAAGCTTTTCTGGTAAACTCTACTAAAAATTTTTATATCAATAATGATTTTGAAAAATAATTTGGGAGCTTGGAAATTATGCATGATACTTCGTACTTTGCTATTTGGTCAAAACATAAAAACAAAGAATAGATTTTCTGCATAGGAACTGCGTATATGTCTACCTATATCCGGAATTTTCTTTTGTTCACTATACTTTAGCAAACATGTTTCAATTCAAAGTAATGAGAACATTTAGATCACACTGTACTATTTTATTATTTTTTACTTTTTTTTAGCAGGTGACAAAAATGCCATTTAAAATTGGAAAATGTGTTTTTGTGTGATTGCAAGAATGAATGGAAAATTCTGAAGTATCGGGTGTTCATTTAAATTTCTCCTCAAAGTTGGCGTTGTCACTCTTCTACACAGTAAAAACACAAACAACGCAAAAAGTAAGGTTAGATTTAAACAGCTGCCCTTGCTCTGTAATCCGTAATGGACTCTTCAACGCCCACTTTTAGTACAGTTTTTGTCCACACTCTTTTATCAATTCATACTTTTCATTAAAATTGAATGAACGTGTCAAAAATACGACATACATTTGAAGAGTGGACTTTTGGTGCGATCGTGGAAATAGCCTCTATAATTTATCTGACAAAAGGAATACATCAAAGAATTAAATATCCGGTATTATAAATAGAGCATCTAAATATTACAATCTTGTGACGGCGTCTCCTGGCCAGAACCTGCCTCTCCTTCAGAATCAGGCAATGAAATAACATTAGTGATATTATGTTTGGCACCATTTGTCGTTTGACACGTAGCGCATCTGCTAACTCCCGTCCATTTCTCTCTCGTTTTATAATCCCGAGTTACGGTTTCAATCGACAGACGTGAACCAGTAATGAGGTGTAAAAATGTCTCGAAATTCAAACACATAATTAAACGTATTATTAATATCGCCATATTTAACGTCCGCTTGTAAATATGTCAGATGAAAGTGAAACGTCCAAGACAAAAAGTCGCGCTTGTTAATTCGCCATATTTTCCGCTTATCTTTAATAAATGGAATAAACAGATAGCTATAAAAGTTTAATCGCGCCCCACTTATTAAAAATAAACTCAATTCATATCGAATTAGCATTTTGGGCTTGGCGATATGTGGCTATTTTTGACGTGGCTGATGAATGATACATGCTACGTATCGACTATATTTGCAAACTTATCGACTGGGATCAGTGTTACGGGGCGGTGGCGATCGCCTAATGATAGGTGCGCAATGAGATTGATTAATTATAATTGTTTCGAAGGCGACGAGAACAACAAACGCGTACCGGTCCTGTTGCCACGAGACAAAAAATTCTTTTCACCTACAAGACACTATTGTAAGCATCCCAACAATTCGGATTATTGGCAAGAACGAGTCTCCTTGTTCCGTGGAATCCTGTCATTTATATTCCTCAAGAGACCACAAGAAAACAGACAAAGCCGGCCGCAGGAAAATACGATGATTGATCCGAAACACAAGTTATTGACATTGTAAAGTGGACTATTGTTTGAACTGAGGAAGGAAAAAGCGATCATTCCTCGCCCGACGACACGTTTACATTGTCTTTGCCGATGATTTTAATTCATCTTAAATTGCCAAGAATAGCAACGAGTCACCGTCAAGATCTCCACATCGTGTGCTCACTCACATTTGTCCAAAACTGTATGAAATGGCCACGAAGATTAATGCCACGGTTTAATTGAGCGATGGGAGAGATCTGCTGACGTAAACCATTAACTCTACAAATAATGAATAATAATAAAGCAATTTTATACATGGTGAGTTAATTAATTTATGATTTGACACAGTCCGGATCATCGCAGCAGGATGTATCAATTTGTGATGCACAGTTTTTCTCTACCGTGGGAATCTATTTCGCCTCGTATAATGATCCTCCGACCCATTCAAAAAGATGCTACTTTATGACAATTGGCGATGTTAAAAATTTAATTAATCGGAATGATTTATCGCGTAGTTAATTAGCCAACTACCTACCCGACAGGTTTAAATTTATTTGATATCGACCAATAAAAACATCTCGCTAAACTAACTTGACCATATTTGTTCAAATAATTATTATTAATGGCCAATAAGATTAATTTAATTGGAAATTTTGGCTAAATTGGTGTCGTGATCGTAAAATTCAGATAATTGCCACGATGGCAGATATTAAAGTTGATCAGTGAAGATGTGTGAGCGTCTAATTATTTTTAAAAATACATAATTAAATACTAATTAAGATTAATTTGTTAAGGCTAATTTAAGTCAGTCGGAACGAACGAACCGTTCAGAATGCCAAAAATAAACAATAACCGTTGAAAAATGACTCAAGAATGTGCCACAGAAATAACAAGTAATGTGTGAAAATAAACATCGCTTTGTGCAAGAAATGGATTATAAATTTTACTTGGACGAGATTGTTAAAAGTTGAATTAAATCGGTTGGGCCCTAAAGTGCAGAACTAGATCGAAATCGATGTTGCATCTAGGTGAAAATCGCTTCTGTGTAAAACTTTGGAGCACCAGCATTAAGACATACAGAGCGTCAGTCGTAAACCATTTTACGACCAGAGCTAAATCACTTCCGGGACATATCAATGTAACTGACATAAAATTTTTAAAGTTTAGGGTCGTTTTTTAGGGGTGAATCTACTTTACTGTTGCGAAACAACTCATATTAATGGTCGCCACATTCAAATGAGTTTTCACAGCTTGTCGCTGCTTCTTGCCCTTTTATCAACATTTTTCGACTGTGCCTACAAAAAGTGGAGCCACGTCCTGGACTCATCGAACAACTCTTGGAACAATGAAGATGAGCATGAGGCGAAAACTTCTTTTTTGAGGGACGCACTCCGTCGAGCGTGCTTCCAACTCTTCGTATAAGCAGGTTGCCATAAAAACCACTGTTAACTGTTTTTCTCGTTGATCATGCGATCGTCGAAAAGCTAGTTAACAGTATTTGGTTGGCAGATGAAATCGATCTTTCCACTGAAAGAAGAACGTTACCTCCTGACTGATTGATTTCTTCTTCGGCCTATTTGTGAACGTCAGTTTGAAAAAAAAAAAATGTAAACGGCTGCACCTGATTTGCATGGAATCGACACACTTAACCCGGACTTGGTTGCCACTATCAGTTAGAAATCAATCGGAACTATTATCTGGTAACTGATAATCCATCAAGCGCTAATCTAAAAAGCTAACACGGTAATTTGAATAAATATTATGATTGATTTTGATCGCGACTTATAAATATTCATCGAATGGTCATCGAGATTTTGACAGGAACACGTACTTAAGCTTTTAATTGGTGCAAAAAGAGCTAGAGGTGTGGCCAAAAGACCTACAATTCTGCTACTCTTGTTGTGATTGCGCAACCCATTGAACAACACAGTCCTGTCAGGATTTTTCACCTGACGACACAAATTCCCTGCACCGCTGTCGCAAACCCATTAATCACAAATATTATTTGTTTTGGAAAGGTGTACGTGTGCAATTCCAGAGATTATAAATAATTTATGGGGCGAAAAGCAGTTTGATCACTCTGTGGCTTATTTAATTTATACTGAATAATTGAAGATGCCGGATTGCAAAACTCACACGAGTCATGATTGGAAGTAAACCTAAATGCAACGACAAGGGTAATAATTTTTCAGATACGATCTGGTAAAGGTCAGATTGAAGCGGACGCAATTTATAGCTGTCAAAATGTCAACAGTTAATTTTAAAGGTATTTAATGATAAACATCAGATTTACGAACGTGCATGCGAGAACGATTTAAATTGCGACACATTAGCATATTTAATGATGGACGTCATAAAGAAGACTGTCATAAAGCTCACAGGGGCTACCTTCCATATCCCGACATCCACCAAGTCACAAGTGACTAACTGTCGATGCTTAGTTTTATTCCTTTAGCAAACTTCCACAAGTTTTCCCATTTGCATCCTCAATAAATAGACCATCCCTCTATATATAGTTCCGCATGCCACAACAGAAACAAAAAGTCCGTTGATAACACTCTGTCAACTCCGATGCGCACAGAAATGAAAGAAACAAGAAGTTATTTAGACAGGAGTACTTTAATCTCTGTCCAAAACCGTCGCAATTAGTATTGGTGTAACGTATTGACAGAGCTTTAACAAAACGTGCCGTAATATCGGAATGTCGGTGAAACTGTCGGGTTTGGAGTGTGACAAGTGAAGATGCTTTGAAAAAAAATAAAAGAAATCGCACGCTTGTCTGGTTTCTGCAGAGCGATAAACATAAAAGTAACGCAGCGATCTTCGGAGTTAATTAATTATCGTTGTAGTAGATTTTTTGCGGCCAACAATTAAGTCTAATGCCTTGTAAGGTGCCTGGGAATACCTGTATCGCGACTTCATGCTACGATCGAAATAGTGAATGGACTGTAATGGTCAAGGTGGTAGTTGTCCGGAAGATAACAATAGTCAAAAAAGTTGCCCGCAAGAAGTGATGTATTGAGTTTCTAATGTGTTGTCTGGTGGTACAAGGAAGGATTTTAATGAGGCGCAAGAAACTGTGGGAAAGACTCTTTGTCTGAATGTCAAAGGATTACCAACAAATAGTTCGAGAGTGTTAAATAAACAAATGGGCTTGCTGTAAGGCTACTTATAATTTACATAGATTAGCGGTCGATAATATGAGAAATAATGACATGTAGAAATATGGCGTCTGTTTAACGAGTTGTACTGGAAGTTCTCCAAGTGGTGCCAATAAAAGTGTACTTGTGCCACACGCTTGCTCGAGCTAATCTTAATTGACCGGTTTAATAAAAGATAAATTATTTTCAATTCAATTTTTCGGCCTCAGACTACTGGAATGAATGCTACGAAAAATCTTCCACTAAAGATTGAAAATCGAAAATGTTTTGAAAACTTAAATGAATTTGAGATTTATTGATAAATACTGAATTTGCATAATATCCAAAGCAATTCGATAAAATTTTAATATAAATGTGTTCGTGGAATGTTGGCGAAGAGATGATTAGGTGATAATTACGAGTTATAAATTTTACTTGATGGAAACACAACTTTTAAACAAATTAATAAATCACATTCCTCGCAAAAGAGTTTTTGTGTATTTTCGAAAATTTCTACCTTTCGCGATATCGGGTTTCTTATGGCGGTTCATGTCGGAGAGCCGGATCAAATATTTCTTGCAATCGACGAGGTTTTCCAGATAATAATTTGTTGCATAATTTTTTGAGATGTTTTACTAGAACTGAATTAAAAATGTACTGGAGAATGAGTGCAAAACGATGGAGACACATCGACGTTCCAGGAAATTTCGTTAGTCTCGGGAGAAATGTATTTACTTTTATGTTGAGCAGGACATGTCAACAAATAAACATAAAAGTTGAAGGCCATGAAAATAGAAGTAACGAATCCGGAAAACACGATGAGTAATAAAATAATAACAATTAAACTAACGAACATGTAATAAACGAACGTGTAAAATAAAATCATAATCTATGTTTTTCGCCCGTCGAGGTTGAAGGACTCATTTGTCAACAAATTCTGCTCTGTCACCGTTTATAAAATTGCATAATTATAGAAGAGCTCAGGTACAAATAAATACGGCGACAAAGGAGTACTCAAATAAATTTGTATCGATGGCAAAGCAGACACGAATTTTTGATATAGTGGAAGAAGAAATTTATATTATTTATAAAGTATAATTATTTAACGTCCCCTCTAGTCTGCTACTATTTTATGCGTTTCTTTTTTAACGTACCGAGAAGATAAAGGTTGTTGGTTTGGTAACAAAATGCCGCCGCATTAAATCACAATTACATCGAACACTAAGTTTGGCCACTACCGCCGCAAGAGTTACTAAATGAGCTTCGCCTCACACATGGCAGTTGCTTCATAAACCATTTCTATGCATTAATTACTGGAACCAATAAATTATTACTGTTCATTTGTTACGGACAACTCCAGCATTCGTGCATAACAAATCAGCTAGAATGAATTATTAAAATCCGACACAGATTTTCCGGTGAGACACACCGGAAAAAATCTTGATCGTTCAAAGATCAGGTCTTTATTTGCGATTATTTTTCGGGATTGTCGTTTTTGTAAAAATTCAGATGGGAGATGAAAAGAGCAAAGCGCATTGTCTGAGCGATTTTCACGGATTTATGATGGCTGGATTTCTTGCATAAAGAAGAGAAACGTCCGTCGGTGTAAAATTGGCGTGGAGTGAGGTCGATCTGTGGCACAGAGTTCATTTTCTACAGCCTTGGATAGGATTTTAAACCAATTAATTAGCAGAATTGCACAAGTGGATCGATCCAACTCGTCCGGTTTCTAAGTCTGTATTTACAATGTCACTGTCAACGCGGGATTTACGACTTGGATGTGCTGATTTATTCTCTTAATTTAAAGAAAAATGTTTCGTAATATCGTTCACTTTCGTTGTAGGCGCACTTGGGGTCCATTCCGCTGGACCCTTTTTGGATACTTGCCTAGGAATTTTTTTTTCAATAAATGTGATAATTACAGAGATTGACAAAGTTTTTTAAAACACAAATTGCAAGAGAATGTTTAGAGACCTAGATTAAAGCTGGGGATTTATTTGTCTTTCACCTGGTATATCGTGAGAGGGTTAGTGGATTGGTTTTATGACAAGGGTTAGGAAGAGTGATTCAAACGCAACGGAATAATAAAAATGTAGTTTCTTCTGCATTTTATCGGTTGATGCAATTGAAAGCAGTCACGTGTTAGCATAAATAAATCAAGTTGACTAAATCTTGTAGTTTTGGTTTGATAGTAGAAAGCAAGGGAGCCACCGAAGTAATAAAATGTAAAAGCCCCAAAGAGGCTAGAAGAATACACCTTGTTTTGGTCTACCGTAGGAAAAAAATCACAATAAATAAAGCACACACTTATAAATTGTCAAGTTTTTGACAGGTCATATACATAAAAATTGACTTCCAATAAAAGTCTAGAGTCGTGGAGGTAATTGATTTACAGTTCGTCATTAACATAAAAAGGAGCTTGGCAAGCGAACGTTTGTTTATACATTTCCCACAAGATTTCCTGAAATTCGAAAACTTTGTAAAATACACAGCGATTCAATAAAAACATATTGACCGTTGAAACAATCTGTGAAACATTTGGGAATATGTTTATTTGTGCAACTATAAAAAATCCTGTTTTGATAAAAACGTATTTCTGGTTTTGTCGGCATTTTTATTAATGTCGTAGTCGGACATCACACCTAAATTCTCTATCGTATATTATATACGAGTAGTTGAGTTTCCTAAGTAATTACCATTACATTAAGTTGTCACGCTTACGGTTTTTATGTACCATTAAAATTTATTTGACGTTTCACTTGCCTACACTGTTAAAATCCGCCAACATAAATTCACATCTTCCGAAGAAATCCAGCACCGAATCAAGCGTAGCGTCTAACACATCTTACGGTTAACCTAAAAAAACAACATAATGGATATTGCTATTTTATTTGATGACCTGTGACTTTACACACTGTTGCAACTTTATATATTCCTGGATTTCCGCTCAGGAAGTTTAATCCGGAACACTTTCTATACAGCACGCATTTACATAACGCAAGAAATGTTGCGCTAAAGCTACAGCCGATCCAGATCAGCTGATGGCACTTTTTGGTGCCCACTTTCCTCCCTTTAATATTTTAGACTTTGTAAAAATTATTTCAAAACGCCATGAATTTCTCCGTTTTTGAGACGCACTGTATCCTGCTCTCGGGGTGGAGTCGCACATCGAGGACTGGGCGGGCGCCTTGCCGATCAATTTCTGGATATTTATTTTTGTTTTGCTGTAAAAGTTGAAAATTTGTTTTTTATGCGAATATCCCGGCTCTGGACAAAATGCGATGAGCTTTTATTGGACGGCTAAAATCCAATTTCACTGAACGTTATTGAACAAACACCGCTTTATCCGATGAACTTTTATTAGTGACTTTATTTCGAAATAGTGGAGTGTTCGCACGGCGATATCCCTTTAATATGTAAAATCGCAAAGCTACAGGACCATATCCGCGCAACTGTGACAATTTGAATGCAAAATTCTCAGTTCAATGTAGCGAAATGTCGCAAACTACAAAACAACGTAATTTCTCTACACTTACTCTATTGTACTGGTTGAATTCGTTAGGAAAAAATACGCGAACTGCCAGACGGGATTTTATTTTTGTGGGGATTTACGGCGGCGCCGACGAACACTTCAAAACGGTTTAATATCGATAATAAGATTGTTCCAACGAAGGCGACCGGACGCAAAAATTAACGGTCAACTTACACGACGTTAATCTTTTTTAAAATGGGAATTCGGGGATTTAACCCCCGACAGGAAATGATTATGGACTTTAAGATCCCACTCCTGCTGACTACATTGCGGGTTTATGCAGCAAAAACGTTGTAAGCGAAGAGAAGTGCCTCTCGTTCAACTATTTTTCTTAACACTTAATTCACTCAAATAACATTCACTCAGATTGGCCCAAAAAACTATTTATTCATCTAAAACACATAAATTAATTTTATTTTTATTACATTTCTAACAGATTGGTTGTGTTGATGAAAATATTTAGTGTACTTTCTTGTCCAGCCTTTTACCATTTCACTTTCCAAATTTTTTTCAATATTTTCATTTTAACTGCGTACGTAAAGGTTAAAATGTTGATTTTTTTATTTAATCTCATTACCACTAACACCTTTCTTTTTGTCCTCGGAATAACGGTCCGGTCAATTCAAGTTTCTCCACAAGAAATCACATTTATTTTTGTAATCCGTTTAATGCCCGGTTTTATCAGTTTTCAGTTTGTTGTAACGTTCAACATAACTCGTAAACGTCTGGTGGTTGGTATTTATTTAGTTGTCTGTGAACTCTTACATGTTCCACCTGTCGGCGTAAGTTTTATAGGTAGTGAAGAGGACGATCGAAAACAGACTTTTGTTATCCGATATTAAAGTTACTTCCATTAATTTTTCCCCAACTCTGCTGCTCTTCCATTGTATTGAACAGACATTTTAGTACGAGTCTGTTAACTTGTTTACACGTCCATAAAGGACCATCCGCCACCGCAAATAGTTAATAAAACATGATTTAACCGCTGCGCTCGTAATTGTTTTTGCTACATAGGCACTTCGCCTAAAATCTTAATGACGAAAGGAACGACCTCTTAATTCGCTTATAAATGTGTGCCTCGTCGATAAGGCGATTCCGATAAGAAGTTTCCGGAAACGTCGATATGGTTAAAGTTTTCAGTCATTTTGGAAGTTCACTCGTGCAGCTGAAGCCTCATGTCGGCTTGTTTACGATTGCAGACAACGAGATACACTGTTATTGGAAAACATTGAACGTACGTTAAAATGAAGTTGCTTCGCTTGTATGGGGAACATCGTCGGATATTGAGCTTAAAGCGCCAAATTGCTTTAAGATAGACTCAGATGCAAATAACTGGCTTGAGCCCACAGTACAACGTGTAAATTGTTCCAATTATTACATTCACCCACAAATCTGACCATATCTTTATTCTTCACGAGAAAATCAACAGTTCTTTAAATTATATGCACATGCACTTCCAAGATAAGAGTGTTAGGAAGAGTAGAATATCTCGTCCAACTCGTTTTTTTCTGCATATTTCAGCGTATACGTGAACACAAGTAATGGAAGATTCTTGTAGCACAATTGCGATAAGCTAGAAGTTTAAAATTTTGTTTTCGATGCGATTCGTGTCCCGATGTGGTCAGTCGATTGATTTTCAGTCAGTCTAGTTCAGACTTTGTTTTTATTTGGGGGCTTCAAACTCACAAACATCTCTCAAAGAATTGTACTTTCCCATTTAAATGACATCCAATACCGTTTCTCTTGTCGACAGGACTCCCAGCAAACTTTTTCATTTATTTTCGATAAAGAACTTTCGATACTGTTTTCGCTATAATAATATTCAGGTGTTTCAAAATTAATTGAACGACTAAATAATTACATGTTCCTTTGTGTAGGTATGCGAAAACTCAATTAATGAAAGTTAATTGTGCCCAAATTTTTGTTTTTATTGTTGATATGTAAAATTAATTATTTTGTGCAAATATTCAGAATTTTGTGAAAGTTAAGCATTGCGAAATTGGTATGCCCGTGAATGTCTTAGTGTCTAAAAGTTTCGGGTTTGAAAATGTTTGAAATTCGAAGAGAGGTGAGAAGTCCGCGACCTGCGAAGAAGAGATGCATATCATAGGAGAAATGACGGAAGTGAAGTTGTTGAGAAGCTGTTTAAAGTTATGAAAGGTCAAGGAATCCAAAACTTGTTAATCTTCCATCAGCAAGTGTGGTTCGTTCAAGTCTTATAAATTTTATCCGAGATTTTGGAGAACTATTTTATCGTTTTTCAATCAGTCATAAATTTGAGGTAATCAATTATGTAAAAAAAGAATATAAAAATACCAAACAAATTCTAGACATACATTTATTTGCAAGCCTCACTTCAATAAATTGAATTGTGTTGTCTAGTGCCATCTTGCGGCAAGTCTGCAAAAGAATTCGCTCCTGCTGTATTTTCCTGCTGTTTTGCAGGAACATGCGCTCTCAACTGCGACATCTACCAGCTATATGGAGAACTTACAGAATGCTTTGACACGACCTTGCGATGTATCCCACGGCTACTAGATGGCGATCAAGTAATACATTTTTCCACGACCAGCTGTATAATAACCGGCCTGTTCATTTCATTAAAAAAGCATTGCGAAAATGTTTCCGAGAAAGAGCCAATTTTCGCCGATGAGGGCGCCACAGTACGGGCGCTTCTGAAGAATAAAAATGCGGAAAATAGGTTTAGACCAAAATTTTAGAGTTAAGATTGAACACAGTAAGTTCATATTTTCTTTCTAAAACAATGCTGAATACAATTGTATTTTTGTGTGTTCGATTTTAAATTCGAATGTCATTTGAACGAGAAAAACTCTCGGTGACAAAAACTTAAGATGAATAATATCCCCAAAAAGCGCCCGTACACTAGCGCTCTGCGGGGATCACTCAAATTACACTTTTGAACAGGCCGGTTATAATACAGCAGGTCGTGCATTTTTTATTGTGAAAAAAATTTCACATCTAGCCGGCTGTATTATACAGTGTGCGCCAGAAGTTTGGAATAATGGATATTTTTTTCCTGTTAACATAATGGATATTGTTATTTTATTTGACGATGTGTGATATTTTGGAGGATCTTTTCATTCCTTGTTTTATTTTTTTAATTATTAAACTGACCTGTCCGATTTTTTTTTTATTTATCCCACATGTTTCCATGACGCTAAGTGATCTTTTAAATACACCTTGACAAGCTGTAACTTTGTGCGTTTTAGTCATGAGGTGAAGTTAGCAACGGACTTTTTAGTCACGCTCTGGTTTTTTTAATAGCAAAAATCATGTGACACTCTAAAAGAAGTTAGTTGTCACTTGTCAATTGACGTTTATCAGGTTCGAATTTGATGTTTAAATTGAATAAAGAAGTTACGTGTTCGTTTCTCGTTTATTAAACACTCGCTCCGCTACGCTCCACCCGTGCCTAGTAAAACTCGTGTCTAAAGTACCGTTTATAAATCTTGTTGCATAATATACTATAACATAACTACATATATTTTTCCAGTATTTTTTTATTGTTTTTCTTGACAATTAAACGAAAAAATTTAAGACCAAAAATAAATATCATGGAATTTCATATTTCAATTAAATGGTTTGTCAAAACAGCATTACTTTACAAAAATAAATACGAGTCCGAACAAGTCTACTCTTTTGATTATTTATGCTTTTTACGAGCCGGCGCTACCCAAAATTAGTTCAAAGAACTTTGTTTACAATAAAAGTGATCTACTGGCGGCCAATTTATTTATGTTCATTTTTAATGTTTGGCTGTTACCGCAAAATTGTGCAATATTTGTGTGAAAAACTTAATTAGCAAACCAAACTGGACGCGATGCGTGTCGACAATTCACAAACTCCGACAACAGTCGAAAGTGAAACTACGCTTTGATTAAATTTAGATACACCCATAACCTTTTACACGAGGTGAATAAAAAATTCGCGAGCACGAATATGGATAGTTCCAAATACCTACTCTGAATAATGATTGCTTTACCGAGACCTATCCTTCCCCAAACTTCTCTACAATGAAAAAAGTTTCTTCGCAGATGTTCGCAAGTCCATGCGAAAGAGATCCGATCACGTACGCGGATTCAACAACATTCCTCTTTGGTCGTACCCCAGGACATGTTCTACTAATTTTCATTTTTCGTTCATTACGTCTTAATCTTAATGATGACCGGTAACGGCGTTCGCGTATTTAAAACCAGACGAATGCGAACACAAATACGTCGAGGTATGAAAGGAATGATAAATGCCGCTTCATCACTTGCTAATGTTGATTACATTCAGGAATAATTATAAAATTACAAGACACTATCTCATATAGAGAGTGATTAATTACATGTCAACATGTTACCTGCAGCTAACTCGATGTTAAGACTGGTGTCAATAATATTTAATAAAAGATGAAGGCTCTATAATTTGGTTTTCACCCAACACTTCATTTTTCCCACACATTTTTTTGACTCTTTCTTATCGGAGATAACGAGAAACTTGCAGAATCGACGAGGCACTAAATATTTCACAGAAATCACCCCTAATAAGGTAGCTACTGAATTCCGAGCTTTCGTTATTGAAGATCAACTGTAATTCGAACATAATTGGATTTCTATGCTATAAAACTCTTGATAAGCATTTCTCTTGCTTTCAATAATCGGCCAGTGTTGCATATTCGCGCACACAAAACAAGAAAAACCGCCTGCAACAAGTCTTTTACATTTAGTTAATGCTCGCAACTTGTACATAGAAATTCTCGAAATGTTTGTGTGGTAAAACAGTGCCGTATTTTAGGAATGGAACAGGTGATTCACATAAATGAGAATCAAGAAATCTCAATATAAATCGCAGGAGTACGAGAGATATGTGAAAATTTTTCCTGTGATAAATCGTGTGTATTCGTCGGTTGAATACTAATGAATGGACGGGGTGTTTTCTTTATAAATGATATTTTTTACTCTGCCAAAATTCCATCTGGATTCTGACGGATCTGATAAATTTTTCATGGAAAAGTTATCCAGGAAAAAAATATTTATGTCACCAATGTTGGTGATGTAGCTTTGGGGTTTAATGGTTTTATCCAACACCTACTCATAACAAGCATATTATCATGGCAATTTCACCTAAATAATGTTCACCATTACACACTCGTGAGAGAATAATAGAGAAAAGTCACAGAGAAATGGTTATCATAGGTTTGTTCATTTGCGTTGGGCAATTTATATAAAAAAAAGAATATTTATGTAAGTGAATAAGGAAGGTTAGATAAAAACGTCTAATAATTAAAACAGTTTAACAAAATTTAACTAAATCAATATTAACATTTATACTAAAGATATTGTTTTATTTGTGTGATCACTTTGTATGAAGCCACAGAAGACGATTTCTTGTAATTTCTAAGTTCTATAAACAACATATCAATAAGTTGGCGGTGCTAAACAACAATTTAGGAAAAAATAAATATGTAGAGTTAAGAAAGGTGTTGGATAAAATGTTGTACTGCACTTGTGTGGAATGCACATTAATCACTCAAGAAAATAATCTTTTTTACTTTTGTGACAAATATGCTACATTCCAAACTCGTAACTAAGTATTACATTAACTATTACATGAGCGTTAAGTATTATTTCCTTGATGCGAGAATGTGAGAAAATATAAAAATTGAGACGAAGAATAGAAATGAGAATTTTATTAAGTTTATGATAAATATGTAAAACAATCTTCTTTGGATTCAAAAAATCTCTCTTTAATTTTAAGAGTGAAGTAATTAATTATTGACATCCATAGTGATTAGCCTTCACACTGGGATGATTCCTATCTGGGGCGATGATAATAATAATCCCTTCACCTATTTTACGCACGTCCCTGTTATGTTAATAATTTATGAATTTAACGGGTAAAACCAGCATCTGCTTGTGAACCAGATGAAATATCTGGACCATTGTAGTATCCAATTTGAGCGAATAGTCCGTCGTGTATACTTTTGTAATTTATCATGTCGTTACAATGTCATTTTCGGTTTACTCTTTAATAAATCTTTCATTATTCCCGTCGACCATCGACGTTATCTGTTTAATAACATAGAAGCGTTCCAGCAAAACAACAAATTGCCTTTGCAAAATTACAATTTCAGATTTTACGTAGAAAGATCGATGGCGGATGCGTCTGTAGGTGCCATAAATGGCGGCCTTTGTGGTGTGGTAGTGCCGCAACAGTGGTCGTTTTGCTACAACAAATAGAATTTTAAATTAAGCTCGTATCGGCCCTGGGAGAGTTCGCTTCAGTTTTGAAACCGGCGTAGAAATCACAAAATGCGTAAACCGTACGCCCTTTGCATTTGCGATGGCAATTCTGGCGGAAGCACAATGGGGACATCAAAGGGGTGCCCGTTCGACCCATCGTCGATAGAAATTTTATGTTTATCTTATTTATCCACTCATAGTTGGAGGACCGTATTAAAATCTATCGGATGAATCGACGCTCGATAGGATGTCATATTGACAAGAGTTGATCCATTTTTATGGGTCCTCGTCTAAAATTGCACCTTTAACAATGAACTTAGTAAAATTACGTCGATGCTCGAGTTGAAGTGATGCTACTTTATCTCCCTTCTTAAACCTTGTGAAATGCAAAAACAGATTGATCGTCTAAATGCGGCAATGAAACAAAGTACTTCAGAAACAACCATCGTTGGAGTTTTATCCCATCGTAAAAAGAAAGTTTGATGAATGTTTTTGTCTCCTAATTTCGAGAAGTTTTTGCTTTTAATACTCGTCGGACCGATCCAAAATAGCGATGCTTATTTTGAAAATGTGCAAACTGCTTATACGCAATGTGTTAATGGATAGCACCTGTACACAATATTAATAAAAAATAATAAAACAGATTTAAGTCAATATCGACTGGTTTTTATGTTCCCCAAAATAAAATCGTTCAATTGTAGAAAATTTGATAAATTGATAAATGGCATGATTATTTTGATAATTTAAAATAACAGTCTTGAAAAATTCTAGTTTATTTTTCAAAAAAAAAAACAGGAAATGTTATTAAACAAGAGATAAAAATGTTTTGGATTGCGGAAATCGTTAAAAACAGATGATGATTTTACAGATTAATCTTGAAAGAAACATGGTGCAAATATTATATATATTTGATATTTTTAAAGAGAGAAAAGAGAAGAATTAAAAATTGTGACAAATTATGTGCTCTGAATTTTAATATTTAAGCAGAAATGTCTTCACACATTTTTGGAGTGGTGTGCATTTTACTGCATTTTTTACATGCCAAGTGTAAAATTTTAATTTGGGTTGTCTGAGTAGCCGACGAAAAATCCTGTTACGGCGTCGATAAAAGTTTGGCTGGGTTGGTGCGAAAAGAAGTCGCAACAACAATCAAATAAGGAAAGTTCACCAATAAAAATGCATCTCATAAAATTTTCACGCCTTGCCCAAATCGTCTAATGCTTAACTGCCCGGAAAGAACTCGTGCTTTTCATTCGAACGCAGACGATAGATCAGCCGGTGAAAAATCGCTTTCTCAGGAGTGTCGTTATTCAAAAAACACAATCAATCGCATTATTTTACCCGTAAAATCTCGACTACGGTCCTGTGCTCAAAGAGCCATAAAGGATCGCCTTCGACCTATTGGAATTTAAATCAAAAACGTCCATTCCCAAAAAAAAATCCACGCATTTCCTATTGTTATTCCGCTCTGGGATTTCGGCAACGTCATTGATTTTAAAGAATCCGAAATGGCCCGTTTGAAGCGACAGAAACGGATCGGCCGGGGCGCAATTGTAAACATATTTGAGTTTAGTTTAATGAATAGCGTCCGGATTCTTCTTATCGGTATTTCCGGTTGTATTAGTTTAATCTAGCGTTACGATTAACCCCGGCAAACTTATGATTACGTGTTTACTTCGGCGAAAAAATAAAGCTCGACTTTGCTCCACTTCTAACTCGTAATTTGATACGCTGTTTGAGTGCTTTACTTGCTCCTGTTAATCCTAAGTGGCTATGAGCTGAGACAAATGGGGCAAGCACCCGAAGCTTTGACCTTGGGATTTTTCACCCGCCATAATTAATCTGCTTGCTGCTTGCTCTGTCATCCCAAAATAATTTTCTTTCCTTACTGTTACTTTCACATCATTCCACAGTTGCCAAACAATGTCGACTTTAAGATGTAGTATTTTTCAAAATTTAATTACTCATAAATTATCAATGAAAAGTGAATACCACCTAAAAATAATACATTGCTAAAATTAACATTTTACCGCTATAAACAGTGTACGACTGGATAAAAACCATGCGGTTTGCAATAAAAACAAAAGGAGAAAACAATTTAATAACGAATAATTTCTTCTGCGGACAATCTCTTCCAACTTAAATGTCACAGTAATAAATCTACATGCACGAATGAAACTTTATGAGAAAAATATGTTTCTTAAATGTTATTTCTAAAACGTAATTTTTTTCAAGTTAGTGAAGTATGCAGTTTCATATTTTTGCAGCAGTTTCATATTTTTGCAGCAGTTTCTCAAAAAATAATGTTATTTTCATTGTGTCCAGCCATCACTTGCGTTCCCATTTTAGAAGACCTTTCCACCGTAAATTTGTAACCTGCAGGTCCTCCGTTATAAAAAGGTACAAGTTACACCAATAAGTACATAACTGTGATTTCAGAAACTTTAATCAGCACCACGAAAATAAATACGATATTCGTGAGCAATAAAAAATTTCTCTTACGATGCAAATTGGCAATTACTTTTATGTGTTTGTTGTAAAACAGGAAATGCATTTTTGCATGTTAACAAGCCAGATAGAGTGTGCACGTCTTGACGAACGGCCCTCTGCAACACACGTGCAAGAGATAAGACGTCCAGCTAAGATAACCGACGACCATACGATGTCCTTCTGTAATTTATGTAGTCGAAGTAATGTGCTTAATTGGTACATGAACGCCACATTCCTGCAGTGATTGTGCCGGATTAAGCGTGCAATATGGCGCACCTAGTCTAAAAATACTCAAACCAGTAAAAAAGAAGGAAACTGCAATTTTCCTTATACATACTTCAGTCTCTTCTTCAATTACTAGTACATACTTCAATTTAAATGTTTTTTTAGATTAGTAACTTACATAAACAACCCAGTTTTATCGAACAATCAACTTATTGTTTATTTGGGTGAGCTTGACCATACCTGCAGGATATACTGGCGGCACGTGGAACTTGAACGCTGCAGGAGCGACGAGTTGCGAGCAGGAAAGTTGGAAGCCGTGGTTAACGATGTGCACCAGTACGGCACACGCTGCCACTATCCATCCCCAACCGCCTTCGGGGTAGTAGTGACGACACAGCAGGCGGCGGGCCTGAATCTAACAAGGGCAGAGTGAGGGTGCGTTCCGGGATGTATTAGGATGTTATGAGAATCAATTGTGTGGAGAAATGGCGGCCGTTGAGGGAAGCTGCCAAACCGCGAGATTAGTCAAACAATTTTTTTGAATTGTGACCGAGATAGGGGATAGTTATAGAGATATCAAGAGACTGATTGTTGCACAGCAGATTTTTATTCTGAAAAAATATTTATTAAAAAAAAGTTGAATAAACTGTTTCTTCAAATTATAGTAACTTTAGAAACAGAAAAAAAAAACAGATTATCAAGAATTTGTAAAGCGAATTTAAATTTATAATGAAACAAAAAACACAATATTGTGAAGGGAAGTCATACAATTTTCAAACCACACAATCGATCTTATATTAACCTAAGTAGAGAAGAAATCGGTAATAAAATGGTGTTAAATTGTTCTTCTATTATTTACAGCTTTCTAAATTAAATTTAGAATAACATTTGACGTATATAGGGTGGGCCACCGAAAACGAAACAATCGTGCATTGAACACTTAATCCATAATTTTTGGGAAACGGCCACACAGGGCAAATTAATGCGCAAAGGGGACGTGTAAGATGACTATATCCCTATATATACAGGGTGTACCTAAAATCCGCGTGTTCATTTATTTTAACACGTACCAGAGATTGTTAAATGAAACATTTTTTCTATTTGACTTTTTTTTTACGAAAAAGCGTTACAAATTGATTTAAAATTTGGAATAAATTAACTATCAAAATGTATACCCGCCTATGGGTAAGGGCAAGAATTTTCTGTTGTGATAGAAACGGAGCCTTGTCAAAAAAGTTACACTGTTATAGAAAAACTTAATATAAATAAAATTAAAATTCTCATGGTTACAAAAAAAAATAGAGACTAGTTAATCACAGTAAACGACTCGTTTGGTAAAAATTGGGGGGAAAAAATGTTTGTAAAACTTTTGTGCATTTTGCAAAATGTTATAGAGAAAAGTTTCATAAATTGGTGAGTTCTTCCACTGGTTAAAAGTAACACACGTATTTCAGATACACCCTGTATACAGGGTTAGTCGATTATCTTCGCTAAATATGTACATGGTCAAAAATAAAGAATTTATTGATGATATATTTTCAGTTTTCTTCCACTTCTGCTTTAGCAAGAAATGAACTCAACTTATTTTTTTAATGGAACCTCAACTACATTTGTCCATTTTCGAATGAAGAATAAAAAACTACATTTACAAACATTGACATCAAAGTTTTGTTTAAAAAAACTTAATAGGTAAACCAAATTAAAAAAAGACGAAGTATTTTTTTTATTACCTCTTTCTTCCCTCTCAGTTATTTTTGATTTGTTGATTGTATCTTTGCAAAGCCAATATTTTAAGTATTCTGTTTATTTTAAATATTCAAATATTAAAATCACTGCTTCGTCGCGGTCATATATTTTTTTTGAAAACCACATGTTTACAGGCACTTTCGTTGGCCGAACGAAAATCTTACGTCATTTAATTTTATTTTCTCGCATTTGCGTCCGTATTCCCGCTATCAACATGCATTTTATTTTCGAAATCCACTTTCCAAAGATACACAAACATATCGATAACCGATTTTATTCCCAATAAATAACTTATAGGACCGATCCGGTGACCGTAATTTCTGCCCACAAAACCAACCTGCGAAGTTCTTGTCGCTGCTTGACGCGCCTCCTCGACTGGAGCCGCTCCGGACAAGAGCGGCCAACTCTGTGCACGGGATAGCGAAGACATCGTTCAGAAGGGATCTTCCAAAACTGTCCTGCTGCTATCTTCCTTGTTGTCCTTTTCTTTATCATGACATCACACTTTAGGGTTATGTACACTGCACTTTTTGTTTACGACCGCAACACGATCAGTTTTACTAAACAACACCTGGAAGACGCTTTAGGCGATCAATTTATTTTGATTTAGTTGCCACCTAAAGGAGGACGATATATGCGTTATCAGGTGCGTTTGCTGATTGCCATTTATTTTTAGCGCGCCCCTCGTCGCCTTTTTCAAAATTGATGTCTCAATAAGTAACCGTCGGGCGGGATTTAATTAAGTCGTATTCAGTGGTGCCAATTTAATACTGCGCGAATTCGAAGAATGCCCATGGTATTGTGCCTGACACTTCATTAATTTTCATTCAAGAAGGAGTTTAATGGGAAGAACGTGGCACACGTACTTATATTGATGTTTAACTTTCTTCATATATTTTCCGAAAGTAAGTTTCGAGCTCTAATTGATATTCGATCATTCTGTACGCATCGTAGGTGTCTCCAAAAAAAGTATCACTTTGCGTTGTAATCTAAAGTTAATTATTCAACAAAAAAGATGATTTAGTGTCTTTCCTAAACTTTTGTTGATAAAAGTGGAAGTCGAGTGCTATCAACTCGTCCAGCTTTGCATGGACGTTCTGTACACTGTGCTGCGACTACTAATGGTGCTTTTTATGAACTTCCAGGCTTTAATAATTAATCCAAACTGTTACTTTTTGATGACAAAACATTAAGTTCCTGTAGACATTCACTTATTATCAAGCTTTAATGTTGCTCGCTAAAAACCCAATTTTGAGGAAGGCAAAAGTTCATTTATCAAACCATCCTCAACTTTCATATCTCTTCTTACGCCCATTTAACGATTCCTGCTGACATACCGTCATCAGACTGTTAAAAACTTCAAACGACTTATTTCGGATGGAGAGAGTAAATCAATTTTATGGGCGATTCGATACCGTTTTGGCGCAATTAAAATGTAAGAATCTTGTGGAAGAATATGCAAATTGACAATTCGTTTCGGGCCTATATATGGGCGTATCCAGCCGAATTTGGACCCAACCTGAATATTACCGTGTCGTTTATGCATTCATGATTTTATCTGTACCAATTGATCGTTCAATCCATCTGAATAATGACAGACAGCGAATGAACAATGCCAGTGATACATTATCGATAAGGATTTTTAAGGCGGTGGGATGCAGAAACACTCTTGGGAAAAAAATTTATACAACGAACAATTTATCAAAATATAACTTTAAAAAATTTAAACATGGCCTACAACAATTTCTTTTCAATCTGAAACTTAAATTTTAAATATATTTTGGGATTTTTCCAATTTTGGAACGAATTGAAGCAAGCGTAAAACAGTTAAATCCTTGACCATGTGTTAAAAACGTATTTGGGGCTGACCACTTCATTTTTAAGAAAAGATTGAAATCAAGCTCATTTCATAGCAGAACCATCAAATAAAAAAAAAATGTAGAGAAGAATAATAACAAAAAAAAAACAAGATACTAATAAAATAACATTTTTAATTTACAATGCGAAAATTTCCGATACTAATAATGAAACAAAAATGAAAAAATCAGAGATGCAAAGAAAGAGGTTAGTGTTTTAAGTACTAGCTGCATTTTGTTTTAAGCTTTTTATTATTATTTATTTGGTAATACTAATAAAGAACAAGCCGCGCAGAACTAGGAATTAAATTTTTTTGGTCAATAAACTTGACAGGTATATTGCTTTTGTTACATAACGGAAAATTTGCATTGGCTGGTCAAGACTGATCAAGAATAGAAATTGTTGCAGTTATTCGAAGTAGTCCTGAGGGCAAATAGTTGCAGTAATTAGCAACTATAGGTACGTTTCACCGTCTGTGCGATAAATCGACAGTCCGAGTACAAGGAAATAATAATAATTGTAAATTATCCTCCTTTAATTATTGTTTCCTCGGGCTTTTAAACTTAATTGCTAATTGAGCCGGTTGATCATTCCGGTGCGGCGTGCATCGTTATTTATTTACCGGAAAAGCATGAAATACATCGTCTGGTGCAGAACCGCATTTTTGCCGACCGTCTTAAGAATGATAAACCACGTACGGCGAATTATAAAGATATTTGCTTTATGGAAGACACATACTTTGCTTACGACAATATAACAGGATTAGTACAGGTTGATGTCAAGATCGTAAATCCGGCTTATAAGAAACGGTGGCTTAGTGGAAGTGCACTGCAGTTTTACGATTTTATTTTGCCGCTCTCGTTGCACTCCTTATCGACGAAATTAATTTGAAGTTGTCGTTTTGGCGTCCGACTTTCCTAACACCGTTCTAATTGTCCATTATTCATCGAGATCCAGCATCACACGTCGGTTCGTTGGCCTTTACCGGCGAAAAAATTTTAATTAATGCCTTTGCGGTCCGGTGGGGCTTTCCGAATTAACACTCCGCGTTAATAAGTATCCGATTTTTATTTTGCCATATTTCGACCGGCGAATTGTGGCCGATAAAAAGGCACATGTGAACGGCTGGAAAACTGCACAGGTGCGACACTCTCGTAAACATTCCTGCAGTTTAATGCAAAATGCAACTAGTGGATGTCGGTTGATTTTTTCTTGGGCTCTAGTGTTATTTACTGCTCTTCGTGTACTTGTGCGGTTCTCGTTGACTGTGAATAATTGGCGAATGGAGGATTTGTTAATTACGACTGCTCCGTAAACATATCTTCAGGTGATGTTCTTGGAGCGTTACGCACCGCCCGCCGTCACATCACAGATTCGATGCAGGAATATGGATGTTCCTGCTGACAACTTCTAAATTAAGCGAATGTGGATCGTCTGTCTTGTTATGCAAACCAATGAGCTGTTTATTCCTCTAATTAACCAGTGGGATATCTTACGAGACAAATATACCGCGACAATGACAAATCTGATCAAATAGATCAGTCTCGACTTTGTTTCTCTGAACCAACAACAAGAACCGACAACGGACAATGTAGGAAGCGATAAACCCAAACTATATATACTTTATGCTAAAGTCGACTCAAAGTAGGAATGTCTTAACGTGTGTTCATCTACGATAGACATAACAGTCTAAAACACCCTCTACAAAATAATGACAAGTCGTTGTAATGTTAAGAATATTGGAGCAAGAAAAGACAAACTAACGACCCACATAATGAAAATCACCGTGTCTGGAAAATTTTAAAACTAAATAATGCCGTTCTCGAAATATGATTCATTAATAATAATAATAATCGTAAACGTTATTTTTTTTTTATACTACATACTTAGTAAAAAGGGGGCGGGGTATTGAGGCCGGATTTTATTTATCATTACGGAGATTTCTGTCAAGATAATGATAACTCCTTTGCCACTATTTATATTATTATTTATTTTGCATTAAGTCCACTTTGTGTACGACATCCACGCCGGATTTTGTTCATAGAAATTATACAGGGTGTGCACTTAAATTTCTTCTCAAAGTTGGCGTTGAAGAGTCGATTGTGAACGCACCACGGATTACGCATCACGGAGCAGTTCTTTAAATGTAACCTTACTTTTTGCGTTGTTTGTGCAGAGTCGCGTGGTGCGTTCACAATCGACTCTTCAACCAACGTCAACTTTGAGGAGAAATTTAAATGAACACCCCATATTATTATGTATGTATATGATTTTATTTGGACACTTTTTATTTACATTTGGGTGAGGACAAATAAATTAAAATTCTACGTATCTCAGTTGAGTGTTTTTTTTTTTTTAATATTCGTGGTTTAATCACTCACTTGACCTGTGAGAAAATCGAATTACACACCGAAATATTTGAGAATTAAAAATTCTTCTGTTAGGCGATCCTTTTTTAATCATGTTTTAATCATGTTTCAAACGTGCCTTAATTTGTAAAACAAACATCACAAAGTTTGTTACAGATCCAATACTCTAAAATTTCGCTCACATAAAGATGATAAAACAGAGTTTAAAAGTTACCTCAAGTAGTTTATTTAGATTCAAGTCGAATAATCCACACAACGTGAAACTTATTTTCTGATGTAACATCTGAAGCAAGAGACTATTTTTCTGCAAGATATCACATTAAAAACTAGTGTTGAATAAATATCAAAAAATTACTTTCAGATTGGTATTTGCAGTGGAATAAAAAATTTCTGAATCACACAGAATTAGCGAAGTTTGTTTTGACTGAAAATGAGTAAAGTAGTGATTGTAGTGACAGATGGCAACTGTACCTCAAGAATTGTCAGTTCCATGGTTGTTGCGACTAAGAATGTTAGGGTAGTGTAAAGCATAGCCCAAAAGAATACCTCATTTTTGTAGTTGTCCACTTTTATATCTAGAATAATAAGCATCGAAACAGTGAAAAATACTAAGCATTCAAAGTAAGCAAGAAGAAGTGCTGAAGACAGACAATTTGTTAAACAGTCCGTAGATTGACACAATTGCTGATGTAATTTAGAAACAAATACAGTTCTTTGCTCTACATAGAGTGTACTATGCTTCTTGGAATTCAGATTTCTTAAATAGTTATTGATCATCTGGAATCTATTCTTGATAGTGATGCACAGTATAGTCCACAGAGAAATACTTATCATGATTATTACGACTGGTACACCGAAACAAAGATTTTCAGCAGTTACCAAATACAGATCTCTGCCTAATAGTGCTTCGTATATTAAGAATAATGGGCTTAAAATAAAAAAAGATTTTGCAACGTTTGTAGAAATGTGCACTGTTCTATATGAAATTTTTAAACCGAGTTGTGTTATGTCTTTATCCACGCTATGCAAAAGTCGAAATGCTTCTAGGTAGTAGCTGGAATGACGGCAAAAGTTGAATGTGATTGTTGCTGAGCCAATTGTCAGTTGGGTTGTAGAGCCCAAATATATATATCTTCCTATAGTGTCTAGTTTTTGATTGTTGATGGCGTTCAATGCTCCTAGAAATAATCCCGTCAAAGTCAACACGAGCCAACCTAGAACGTGACAGTTTTGACCACAGTTTTCCTGTTGACAATTCTCACCACTACAGAACAAGTACTTTCCGGAAGAATATTCGAAGTACACGTATTTGCCATTTTTGTTCTTGTATCTACCAAAAGGAGCCATCGCAAATAATTTAGAAATCATATAAGCTGAATCCAGGAAATCGTACATATTTGTGTAACTTTTTGGAATCATGATTCTTCGTCTACTCTTGCTAGCCTAATTTATGTATTTTGTATATTGCAGTCATAATGCAGAAGTAGATTTATTACCAAAGATAGCGCTAATCGTTTGTATAAAATAATGGACATAAATAATGTAATAATTACAGATAATGTTATTAAACAGGGACATTTTGCTGAGATCATTTTTTGTTTAAAATAATCATATAATCTATTTTTTTTAATAATCTCTTAAATTGCCTTCGTAACACAATTTGAAATTTATCTCTTGATATAAAAGTAAAGATTAGAAAATTTATACAAAGTGTGTTGAATATACTTACTAAGTTGCTGTCAATCTGCAAATACCACAGACTGAACATAAAAAAAAATACTATTCAAAGTTCTTCGCTTAATTCAAGTAATTAAACCTATGAATTAGTCAGTACCAGTTGCAGTTGCAATGCACACATCGTACGATCCAGTAATTAGGAATAATGTTATTGCATCAAATGTAAATACAGTCATTGCTTTATTTTCAGATATTTTCTAATGATATTATAAATTTTCATTGGCACAGTAATTAATTACCTATCAGATCGCATTTTCCACATTGTTTAAAGCCATAAAAGGTAATTGGAAATAAAACAAGTTGCAATTAATATGACTTAAAATGTTGATCTCATCACTTTTTTATTTAAATGCTTACATTTAAAACTCGTATTTCAGAGTGGAAGTCTTAGGCTTCAAAAAGATGTTGCAAAGCCGGGTTTTTTGATGGAAGAATTTGGTCGTATTGGGCATTGATGAATGACTGTATTATTTAATTGAAAGGAGCAATTTTCAACGAATTTTTATCACGGTAAATTTTTTGGCAACTGAACAAGTACTGCAACAAAAAATTTGTTGTGATGTTATTTAAGATCAGTATTCCGTTACTGAAATTGATTTGTGAATTATCTCCAAAAAAACAATTAACAGCTACTAGGTACTTAAGTACTTGTGAATTTAGAAATTTCCCTTTTTAACTGTTCAAGAATACTTTAATTAATATATTATGTCGCTTTAGAAATTAAAAATAAAATGGTCATATTTCAATAAGGTTAAAGTAAATCCTAAGTGTTATTCTTAAATGGCGGATAGGCAATAACTCTTACTACCCTTTCTAAGTTAAGGAGTTTTCCATTATCCCAGATAAAGCCATCTACCATGAATTAATGTATTTTAGTTTCATTCTCTTTAATTCGATGTGTTCTAGAAACCTTTTTTGGAAACGCTTCTGTAGTGCCGCAGTCAAGAATTAAACAATTTTACATCAACAATATTACACGACTTACTGAAACTTTTCAACTCTTTTTATAGGTTTTATGAAATAATAAATTACAGGAACTTTTTTTTATCAGTGACCCTTTTTACCGTCATCCTAATCTGAAACGCAGGATAATCCGAGGTAATATGAGATCAGTTTGATGTGCTAAGCCATCTCTTGGCTATGGTGAACCGATAGGGTTTAACAAAATTGGAAATTTCATTGAATTGGAAAAATCTAACTACTGCTAACAAAAATTTAATAGCTATTAATAAATATTTAATTTTTAAAAGAAAATTTTGTTATTCTGTCACATTTAACACATTTTCTAAGTGAACGGGTCAGCGAACTCGTAGGCTAAAAGTTCATTATTTTTTTCCATGTGAATGTTATATGGATAACAATATGCAAAAAATGAACAGGAAATTGGAATTTAACGCTTGCGTTCAATTTTTGGTATAAATCAGAACAATTTATTGCGTGATAAAATGCAAAGCCTAGAGGTAAAAGACAACACATTGGCACTACAGTTATCTAGCTGAACATTTTAAAATTAAAAATAATTAAAAACCACGGCACTAGGTATGAGATAGGCTTAAAGCAGATAAGAAATGACGATTATAAATTGAACGAAAGATTTATTGGTTTAAAATAAATAATTCTTGATCATTGATAGTTGCATGTTTGTAAATAATAATTCTTGTACAGGACACGACACGAGTTCCAACCATACAAGTATAAATAAAAAAACTCCTGTTTTTTATATTTGAGCTTTCTCTATTCTAGATGTAACAAAGATACTGGGATGGAGATTTTAAAGTTGAAAAGTTTTAAAAATTTCTGGTAATATTTGACTATTGTGTTAAACAACATTAGTACAATCGTTGGTCTTGAGAATTTGATTTTTTGCACATGCATTTTAAGTTAATTATCTTGTTTGCACAAATTCGAAATGAGTTTTATTTTTAATAGGAAAAAATCGTTTTTGTAATTTAATCTGAGGGATCTTCGTCTCGACTCGGTTGGCAACCCCTCTTTCTCACGGACCCTACACTCAGACTAATTTCCCTTTCATGAATCTAGGACCAAATTCTCCACCGCGTAACTTTTCGAATTCGAGCAAGCGTACCGGGGCGTTAAGACGAGTGTTGATAAAATAAATAAGGAAAAATTAATTCAAGTGTAACGAGTCCAAACTACGATTCGGATCCAATTTTTATGAAAATGTGTGTTCTTTGCTAACATTTCGCCGATCTCGCGGAGCGTGACCTGAAGCAAAGTGCTCATTTTACCACCGTCTGAGCATTTCCTCGAGATTGCAGTAGATTTTTTGGGCAAAAAACCACTCAAACCTGAATCGCATTCTAGATTTTAATTAAAGAAAGTAAGTTTAAACTCGGCTAGATTAAGTGCGGGCTTAGGGCACCTTGTTTTCGGTGCTGAACCGGTCCAAAAACAAAGACTAGCGAATTTGTTTTTCGCATAATAAATTTTTTTCGTATAAATTATGAGACTGTTATTTCCTCTGGAGTATTCTTGGAGGGAGACGGGGCCGGGGCCCGTTCGTGGAAATAATTCAAGCCGACACTCTTGACCGAAAGGAGTGTAATATTTTGTGTGGTGTAGACGTGCATAACAAAAATTATTACATAATGTTTACTAATTTCGGTTCGTAACGGCCCGGGCACCAAATCCACCAGGAAAAAATGCTATCCGCGAATGAATTATAATGGGAGGAACTTCTGAATTCATTATTTTTTTCTTGGCTGTGATACATTTTTCGGAGAGATAATGCGGCCATAAATTCAGTCTTGCAAATTAGCAGGGTCCAGATATTTGCCCCACTTAGAGGATAACATGTGCTCTGGCAAGAACAAACCGAACTTCTTAAAATAAAACACTTTGAATTGTTCTGCTGTCGTAAAGGTCCGGCTACGCCGCGATTTGCTGCTGACGTTTACCTAATACAGAAGCTATATTGCATACTTAAGGATCATAGATGGTCGGCTATGACCGATATTAGAAGACTTCCGCGCATGATGCACCTCACTTACGAGATTGCTTTCGGGATACTTGTGCACTAAGGACTAAAATTTTTATTTATTGCTTCCGACGTGGCTAAAGAAACGCGATTATACACCGAAAGAAGTATGAAATACAAGCTTCTGGTCACACATACGTTCGTAATCAATCAAACGATCGATGCTCGCACATCAATCATCGCTTCGAATACCAGCACAAAACACCACATGTTAGTCCAATGCAAGTCAAATGCAGATCTGCGACATAACCGGCCTTTAATAAATGTCAGCAGTAAATAATTGGAGAGAAAATAATTAAATTTAACATTAATGGCCGCGCTTAACACGACTTATAAATCGAAAATACATCAATAAATTCGCCATAAATAGAAAATATGAAAATGCTCCAGTACCGTTAGTCACTGTGCCATTACGCTGACGCACAACATTTATTTCAATTTTCACTCTTGGGACTCGAGTATGAATGTACGTGGCACAGCTTGAAGCTCTTTATTTAGTAAATTTTAAAATACATATGTAATTCAAATTAACTAATAACCGATCAATTCGAGTCGTCAGCGTTTGCATCACAAGTCAAGGATATGTATTTACTTGTTATACAGGGTGTTTAAAAAATGCCGCACTAAAACTATAGTACAGTGTTCAGAAGCATTTGGTAAGTGAGGGAAAAATATTAAAAAAATTCTTGGTGTTAAATTGGCACGAGGATGAAGGTTTCTTTTATGGTAAATTTGGTAACGGCGTGCACTTACCAGTACCTACCTTTAAAAAAAAATAAAAAATTAAAATACATATGTAGTTAATTGAAAGAGGTAAATCGTATTTAATATTAAAGACCACCACAGAGATTGCGTTAGAAATTATTTATCAAGCTTCTATTCTGCATATTTTAGTTGATTTTGGGTGTTATTTAGTAATAATAATTACAACTAACAACGTTTAAAGATCCCTACATAAAATTCTCATTGTGTAGAGAAATGAAGACTAAGAATTTTTTAAATATTTTTCCCTCACTTGTCAAATGCTTCTGAACACCGTACAAGAATTTTAGTGCGGCACTTTTTAAACACCCTGTATGTATATGTATTTTTTAAACTGAATCAGATTTTTGAATTTTTGAATAATTTTCAAAAAACCGACATTTTTTCATGTGAAGGTTTTTATCCTGCAAGTTATTTTCTACTGGTTGAGTTGGCGAAACAATTATTGTGAATTTTTTTTTATTCGACTATTTGCAACACTGCAACCGGATATGTTTTGTAGGTTTTTTGACACATATCTGACGTAATAGCGACAAAATTGTAGGTTATGAATTATCTAAAAATTAAATAAAGCAAATGCCCGAAGTGCCCCTTTTTTAGGCTTTCCAACAGATTCACCAGCATGTTTAATTTAATTTTAAATGTCAAACGTTACAACCGGAAGTTACTCCAGTTGTACCATTTAAAAATTAAATTCAGTATTACCAACTCAAACAATCCTTCTTGATCACCCTGTAGAAATCAAACATGGCAAATTACAGAGAGAAGTGTCATTTGAATACATTGAAAGAAATTATAATTTATCCAGAGGCATTAGCGAGGATTTAATTTCCTTCATAAAATAAATCGTTTAATCGTTATCAGTTAGCCTATCTTATCGTGGACATCCTGTATATTAATAATTTTAATTGAACAGATAAATATCGACGAATAAGTGATCTGCAATAATTCAATTATAAATGCTGCAATAAATAGCTCATCGCTAGTTTCTATGTAGTGGTTTTTGCAGGAAATTTCTAACACGCGTAAATATTTTCGTTAATTTGGATAAATTTAACTTGTAAATCATGTTTACTTAACAATGTTTGGACGTCGTAAATTATTATAGTATAAATTTTCCGATCCCTGTTTTACTACTATGAAACCCTTACGTTGAACGTCAATTTATTTGTATAAACTAGCCAGAAAGTTTATAAAAATAACCAAATTCTATTTGCCTAAAATACAACTTCGATTTCTCTTTTACTTTGCACCGAAAAAATTAATGAAATTTCGAAACCTACAGAAAAAAAAAACACGAAAAATATTTATTTTCACAAATTGTCCTGCTAGTTTACAAAAATAACCAAATCGTATTTGTCCGAATTAAAATTTCATTTATCTACAAATTTTTCTGGTCTGGAACGAATCGATACAGCCACAAAATGTATTTCTAAAAAAATTGCAACGACAAGGAAAAATATTTCTTTTGTTCGGAATTTACGACTTTCTGATTTCCGGTCAATACTAAAAATTTTTCCAGCCGAACATCACGCTCTGTTAACTTTTGAACGAAAAAAAAGAGTTTTTATAGCAAGGACATAAAAGGAAAAATGCGATTCAAATTTACAGCATTAATTCCACTTAACCGAGAATATGCGAGAGGCGTGAAATGTCAAGTGTTTACCACGAATTTAAAAATTTTGAGATAAAATGATCGCTATTACTGCACCAGATAATCGTGTCCAGTGGTTCGCTTTTATGCACAGTTTAATCTGACAAAAATTTATTAAATTTAAGGGCGATCTGAAAGTGGTTGCGGTTACGGCATGCAATTTCAAGAATGTGCAATTATTTTCATTAGGATACGGGATAGGAAATTAAATGACATAGTAAATTATCTTTGACGTTTCACATTGTACTTATTAAAAACTAACTAGAGTTTGTAATCCTGAAATAGATTTATTGCTTCGTTGACGGAATAAAAATAAATAAACGGTTTAATCAGGATTTACAAGAGTCTAATTGCCCCATTTTACGTCCTTCTATATCAAATCGCTGTGACAAAATCAAAAATACCACCTGATTTATGTCTACAGTGTTATAAAACTCCCGTAGAAGTTTTATTTCTTTTTTCTGAGGGTGCTACAAATCCACTAAATCAGACATAAACCTTCAAATCATAAAGAAAAAGAAAATTTATATGATACAGTTTTCCATAAATCCTGCATCCATGCAAAGCAACTAAACACCATCTCCAAAGAGTCACGTAGTGCTAAATGTATGTAGATATAAAAAGTGGATAAATTTGTATAGGAATGATAAAATCGAAATGAGAAAAAAGAGATACACAATTGTTTTACATATATTATGTCATGCATATTTCATGGGCTAGTGGAGTTTGTCACATTGATTCTTCACATAACAGGAAAAAATAAAAGCCGTGTTTTTGTGACCTCGGTGACGAACCAAATGAAACTTTTAGTGGATAGGTTGGAGTGAAACTGCTAACGGACAAGACATTTCCTTTTTATTTTGGTAATACGATTCATAGTGAGGAAGCCCTTTGTGCCTGCACGCACACAACGAATCAATAAACTGCTTCCGAAGTATCTTCCTTCAATTTGTCAAAATAAATTTCTTGCATACAACGTGAACAGCGAAACAATTTTTTATTCATGCTCGAATTAAATTTCAACTTTCGCGATTTTGTCAATTAATTTAAATGTGTTAAATCAGAATTGAAATTTCAAAGTTAAGTATTTACGTCTCCGGTTAAGTAATAATTTTACTTATTGTACCAGCACAGATAAGTCACTGAAAACTTTAATTGCATTTTAAGAACACATTTTTTGAAGTGAAGTTTAACTGTAGATATACGTACGTTTTTTCACAAATGCAAAAAATATGATTAAAAAATAAGTGCAAAAATGTTGGTAAAATAATAAAAAAAGTTATGGAAGTACATGCATATTTCATACGTACATCGCAATAAATAACTGGAAGAGTTGGTACATAACCTATTATCAGCGAGGATATGGAGTGTAGCTGACACATTCGACCATCCCTTCAATTTTTTAAACCGACAAGATGGATAGGATTATAAATAGTGTTCTAGCACTAAAATCCTTCTTATTGTACTAACTGACGTTTTTAAGATTTTAATCAGTGAAATAGAAAAATGTTTGTGTTCAACTTAAGTTAAACAATTAATTTGGATTTTGCAAAAACTAAAGAGTTTTAATTATGATAATAGTTTTCCCGCCAAAAATGTATCTAAACGGGATCGATAAGTAATAAAATGGTTTTCGAGACGACATTTAATGGGCAGCGAGGGGCGCTTCACCGAACACTGTGATTCTGTTCCGCCTTTGCTGAGCCCCCGGGGCAAAGGCCGAGTGGGCCAAACATAATTTATTTACCCTTCGAATCAGCAAAGTTCCATTTTCGAACCCCATTATGCGGTTGAAAGCACCGATCACCCGATCACATGACACCGTGCACTACTCATGTCACTGCAACACGGAAAGCACCGAAAGCCGAGCGCGTCAGCAGGAAGTTGAGCTTTCGAGGAGCGCGTGCTAAGTGGCCGAAGAAGGACGTCGGCGCGGCCCACTCGGACACGGCAGCAGGAATACTGAATGTTAACGTGGAGGAAGGACGAGATGCTGCCAGATGCGCCCTGCTGGACGTTCTTCACCACGGTTGACGCTTGCGTAATTACCCGCTACTGCTGTTATAAATCTCCTCTAAGTTGTTACTCACCGGAACGCATCTTGTCGAATGGATCCCGGAGCGAATTCGGCGGAGGGAATTCCGCGGCCCCGACGAAATTACAAGCGGATTGCGGCCGTTTATTAGAGGAAAATAATTCGCGGGACGGCGTAAATCTGCCGACTGACGGCTTCATCGGGGATAGACTTGGGTTTACTACGGAGATTTACTTGAGTGTTTTTCGGACGCCGGATTTATAAATTTCCAGTTAAGAATGTTAATCATCAAAATTTCTGACGGGGCTTGAAGCTCGTTAGGCCACGGGACACGTGTTTTTCTGGGGATCATGTGGAAATGATCTATTGGGCACTTATTGCGACGTTTAGTACCAACAACTTCGCGGTGTAAAAAATGAACAGCAAATTCGAATAATGTATGAGTTGACTTAACTCATTCTAATCCCTTAACTTAATCTGAAAAAACAAATTGAGTTTTTTCAATATTTTCATATTTTTCTTGTTTTTTTAAATTCTAGCAGAAGTATAGTATAATAAACTTCCTTCTGATATTATTCCAAAATACCTGCTTTAGGATAATTACATAATGATAAAAATTTAAATTTCCTGAATCTGAAGGCGAATATATTTTACTTAGCTTGAGGTGATTGTAAATTACTCAACTTTCAATGAGGATTTAGAGATGCTGAATTAAACGTAAATGAGACGACCGGACTGTATCTCCCGAACAATGCAGTTTATTAGCTCGTTCTGTATATTATTCTATGCGTAAATAGTATATTATTCAATGAGCGGATAATGATTGCTATTACTCTCTCGTTAGGATGATTTTATGTCACGAGCCGCAGGCGAGTGGCGTAATTCATCCGAGCGAGTAATAGCCATTATCCGCGAATAGAATACTATACATTTTCTACGACATTATTAGACAAACTGAAACTGACGTCTTATAATTATTACTTTTTACACTTGATAACAATGCATTAAAATTTGCGATTGGACTTATTATTTAACGGGCCGTGGGTAATGAACCCTGTTATCCAATGAAAAACACTTTAATATGTAATTACAATGTTATCCAATAGGAGTAGAAAAAATAATTTCCTCTGATATACCCATTGTAAATAAGCTCGTAATGCAAAAAATCTACATTTCGGTGGTATTAAGTTCTTGCAACATGAAATTTCACCTAAATCTAAGTTCTTGGAAGCCACTTTCTGTTCAGTAATCTTTCTAATTAAAATTCCGTTCTTCCTCTTTGTAATAATCATTCCTGAGATAATTTTACGTAAATTTGCAAAGTTTCGTCATAGAAAAATTTATTCATAAACGAAAAAAAAAACTGTAAGTACAGTCTTGGTTGCTACTGCGCGCTAGAAAAATACTTTTCTTATTGAATGTGTTCTAATATACGAATCTGTTCGAAGATATCATGCGTTCAAATGAAATCCTGGGCGTTGGAAAAAGTAAACCGTTTATTATCCGGCTATTATCCGCTCATATGATCATAGCCCTCGCCTACTGCTCGTGCTCGCGAGTAATAGCCATTATTACACGCTCGTTCAATAATATACTATTTTATCTATAGTTTAATCCTATTTTTTTAAATACTATGGTTAAGACAGTAATTTATACCGTCCTTTATAGGTATTTGGATAACTAGTATCAAGTTTTGTTTACATTTAAAATTTAATACAAGTATCTTTTTCAACTTAGAAGTAAGGTTCAGATATGGCTTTATATTTTTATCGCATTTAAAATTTGTGGGAAAATTGAAACATTGAGAGAAGCAGAGTTCATTTAAGTTGGTACTTGTTGATTTATGATCGTTAAGATAACACTTTACACTCCGATAGGCCATTGTGAGTTATTGGCCAATTATGAAGGGTAGAAACTTTTACGGCACAGTAAAATGTTATTACTATTAGATCTAGCTCGACCAAAAATGACATAAAGTGACTAAACTAAAATAAATAGTACTTAACACTTCAACAAATTTGATAAATCTCAAAAAGATAAGGGAAAGGCTATATTTCACGTCGATGTTGTCGATTGAGGTAACCTAAAATGAACTCTCTTATTATTAAAATAACAACAGTGATATTTCCAACAATAATGTCGCTGGAGACTTGACTCAAATGGCAGCAACTAGATTCCCAACAAGTATAGAATAAAGAAAAGGAAATTACAGCATTACACAACCATCAAGGGACACGGTCGATTATAATTCCATTTTTATGGTCCGTACTTCATATTTCCCACATATTACAACATTGTCTTCATAAAATTATCTTCTTTATAAGTACATTAAAGGAAATAAATTTATCACTTAATTAAAATTTAATTGCTGTATTGATATCTTTATTGTATGAATCCTTTAGTTTATGGCTTGGCAACTTTAATTGGCGTACTTCTTGCGGAGTTTCCTATCTCAAACCGCTGCCATTTTGAGAACACCTCGACAAGTTTTTCTTCCCCCGTGTTTATTTTAATCAATTAATATTGATACGGACTCAGGTCCTTTGATCAAAAAATGAGCAACAACTCCGGATCTCCTCGACGGTTTTTTACCGTTGCCCGTGCAGTTTAAGTCCAATAAACCGAAAAACTGCCATAAAACGTCGGTGTATTTTTATTACCCGCGCATCTATTAAGGCGAAATTTATGCCATGCAGGCATCGTTGCATGAACGTACTCGTGTTTCCAAAGCGATTTTATTTGCACACAACGGCTGCGATTCCCAATAAACTGTCTCAACCAGAGGCTTTCCGAGTTGTTCAAGCTCTGTAAACAAATGCGCGCTTTCTTTTTTGCAAGATGGCGCATGTGGAGTCGACACATTCCTGCAGCACTTACATGAAACTGAAAATCCGGCGGATAAATTCCGGGCGGGACGGCTCTTGTGGTGTTAACGACCCACGGCGATTACCCTTCGATCAGGTATCCGCTAATTGCGGCTAATTGATCGCCTCTGCTGATTTACCAGCCCGGATTAATAACGTGCAATGTGCGAGATGCATGAGTTCCTCAATAACCGTCAACGGGCCAGCACCACTTCTTGACGGTTAACTCTTGGATTAATTATTATCAAGACTAAATGGATGTAATGATGCTCTTATCGGATTCGCATCGGATTTTCTGTCACAACCACTTTGCAAAATTATTTGTTAGGCGGACGGCTCATCCATCAAATTAATAAAAAATTGTAATTAAGATGGGGCCCTCACAAACTCTATTACTTAAAGGACAAAGCCTCAATGATAATATTTTCATTTTTTCCTTGTCGCCAGATATTAATCATTTGTGAAAAAAATTAAGAAAACGTTATCAGAGTTATTTTGTAAATTCTTCACTCTTGCACGGAACGAATTCTGTATCTGTATTAATAAAATAAATAATTTTTTAACAGGTGCTTAATTTAAATTGCTAACAGCTTCTTATCCGAGGACGAAATACCGCAGGATAATTCAAGAGGGCTTATCCTCAACATTTAACAGCATGGAATCCCTAATAAATTGTCCCCTCGTCAGTTTAACATACCTTGTAAAGCATACATTTCCGAAATTAACAAGACAGGGAAAGCTCTTTAGTCTAAGTGGACAAAGAAAATCTGTCAACAAGTTTTGTTGTATATTTTCACTGTTTACTCGTCCTTCTCTACGTGAAAATATAAAAAGTCAGAGATTTGTACGTGGAATTTTTTTTGTATGTTATAAAAACAAATGTGTGCAAATATTTATTTGACAGGAAGTTGTTCCCAATAATATTTTTGGACGGGAATCTGTTTGAATTTTTTTCCTTATGATTCAGCTGCGCTGATTGAATAGATAATGTGTCTTGGCACGAAATCCTTCATCGCTACCTCGAAAATTTAAATCGCCGATAAATTTAACCCAAATTTGCGAAATTTGTATGTAAATGTGACGTCACCATTTGCTACGATGGTAGTTTGAGTGCGTAAGCGCTCGACGTGAAAATTAAAGACCGCTCGACAAAAATTGAAACGAGCTAATGTAAAAGGATTTTTGCATAATTACAGTCATTAGGTTAAATTACATCGCCGATAGGGATGCGGTTTGATTTTCAATTTGCTTTGGCTATTTTCTTATCACGGCGGTGAGAGCCGACTTGGAATTTCTCCGGGGAGTAGTAAATAAATAACAATTCGGTGGAGCCGCTTGTTTAATTTGAAAAGAACGGACACAATGGAAGGTAATAACAGAAATAGATGATTTGAAATTCAAACATATTATTATGATTAATTTCTCGGTGGGCATATATAGAGATGGGCCGGTTCTGCTAAGCATGCTGTCCGAATTATGAAGAATAACCGGCCATATTTAGAATTCCAAACGGCCGAATATGGACAAACGGCTCTTTGGCAGGAATGAGAATTTTCGTTTGCGGTTATTATGAGAAGTAATTGATAAATAATAATCAGACGCCATTCGTGGCCCGGGAATGTCGAGATTTATTGCACAATACGTCCCGTAACTGTAAAAATTTAAATCACTATAGAACTCATTTTTTGCATTGGGATAATTTTATGAATAACAATTTTGTCTATAAAAGTACAACTGCAATCATAAAAAGCGATCTAAATAAGCCAAATTTTTATTCGACAGTCATATTTTACGTATTAATGTCTTAATGACGCCAAAAATTTTATCGGCTTCAATAAACAAAGAAAGATGCAAAAATAACAAAATAATTGTTTAAAAACACTTTCAATGCATATTTTTAAGACAATGAATAACCACCTGCTCCGGATTTACCTCTAAAATGATGGGAGAATTCAATTTTTAAAATTAAATTTCTAAAGGAACCTATAGGGTGATCCTTTTTATTTTCTAGTAAATATATTCCCTGAGAGCCAAAAATCTGGAATACCCGAAATCTTTTCTTTGACGCTGAGCTTTTCGTTTTTTTAATTTGCTGTTGATTGTTAATATCAAAATAGATTTGCGGATATTTGAATATCGAAATACAGCCATTTCAGTATTATTTTCATCTGAAGATTTTTTTTGTGTGAAAACTTCCGTGTAAAATTGCATTTTCTTTTTTTCTATTTTCATCAATTAAAAATCGATATCTCTCATAGTGAAACAAAATTTACCTCTCGGAGTTTTTTTTCTAAAAGTTCAACTGGAAATGAAATACATACATACATATTTCCATTATTCCAGATTTTTGTAGAATTTCTTAGTACGCTTTTGGAAAATTTTCGAATAATTAGAGAATAGCAAAATTGAAATTGCTCTGAAAGCGACGAATTAGAAATTCCTAAAAACTGTTATGTTTGTGTGTCAAATAAATTGATAAAAGTTCTGCAAATATTTTGATCGTTTTGCAAGATCTTTTTATTTCAAGTTTGTGGACTTTAATTTTCAGAAAAATTTATCTTCCTAGTATTTTATTTTATCTACTTTATCTTGATTGTTAATCAACATGATGTCGTCAAAATAGTTAAAATACAAATAATAATGTTGTTTTTGTTTGCATTTGGTCACTCTTTTTATAGATTTCCAGCTCTACTGAACTTGTTCTCAAGAAGTGAACTGGACGTCACTCTTGAATCCTTCCCTTACATCTAACGATAGTCATTTGTTGAAAGCTTAGTTTTTTTACTAAAGCACATTGTAATGATGAGCCTCGGGAGGGTAAAACCAGTCAGCGGTTTGTTTGGCCTTCTACAGGTTTCATACGTGTTTTGAAATTTAAACAAAAAAAGAATAAATCAGAACCAAATAGTAAATTGTGTACACATATTAAACCTTTTCGATTTGCAGATAATTTGTACAAACCACACATTTAAGTCACCTAAATACTTACAAAAACTAGCTTTAGGTGACACTCAGCGGCAGATTCTGTAGATGCGTAACATTTTGTGCATTTGGACAGATATTAAATCCGTAATCGCAGAAATAACGGATTTGCCCTTTACGAGCTGGCCGTAAAACTCCGCTAAACTTATGAGGAAACTATTATCGTTCTATTGCAACAGCAATGCATTGCATAACGTCTGAATAAATCCATTATATTTTGCAAAAGTGACGTATCATATGGGTAACATTTGGAATTTAAATCAAATACGTGCGCTGAAAGCAACATCATTTATCCCCGTAACGTAACGTAATGAAGTCAACAATACACATTGCGGTCAATTTATATAAATATTGAATCTCCTGCACCTTTCCCTTTACAAAAAAGGCAATAAACCCGACGCCATTTTTCCGCGCCAACTGCAATATATTTGTTTGTCTTTCTGCATAGCGGGGGACTGCATATTTTTGAATTTTGATTTTACATGAAATATTTATACCGAAACCTGATCCCGAAGAATCAACAACCTTTTGTCTCGAAATGTTCGAGTAATGCCCCGGAGTCCGCGTTCGCTCTCTTGTTAATTCGAAATGTAACCGGAAATTTATGGCGGATTTAGCGCAATCCGCCCTTCACTCGAATCGATTCCGGATTTTTGCGTATTTATTCCGGTTTGTGGTGGCTTTTTAATTCGCTCCGCGGGAGACCTCGCGATTTTTGCAAAAGAGGGAATTCGAACGTCTAGGCACGAAACTATTAGTCGTTGTCACCATTTATGATCTCTTCCAAATTTGGCACCGATCGGACTAAACGTAATAAAACGTAAAGCGTTTCCGATTCGCTTCGTCGTTTGGACTTTTTTTGCTCACGCTATACTCTTTTCTTGAGTTTTATGCGGTGGCAGCCTTCGAATGACGTTTGTATGGATATAAATACGCAAGATAAACGCACTCAAACTGGCGCGATAATTTGTTTTGCATTGATGTGATGAAGTTATTTGTGAGTGCTAATGTATCTCCATCAGTGATGTCGTTTGATGTCTAATTGCTGCCATTAATCCTTTGCCATTACCATATTCTCGGGGGTTTTAGCGCCTCATTTCGTGAACACGATCTCTACAATATGCATCTCTACGTCTATCTCCACCTAAGTGAGACGTCCCAGTTTTTTATTTTTTAAAGAAACTTGTCTCGGATACGTTCAAAACTGATCTACTTGCAATCGAGTGTTGATTTCATCTATCAGATCATCTCGACCAATGATCACAGAAGATGGACATCAAAAGAAATGCTGAAATGAAGTATCAGATCAGATATGATTCATTACAAACGCATACCATCTGAGATATGTGTCTCACTTATTGGGTGCGCCATTATGACAAGAAATAATTTTCTTGCAGTAGATTCGATTTCCAACAGCTCTACCTGTATCAATTAGAAACTGACAACTTCATTAAAATATGCATCTGAGCCGTCAGAGACGGATAAATTTGGAAAGGTTATGTGGACAACTGCACAACAAGTTTTGTGTGTAAAAAGCCAAGACTGTGTGATTAATCTGAAATTATTGCTCCTTCAGCATACCTTAGTCGATAACGCTCTATTGAATCGCTGTCTGTATCGAGCGTAGAGGTTTATGCTCTCGTTAAAAATATAAAACAGACATGAAATATAACCTTAGTTTGCTTTGAAAAAAGTTAAATACCTTTAGTTACAAGAGAGATCAACTTCCACAAATCCAGTTTCATTTTTATAATTGCTAAAGATCCGCTCTTAACTTTTATGACATTGCCTCGTAAAAATCTCCACACACGTGATTGAAAATTTAGTGGCTTATTTATGTGATGATGTCGGTAAAATTCAGTACATGAACCCAAAGGGCGTATGTGGTCTGAATAAGGATTAAGAGATCATTTTAATACCTATAGGGTGGCGTTGAAGAATGCAGAAAAATGTTCAATTTGGAAATTGACCGAAAAACAAAGATATTCATATTGTAAAAAATTTTAACGGTTTGGTCATCTTTCTTTACTACTTTTTCCCAGCAGTTGTGATAAACAAATTTGCAATATTATATAAAATAAAGCAAGATGTTCACAATATCTCAAGAAAAAGCTATCCAATCGTGTGGAAATTTGTTATGATTATTGTTTGAACTTTTCTCGAAGTCACTGGAGTGTTTTTTTATAACAAAAAAGTTTTCGCACTGAAATAGTTAAACACACGGAGATGCTTTTGCTCAAAAATAAAATCTCCTACATTTTACTAATTTTGATGTTAAATTATTTCTTTCAGAATAAATAAACAAACCTCAAGTTTATTTATTTGATGACAACAATCGAACCAATTCCTAATTTTTCAACATGTCGGAACAAATTAATTATACATATTTACCTACGTTGTATTTTTTTATTAATGTTAAAACGGAACAAAACGATTTTAAAAATTAATTATGGTCTAATTTTAGAATGTTTCCAAAAATTAGAACACCTGTTAGGCGTTTTTGCATTACAACGTTTCATATAAAAAAAATTGTTTCGAACGCGGTTACTGCCTTTCGAAACCGTAGTTTTTATCTTCTTTTTCCTGTTTACATCATTAAATCCTTGTTAGTATTCTCGACGCTTCTGCTGCATCCAAGAAAATATTTTTATTAACTTTTTAGCGAAAATCTCATTTCAAGGTTTCTACTTAATTGTTTTCAAACTAATAATCATAACAGTGTAATAGAGTAATATTCTTTTGTATTTAATAAAACTTTCTTATGGCGGTAATAAAATTGTAAATTTTACTTTCGACGTAAAAGGGAACGTAAGTACTTCTATCAAATTATTTTTAACTCGATCCACCAAACGAGTTGTTAGTGAAGACAGTAAAATGAACGATAAAAGCGAAATTACGAGTAATGTAGCTTCTTGGTAATAAATTTGAAAATGTCCGCGACATTTCATGAGTTTATCTACTGGTGCAGGGAACTCCACGAACTTCCAATTTAAACGATTAGTTTCATCGACAATATTGAAACTTCTCCCTTTGTTTGTACCGCCTGGGACTGGAGAAACGAAAGAATCTGGAACTTCACCAGGAATATATCATTCCGCATTTACATGCCACGCCACAATATATCAACATTAATTTCACATTTCAATGGTATCGCCGCGAAAATCTCCCCAGCAATAAATATCGTTTTATTCCAGCTCAAACACCAGGAAAAAATCATGGGGTGAATGCCAACTGGATTGGTGGAGTTTTTTGTTAATTGAGTAATTCCGGAAAGCGATCTCTAATTTGCGAAAGAGCCGCCACATACTCGTACATCAAAGGCCGCTGTCGAAGAAAAAATCAACAGTGACGCTGCTAAATCGCCTCTTTCGCCTACGCCACTCGCATCCCTAATTAGGAGTGCGAGGAAGACGAATGCAAACGATCGCCGAGGATATGCACGTAAGGACGACGGAATTGCGGCCAAGTGTGCCTTGGTAGTCCTGTACTATGACCATGACCATGGCCCCGGAGTCAAGTTCAAGCACGTCCGAAGCTCGCACAAAAATTATTACCGTCATTATATCAAATCAGACTCTTTTTTAGGCACCAATAACGGAGACAATAAGAATAACATTCTGACGTTTGTAAAATATTACTACTTAATTGACACGAACAAGAGAAATAAATCCTGCGGCGATTTATTATCCGCACATCTACATGATTTATATAAATGAACAGCGCCTGTCGAAGACAAACGCAAAAAGATGATCGCCGCAACAATGGATAATTTAGGGGTATTGTGACGGTGGTGGAGGGACCGGACTCGTCCGGGTGACGGTTTGATTGAGTTTAATTTGACGAAATTTCGACCTCGAAAGCTTCTCGATGCGATACGAAAAATATCAGGAAATAGGTACCTGTAATCGAGCAATCGAAACAAATCGAACGTGAACTTCCTGGTAACTGAAACCGATCAGAAGACAAATTGTTCGATTAATCTGGCGCACTCGGCGATAAATAATTTTAGAAAGGACAACTTAATTAAATTGTCAGAAATCTAAACGGTTGAAAAAATTAATTATCCGAGCGAGTATGTAAACTAGCATAGTGATTGGCGAGTACGATTACAAAATCGAAGATATTAATAGCGCACTGAACAGTTATTTCATTATTCTGCTCCTCTCGGCATTTTCACTCATTAACCGGTTGTAGAGAGCTACCGATAAAAATAATTAAAATTAATGAAGACCGGATTCGTTACGATTTTTACCTTGACCATAATGAATTTTATTTAAATTAAACGATATATAATTTGCTGAAATGTGTTAGGTGGCAGCAACATTTTTCAGATCGATTAACTGCTGTTAAATTGCTCATCAGTCACGCTTTCAGGAAATTGCTAGTTTAAATTGATATATGTAACAGTGTGATGCAAATTATTGGTCATAAAAATACACACACGGCAAACGTCGAGTCCTATTTAAAATCTTAGATGTGTGTAAAGATCAGTCGAAAAACACGTCCGTAGTCTTCCAAGCCTAGAAGATAATCTACATTTTTTCCCGCCTTGGGTCACTAAATTTATACAGTCTAATAAATCAAATATAAAATGTTAACAACCTAGAGGTGTTTTTTAAAAAGACGTTTTCATTTGTATTTGTCTATTATAACAAGGGAACTCAACTGTTAAAGTTAGGGATTTTACATTTAAATAATGATTAGATTAATTTATTATAAATGTCTGCATAGCTTGGAACAAAGAGTTTCCGTTATAACAAATTTAAATTACATTACAATCAGAATCCAAAAATAAAAATATTCATATTTCCTCCGCAAAAAGATATGTGAATAAATAATTTACATAAGAAGTGTATCACCAAGTAATAACTTTTTCGAAAGATATTTTCGTATTTGTCTTTATTGAAAACTAAGAACTACTCTAATCTATTTGTGTATTAAGTATAAAAGAAGCTCAAATGAAATATACAGGGTGAAATTCAAATCCATCATAATATGTAAACCGTAGTACCTTCAATAAGTGAGTAAATGGAAAATGTGGTTAAACATTTTAAATTCATAAAGTCCAATTTAACTTAATTACATCCGGAACGAGACGCTTCTGGAAGCTCTAATAATTCGAAACATGAATAGCCGTAAAAACGCTTTAAAAACAGAGAATCACAAAACCTTACTATGAATGAAATGGTCAAAAAACACCGCTGCAAAAACGTGTAAGAATACAATGAATGGAAACCAAAATCTTTTTGCACATTTTTTGCATTGCACTGGATAACTTTTTAATCTTACAATTCTTCCTAACGTGATATCAGTGGTGTACTCAACTTTTGTATTTGAACTGTACATGACATTTCTGCCCTCATGCGGATATACAGGGTGTCTCAAAATTCGCGAATTACGAATTCAGAGCGTTGTAGGGGATCACTTCAGTAGTCCAAATATAGAAATTTAAAAAAAAAAAAAAAATCGGGACTCCCCCTACAAAGATACATTGGTCTGAATGTGCACTCTTTGAAGTGCGTTTTCTTCAAATACAGGCTGAAAAGTTCAGTGTTTATTGTTATTTATGGTGTAGATGATTGTGGTAAATAATAAGGTAAAACAATTTTTTGAAGAATAACTTTACTATGGAGTAAAAAAATCTAAAATTTTTGTAATTTTTCTTAAAAATGGAACGGAAATGTAGCTAGAATAGTATTTTGTCACTGTGAATATGAAGGCTGCTATGTATTGAACAAAAGAGCGATTTTTTTTTCTAAGTATTTTTCGAGCTCTGAATTCGGAATTCGCGAATTTTGAAACACCCTGTACAGCCCAAAACTGAATGCACGTGATTTTCACAATTGTTGGTTTTAATATTCTGATGTACAGTCGCGAGCAATACATTTTGGTCGTCAAGGTCATTCTTTGACTCAATCGAAAATACTCCATTGTAAAACAGTCGTAAATGTCATAACCTATCATCATGTTGTATGACATTCATTGTCATTTTGTTCTCATTTTTTTGACACTTTGTTGACATGGGCATAATCAGGCAGGAATTTTTTTTTAATTTGTGACAACTAACCAAATTTTGAAATGACATTGACGACCAAAATTTATTGCTCGCGGCAGTACATATTTCGATTTCAGCCTGTATAAATTTTATCTGTTGTTTTGCCTGGCTTTTATTTTTTCAAAAGTGAAGGATGAAAAACAACTTATCGATTAAAAGAAGCAGACAATCGGGTCAGATGTTATAGAAAAATTCGTATCATTATCGATTTAAGTGAAAGCTTTAGAGACAATTTTTGAAGAAATGCATCTGTTGAACCTGTTAACAAATTATTCAGTCAAATGTCATTGTTTATTAACGAAAGCAAAAAAGTATTAAACCTAAAATGTCGAAATCTCCATAAACATCAAATTCGAAGGTACCGAAATAAAACGCCAAAAAATATGATCTAATTATTATACTAATTATGGCAGTTTACTTAAGTAATTCGAGTTTTTAGTCATTTTACTTTCACCACCTGCAAATTTGTCAAGGATTTTATTGCGATCTGACACATAAATTCTAATTCCGTGTGACACCTCACACCTTAAACCAGTTTATCAATTAATAAAAATATAATGTCGTTGGTATTAGAAAATTTTAATTGTTAAGTGTGTATATCTGTATAAAAAAGAAACCAAAAAAATGTGGCGCCAGATTAAAAGATTTTGGTTGAGGCGCCGCTGGATTTCCATTACAAAAGCAACAAGATGGGCCAAATAGATAAGTTTAATTCATATCCTTTCATAACATCGAGTCATGTTCGGTTCGCTGTGAGCTAACTGTCATCTTGTAACATGTTAATAATCGCCACTAAACCGAAGAAAAAACAGACGGTGCACATTTGCTTATGTACCCTGTCATTAGTGTCGCTTCCGAACTCTTTGAAGATGATCGCGATCACCGCTGATTGACTTACTCTAATCATGTGTAAGTGGCGATAACGGGAAGCTGAAACGGCATTAAATTCACCCTTTCAGTCGAGCTGAAAAGTCGCAAAATCTCGACCGACGATCTAGCTAATGAATCAAACAAAAAATTTATTTCTAAGATCATTTGTTACAAAACTGACAAACCGTTTTGTTCACGCATTATGCATTACGTTATGTGTCTTTATTTGGCGCCGGCCAACGACTCCCGGCCAGAACTTCTGCATTTTTTCATTAATAGCCGCATCTCGTTTTGGACCCGGTCGCAAAAATAATAATGCATTTTGCCGGCAACTCTTGGGATTCCTCGCGTCTGTTCTCGAAAAGAATTTATTGAACACTGTTCGAGGTTTAATTCGTGGCGAGCGTTTCCCATGCTCGTCCCATCAAAGTGAACAGCTCGGCTTGCATAAATTGTTTTTGTCGGAGCTTATGGTGATATGGTGACAAGCCAACTGCTTTCAAAGACGGTGCTTTCGTGGGAGCACCTATCTGGCATATCCGGTGACCTCTGCCACACCGAAAACTGAATAGTGTCGGCTTATGACGCCGATGAAAAGATTGATGTCCGATCAATCTGCTCTGGTGTGATCGATTAAAATTTCTTGTGTCAACCTAACTTCCGTGATGACACACTTTGCCAAAGTTTTTGCGACTTCTTAAAAAAAATTTGATTGAGAGGAAACGTCACCGAGAAAAATGTTATGAGATGAAAATTTCAAAAGAAGGATTGAACGCGAAGACATTTATTTTGCATGGCAGTAACGTGAGTAACCTGAAAAACGCGAACCCGTGGGGAGATCGTCCCATTAAAAATAATTACCCGGCATAAAAAGCGTTTATGTGCAATTTTATTACAATTATATTGACCAACAAAAATTAATTTATATGACATTAAACCCCCGAGTTAATTTCGTATTCGATGAAACGGCGCTATTTTAAACATCAAACGACTAATCATGGACCTACATTGCAGTCGGCGAATATGCATATGTATTCAATCCTTTAATTTATTCTTCGGCCGATGAATTAATAATGCGGTCCAGAAAGCGAAAAAATGTCGAGTGAAGCATTGCACCGGGGATACATCAGATGGTTGAAAAACCGAGCTAGCCCCATTAAAATCACCAACATAACTATCATTTATTCCGAACGTGGGTAACAAGAACTCAAATTAGCATTGACAGCAGCCTACAAATAATTCCATAAACATTAAGAACGAGCTCGGGATCGCTTACATAGCAATTACATGTCAAACAGTGTGGAATTATTGGTGGGAAACTTGGCAACTGGGAAACAAACACGAAAAGAACGACTAAACTCCGGCTGCTAGAAAGGCATTTGGTGCAAGAAGCGGCATTTTGCGCCATTATCTCTACCAGCGATCTTCATGGGTAGCATTGGAATTTATCGGTGATGCATGTGTGGCAGGTCAAGGTAGGTTCTTGGATGCTGCTGCGAAACGAAGGATAAGTTTCAACCTTTTAATCCCAACTTTTAATTGCGTAATGGATACTTAATTAAACTACATTTGGGTTCTTCTCGGATGAACAACTCCGCAAAAGATTAATGAGCCACACAAAATCTTGCCAACACTAACACGGTTAAGATACTCATTTTATTCTTTCATCTTTAATTATTCAAATCCTTTAAGGATATCTATTAATTAAAAGTGGAAACAGTAAAGTGCAACTTGTTGCACATTTTCCCTGATCGCCTATAGATAACACCAATAATAATTCTTTCCTAATCATTATTAATTCTTAAGTTTTAATATTAACCATGAATTTAATATGATCTTCTCTCTTGAACCATTTCAAAAAAAATTAACCAACAGGATTTCAATCGTGTCCAGTTCAGCTAAATTAAAACAAAAATTTGTAAATTGGGGAGCGAGTTTACCAAATTATTTCGTGATAAAAATGTTGCGAAAAGTACAATGTGTAATAATTAAATGAAATAAGGTGTAATAATTAAATAAAATAATAAATTATGTTTCCTTCGTTTTCTGGCCCTTGCTTGGACATCGTCCATATCGGATCGCCCTTTCTTTGATTGAAACGTTTGCAGAGGATGATTTATGGCATTTTATTCGCGACATTTGCAACATTCCCTCGGATCCAGATTCGAACCGTACCCTGTCAGTTTAACCGTCGATGCAAAAAACGCGCTTTTCACTTTTCACGCTCGATATTTTCGTAATCTGTTTACCTAAGATCCAAGTCGTTTCACCACTTATTCCGGTTATCTATTCGGAACCTTTCGAACACATATCTGTTTGAGAATAAATAAAAAAATAAATTTTGGGAACTATTCAAAGAGTCCTTCTTCGTGGGATATCCTGGGAAAATAATTTATGTGGGACGGTTTCCGCCTCCCTGCTCGACGCTACAAAAGTCATTTTTTACGGGGCAAGGTCTCGCTTCCGGAACGAGATTAATTACGATTTGAATAAGGATAATGTGGACAAATGAGATGGTTGCCGGTGGATGTGGGTGCGGATACGCATTAAGCACTGCAGGAATTAAAGGATTCTTGATTCAACACGCACTGACGCTTTCCAGAGGATCGCGCTGTGTAATGTCCTAGTCACACAGTTCCACCCTATTCAGGACTACTAAGTGGGATTAAATGTCTGTTATCTAGGTGGAGGACTAGTTTGTCCAGTGTATTTAAGGTAACACTACAGATTAGTTGTTACATTGGGAGATGCACCCTTTTCAGACGAGTAAATTATCTTCCTTGTTAAAAACGTTCCGTTGAGGCAGCGTACAAATGTATTATCTGAATAAAAATTCTATTGTAATACAAAGAAGTTTACAACCAAATAATTTTGTTTTTATTAACTTGTTCCAAAAGATCCTGCAAAAATAGCGATAATAAGAAAATGTTTTCAAGATGTGAAAATCTGTTAAAAAATCTCCAAAGTTAAAACTCTGTTTAATACTAGAGACAATGTGAAAAATAAGAGAATGAAAAACTTGAATTTGAGCAAGATGATTGTAAAATGTGACTCAAAAGAGAACAACTAAAAAAGGAAACTGGGTATGTGGTTCTAAAAGTTCAGCAATTGCAACGAAGCACCGAAGTTTAGTTAACTGTAACAGTAGAGAGGTTGTTAGAAGCGGATGTAGATGTCGCCGCTCTGCAGTTTCCTGCAGAACTCTCAAATATTGATTTTGTTGAAACATCTACATTACAGGTCTCGGCACACAAAATAGATACAAATTGCTATCACAACAGTCGTATACATTAATTATGGACTAAACAATAAGTTAGTCATGACATTTAATTATGTTGCATTAATTAGATGCACATTTCTCGAGGTGCGACTTTTATCCCACAGATGGCGCTTTATTATTTGTATGTGTATAAATAAATAATTACTATCTTTCATATCTAAACAACAACTAAATAAAGCTTGAAATAAAATTCACAGATAAGGTATCGAAACAACCGTAGTAGTGTTTTCTATACGATTATTAACAGGTCCATTTTTAATACCTGCAAACGAGTGCATGTTAAACAAATGTATATTCTTTGTAAAAATTTGAATGTTTAAAATTAAATCTTAATGTTAGGACGGTATAAATAGATCAGGTAAATAAAAGTGTGTTGTGTTCCACACATCCCTATTAAACAATCCGTGATTTATTAAATTTAGACCCGAGTTTTGGGCGGTCCTGATTTATGACAGACAGAAATAAATATCACTAAGTTTAATGGAGATGGGTCCAGGAAAAGCTCCATTGTTTTATGGTCGTTTGTAATTTATCGTCTATGAGAGACGTTGTTCTCTTAAAATCAAAAGGGATATGGTCGTAATTGTAAAATATTACTTTTTGCAGTCATTACAAATATATTTAGAAACAATTTATTTCGTGGCCCTCGAGACGTCCCAGAAACATACAAATTAATCTGAATTTGTAAATACGGAAAATAAATGAATTGGAAAACCCTGGTTGCCTCTTCTATCATTCAGATTTAAGCCTTCCTAAGCACCCAATAAATCAAACAAAGTGTTACTCCAAAAATATCATCTCAAATCGTCAACACGCACTCCTTGGCCGAATTATGGAGGGCATTATTAAAAAGAACGTTGTCATAATTGGAGACGGTTACGTGGGAAAAACGAGCATTTTGAACAGCATAAAACAACAAAAATTCGAAGAGCAAATTCCAAACTTGTGAGTGCATCACGGTGATGTTTTCATTTTTGATCGCGACGAATTTTCAGGTACGACGATTTTGAATACACTCAGACGATCGGTGACAAACAATTCAAAGTCAAATTCATAGACACAGCAGGTCAGGAAGAGTTCGCCATGATAAGGGCATTTTCTTATAAAGACGTAAAGTTTCCGAGACCATAATTCTAACTTATTGGTTTGAATGACAGTTAATTTTCAGGCAGACCTATTTCTATTGTGTTTCGCAGTTGATGATCGAGTTTCATTCGAAAACATGGAAACTAAATGGATTTCAGACTTGAAAGACTACAGTGACGTGCCGATCATCCTTCTAGGCAAGATAGTTGATCGATAACAAATTGAAATAATTACTGACTGGAAATTTTTAGGAACTAAATCGGATCTGCGACGGACTAACCGCAACTGCATCAACAAAGACGAAATTGTTAAATTTCAAAAGAAAATTAACGCCTTATTTTATGCCGAATGTTCGGCAAAAACCCTGTCAGGAATCGACGATTTGAAAAAAAGGATTCTAAAATTTTTCAGCAAGGAGCGGTCATGTACAATTCAGTGATTCACGTGTTAGTAGAATTGTTATCAAAATTGGCTGTGTTAGAATTTAAAATATGTATAGTCCTTACTACAAGATAACTTACAAATAAAACTAGTCGATGAGAATAATTCTAATTTTTATCAGGTGTTGTGCAACGAAAATTTATCCACCTTGTCGCGTACCTTCTTATCTTATCTGAGAGATTTAAAACAAACTATTGAGGTGGCAGCCAGTCGAATTCACGAACAAATATTTTGTGTGCTTTCCGGTATTTTACTCGACAATCTGTGATCATAATTTTCCTCTTTACATATTTACTAATGTTGCACTCGGGGTTTCATTACGGTGTTAGCTAAAGAAAACGGTAAGCAAGTGAGAATTTTTTTATCGAAGTTCGTATCGTTGGCAGTTTATCGGCAAAGTTGTTATCTAACTTTAGCATGCAAAAATAAACAAATGTGATAGGATTAAGCTGCAAAAAATACAGTTCACAATCACGCTTCATTTAGGTATCTCGTTTTAACGACTTCAGGAGAAAATGAATGGAAAATCATGTGACAAAATAAATATGTATTTTATATGATGAGGTGGATACACTTTTAATCTAATCTATAAGATTTGAGTTCCTATCTAGAAACACTGATGTCAATACAATAGCAATAATTTTTTTTAACTTTGAATTTATTATCGTCGACAAAATATGTTCACTTGTTCGTTTTAGACTTTTCACTCTTGTTTCGTATTTATATTGAATAGTTTTAGTTTGAAATGAAAACGATCAGAATAACGGTGGTGGGTGACGGTGGCGCTGGTAAAACCTGCATGTTAATAGTTTACAAAGACAGAAAGTTCGATGAAAGATACATCCCCACAGTGTAAGTCAAAAACCTCCTCTCAATTTCGCTTTCAACACCTCATCTTCGTACAGATTTGACGTTTACTCAATGACCGTACCGATAAACCAGAAAAACCACACTGTTATTTTACAAGACACGGCTGGTCAAGAAGAATTTGACAAGTTACGTCAACTGGCGTACAAAGAAGTAAATCACATCAAATAATTCCTTGCTATTCTTACCGCTAATCCCAGATTTGTTTCAGACTGACGTTTTTGTATTGTGCTATTCAGTAGATGATGTTAACTCTTGGGACAACGTGAAAGAAAAATGGGCCCCGGAACTGAAAAGATGTTGTCCTAGAGCGAAACTGATATTAGCTGGTATGTGTTCGGATTACGAGCGAGTAAATATTTGAATATTTTTTTTCAGGAACGAAAAGCGATCTTGTTTCCAAAAGAGTGGTGAGCGAAAAAGACGGTACTAGATTGGCTAAACAGATAAAGGCGGACGGATTTATTGAAAATTCGGCGAAATTAGGAAAAAATATTGACGAGACTATTTGTTTAGCAATTACGGTCTACATGAACAGCATCACTAAAAGAGACAGCAGCAGCAGTTGCGCACTAATCTAAAATAATTATATCTGATGTGATAATTAAATATTTTTGTATCTGTGGTAATCCAATGAAGATTTATTTTACAGATTTTTTTTTTCAAAAATGTATATGCCCTTAATATAGTTCGTCGCGTGAATCTGCCAGTATTATCAAAATCAACTTGACAGTCCTTCTGATTTCACTGTTATGAATAGCTCAAACTGTTTGCTTCGAATCAATAATTACTAATTATGTATGTTGATACGGTAAACACCACCAAACTGAAGTTTTAGTACAGTTGAAACAATACATTTCATTTAATATGGAAACTCTGGAACGACAGTTACGAGAGTTAAATTTGATGACAAAATAAAAATCTACACTACAAAAAAATGCACAGTCTGTATAAATAGTGTTATAATTTTTAGAATACAACAGATCTCGGATTTTCGCTTTCGTTGTATTTTTATGTGTCCTCTCAATGTCTTTACAACCTAACAGCCATAAAGATACAGTAAAGTTAATATGCCTTTCTGTCTCTGACATTCAAATAATTACAGTGCCAAGGTTTAGTGAGGTTTTAAAACCGGAAGTTTAATTTTCTCCTACCGAACTGATTTGAGATGAAAAGGGATCAAATATTTGGATTGGCCTAACACAACAGACCACTTTCAGTAGCGAGCAACTCGAGATACATATTTACAAAATATATATTTGCAGTAAAAAATGTCTCATATCATCCTTTGTGTGTGCACTTATAAATAATTATGTTGCAATTTTTGTCCGTTGACATTTAAGTCGTAATCAGCTTTATTATAATTGGTTAACACAACGACTCCACGAAAATGAGTTTGTTGGATTAGCGTGTATTTCACCACAAAGTTCATATTTTTGCATTATCGTAGTAAATTCGGATTTATCGCGCTAATCCTAAACACATAAATTAGTCCCTTGTTGTGTTTCGCAAACATAACAGGTGACACTTCGATAAAAACTACTTCATTTGGACCAGCGAAAGCTATTTACCGACACTCCTACTGTTGACTCTTGGTTACTTCAACAACAAAGATATTGACGATCTGATCGACAACTCTACTGTTACATCGGGCCAGTCTGCAGAGTAAAAACACAAACAACGCAAAAATTGAGGTTAGATTTGAATACTGTGGTGCGTTCGCAATCGACCTTTCTACGCCTACTTGAAGATACAAAATGAACACATTGACGAATAATGATTGAATAGTTGTGACTGCCTTCGTTTGGGAATAAAAAAACCAACATAAAATAGAGAGGTATTAAAAGTATCTATCTCAAAAGGAAGTTTATAAAATTTATCGGGCCGGAAGTTGGAGTTTGTGCTGTAAAAAGCAATGGAACTCTCGATTGAACTGTGGTAAGTATTCGAATCCGGTTCGCTCAATGTGTATCTCTTATCACTTGGACAAGATCGAATTGTGAAAATCAAACGTACGTGTCGACCGTAAATTTAGAACAGGATTCCTCGATAACACGCATATCAAGTTTGGTTAAGTTCAATTTGTGCACTAAACAAATGTAGTTGGAATCTATACGTGTAACATAAAGTAAAGTAAATTTATTCGTGGTAGAGGTTTTACGTGTTTACACACGGCAAAATGAAGCCAAATAAAAATTAAAATAAATACACAAAGTGAATTTATATCGTCGATTTTTCGCAAATATCCTGAAAGAGGTCACTTTGTATTTCTAAATTGTTATGTTCTGGCATAGATTATACTATTCCATTTCTTCCAGTGGCGGCGCAATGGAGGGCAACTCAAAGAGTTTAAATGGCAACAGAGATCAAATATTTTTTAAAGGATTTTTTATCCTGTATGCAATAGTGTAAGTTTTCAGTGCGTCGATTGATTTAGTAAATTCCGTAAATTTTGATGCGAATTAAATTATATCATCAAATTAAATTCTCAAAATGAGTTCCACCAACTTCCTAACCTATATCCAAATTGTATTCAAATTCCTCGAGAACATTATGAATAACCTCTGGTCAAATTCACCGATTTTCGTGTCTAATTCTCGCCCTTAAGTGGTCAATGTAATCGAAATTTATTTCTTTTCTACATATTTTACTTTAATCGGCCGATCTAAAACATGCTTACATCGTCAGACAGAAGATGAAAAATTCTTTAAAAAATAAACATTTGACTTCATGTTGCTAATCTTTGAGTGGCGGTCCTTGTGCCGCCACTGGATGCAATACGCATATATCATCCATGTCAGTTTAGAAATACAAATTGTGCTGTCAAAAACCAACGACCCAAATTTAAGGAACTTCATTTCTTATTTTACACTCGCATTTCTTAATTTTCTTATTAAATATCGTGAGCGGGATGACACAATAAGAATTTTATGCCAAATTAATTATTTCGTGGCTCGGAGTGCTACGAGTATATTATCACTTACAGTACCGTAATTGTGAAATCAGCTACTGGTGAGTTTCTTTTACCACGTGAATAAGACAGCAGTAGAATATAATCTGCGTAAAGTTAACTGGTTTAACATAAAAAAATATCGCAGTTTGAATAGTTTAGATTCGAAGAAAACAAATTACATAAATTGTCACTTTTTACGTACCTTTTTGGCCAACGTGGGCCCTTTGAGAACGTTTTCTGCAAAATAAATCCCAAAACAGATTTATAAAATTTATTATCATTAAATAAAGGAAATTGCTACTACTGAAAACGGACAAATGGAGTATGAGGTTATTGACAAAATAAGAGACCCCAGGAAAACACTCAAAGAAAAAGAACGGCTCGGCAACGTCGATATATTCAAATACACGTCTTAAGAAAGTGTTTTGTAACATTGTGGGAGTTGAAAAATGATCTTCGTTTAGTTAGATGGAAATTTCAGCGAAACCTGTAAAAAGGTTGCTGTGAATTCAGTTTTTAACAAACTGATTGGATTCTTGTCTAAAACGAAAACAAGTACGAGCAAGCACTATTCGGAAAGTGGAAAAATTTGATGAAAAAGTTCAGGATTATGGAGTCTAGCTCAGATTATTATGAGATCAAAGGATTAGAAAAAAATGTAGTTAAAGTGATTAGTCGATGCAGACGGTAAAGACTGTTAGAACAGTGAAATGTAATTTCTTTAAAGTAAATGGGAAAGTTTGTTGGTTGCTACTTGACGGAGAAAATAAAAAAAACAAACTTGCTCTTTCTTTAATCTCAGACAAGATTTTGTAATAAAAAATTTGGTACAAAGCAATTCGTTTCAGTTCTATAATGTCAAGTAAGAATATCGTTGGAGAATAACTCCGACTTAATTTGAAACTTTAAGAATTAAACGTGTTTGATATTTATTGATGTAAGATGTCTGTCGGCAACAATGCCAGTAGTGTGTGTATAAATAGGATATAGGTAAAAAGAGCACTGACATATTTTCGCCGTTCACAAATGGGGTTGCATTTAAATATTCAAATCCAACTGCGATTTATATCTCGCCGGCTGTCCATTTCGGACATGAAAATCTCATATTTCACGGCAAGATCTTTGATAATGCAAAAACTAAACAGCCACTATTTATTGTTTTCGAGGATTTATATACCGGCCGATAAATCAGTTGGCTAGCGACAAATTCGTTGCAACGCTCTGTACAGCGTGAGGAATGCTCGTCCTGCGGGTCAACGATCCCCGCTTTAAATTAACATTTCACCGAATGTCCTTCCTCTTATGGATGGCTTCATGTCTCATCGCCCGTCCGCAATATTTAGGGACGGGACACGGCCACATCCTTGTTGCAGGAATTGCCGTACATCACGTTCCTGCTCCGCGTTCTCCCGCTGCAGCTTATATTGGGAAAGTGCACTGTTTCAAACCTTGCCACATACGTTACATTGAATTTATTCATTTAATCTTGCCGCGCTCATAGAATTTTTATTAGTCCGGTGCTTAGGAAGAACTAATAAAACAGCAACGCCGTCTTTAAAACGCCACTTCTTTGTCCGAACGCAGACACTTTTTTCAAATGGTAATCAAGTTTCATGCAGCACACCAGGATCCAGTTTGATTGTCCACACTTTAGAACGTCACAAATTAACCTTATCTTGGATTTAATGAAACTTTAAACTTGCATGAATCTGACCTGAAGGATACTTACTCGACACAGTTGCATAATTCAGAAAGCATTCGTTTACACACCGAGCAACAAACAAAATACAACGAGACTTTTAGAATAAATTAATTTAACTTTCCGTTTGTATTGGAAGCTATTCATATCTTTTCATAATGAGCACCAGTTGTTTTATTTCTGCAGTTAGCAAACTATCAATCCGTAAAAATTCTCTTGTTAAGATATTTCCAGGTTAATTGGCTTCAACATTGCGAGTGAGCCATTTTCAGCAGCGAATTTATCTACGATATAATTTTGTCCTGTAGGGATGCAACGAATATGCTTTGGACTGAATTCACAAAATGCAAAACGTGACATTAAGCTGAAATCCCAGATATCCTCGTGATCTTTATTGAATTTAAACTTTGCACATGTTGGAACAGAAATTCTGCATTGTAATCGCAATAACCACTCTCTGGAGTTACTAATTTTACTCAGAGGTACGTCTGTCGACAAAAAACACACCGAAAAAATAAAAAACGCAATTAAGAATCAACAGTACTGTAATCTCTTCGTATTAAGTGTGAACCCACGCCCTTCTCGTTTCTTGTCTGAATTTTTTCCATTGTTACAGTAATATTGCCGTTTCTCGTCGGTGAATCCCACGTTTCCGGCTTTTTAACCGTTGATTAATCGATGGTGACACAGATATTAAATTGGAAGTAGAAATCTTTGTCGTCGGCTGCAGTTAAAGCAATGACAGAGCAATTGGGGCTTAGTGCTCTCCTCCTGAGATCTCGGATCTTCCGGGGAAGTTTTACTGCCGTGGCTTACTCGGTCACTGAGCGGCGCGAACAAAATAGAACAAACCTGAAACTTTTCACGCGAACTTATAACGAATGAGGGAAGAATAACATCGCAAACTTCCCATATGCATGTATAGGTAAGCGAGATTAAGGGAAATTTATTGCTAATAACGGTAAGATTCTAGTTTAATGGATCCGGTACAATCGGTTACGGAGGAATTTCTGTTTTCTTGCGAAACTGTTCGCTCGATTTGGTTATTTTCAATTAAGAATGACCTCGATTTTTAGGAAACTGAATTTCACGAGAAATTTACCGTGATGCGGAAATTTATCGCATCTCCTAGGCAAGGTCGCAGGAATTGATTAAATTATGTAACTATCGATACTTACCTGGAACAATTTACAATGCAAATTAGAATTTATCTTACACAGTAAAATACCACAAAGAAGCCATCAATGTCATGAACAAATTTCATTCCACCCTATTTGAAATAAACCTAAGGTCTTCAGCAACCTGAGTGCTGAAGGTGCGCTGTAACCTAATAGGGACAACTAGCTATTAATCAATTTCCCTTTCTATAAGATAAATGTTTAATTAAATTATTAGGAGACCTAACGAATCCCTACACTATCGATCGCACCTCCTGCTAATATTTATTTTACACGGCGGAATTAGTTCAACGATTCAATTAAACCTAACATCATAATTTTTCACGAATTAAATTGATTCAATTTTAGAGAATTGCCGATTTTGCAGGGTTTCGAATAATCGAACCGGGATAAATTGTGGCGACAGTCCAATTACTACAGTTTGTCCAGTTTTTAAAACGCTTCGATTTTTGCAAGTTTGTTAAAATCAAACATGTGGACTAGGTCGTTATCTAGCAAATGGAAAATCCTCTGTGGTGCATCACACAACATAATTTTTCCGATTCACGTTTCACGCTGGACGTTGCGCTGAATAATAAATATTTACATGCAAACCGACAAATTATCTGGGTCGTACCTTCTAGGGAGTAATTTGCCACTTTTTCCGTTGCCAGAGAAAAATCGGTGACGTTTCCGGATTATCCGCGAGGGTGAAAAGTAATATATTGTTAATAAAAATTAAAATTGGAAGACAAAGATTGATGCTGCCGTTTAATATATAAAATGAGGCTAAAATGCCGAGATTGAAAAAAATTAATGGCAATAATTTAGCTCTGCATATAATGACGATGGCTTTTCACAGGAACAAGCAAAAACGACTACAGCAGAAATGCTAAACAGGGACTATTCCACTTCGCTTCTATTCTCTTTATTATTTAGAAAATTTGCATAAGGTGGGTGTTACGTACTCAAGGCGAAGTATTTATTTGCAACAAAAAATTCTGGTATTTGATAAAACCTTTCGGCACCTTTAAACGAAAACACGAGTGAATTGAATTAAGAATTTTCCTCGTAATTACGCATTAGTATTAAGTCGTTAACGTTATTAACGATACTAAAAGAGTGAGCCGGGATTATTTAATATAAACATAATATCGTTAGAGCGAAATTACATTAATGAAGTTGGAAAGTAAAGGAGCGGCTAACAAGAAGTTCAGATCAAAACTGTGTAGTTAAAGTATTTATAAGATACATTGGAAGGATGTTTGAGAAGTTTTTGCAACTTCTTCGAGTGACTGAGGCATGTAGTACGTTCAGAATTAGATATCATTTCCTGGGTCCGAAAGCTACAAATTCTCCATAATTTAGTTGCCATTCTCGATATGTCAAAGGATGTTTATCTGTGACAGAAATATAGAAATGTGTTTAGATTAAAATAAACTGACTCTTTGATCTTCACATAGCTTCTTAATTTTGATGCTGAGCGATTTATCACCACATTTTTCTATTATTGATTTATCAGAACTTAACGTTCACAATAATCCAGTGAGATGTTAGCTTTTTTTCTTCTTTTTTTATCCTGCAACAAAGCATGTCAAGGCAAATCGTCAAATCAGACTAAATAAGGTTTTTTCCCCTGAGGGGCTCGAGGGTCATATTGTATATCAGAAACAAAGTTCGCCGCTCAAATAATAGATAACGAAAGCAACTTCTAGGTAAGTCTCGAGTTGGAGCTTTCTACAATGTAACATCGACAACTAATCGACACCATCGAAATATTGCATTCGATATTAAAGATGATAATAAAAAAAATAAAAATTACCATAAGATAAATGCCATATCATAAATGTGCTAAAAATGCCATCAAAATTTATTTACCAAACATAATCTTAGATAAATTCTTATTTGGAATGTCATTCTCATAGTCATAACTGTCATTTATTTTAATAAGCGATAAAAAGAAACATTTATGCTTGCATCTTATTTTGTGGCAAGTGACAGTTCTCTAATAACAGATATTTACATAAAAATTGCATGAATAAAGCTACAATGCTGAGTTTTGTTTTTCATAGGTAATTTTGAAGTTTTTATGACGAATAAAAAGTAAATATGTAATATGACATTAGTTACTTTTTTGCCATTAGGTTGGTAGCATCTTCCACGCTGATTACTAGATTATTAAAATTTAAAGCGTCGGTGGCGTCTTCTACGAGTACGATGTCACAACAAATTCTTCCTCTTCACCAATAATTATTTGCAGAACGTTGTTGTTACTCTTACCTTTTTGAATTGTATTCTTATGTGTTTTATAATAAAATTATTTATTATTATTATTATTACTTATGTGTTGATGAGAATTAATGTTAAGTACAATTGGAAATGTGACGAAACGTCCATTTTGTTTTGCGAATTGACGTTTCCGTCTGTCTACGTCATTAAGTGCCAACCTTACAATGCAATTTCCCCTAGTTTCTGCTATAAAAAACACGGCTTGCGAGAAATCAGATTTCCCACACTCCGAGAATAACCGATTTTGAGGTTATGAGTAGAAAAATTAAATTTCCCTCTATGCGATTGTGGTGGATGCGCCGGTCAAATTTACACTTGCTGCTCATATTTCCAAACTGATTGTGTAATTTTTCTCAGCAGATGTCTTCTCTTTAGACCAATTATGATTATTACGACGTCGTTGAGCAAATAAGGGTGGAAACATATAAAACTAGTTACCCTGACAGCCACCTTGTGTATCGTACAAGTTTCAAAGAGCTCTCACTAAGTTAATTTGGTAAATTTTACACCGACTCGTGTTGTCTTAATTATCTCATCATGGCGTCAAATCAGCAGCAACCCTTTAAGCTGGAATTAATCAAATTAACTACTTTCCTATATAACTTTACGCGAAGAAACCAGTTTAATTTTAGCGCGACAACTTCTGAATCAATGCAAATAACTCAAACCTGATTCTACGAATTGATAGCACTAATTAAAGCGAACAGTTCAGTTAATTTGACCGCAGATATCTCTTATCATATGCGAGATCGTGATGCCGGTCACGTTATCCTGGGCACCCTGTATAATGAGCAACCGAGAGGATGTGGTATTGGAAAATTGGCGAAAAAGGCCGGACGGAACGAGACCAAACATACCACGAGAGAAACACAATTCAGATAACTTTCAATCTCTTTTATCATTTCTGATGATTAACCCTTTCCCAAAATATATTTATTAGTGGTCTGCGATTGGTCAAAACATTGTTAGTTCTACAGACTAGTTTGTTTTTAAATGACGCACTTACTGCTTTCGAGGGCAACTATTAAATTTAATTGGTGCATTCGAGTTCTAAAGTGTAGATAATTCAGTCTCGAGAGAGCAAATGAGAATGTTTGAATTAAATCGTGTACAAGAATTTTTAATTTTCGCTTAATTGTCGTAAAACAACCCGATTCGACCGACTGCTCGCCTGATTTCATCTCCGATACCCCGCTGCGATAGATAAATTCATTTGGATTCCACCACCATTGCGTCAACTTACTTTCCATACGAATTGTTCATATTTCTATTGTCCTTTTTCCCGTCTGCAAGCTGACTCTTTCACACCTCAACCCGAAAAAACTTCCAATAAAACCTCAACAAAAGCAATTTCCGATAGCTGGCAGTGCATCCACCGATAGACGAAGTTCAATTGTGATATTAGCAAGAGGCGAGCGCACGCTCCCCTCTTACATTCGCTGCAAATTACACAAAAACTCACCTGCGAAATGCACAGCCTCCACTTTGAACTTCTCCGATCCTGGGAGAATAAGTTGCGAACAAGACAGTTGCACCCCGTGGTTCAACACATGCACCAGCACTGAACACACCACCACAACCCACCCCCAGCCGCCTTCCAGATAGTAATGTCTTCGCAACGTCGTAGTCTTCCTCGCGTCCAGGGGCAACTCTGGGGGTTCTTTGGGGGCGCCTCCGTTCGAGTGTATGGGACATCGGTTCTGTTTAGTTTCGGTGTAGATGAAGTCCCAGTTGTCGACTTTGATGCTGGGGCGGCGGCCGACACCGTGGCACTCGTTCTCGTGGATGTTCTCCTCGATGCGAGTCAAGGCTAAGACGTGGAATTTCTCCAGGTCGGCTGCGAGAGGATCGTCTTGGCGGGGCACGCACTTTCCTGCAACATGAAAGGGGTTGACGTTCGGTTCGGAGGATTGGGCGTGGGTTTGTTTGGCGGAGCTGTATGAAGAATGTGGGAGGATGACATGTAAAACATATGAAAGTGTTTTTGGAAAAGTTTCCAAAGCTGACAGCTTGATAAATGAGTCGGTCTAATAAAATTTTGATCACTGGGGAAATATTTGGCTTAGTTGGATTTTTTTTTTTTGATTAAATTGGCCAAGCACAATCTGATTGCCTTATCTAAAACATCTGCAAATCAGACAAATTTTAATTAAAAATTCTCTGTCGTTGCCAATTATTTTAATAAAAACTCTAATCAACGTGAGCAAAACGAGAAGTACATACTTTTAATTTTATTAGTAGATCAATTTATGTTAATTTTTATTACCGATGCTTTCTGCATTCTTTTTAATAATGGGTTATATTTTAGACAGATTTGTTTATTTTATTATTTATTTACTCTTGTTTTAGCCGACTTAGCTGTTACAAAAGAGATAACTTTTGCTTATCATAACTGACTTAATATCACAATGCATATTTTACGGATGCCGCATCAAATTTCATCTGAATAAATATGGTAAATAAACGGAATTTACGAAATTTGCTAACACAGATTATGGAATCTTAAGTCCTTTACGATGCAACTGGGATTCTCAAGAAATGCACATGATGAAATAACTGACCTATTTTCTCACCCAGTTTCCGAACATAACAAATAATTCAACGATTTATGTCTTACTCGTAGCTACACAACAGTTGGTCACTCCTTGGGTCTACGTAATCCCTGCAGAAGGATTAAGAAATAGAAGACTCGTGTGCAAAACAGACCTACACTAACTTTTTTGAAAAATTTTCTATTAATTTCTTAATTTATTTGCGGTAAATAGTACCTTTACAAATTCCTATAAAGTTACGACTTTTGTCACTTTTTTACGTTGATTTAAATCGGGTTTCTTGAGTAAATTGCGGTCTCGGGAGGCATAACTTTAGGAAAATAACCAAGTTCCAAGTTGCCACTATCTGTGTAAGATGAACACGCTGAAAATGTGTGTTACAAGAATGATAATGGTCCATATTAACATCTCTTTATGTAAATGGGTTTTTATCTAAAGCTAAAGAAGTGAGAAAAGTGGTTGAATGCACTTGTCCCAAAATATATTGAGTTGTTAAGTGACCGAAGTAAAAATTAATTTACTGTTATTCAGTTATTTATTACTGGAGGTGACATAATCACACCCCTAGTATGAAGGGGTCGACAATCAAGGAATACCTAAAAGTGAGTCACACGAAGTCAAGATTTCATCATATAATTTGAATGTAAATGCAAACGTTTCAAAAAAAACACTATTATGTTAATGAGAAAAAATCTAACCTCAAATTGGTTGGCGCCTTAAAATAAAATCAAGTAAGTTAAAAGCCACCGTGCGTGCCAATAGAAAGTAAATTACTCACAAAAAAAAACAAAAATTGATAAGATAACTACCTTCTACTATCACTGCTTTTAAATTCTAATTTTGCGCTTCTGTCAACAATAGAAGTATGTAGTACGACATTTGGCCGCAGATGGCGACACCTAAATAAACAAATCAGAGAAACAAATTATTGTTTTGAAAGCATTCATTATGTAACTATAAATAAAATATAAATAAATGCTGAAAGGTGCCTTGATGAGATAATGAAATATCATCATTATTATCTCTCACAATCTGGTGTAAATTTAAGAAAATTGAATGGTGTAAGTTGTGTTTTGAGGGCAAATCTGTGAGTGTAAAATAATTAAATAAAAACGTCAATTTTTACCAAATTTTACAAAATAAAGTGTTGTAAGATGTGTTTACGGGACACAAATCTATCAAAGTGTCAAATACCTACAAAAATTGCTGGAATATCCCTAGGGACAAAGGGCAAAACTAAGTGCTATAAACCATGTAAATCTGCCAACCTCATTTTTTTTTGGGTGGACAGATGGTAATGAACTTGTTTTTCATTTTTCCAGTGTTGTTACGACTTTAGCATAGGTTTTGAACAGTTTGACTATTACACATTATAGAACCGATGAGATTTAAATGGTTTCATCCGTCTTTTATATTTAAATATTCCATTTCTATCAAAGATAATTGAGTTTAGATCTAAGCTAGGGTACCATTTTTATATAACAGATAACTTTTATCCGGTTCTGAAAGTGGCAATAGTTCACAGTCAACAATAAAAAATATATAGCTGTTGCGGTTTCTGCTTTTAATAATCCTCTCATTAATTCAATCTGGCTGCACGTGTTGCTAGATTTTTGTAAAAACAAAACCGAAAGCTGGAATCGATTGCAAAGCTCGCATTACTTTGCTCCGAGGTGTCACATACATCTACACAGTTGAAATATTAGACGGGCCATGAATAATCATTATTAAAAATTCAAAAACAACTTTTGTTTCAAATTACCAATAACCCCAACACAGAATTGGTAGTAAAATTCAACAAGAAGGTATAAAAGGCTGATGTGTCTTTAAGTGATATTCTTCGATCAATACCCCCATAAAAAACGTGATTTATAATACTTTGCTGAATATATTACTTCAGTTTTATTTTCTCGCATAATCTATTTTGAATCGGAAGTCTTTTGATATATGTTTAGAAAAAAAAAAGTGAATCCATTACAATGTTTTGCAAACTAGCTCCATAGTGAGCCGGTATTTGAAATTTGAACCGTCGTGGGCTTGACAACTCAATTTGTTTGTTGGGGCGTATCATTTTCGGCAATTTATTCCTCGAGGATCTATCCCATTGATCTAGCGGAAATGTATTTTTTGTGATTTTGATGGTATTTATGGATCGTTTCTAAAAATGGCAACTGAGACCATCGCAAGTTTCTTGTAGATGTAATCGTAAAATCGTGGAAATCGCGACAGAAAAATCGCTGCCCGGTCAGTAGTTTTTTATACCTAGGTCACGCATTCTCAGCGATGATTTATGTCAGAAGTACAATTTCGACAAGGCGATTATGGCCTATTTTATTATTTTATCACTCGTGATGGTTCCGTCGTTCAATAAAACTGTCAACAAATCCGAAACTGCCAACAGAACTAGAAGGAAAGAAACGTTATCATCTTAAAAGGGATGTTTCAGATTTGCCCACATAAAATTATAAATTTAGCAATTTACATATTAGTCGCAATTTTATATTGAGTCAAGAATTGCTAATTTAATAAAACCGGGCATTATTAAAGCGGCGCAAAGTTTTTGCGGGCACGCTACTTTGCAACTTTCGACAAGAAGAGCTTTTGTTAAGCTTCACAGTTTTTGCGTGTTGTAAAAATGATTTTTTGTCCGTCTTGAACAACTTTATTTAATACTTCGCACGGCTCACTCGTTAAGAAGCATCTTTTGTAAAAATCAATAAACTTATTTCCACAAACAAAAGAAAATTTCCCTCTTTTCATAAACATTATTAATGATTCAGCCAACAGAAGAAGCTTCATAATTACGAGATAAAATTGGCCAGAGCCTCTCGATGACGCGAATCCGAAACGGAGACCCTTCTTTGATCCAAACCTAATATAAATTGAAAAGAGATTGATTTAGACATACTGACCCTGCTCCTCGTGATGTTCAAGGTCGTATTCCGTATCCTGTTCCAATATGGTGGAGACCGTGTCAGTCCTGATGGTGGTTCTGATAGTGTGGCCCGACATCTTGGTGAACAGTTCTAAATGGTTCCTCGATAAGGGATAAACAACCCCGTTCTCCACATCCCTCTCGGGTACGTTAGCTTCTGGCACAGTGCGGTCATTATTGTCGACAACAAGATTCGAATCTTCATATCCAGGCTGAAACTTGAAGGAGCACGTACGAACACGAACGCAAAGATTTCAATCAATCAAACTAATTAATACCATCTGGAAAATGATGTATAATCGGAAAATTAAATGTATTGATATTTTTCGGATAATAAAAAAAATCTGGCCGCATACATTTCCTGGATATCGGATATGGTCGGAACAAGAATTCTGAATAAGTAATAAATCAAAACTGAATAAAAAACATTTTTTTAATATTCTCGTCGGTTGGAATCTTCAAATCATTTGTTTCAAGTTACGGTCTCGTCAGAAGTTGCTTTGGTGAATTCACAAGCGAAAAAAATTCTTCGATTAAATTTTGGGTATATTTTTGACAATTGTCTTTCAATCACCTGTATTTCCGGTCCGTTTCCGGTCAGAGTGCTGTAGGTCCTTCCGTGGGGGTCCACCCGGAGTTGAACAACGGCCAGCGTGCTCACCGGCCACGTTTTGCTGTGATTCAAAGTCATATTGGAGCCGTTGTGTCATGTCTTCGGCGAGGTTTTTATCACGTATCCGGAATTCGATGCTTCAGCTATTAGATTCCCTTTGATCGAACATCGAACGGCGTCATTTTTCATTTCTCAATTTAGTTTTTATCGCCTCCCGTGGAGTTTGTATTAAGTGTTGAACGCTAGTTGCAATTTTATTTTTGTTTTATTTCCAACATGAAGTCGGCCAGCTCCGGTGTTAAGTGTGATGAATCGCTCAAGGGTTGTGTTTTCGAGACCGCTCTCCTGTGTGCTTCCCCACTTCCATGTCTCACCGACTGTTGATTTAAATAGCGCGAAGTTTTGCACACAACAACAATGGACTATTCACGAAGAATCGCCGCCTTCATCTTTCACCTGTTTGTTAAGTCTGAAATCAGAAACAAGGTGTGAGCCACGTGCGCAGAATGCACTCCTGCAAGAGAAATGAGCGCACCGGTTGTTGGGAAATCGCACAGAAGAGACTCTTTGTACTCTCGTTTATCCAGCAATTACTTAATTGTTTAGTGGGCGAGCAATCCACCGATTCGCCCTCTAACAGAAGCCCATCAGAATGCTTCCATAAATTAAATTAAACGGTGGAAGCCTTAAAGTGGCCAATAAAAATTTTCAGCACAAGTTACAGGAACACTTAATGACACCTCTGTGAAATCTCGAGAGCCCCAAAGTCTAGTTCCAGCGATATTGTATTAATGGGAGTATCAGAATTACTCCGACTCATAATTGCTCGTGTATCACGTATTCAACTTAGTTGAAAGTTTAATCCCTCATTGTCCTTAATTCTACGACTTTGTCGCTCACGATGCATCAGTGGTTTTTGTTTCCTTTAATTTATGCATGTTCTCGGAGCTTTACAACTTAAGCTTTCCGCCAATAAGAAACTGGTACAGAAAGAAACGGTTACGTTTCTTTGAAAACATCTTCCATTAAATAAATTGTAACAGTGTAATTGGTAAATCAGGGTGATTTAAACGTTTTTAATGGTAGGTAATAAAAAGAGATGTTCCTTAAACGTGTAACCCTTTTGCCAATTCGCCCCCAGTAAACATTCGCAAAGGGTTGATCGAGGCGTTATCGATTGTGCGGTGGTTTCGTCGCAATTTTTAATGTTTTCACGAGAATAGAATCGCAGGATCTCACCCATCCAATTTACCTTCACGTATCTAAAATTGCTCTGTGTATGTAAATGTTACCATCAAATGTAAATGAAACAAGTGAATGCACGGATGTTGCGAAAGGGGTCGTAAAATTTCGACAGGCTCGATTGTGCTTGTGAAAAATTCTTGGTGGCGATTGTTTACTTACAATTTAAAAAAGGCAACAAGAGAGATGGTGGTGTCACCGGCAACGATTTTACCACTGCACTCACTACATTAATGTACCGTAAACAAATCGGCCCTCGATCCCTCTTCAGGGCCAACGGCAATTTCCACTTGATTGTGCGGGATTACTGATGACTTCGCTAACAAATTGCCAATTGATTTGCAACTATTTACTTTCTCCAGTCCGGGTTGTAGGTGCCTTGTAAAGGCTTCTCGTTACATATGAAATATACTCGTGCGGAATACGTAAAGAAGGACGTGGTTTGCATTTGAACTTCAACAACGATACAAACAAACTGATGAAATCCAGCTGTTAATTAAGACGTCCGCGGAGAGAGCCGTCGCATAACTTTGGAATGACTTCTTGGACAAAATGTGATGAAGGTGAGAGGCGCTGCTAGAACAAAGTAAACAGCGCGACCCCGCAAGCGAGGGTTGTTGTACTAGCTAAAGACGAAAGATTTGTCTGGTATCAGTTATGGTGGAATATGTGTGTAAATAAGGGTGAACACTAAGACCAAGCATTTTAGGGGTCGGGAACTGACGACGAGTCATAATAATATAAAATAAAACGCCGCCAGCTTCTAAATTTCCATCTGAATTCGCGATGGTAAAAAGGGGCGCAATAACGACAGTCGTCGTAAGTCATCTTCCGGTTAAAAATTCCCTTTAATCCAATTAGTACATCGAAATAGTGCATTTAAGAAAATGTAATTTAATAAGGAAAGTGAAACCTGTTAATCTTCGCCCACCTCTCGATGACATAAAATGATCATTCAACTGACTCTGAGGGTGAGTTAATTTAATTACCCCGATATGAACATTTTCGTGCAATAATGTTCATCTGGCAAATTAACCATACGCTGTTTAATTAATTTTCGACCGAATTCTCGCGCCCATTCCGGTCTTGTCTAAATTATCAATTCCACCCCTGCCGCACGCCACCTTTCAGAGTGTCACTCGACAAATCGGAAAACCTTTTCCAATTTTCCGCAATAACGGTATTTGTTTTTGCGGTCAAAAAGCTTCGACAGTTCACCTTTTCTCTGAGTGTATCACTTTATCTCGTGGAGGCAACTCACATTCAGTTAAGGAAGGTTTGATGATTTTGTTAGGGTTGCAACTCGGCCGTGAGCGTTTCGAAGGGCAACTTGTGTGTATCGTTCGAAAAGGAGCGAAGCGACGAAAGGGAGAGAAAACTGGTCTGAAAGCACTATTACTGGCATCATTAATCAAAGACATAAGCGATCATTTAAGTTAACAAATTGCAAAAAGTGGGTTGAGACCGAAAGTGCGCAAATTAGAGCACCAACAAACAACAGGAAAGGTGGAAATGAAAAGGTAATAACAAAAGGAGATTGCAAAGAGTGTTGAAAAAATGGACAAAGCAGCGGACTTGTAGAGTGCTAACATCGGGGGTGCTTGTGGGGATGGTTATCAGCAAACAAAATCCTCGTTGTTTGTGCGTTTGTGCTCATCTCTTTTCTTTAAATTTTATGTCTTGCCCATAAAATATATTTTTGTGAACATCAAGTCGCAAGAACAGTCAGAATCTCATCATTCCTAAATTGGTGTCGAGATTAAACAAACTGTCCTCAAAGATTTAATCTAAATCATTTCTAGAGGAGACAATGCTGAAAGTTACAAGTGCATGGTGTACTCCATTTTTATTAAATAAACCAGCAATCTCAGTAAGTTTTATGAAGTGTACTTCATCAACTGAAATTTAATTTGTTGAAAATGTCGCCGACTCCATCATTCACTTAAGACTATTTTCCGCTTTAAATCTTACACCCTGTCGCTCAGCTTTGTAGTGTTTTTTTACTTTACTCTCTACAAAGTACCTTATGGAGAACGTTAAATGCTTTAATCATTTATGACAAAAAAATAGCAACGCGATGACACGATCAGGGAATACCTAAATTTGCTTTTCCTACAATTAATTAAAAACAAATTGGATTGGGGACACTTTCGGTCAATCATCTCATCCAGACGAAAACCAATCTTTTATTCTGTTAATGGGCTATTCTGTGTGCGCGCAGATAATAATTTATTCGCCATCTCCTACTTTTTTCTACCGGAACGCCTTCGCAGTTGTCAATACTTTTTGTTTGTTACATAACAAACAACGTCTTTATTTCCATTATCTTGCTTAAAGAAGAAAAATTTTGTACGACTTATTTCTACCGTCAAAATGAACAAATCTTCTTGTTCGGAGAAAGGAAATTGAAAAGATACATTTGACTAGAGCAAGTATTGATCGACTTTTTATTTACTTAGCATTAAGTAGGTATTAAACTTTTCGGAGAGAAACCAAGATAGCAAAATGTTGACATAAGGCCAGACAACGCGGACACAAATAATGTTATCGGACTGTTTGTCTCATCTGCTTTCGAATTTAAACGCCGAAAATAATTAATTAACTAAAGAATGAAGACAAACTGATTTTTAGCACGATGTTTAACCGTATGTGGAAGTTCCAATTACTTTATACAAATATTGTTATCAAGAAAACACCGAACTGTGCTTTTCCACAATTAGAGATTTCACATATTTTGGAGAATTTCATTGAAATTGTCAATAATTGGGAATCAAGCAAAATTGAATCTTAAAGATGTATAGATAAAGTGGAGCAACAATAATATTTTAGGAGTAAATGTATTATTGCAAACAGCAATAGCAATTCCACATTTGAAGATATTTTTTTACATTCATAACTCCACGAATGCGATGGAGCTCGTAAATTCCTATTTTCACTTTGACGGTAATAAATTTTTTGCTTTGTGTCGGAAATTTCCTGCAAGTCTTGATTCTGACAAATTCAAGAACGCTTTCATTAAAACGTCTGAAAAGTCAATTGTTATGGGGTTTAAGCAAAGCGGTGGTTGAAATGAAGTAAATCTGCGACAAATTGCTGCACCCGAATTCATTAGGGAAGAAAATAAATCTGTTGGTATGTAAAACGCTAGTTACTGATCCCGGTGGGAAAATTTATGGTCCTTCCTGATAAAGATTAATCGTGAGGGAGTCCTTGAAATCCTTTATTGTGACTGGGAGTCTTTTGGAGTTTCTTTTAAATGTGTATGGGACGGGGATTAAGAAGCTCCGAAATAAAGGAATTTTGGTACGTTGTGGCACAACATTCCGGAACACCCACCGCAATATTTAATCTTAATTTAGCGAGTCCATGAATATTAATACCTTACATAAATTGTTCAGAGTGTAGAACTCGACTAGGTAAACATCGGAAGGTTAGTTATTCCATTGAAAATAAATCTATTTATAGCTGCGTCGCGTTTAAACAGGACGAAATTAATTGGTGTGTTTTATTTTCCCGGATGCGATGAAGAAATCAGACAGGTCCTTGATAAAAATCGCTGAAAAATGTGAGGCTCGTTTATAACCAAGCCGGCGTGATCCGCCGAATTATTCAGAAATTCGGGAATTTCGTCAACATTAATAAATTATTTGGACGCCCCATCGATTCAATCAGAATCGATTAAACCTGCGAAAACTATAAAATCCCTTTTAACAAGATCTTATCGCAACGCCTAGACAAATTCACCTCTTTTCGAAACTCCCAGTTCCACTTTTAGATAGTTCGAGTGCAAGATTTTATTAAAAGTGCGACGACTGTTCCAAAGAAAACTCTTATCTTAAATTGTGAACTGTAATTTATAAATTGAACTCCTGTTTCGGCCAAACTAATCGTTAACTTTTGCAATTAACCGACGAGTGTTTAACTAAATCACTGCACTTTTTGTAATGGACAAAAAATTCGGGTCCACGACGTTTATAACTATTCGTCTAATTCTGTTAATGGAAAATCAATTTTGGATTATCATCCCACACAATAAAAAATCGCTGGATTTAAACGCTGTGCCCACGCAAAGGATTTAATGGCGTAAGCAAGAAGAAGTAATCGCAGTTTTGCCATTGATAAAACGGCATTTTTTCCGCTCCGCAAATATCTCATTTAAAGAAACACATTAATGCCCATTAGAGTAAAAAAAGTGATTCTCAAGGCAGCAACTTTCCACATTAGGGGAATTAAGCAACTTGAAAGGACCAAACAAAAGTTACTTCAAACTGATACAAAAGCGCTCGCGAAAGATTAACACGGCATTCCCAACATAAAGAAATTACGAGTGTAACCAATTTTAGTTATCCGTTTTGTAAATAGCAACTGAAAGTTGCAATTTTTAATTAATTGTAAACATAGACTACCGTGGACTCTGAAATTTATTCAAGCGTAGGTGTGCGTAAACACTCCTCTCCATTAAGTTTTTAATGAAAAATTTTCATAAACAAAAATACAAACTTTTTTGCAAGCTAAAATTTTTTGTGAAGAAAAAATTAAACAGTCGGCTATTTATTTTAGGTGTTTCGATACTCAAGTAGTCTTTCAATGTAGAGACGTAATATGTTGGGGCCAGCGTGTATCAGTTTGAAAGAAGGAGTCGCTGAAGGGGATAATAACCCTTCGTACTGCAAATAACTGCAAAAAGAAAAGTATCGTCTCTCCATTCAGGATAGTGAGAAAAGCTTGAATTATCTGCTAAGCTGCAGGAATGGCAAACTGATAATAAAGCATTGTGTTCGTAAAATGGCATTTAAATAAATTGAGGCATGACAGGGCGAGTAGTGTGAAGCTTTTATGTCAGGATCTAAGCTGGATGGAATAGATCAATGCACTTGAATGATGTAGACGGAGAATTGTATGGGAGGGAAGGTTTTGTACTTATAATTAATTAGTTCTGTAGGTATGTTAGTAATACAGTTATAGTGTGCCAGGTTTAATATTTATGATTTATGAATTTACAAGGATAAGTTTATGGCCTAGTGCCTGGAAGGCCATTATAAGAATTGGTTCGTCTCGAGAAAACAGTTTTATGTCGGTTTGTGACGATTTTTTATTTTAGAAAATATCGACGGCTCAGGGCGTTTGTCGTTTTTCGTAAATAACTTTATAGTCATTAAATTCTGTCTATTATATCTAGGTCGTTCTTGACACATCTCGCTTCCGTTTGGCAATAACGTTTTATGACCGGCGACGTTTCTTCATATTTGAAGATTAAAACAATAATGCGCGGTAATTACGTCAACAGTTCCTGCTCCAGTTCATTTCAAAATAAAAAATCTGCGAACATGTTTTACTTGGATTTTGATTAGTGAGTCGCTAATGATTTTTTTACTGGGAGATAAGAGTTCGTGGAAATTCGGAGAATGAAAAATCTGCTTTTCGTGAAAAGTTGGAAATGTGGGGTTTGAATTATTTGGACTTGTCGTCGTCCTACACACGCTGCCGAACGCGGAAAATTTATATAAAGTTCGGAAAAAGTTTTATTTGCTCAAACTAAATGAATCATTTTTTAACTTATCCTAACCCGCAAGATTTATTACGACCCTTAACCCAAATGCGTTTTAAGTTATGCAAATGAAACAATTTGACACGACCCTCAACTGCAATTCTTCAGAACATCTGAAAACAAAATGGAAATGTCGCTGGAAATTCCTCTTTGTTTCTCACGTGATGACCAAAACGCCATGAAACTTCCGTGATGGGGGGTTTAACGGGGAGCGAATCGGAAAGCCTTAGATAAATTGTAGAAAAAACTTTCTCGTGACCTAAATAACAAATCCCAGGGATATTGTAAATAAAAACATATTTTTGTTGGTGATCAAATTCTGTAATTTAACAAGCTTGACGGCGGACAACTTGGACCCACCCTACGGCTTGTCGAAGCTTTGAAACTTGATGTAGCTAATTGAACTACGACTTAATAGTTGCAGGAGTCGATAATTTCTATCCAAAACCTAATCAACCTGATCAACAACCGAATCTCATGAATGGAAGTAATTTTATGGGAAGAAATCAAAAGAAATTTAATTTAAAACTTGTCTGGAGTAGCTGTGATACTTGAACGATATTTGAAATTCGTCTTGGCGAGATTTATGAGAGAAATAATATAAGTGTCAGCTTCATTTTATTTCGCCGAGGCTAACAATTTAGACGTTGGGAAGTTATAAATATTTCCCAGTAAACTACATCCAATGGGAAAGTGGGGCGAAATAATGCGGGGCTATTCAATCACTGGCTCTTTTTTCCACAGAAAATCTCTCGATGATCTCAATTTCGTTGCTAAATAGAGGGCAAAGACAGTGAAAAATCGAAACTCATAAAAATTAATAGGCAACCAACTATACACGTGTGTATTCTATAAAGTTTCCAATAATGTTCGAGTTTGGTATTTATTATTAAACAATTTCTTTTGGAAAAAACGTTAATCGTAAAGTTAGACGTGGGTTCCTAAAAATCATTCAGGCTTGACAATTTCACCCTCCATTATTTACCTCGATGGTTCCATTGCATAATTTACACAAGTCGGACACTGAAACAGACGTTTCAGTGTCGTGAAATGGACTTTCAGGACATTATTAGAAATTCCAGCGATGGACAAATTTTCTAGGACGTCCCTAATTGGATAAAATAAAGGGGTAACCAGAACGAATGAATAATGGCACTGTTTTAAAGATATCCGTAGCCCAGGATTAAATTTGCATAATGAAGACTTATTTACGAGTTTGTGCAAAAAACGGATAGTTTCACGTCGTAAAATTGTTGAGCAACTGCAATAAAACGAAACTTTTACTCACAAACTGTAATTGTTGATTCCAGTTAATTGACGTTAAGTTATTGAAATGAAGTTTCGTGAACTAACAACGCCCGCAATAACTAAATAATTCAAGAAATTTAAAGTTGACGTGTACGTTTTTGCGAGTGCATGATGGAGGGTATCACTTTGTAAAGTTTTGAGTATGGTGTTAAATTAGTTTGAGGCCAAAAGTTTCGCCTTTATTCTTATTAGTTTGATGTCGCCGTTTTCTGTCTCAGTTATGGAACTTTTAATATCGTCTGGAGCTGTAAACACAGTAAAACTGACTTACACATTCAATTAGAAATTTTGAAAGTTGCTGGCAAAAAATACGCAGAATTAAGAGATAAGCTCGGAAGTTTTCGACTTGAAAAGCGAGATCTTGGTTATTGATGGTTCTGATAAAAACGAAAGATTGGGCTTAGAATTTCGAATCGTGTTGGTTCCAAAATCGACTTGTATTTTGCAACGTTCCAAATTGGCGTCTTTAAAGGATTAGAAAAACAAACAAGAATTTTATTGTCCAAACGAATAAAAGCAATGATGACAATTACCCAACGCAGCTGTTGGAAACTTGGCCATATCAGGAGACTGAAATAGGCTTAGAATAAATGGACCTAACACTGGCTGTCCCAATCCCTCGACTTAAAACGCCAGTGAATTGGGTTTAGTTAAAAATAAAATTTCAAAAGCGAGTTACCATAAAATCTCAACAATCTTAACAATGACGACTCACATTTTCATGCAAATTCCAATTTCAGTAAGTCTATGAAGTCCAACAACCAACACTGAAAAGCCAACGTGGAGTTATATCTGTTGTTTGGTAGAGCCTAATATGTCATCGTTTTATGAAAGCAACTTTTCAGTTGGAAACTCCGGAACAAATTAAAAACCAAACTGATACCAATTTGATTTTACTACACTTTGAAATATTCTTTTTACATCACTTGAGAAAATAAAGCTCTTCTTTTATTGGCCCATTTGGTTCCAAATTGAAATAAAATGTCTAATAAAAATTAGTTCGATAACGACACGCGCAGGATAAGGCGATTCAATTACCGAAGAAAAAAAATTAAAAGCCATTCACTTAATTATTTCATCCACTTAGGTTTTTATCTGCTAGGAAATGTGGAAACAAAAGTTGGGGGCGTCAAAACAAAAATAAAAATAGTTAACAACTTTGTTATTTATCCTCTTCCGGCTTATGTAAACTTAAAACAAAATTTAAACGGCGGCGATTAAATTCGAAATAACAACAGGAAATTGCGATGTGTTGATTCAGCAACTTACCTCCAGGACAAAGTTATTTTTAAACAAAGCCACAAACGAACATTTTTTGAATTTCAGTCCGTGGTCACTAGTCCGTACTAAAGCGAGTTAGTTTTATTTTGCATAAATAATTTTTGTTTTTTTTCAGCATGTTCTAAAAAATACTGTTTAAAGAGGACAAGAAACTGTCACTCCCGGAAATTACAAAATTTTTACGTGAGTTCATAATCGCGAATTTCATGCCGAAGTACCGCCTGTTGCGTAGACAAGCGCGAGACTAAAGCTGCCTGTTGGAAAGCGCGTTTGTCCGCGGATGCTGCGAAACTGAGCTTTCATGTCGGCTTAAAGCTCTTGCAGTCCCACGTGGACCCGACCGGCGCAACACAAAAACTAAAACCCCACCCTGGCCACGGTGCCATTCTCCTCTGAATGAATGCAACTGCAACTGTTTTAATCCTAAGAAGGGTCGTGATTGAATGCCACCCACGGCTTAATTAGTGCACCCACGCCCCAGCGCCAGATCTACGGTGTTGTTTTTTATTTTTCATGGAGTTTAATGAAAGTTTCAAACTAGCAGGTTTGTTTATTTTTGACGTCGAAGCTTGTTTTTACGTTAATTATTCCAAAATTAACCCTCGGAATAATTGGAATAATGACGGTCTGAACGACAACATTAATCAACTTTTCTTGAAGGTGATCGACAGTTTGATTCTTCACAAAACATTATTTCGAACAGACGGTTAGCTTCTATAAATACAAATAATACTAACCATCTTTAACACACTTTTCTCCACTAGAGAATGTATTGATCTATGTTTAAAATTCAATTCAATTAATTCAGGTTTCAAAATATAAAAAAAATTACTTGGGTGGCAAGAAGAGGTGGAGAATTTATTTTTAGTAGAGTTCAGCCATGTTATATTTTCTAGGAAAATATTCTTCTGATTTTAGCGGGATAAGAGACGGCATTAAGTTTGTCACGTTCTGTACTCGGCAGCACATCCCTTGTCCCACCCCAATTTAGTTTTGAAGATTTAAGGCAACGACTTCCAGATACATTAATAAATCCGATATCTATAAAGTAAATGAACGTCTTAAGATTATGTTCGTTCGGCGAGTTTCCTGCTTTTGCACATTTCCACGACCTATTTGTCAATAAATATGAAGACAAAGATCCTTTATTCCGATCCCTAAACAAGATAAATTAAAATTCAAGTGCGTCTGTTTGGGTCGAGATCTGCAATGGACAAAGATTAGTTGTGGCGTATTCGCATCAAAACAACATTAAGAAGGAATTTGTTATTTCAGGAAGCGACTACCCTTTTCAAGGATAATTACTTACTTCCTTTGCACGCATTTCCTATAAATTCGAGCGGTTTTATCAGAAAAATTTATTCGGAGGGAACATAATGTAAAAAGCTAATAAAAAATATTCAAAAAGCGCTGACCAACAATTCAATTTATTTGAGACGTGAATAAATTGTTCACTTAGTTGCTTCTGTTTCGCAATTCTATTTCTGCGCAAGGATTGTATGAAATATCGCCTAGTGACCTAGAAGCAATAAATAAGTTTCTCCTGAAATATCATTGTTATATAAAAGGATTCTTTTCGTAGACATTTAATAAATTCAGCAGAAAGGCTAATAAAAGTCGTTTAATGCAGTCATTACTTCTGCATAACATTGTCCCTCCGAGATTTTTTTTCCAACTTTCTGCTTAAATTAAGAAGATAATTTCACAATTAGGCGCTCCTCGAATAGAATACTAACTGTATTAAATTGTAATGTGTTAGACTTTCTTAGTAACATTATTTCCTCCGTATTTTTACGCAAAACTAACTGACCTACTTTTTTTCCAGAATCTGACCGAACTGGAATTTATTATTGCTGTTCGCAAATACTCTCTTTACTACCCTTGTTCAATTTATTGTTGTTTCGATAAGATTTCCGGGGTGGTCTCCACCGAATAAACACATCGAGCTTATTCCAGACCCAACATTAAAAAATAATTAATTGTCAGTTTGACAAATAATCATGCCGGGCAAGATTTGATTTGCTTTTCCCGATCCCCCTTGAACTATTATGAAGGGTTAGTTCCTGTAGATAGAATTCGGACGTGCCTGAGCTATTGCTTTGCTTCTAATTTCATCACATCTAGAAGATGACCTCACTTATTAAACTTACAAGGCAATAATTATTTTCCGGTGGTTAAAATTAGTAGAACGATTATCGTCCAGTCCACTACATAAAAAATCGATTATGAGAAGGGCGCAATTAATTAAATTTAAATTCAACAAAGACTGATAAAACAAAATCGACTAGTTAAACCGGCAAACTTTACATTTTATTTCAGTGCTCTGGAGCTTAATACTTTTTTTGGTTGAATTCGTCAATGCGGAAAGAGACTGGATTGAAACTGGATTTTGTAAACAAGTGATTAATTAAAACTTAAAAAATAGATTTTGTAATAATAGAATAATAGAAAATTTATTGTTTATTCCAAACCAGGGCATTGCTGAAAGAATCAAGGCACTAAATCAAGTTAATGCAATTAAACTACTAAAGTTTGCCCAGCGAGAGATTGGTTGACATTTAAATCACTAAATTCTACGTAGAAAAAGTAATACCTAGCGCACGTAAAATTTGAAATATATTCTTCAAGCAGTAACATTTTTGCCCTAAAATTATGCTCTCAGTAAAAGAGCAAAAATAACAAATTTTAAAAATTTATACAATAGAAAATTAATTATTATTTATGATCCCATTACAAGAGTAAAAACATCTCCATGTTTATAAATTCCTTCAATTGATAAATGTTCCCAATCATGTCCATAAATACCATATGGACCATTTGTTTTATAGGTCTAAGATATGGGTTAGCAAAAGGCTTGACTTCTGTATGTTTTTCCTCTTCTTCCTTATACCGGGTGATTTTAAATGATTGTGACTTTTTTTCTTAAGTTGGGAACATTTTTCATAAATTATTTTGGCAAACTTGATAGAGCTTGTGCCAACTGTCATGATCAATGACCTTGACAAACGCTGCGCGAAGGCGGAGCCCAATTTTGATAAGTGAAACCCAAAAACGTCTGTTGCATTTTATACTGTCCAACGGTTTGGACTAGAATGCCCGACATTGTCAAGAGACCTATCGCCAAATAAATATCAACATAAATTAGCTCACAAATCTGTAAACTGTAAAGTGTGAAAAAACAGTACCGATGTTTTTAGTTCGAATAGTACAGCCGCGTCAGTACGCATTTTGGTTTCTGCGTCATCGATCATGAGAGTTGGCACGAGCTCTACCTTAATCAACACATTGGCGTACGTACGTCATTTTGACATTTTATGTATTAATAAATTGTGCCAAATAGGCGAGGACGCCTATGTTTATGTCAATTATCACATTAAAAAGCAGAATAACCAACAATAATATTACCAACCTATGAAAAAAAGTCACATTCATTTAAAATCACCCGGTATATTCTCATATATCCTTACGGATAAAGTAAAATAGATCGAGATATTTGTAATATGCTCGTTGATTCCCATACAATTATTTTTGAATTTTAAACTAACTTCTTCTTTCATTTCTTCTGCGAAGGTAGGCGCACCCGGAACCAATATATAAATAAATCCTTTTTGTATGTTTAGTTTTATTCAAATGGTACAACGTCTTTGTCAAAGATGGTGTCCAGCTAGAGCCCCAAATGAATTTTTAATTTCTCTTTCTTTTTCTTGTCCTGTCTCTATTCTTGTTATTTTAAAAAAAATTTAAAGTGCCGCTAATAATAAAGATTTATTTTCGATTATTACATTTAATTTGTTGATGTTGTAATTTGGGAGGCACATCCTTCCGTGTCCGCCGGCATGAGCCGCCCCTGCTAGCAGATGGTTTTTAAAGTAAACTGTGAAATAGTGAAATGTTTACAGAGTACATTTGAGAGTGTATCGTGTGTGATTCTAGCAAACTGCAGATACTTCTGTATTTGCTAACCCAGTGCTGAAAAGGCGAAATTCCTCCAGTAATGTGTGCATAAGTCATCCGTTGCAGTTTGGGAGTAAACACGGTAGTTATAATGGCAAATAGAAGTCAATAAAAGTACGTCCTCCTTTGTTATTATAAGTTTTATCGAACAATCTCGTGAACTTTATACGCTTTAGCTCCGTCCGTTGAGTGTAACGGCTCCAAACTACATTCAAAATTAAATGTAGTGTCCAAAACAAATTTATGAAGGTCCAGTGCGAGCGCTTATCTCGAGAAGAAATCTTGCGTCGAAGACCTCATCACGTCACCCAAAAAAATTATGAACAAACGTCTTAATAACCCTATCCAATTTGGAGTCGCGTTTCTCCATAATGCGATCGTGACGAGCTTCGAGCTTCCGAAGATTTGCGCTCAGTTTATCTGTGCAAAGCTGAAAGCGTCTGGTGAAACGGTGAAAAAGGAGCAACCGGAACGATATGCGATATTAAATATATATCTCCGGATCCGCGTGTGGAGAACAAGGAGGTGCGGGTGGGTGCATAAGCTCGACGGAAATTCGCACAATGCACCGAAAGCAAAGCTGTCATATATCTTCCGAAATCCAACTAGGAAAGCGCATTACTCCGCATAAACTTGATGCAAACATTCATCGCAAAAAGATTCACTCGTGTGCATATGTCTTCGGCGGTCTCGCAAGTATGGCGGCTTTGTAAATAAGATTGGAAATAAAATGGCGGAAGTGTCGCGGTGCAGCGTGAAGGTTTACGATCTCTAATGGGCCAAAGGAGTACAAAGTTGCCAATGATGCGATTTGAGGGAGATGCAATCGTACATCGCGACGAAAACTGATTGTAAAAAGTTTATCGAATCCAATCCTGCGAATAAAATGGTTCAATAATTTTCCAAGATGCTGTAAAATATTATGCGAAATATTTGAGGAGAGATTCGAAGATTTTAGAATGCCTAAAGGGGGACACCTTAAATTCCCGACATAGCACGTCAGTCATAAAAATATTCCAATAATTCGTTTATTGTTTATTGCTTTCCCAAATGCCGAAAACAAATGATTTGTCCTTTGTACAAAGCTCTGGCTTGGAGTGCCTCCAGGATTCCAGTAAAATATTTCCATCTTTAAACAATTACTCATGTTATCGATTAGTCTGTCGATAATTTTGCAATAAGTGTAAAATGACTTTAAATCGAACGGTCATTTATCACAACCTTTTTACAACACACTTTCCTACTGATGCCAACATTTAAAAGTAAAATGTATCCGCACATCCGACAATGCAGATTCCTAAACAAGCTTTCTAAATAAATCGCTTCTCACAAATCTGGACAAAACTGTGTTTTGAACTTTTGTAATTTATTAATGTACGGTTCTTGTAAAATAAGCGAAAGCTCTCTTGAAAATAGGAGTTTGACCTAGTATAATGAATGCCGAATACCGCATGTAGGGCTGCTTTCCTTATTCCAGCTCTTTGTTGTGTTGGCATTGACGAATTGATTATGAATGTTGTACGACAGGATAAAAAGTGAAATTGTAAGAAACGTGAGAGCTCACTTGTAATCGAAATTAACCGAAAAATGCTAATTTTCTACTTGTCAACACCACTATTCGATCTTATTTCAGACTGGGAATTCGTGGAGATCATTTGACCTGAAAAAATTTCCATTCGACCCTTTCTAGTTTACTGATGAAAAAAAAACAATCTCGAACTGATTTAGTAGAAAAAACTTAGATAAGGGTTCTTTATTAACCATTGTTCTCTCAAAATTTACCAACATTCAGATTATATTTTTGTTGACTCCACGTCTACCCTGATAAGTTAGTGTTCGATCTGTATTATTTATAATTCAATAAAAAATAGAAACAATCGCGTTTTCCTGGTTACTATTTATGTCTGTTCAATCTGATTTGTAAACAGAAATGAGCGTAAAATTCTAAATGCTACAAAATTCTTTAATACACAATGTTACTACTCTAAGTTAACAATTTTCCAAAGAAATAAATAAATTATTAGTGAAACTGCTGCATTAGATGTACCAGAATCTGTACTAGAATCTGTACTAGAATCCGTACTAGAATCCGTAGTACTAGAATCCGTACTAGAATCCGTACTAGAATCTGTACTAGAATCCGTACTAGAATCCGTACTAGAATTTGTACTAGGTGTAGTGGTGGAAAGCATATGGTGTTCTATCCAGTTTATGTATCTAGCTACATCTGTATAGACTCCTGGAAAAATTTCATGACCACAGTCGATTCCAAAAGATACTATTCCGGTTAGTTTATCAGAACAAACCATAGGACCTCCGGAGTCACCCTAAAAATGTGTCATGAACAAATTAAAAAATCTAATACTGTGAGTGTTACCTGGCACGAATCTTTGCCTGGGACTCCAGCGCAAATTTTATTTTCGTCTATAAAAATGTCTTCGGGTAAATATGCGGAATAACACACATCCAAATGGACAATTGGCACTTCCACGTACATGAGTTTCTTATTCATAGAGTTTCCTCCCTAAAGGAAACACAATCGTCATTTTTTGTTTGAGCGAAATTGAAATTAGTACGTACTGAGTATGTAGTACCCCAACCAGATACTATGCAATCACCACTGTTCACATAATCTCTGTTTAAGATAATAGGTTGAATGTTGTCCGTCCAAGGTTCAAAAGTATCCAAGATCTGTGTAACTATATGTTAACAGTGACTTAATTAGAAAAAAAATATTTTCCAAAAGATACCTTAAATATGGCAATGTCGTTGTTCAAAGTTTCGTAGTCGTAATCCTCATGAACAAAAACATCTTCCACTTGTTTAAGATTCGTCCGATCATATAAGTCCAAATTTCCAGTAACGACAGCTACTGCTGACGGTTCTACTTGCAATGTTTCGTTATACAAAAAACAACAATGCGCTGCTGTTAAAGCATGCTTTGCACTGATTATAGACGCACCGCAATATGCAAAGTAACCTCCGTGGAGAAGATATGCCTGCAATTTAATACTTTACTCTAGTTACGAACATGTACAATTTCACCTGCTACTAATCTAAATTCCTTAATGAAATTAATGGTTCGGCTGATAATAATTATTATTACCAACCATAAAATTTTTTCCAGATTACAGGGTATTGACAAATTTTGGTTTTTAACACCATCTAGTCAATCAACTCTAGTTGCAAGATCCAACTTAAAAATATTTTTGAGTAAGTTTCCTTACCTGATACGCGAATTTGGATCTGTCTACTACCTCAATCCCACCAACTATTTTAGGTTCTGATGTACTACACAAAATCTTGCAAAGAAGACAATCTGAAGAAACAGTTTATTTTTTAAAAGTAATTTTGTTTAAACTTGAACTAGGAATACTAGTACTTACAGAATATAATCACCCGTAACAACATAATAATAGCTAACTCTTTGACTGCTGAGAATGATTTGAATTATACGATTCTAGTAATAAATAGTCATCTCCAGAAGCTTAATCTTATCGATAATAATTTTCTTTTATACTTCAATAAAGTAATTACTCGTATTAATTATTATTATTAGTAGGTATTAATGTATAGATAGGATTTCCGAAAAACGAACAAAGAAAACACGTGCCTGTATAATTTAATTGAAAATATTTAAAAATACAAATACTATTTAATATTTAGTCTACTCCGAAGGGTTTATAAGTTATAAAATACTAGAATTATTTTTATGAGCGTTAAGAGAACCACCGAAAAAGCCATTCTATTATTTGTGGAAGATGATTGTGTGGGTGTTGAAGAAACAATAGTTGTTGTACCAGTAGAGTTTGTGTTATTTTCGGTCGAATCTGTACTGACTGATGACGTAGACGTAGATGTAGACTTAGACGTACTAGTCGAAAAAGTAGATGCAACAGTACTTGATGTAGTAGTGTCCGATGTATGAAGTTTTATCCATTCTATGTATTTAGCTACTTCGGTGTACAAACCTGGATAGACAGCGTCACCACAATCTATTCCAGAAGATACAACTCCTGTTAACTTATCCGAACAGACTAGAGGACCTCCAGAGTCTCCCTTTAGAAACAATAAGTACAAGCAGTGTAAAGTTAATGCTTAATGGGAAGTTACCTGACAAGCATCCTTTCCAAGTGTCCCTGCACAAATTCTGTTTTCACCTATTGAAATTCCTGCATTTAGATACGTAGATCGACACTTCTCCTTCTCTACGATTGGAACTTCTACGTAGATGAGTTTATCATGCATTTGATTATCTCCCTAAATACACCAATTCACTTGAATTGTTAATGCACAGTGACATGCTTACAGAAATTGTTGTACCCCATCCCGATACAGTACAAGTACCACTATCTACGTCATCTATGTTCAAATGAATTGGCCGTATATTGTTTGTCCAAGGTTGAAAAGTTTCTGAAATCTATGGTATTTTTTTCAATTTTTGGTCTCCTGGATAGTTTGTAAATTAGTCTTGATACCTTGATTATCGCGATGTCGTTGTACAATGAGTACCGATCATAATTTTCATGAACCATGACATTTTCAACCTGTTTGACATTTGATCGATCATTTAAATCTAAATTTCCCGTGACCACGCTTATTTCTGAAGGTTGTGCCAGACTGGCAGTTGGAAAACAGCAATGTGCAGCTGTTAGAACATGTCTTTCTGTAATTATCGTTGCTCCACAATAAGGAATAGTATCAATATAGAGAAGATATGCCTAAAAGCAACGATTATATATGATGACCTATTTTATCTCAGATGCGACTCCAAAACTGTTGAATGTAATTGGATTGCGATATTATTTTTAAGAATTATTTGCTTTTTACCTGATAGGGAAAATTTGATCTATCTGTTACTTCAGTGCCACCCACAACTTTAGGTTCATGATTAGTACACAAACTGTTGCTTAAAAGACAACCTAAAATGAATGTTTTACTTGTAATGAAAATCCACAGCAAAAATTAGTAACTTACCAAATAAGATCATTCTGAAACATTTCATCGTGAGTGTTGTTAGATCAGATCTAAATGACGAAATTAGTTTCGTTCCTCAAATAAATAGATGAAATTACCCCATTCTTATCGAGAATATTTCGTTCAACAATAAAATTAACCATTTAATTTGATGTTGACATAGTTTTTTGGAAAGAGGAGTGAAAATATAATACCGCGGAGCAAATAAATTAAGCAATATTTTATTGGTTTAATCACAGCTGATGATCTATCTATCTCAGAAAAATCAATTAAACTAAATTCTTTGTTATTAAATCTTATTCAAGTTATTAGTCAATAGATTGTATTTTTGCAATTTGTTTCTTTCAATTCTTTAAATAATTGTTTACGATATGTATTCAAAATACGAAATAAGAATTAAATTCCTGACCATTCAATTCAAACAAAATGTGTTTAATCAACAAGTGATATTACATTAAATTAGTAACAACATATGGGACAACAATAAGAAAATTATAAGCAAAACTGCTTTATTAGCTCCAGAAGATAACAGTGGAATAACAACTGTATTGGCTGGTTCAGTCGCATCTTCACGAGTTGAAGTCAAAGTTGATCTTGTGTTGCTTGAACTGACAGTGGTAGGTACAATACTAGAAGATACTATGTTGGCTTGTTTAGTCGTATCTTCACGAGCTGAAGTCACAGTTGATCTTGTGTTGATTAGACCAACCGTGGTAGATACACTACCAGAAGATGTGTTAGTTGATATAGTTGGATAAGTTGAAGACACTCTTAATTTTACGGTACTAGATTCTAAATGTGCTGTTGAAATTACAGTATCCAATGTAATTGGTTGTGAATCTATAGCGCTAGATGTATAATTTTCTATCCAGTTTAAATATTTTGCAACATCTGTATAGACACCGGGAAAATTTTCATGGGCGCAGTCAATTCCAAAAGATACAAGTCCCGTTAGCGTACCAGAACAAACCAGAGGACCTCCAGAGTCGCCCTATAAAAATGTACGATCAATAAATCCAAAAATGTAAATATTACCTGGCAGGAATCCTTGCCAGCAATTCCAGCACAAATTTTATTTTTGTATAAATTAATATTTTCGGACGAGTATGAAGACTTGCAAACTTCAAAATCAACAATTGGCACTTCTGCGTACATCAGCTCGTTGTTCATATAGTTTCTCCCCTAAGAAAAATATAAATACATCAGTTATTTTCTTGGTTAAAGTCGATGTGTGAATAGTTACAGCAAGCGTTGTACCCCAGCCCGATACAATGCAAGTGCCACTATTGATATGCTTTTTATTTAAATCAATAGGTCGTATGTTGTTTGTCCAAGGTTTAAAAGTATCTAAAATCTGTACTACATTTTAAAATTCATCATTACTTCATTGCGAAAGTAATATTTTACAAAACGTACCTCCAATATAGCTATGTCGTAGTTCATTGTAACGTAGTCGTAATAATCGTGAACAAAAACATTTTTAACTTGTTTTAAATTTGTCCGATCTCCCAACTGCAAATTTCCAGTGACTACAGCTACTTCTGAGGGTTTTATTTGCTCTGTCTCAATAACAAAACAACAATGTGCTGCTGTCAAAACATGTTTTTCAGTGATTATTGTTGCACCACAATATGGGAAAAAATTGTTGTAGAGAATATATGCCTGCAAATATTAATGACATTATTACTGTATGGAGTATTTATTACGTCCGAAGGCACTAATAAAATAAGTAAGAAGTTTACTCTTGATGTTTTCTTTTTCACCTGATATGAGAATTTTGAGCGATCTTTTACTTCTATTCCGCCAATAATTTTCAACTCTAATGTAGTGCATGCGATACTGCTTATGAAGCAACCTACGAGTAAAATAAATAATTTATTATTTCTAGTGTAGTTTTTAAATTTCGATAAGAAAATTATGAATGCCTTAATAGTTATTTATTTAACGAGTTGGTGTGTAATTTGGGCTTTTTTTGGCATGAGTGGGCCAGTTTAAAACTCGAGTGAAACGAGAGTTTTAAAGGTCCACGAGTGCCAAAAAAGCGCAAATTACACAAGAACGAGTTGAATACAACGTTTTTTTGTTCGACGAGCCCCCCCAAAGGCTCCAAATGGCTGAAAATCTTTAAAATTAGCTTGACGTTTCGTTTTGACAAGTTGTCAAATTCATCAAAATCCGTTCACACAGGAGAAAATTCTCAAATTCTGACAGTGTCGAACAAAAAAAGCTAGTTATTGATGTAAAAGTAAGAATAAAAATTAGAATCAATTAAGTGAATTGTTAATACAAAATTGTTTGTCTATTGAAAGGTACAGTCGTTGACCAAAATAAGTAAAAGTAAATTTCGATTGTGTAATTCGATATTTTTGCGAAATCCATCTCTTAGGAAACAAAAGTGCCAAAAATAAAAAAAAAAAAACAATTCTGATAAGTGTCATCATTCGACAATATTTCAAAAACTCAGAATCATTCAATTGAACATAGTGACAGTGACGAGATGACAAGTGAAAAAACACAACCTAACTTTTTGTAAATCAATCGTCAAGTCAAATCAAGTTGTAATCTAATCTGAGACACATACGCCTCACTTACACTACACAAATTTTTGAATTGTGAAACTGTCTAAGGTAACACTTTGTCCTATTTTATTTTGGTCAACGACTGTACAATTGTGAAAGAATTAATATTACAAGTATTCATTATTTTAGCTGACAGTATCAAAGCTTAGTACTTTTATGGTTATTATATGTGATATCCTTGCGCAATTTCAAAACTAACATTAATTAATTTTTGTTTACTATTAATCGTTTCTAAATGTAATAAGTAATAACACTGTTGTGACAAATATAAATCTAGTAATCTCTTCATTTTCACAATTTTCGTAGAAATGTGTCCATACGAAAGTGTAAACATTTTAGATTTAGATTTAGATAATTTTACTTTTTTTTACAATTTCACTCTCGAGACCTCCAAAAATGCGTTATTTGAGATGAAACGTTGTCGTGGTACAAAAATATCGTCAAGTGCCATTTTGTACTACCTTTGAACTGATTGATTAGTTAGCTAAATAATAAGATTTTGATAAATCAATAAGTTTCAGATTTTCAAAAGCATCATACATCATATAGGTATCGAGTGTTCAATTGAAAAGTTGTTCAAGTAGCCTTTGAATTATTCACAACATTGTGAAGTATATCTTAGAAGATCAATGATAAAAGTTAGGTTAGGACCATGTTAAAAAATGACATTTTTGACACGGTAGAGATAAAGATGTAAACTCTGCGTTGTTCCAACAGAGATTAATTTGCTGACTCAATTCTCGGATAGATGTTTTTGGTGCATTAATTAAATTGAAATTAAATTCAATTAAAGTTCAATTCCACAGAAAACGATACTCAACTCAGAAAAAGTCGTTATACTCGCAAAATAGAACTGACTGTTTTCGCTCTATTTTGTTTCAAGAAAAAGTCATAGCCAACTTGACGAATTTTTCATTTGAACACCCGTTAATTACACCAATTTAGTTGTAAACAATAAAAATAAAGTCATTTAAATTGCACAAAATGGTCATTTGTAATCGATAGTTTCTTATGATATAATAAATTTACTCACCAAATTTTAATATTGCAAATTTAATCAACATTATTAGTAATTTATTATTTTATTACAATTTTCAAGGATACGTGCGCATTTTGAATGTTATCTCTCTGTATCCTTACCACTAATGATAAATTTCAACAACAAAGGCAAAGTTTACTTTGCAAATGTACCTAATTTATTACATTATTGTTTAAGAATAAAATAAATTAAACTGTTGTCTACTGAACTATTTCGTTTATTTTTTGTCTTATTTTTTATTTATTGTGTTCTAACCATCTGCCGGTCTTTTGTCTTAAATTATTCTCGTTCTCTGCGAGTATAATTTGAAAAAATAATAATTCATGTACTACGAGTAGGTAGGCAAAGTTTACTGAGTATTAATCAAGTTGCAAGAACAATTCAGTTTCATCTTTCTTTATTATCTTCGTTCACTCTTCTGAAAATCTTTATTAGAAAGTTATTACAAAATGTAGCAAATTTTTAATAACAACAACAGCAACAAAAACGTTGTTTCTTTAGATTCTGCCCACGATGACGGTCTTGTCTTTTGATCTTCTATCCACTTCAAGTATTTAGATACTTCAGTGTATACACTGGGATAGTTCTTATAACTACACCCATATCCAAAAGATATTATTCCTGCTAGACTATTATCGCACACAAGAGGACCACCATTGTCACCCTTAAATCTCAAAAATTCCACAACAGATAAATTAAAAAATAAAAAATACCTGACAAAAGTCCTTTCCAGTTGTTCCGGCACAAATTGCTTTATCACCGATTGGATAAGTAAAAGCGGAATATGCTTTGTTACACGTTTCCCAATCAACAATGGGAACTTCTGCATACAAAAGCTTCGAATTCATGTCATCTATCGTCTGTCAAAAGAAATATTAAATTTGGGCAGAAAATAGAATAATTGACGTACATCAAGAGTCGTTCCCCATCCAGACACAGTGCAAGTAGTATTATTTACCAGATTTGTTGTTGTTAAATTGATGGGTCGTATGTCATCTGTCCACTTGTTGAAAGAACCTGAAATCTGTGCCATTGATATCTTTTATGGATGTACAGTAATATAAATCTGTCAATTACTCTTAATACGGCTATGTTATTGGCAAGTGTGACCGGATCGTAGCTTTCATGAATAAAGACATTTTGTACTCGTTTGACGTTAGAAGTATCGTACAAATTGAGATTTCCAACAGCGACAGCAACTTCTGACGGTTTGACTAGTAATTTAAGATTTGGTTTACAGCAATTTCCTGCAGTTAAAATGTGTCTTTCGTCAATTATTGTTCCACCACAGAATGGAACACCTTTGTAGAGAAGAGCTGCCTGAAATAACAAAGAAAGAATTCTACGTTCACAACTAGAGTTTTAATGTTTGTGTTTTTACCTGATAAGCAAATTTTGATCTGTTTTTAACTTCAGTTCCACCTGCAATTCTTGGTTCGGGTTTAATACACGTGGCACAGCTTATAAGACAACCTAAATTATTTTTTTAGCTTCTCTATAATTTATAATCATGCAAAAATAAAGCAACACTGGTAACTTACCTAACAATATCCAACATAACATTATATTGGCTGTTGATTTTGATTGGTTTATCTTTCATGCTCACACGTAAATGATACAATAAAATAGTCTAATCTTATCAATGGCGTTATGATATTTTATCATTAATTTCCTAACAAACAGACTTTGTGTAGCTTGAACTATTGTTACCCAATCATCTGTAGTTCCTTTGTGTCATATGGCAAAACATATCACTGAAAATCCCTTCTGAACAAAGAAGAAATACAATTTTCATTTCCGAGTCAGTTTGATTTCAATCATACTCACAATCAAAATCAACTTTTGGAACAAAAACTATAACAATGTTTACCAACTTTACAATATATTTATTAACGAAAGAATGACATTTATGAAATAATAAAGTCTATAACATTTCAAATTAGGAACTGCTACTATGATAAAGTTGCGATAATTTTTACAAACAATAGTAGAAGGAACGTTGACATTGCTTGATTAACCACAGATGATGATCTTTGTTTTTGTGTCTCTATCCAATCTATATATTTTGCGACTTCTGTGTACACACCCGGAAAGTATTGCTCCCCACATCCAATTCCATAAGATACTATTCCGGTAAGACTATCGGAACAGACTAGAGGACCTCCTGAGTCGCCCTACCATTGCAAAATAAATGTGATCTAGATGACTGGTGAATCAGTGGGATATACCTGACAAGAATCTTTTCCAGTTAATCCTGCGCAAAGTACGTCGTCTCCTACAGGACCTTCTGTTAAGGCGTACGACGCATTACACGTTGTCTTGTCAACTAAGGGAACTTCCACAAAAAGAAGATCTTGATTCATGTATTTTCCTGACTTAATGACAGACAATAACATAATATTGAAAAATATAACTGTATACTTACAGAATTTGTGGTTCCCCATCCTGAGACAATACAATTCCCGGTGGTCAGATACTCTTGAGTTAAATTTATTGGACGAATTTTATCTGTCCAGCTTAACTTGTCTGAAAGCTAAACAACACAAAAAGTTTGATCATGCCAAAAATAACATTGTATCAATTACTCTTATTACGGCGATGTCGTTAATTATTTTATCTGCATCGTAACTTCCGTGAACAAAGATATTTTGAACTCCTAGTACCGTAGTCTTATCTTCTAATTTTAAATTTCCCAGTGCTACAGATAATTCTTTGGGTTTTATTAACGAATCTATGGGAAAACAACAATGTGCAGCTGTCAAAATATGTCTTTCGTCGATTATTGTTCCGCCACAGTAGGGAGTATCATAGTAGAGAAGCAGAGCCTAAAAACAATTTAAACCTTTATTTATTGTTAATATTTTAGTATAAACAATTAAACTAAAAATAAAAATACTTTTTTATATAATTAATTCAAAAAATTGAAATTCGCGCATAGTTATCTGTGCATGAAGTGGGTCATTTTCTTACGTGTCTTTCTTTTTACATTGTTAGTAAGATCGAAACCATAGAAACCATACAAAACAGTGTGTGAAATGCAATTTCACGCATACGACTATTTCTGTTTTTCATTTCACGCACTGTTTTTTATTAGTTACCTAGCAACATGGTCACTGCATTGAAACTTCAGAGTTCCTTCAAAAATTTGAATTTTTAATTTCAATTTTTTGAATCAATTATAGAAAAAATATTGTTTATATTTCGTGCGCGAAGATGTTTTTGTGCATTCAAAGGCTTATACTGCCTCGACCTTCGTCTCGGCGTAAAAGATCTTTTCATGCACAAAAAACACTCTCTTCGCGCACTTAATATAAAAATAACTATTACGTTACATTTCAATCAGTATTCGTCACTTTCAATTAAATGCACTCACTATGAAAACGTTGAGTACTTGTGAGTACTATCAGATGATAGTACTCAGGAGTACTCAACGTTTAATATAATATTCCAATTTGTGTAAAAAAAATGAGGCCGTTATAAAATAAATTGATAACATTTTTGGTAATCCCTACCTGGTAAGCAAATTTTGATCGATCTGTTACCACAGTGCCACCCACAATTCTACGTCCCGGTTTGGCAGTAACCCCATAGCTCAGGAGAGAACCTAAATTCGTAACAATTTTAAAACTAAGCCTAATTTTACATTTTTTTGTAGGTAATCAATATCACACAGAAAAATGGTTGATCACGTACGTTGTACAAAAACACTCATCACTTACATGTCAAAATAAAAATAAATAGCGTCATGGTGTTGAGTTTATGACTAAACGAATGATTTCCAGTACTCAAATAAAATTAAGAGCCAGGATAAACTAATCTAATCAACGATTTTTTTTATCTTTTCATCTTGTATTTTACCGAAACACTTAACAAAACTCATTTTGTATTTCCAGTACATAAAAAAAATCCAAAATCGTGTATATAACAGATGATATTATTGAAAATTTGGATTAATTAATCGTCAGAAGTAATCAAAAAAATTTTTCTTTTGGATTTTTTTTTAAATCACACCCATGTGTAATCCACGTGATTGTTAATCAGATCAATATTGATTATTAATTACGATTTGAACATGTTTATACCCGTACTCTTATTTATCTAGTTCAGTTTTTTTTTATTTCTGCAAAACTTCAATTTAATTAATAATTGCATTGACATTCCAAGTCAAGGCCAAGATATTGAATGGTGTTTGCACATCTAACTTCAGTTTTTAGCAACAATTTTTATTACAAGTTTTCAAGGCAATTAATTTAAAATAAAATGCAAAAACTACGATTGTCACTCTTGTTGCTATTATTTCCGGTTGACTAAATTTATACGCGGTGTATAAAGTAGATATCACTCACGATAAATTCACAGAAAATTGTCGTATTCTTTCCAAGAAAAATCTAACTGCAAGAGGTTTTTAAACTGTGATAATATTTTACGAGTATGTAAATAAGTTTAAAACAAATACCTAGCCTTAAACCAGAACTGAACCTGACTGACAAAATCGTAATTTTTATTTGAAGAACAAAATTTGTTTATCTTTACGGTTTTGAGTGAATCAAAAATTTTCTAATTACATATAATCTAACACAAAAATACTTCTTAAAACAAATAAATTAAGACCTAATTAAGGGTTTAACTATCTTTTAAAAATACATACAGGCTGATTCACGTAGCCCGTTCATTAGAAACTTTTTGATTTCCCAAAATCATATTAATATGAAAATTGGTAGTTGACTATAATCGACTACTCTAAGTTCAAATGAAATATTTTCAAAATGGCGGCACTTCCGGAAAGTCCGGAAATCGATGCCATGTTTGTTTTTTTAAATAGAAAGACCCCATTTTGACTTCACATTTCGATTCTACGTTAACTTTTGAGTTTAGTACGTCTTTTTGTCATTACTTATCTGTCATCGTTTTTGACCTATGTTATCTTTTTTGCAAAAAAGTGAGGTTGCAGGGCTTCATTAAAAAAATTATAATTCCTGAACCATCAGAAATAAATAATTTATTTTTACTTTACTGACTTTCCAGAGATTTGGCCGCGATTTTGCGCTATTAACGACAATTGTTTTATTTGAATTTTTATTCAAAAATAACATTGCAATAAAAATTAGATAGCAACAAAACAATAAAAAAATAAGCAAATTAACAAAAAAATATTTTAATGTAAATGATTTCATTGAAAATATTCTTTTGTTAATTTGCTTATTTTTTTATTATTTCGTTTGTATCTACTGTTTATTGCATGCGATTTTTGAATAAAAATTCAAATAAAACAATTGTTTGGTAAAAAAAAAGAATATTTTACTCAAAAAATCGAAACCGCTGGGAATAGGCATACACAATGTTAATAAAAGTAGGCTTAGAATGAAATTTTACATTTATATCTAGTGTCACAAATGGAGGTTACCATTTAAAAAAATTAAGTTTTTTACATTTTTTGATTAGCAATTTTGAAAAATTTCAGTAGACGTATGAAACATAAAAAAAATTCACTAATGGCGGAAAAGATCAGCCAGGTCTTTAGGAATTCAACTAAAAAAAAATCAATTATTTATTTCCGATGGTTCAAGAGTTATAAATTTGTTAATGAAGCCCTGCAACCTCGCTTTTTTGCAAAAAAAGATGAGATAGGTTAAAAAAGATGACAAATAAGTGTTGACAAAAAGACGTTCTAAACTCAAAATTTAACATATAATCGAAATGTGAAGTCAAAATGAGGCCTTTCCATTTAAAAAAATAAAGATGGCGTCGATTTCCAGTATTTCCGGAATTACCACCATTTTGAAAATATTTCATTTGAACTTGGAGTAGTCGATTATAGTCAACTACTAATTTTCATATTAATATGATTTGGGGAAATCAGAAAGTTTCTAAGGAAGGGGCTACGTGAATCAGCCTGTATATGCACGTACACAAAAAAAATATATCTAACTAAAAATATTTGACATTAATTTTTTATTTGTGTAATCCACCTTGTTTTTATAACATTATCCTGAAACGTTTGAACGATGATAGCAATTTATCAAAAATAAGCTTATCACAATATAATTCGTTTTTGTTACCTAATTAATACAATGTCTACAATTCACGGAAAACATTATATACTCACAACTTGTTGCCTCATTACGTAGGCATATGACGTAAAAGTAGCAACTATACATAAATTAAAATAAAGTAAAATATGTAAACAATTGTTACCACTAAATTTACTTGTGTGATTAATGCTAAAGAGTAGTTCTTTGAAGAAGAACTATAATTGAAAGTAATGTTGTGAAAGCTTTCAATTGAGCTAAATTATAATTAATATGTGGAAGTCGTCTTGCATAACATCATTGTACTTGATTAAGAACTTTAGTCCCACATGATCGAATTATTTTATGCTTTAGAAGGCTATGAATCTTTTTTTATTTATGTTGGCAATAATTAGTAAGGGTACTTAATAATATAACCTATACAATTTTGCCAGAAACGCTTAACTTTTACAGAATATGTAATACTGCTCAAAAACTACTACCGAAATGATATAAAATTGGAAAATAAAAAACGGTCGTATTTCCTTACTGCCACGCATAGAAGAATGTTTGTATTTATTAAAATGGCATTGCTAATATAACCTCAAACTGTCAGATTTAAAATACCGATGTCACTTTTACTGCCAACATAAATTTTAAAAAATCACAGCCTTCTAGAGTTCTAGAATCTAGACTTCTAGAGGATAAAAGTATTGGATCATATTGTTGAAACTGAGACTAATCGTGGTTTCTTTTAACTTCTGCCGGAGTTTCTGGAACTACTAACCAGTAAAAGTTGGTAAAAAGAATTGAACGCGCCTTTTGCGGTTGTCTTTTCCCGTTTGGGACCAACACTACCTCACGTCATATTTGCTTAACTCGACTACAGCACTCTGCAATTGTTGCAGTTTGAGGTTACAGAAACCACTTCGCATGTGAGATTTCCACGAATCTGTCTATCGCAGACCACAACCAAATTTCCCACGAGGGGATCTACATCGACGGAGCTTCGTCAGCGTCGCGGCGCTCCCGCCTCCAAGCGCAGGCTTATAACTGTCGACCACGCCACTTCAGTCAGTGAGTGACATGGTATCATCGGCACTGCTTCGTACCCAAAACTATCCGCGTGGAGAGACATGTATAACGATGAATATTCACACAGCAAGCAGAATATTTGTGGTAAGACATAAAAGAGGGGAGGCTCGTTTTTAACTGAACCCCGAGTGAAAGGAGAAGCGAAAAAGGTAGAATGAAAGATGGAAGTCTTGACATGTGGGGGGTGGTCGGCCGGCACGTTAGTATTTTCAGGATACACTTTTAAAAGTGTATCAAATCGTCTGATAGTTTATCAAAATGATCCCTTCACTTGAAATAGTGGAACAACGACTAGGGTCAGTGAACAACTGCTCTACTGAATATTCAAATGCGATCATTTAGTTTGTTTGTCAATTTTTTTAAGCGAACGGGGTCACTAAGGGATTATAATAGAAATAGCGTGATCGTGCAATAACAATTAATCTATTTGCAATTTTCTTAAGTGGACAAAAACTGGGTGAATTGAAATTTTATGGTCACATGAAATTTCTTAAACTTAGTTTTGTTAATTGATCTGAGGTCTTTTACCTCGTAACATTTTTATTATTGATTAACCATTTGGATTATTAACACTTTAACGGGTCCACATCATCAATAAAACATTAACAATATCTAATCGTCTTGGTGTAAACGAATTGAAATAAAATTCTCATTCCGAAACGAATGATCAAATTAGCAATTTGCTTTGTTTTGATGCAATATACGAGTATGAATTTTCTTTAAAAACTGACTTATCTATACAAAGTATCGATGAGCGATTATTTCAAGAAAAAGTAATCACTCAATCTGTGCTTTGTTTGATAAGAAGAATAATAAGGCGGGAATTCAGACGTTGTCACGTGGAGAAAATGAATTAGCCAAAAACATTTTTTCCTTTGTTCAGATTTGCAATTTTTGAACGTGAACCGCGTCACGTTTGTTTAATTAATTCCTACTCATTCAGGGTCAAAATTAAAATGTGTTTCAATCAAGCCATTTTGTAGGTTAGAATAGTTTAAAAGTAAAGGTTTCTAATTCTGATAAACAGTTAAAAAAATTATTGTACAGTTAGAGTAGTTAGACACACGGAATTTCGGGCATCACTGTCAATATACTGTCAAAAAATGTAAAATAGGCTTTACATTATTAACCTCAATTTTACCGATTACGACGATTTTGATTGACATGCGATTGACGTGAACAGAAAATAAATTTCAAAATTTGACTTTTGAATGTCACGTTGACAATAAAGAGTGATTTAGAGTGCAATTTTTTGAAGTAACAGGAAATTCCGTGTCCCTAACTGTACCTATCTTATGTAGAAAACAACAACACACATTAACATTTTGGCACACGTCACTATTAAAAAATGTTTTTTTTAATTATTGATTTATCAGAAATAGTCTATTCTATTTTCCCCAGAATGATGATAATGTTGTAGATAATCGCAGAATGTATAAAAAAACTAGTAAATTACAGCTGGTTGCAAAAAAAACGGGAACTGTCAGTATAACATTGACACATTTTTGCAATTTTTCCATAGTGTGAAACCTTCTTACGAGAGATAGGTTAGATTTAACGTCAAAATTCAATGACATTTTTAAAAATCACTTGATAGGTATTGTCAAGTAGACAATTAATTGACAAATCGACAAAACCAAATTTACATTAGGAAAATTTTCATTTCCCGATTTTTTTGAAACCAGCTGTAGATCCCTTTTGTTTGAAAACATCAAGTAGAAGTCACACCCGACGAAAGTAAAGGTGTAAAAATTGCACAATCTGTGACATCTTTTTTCGTGTCGAGTTTTGGAAGCGACAATTTTTCTAAACATTACATTTCCCATTTCGTTTTGTACCAACAACATTTTAAAAGTCGCAACAACTGTTGTTTGCAAACAGAAACATTACTAGCTGGACGCATAATTATTATTAATGTGTGTAGTTAAACAACTCGTTTAAAATAAGAATTAATCCTCGTTAATTTGGCAATTTTCGGTCGGATTAAATTACAAATTTACGTTTGCGAATCCAGTCTTTCTCTTCGGGGAAATATGCGGTTAAGTAAACACTAAATAAATTATTTTAGTGCACTGCGGCTAAATACGTATGTTGATGTGCAGTCCCACCGTCGATTGAACTTTCAAAAACGCGTTACTTCGCCTTTCGACTATTAAATTCGTCATTAATTCTGAAATAGTAATCCTGGATGTTCCTGACGTTTTCAGGCGCCACTTGAACACCTCCCATAAAAACCCGACAACAGACTAACTCCTAACAATTCAAATTAACGCCTCTTTAACATTTTAATTATTATTAATAATGACAACGATGCGATCGAAGATGACTTATTTTGTCCTTCGCGACACTCGGACGGTCACGTACGTACATTACATAATTCGGAATATGTAAAATTCAATGTAAATTTGTTCGTTTAGTTAGTCACCAGATAATCGTGGTTTTAAATTTATCCAATAAACGCGGAATAATTTAAAACCGTATTTAATCTCCTTCCAGTCCGTTCGCTTCTGGGATGACTTTCATTTGCCCTCGAGAACTCTGTTGACAAATGTAATTCGGTTCGAATAATTCGGTTTACTGCATTTTTTCCAGGCAATCAGTCGGAGATTAAATATCGGAAATAATTGAAAACTGGTCGTGAAAATCTGTTTGTTTCGGCAACGATAAGCTGTGACGCAATTTGATGATAATTTACGTTTAAAAGAGTCGAAATAAACAAATTTACCCCGTTTTTGGGGGCGTCAAGGTCGCTTGAAGGGTGACCTATCCCCGCACGAATCCTTTCAAGAATTTGCCAAATAACAAGGGATGGGACAGCGCCATTGACATAATGAATTTAATAAGGGTCGAATGTTTTCCCGTCAAACTGCAACTAGCGCTCTAGCGAGAAAACCGTAGTGAAGGGAATTTCAAATTCGATTCCTTCAGTACTGTTTGTTTTAATCAGTTTCTTGTTGTCCTGTCACGGTTTATGGGGCAATATTTTGACGGTCGTTATAATAAAACTCGATTGAGCTTCTGATGGAGCGCGCCAGAGCCGAGAGCTTAATTTTCAGTTGCGCAACTTGAGCAGCCTTTCAGGGATTTAGCATCCCGTCTAGATCGATTCGGTGGGGAACGAGTGGTCAGGTATTTTTAGTGAAAGTGTGACGTCACCGATCGCCGATAACTCAATCGATGGCGATTTTCCAAAACCGTTTTGTTTTCCACGTTTCCGTGCAAGCAAACGAAGCGCGACTAATAATAATATAACGACCAGAGCATGTGAATGTGTAAATTTGGGATTGCGCCCACCGGATTTGATTCGTGCAGGTCGGTATTCACTCGCCGTTTGGCGGGAGAAGCCGCCGCCGCCATTGGCTCCGGCCTGAAACTGAATCGAATCGATTTCAGGAGTTTCAGGACACGCCGCTTCCCACGCTTTTCGCTTGGCGTACGCGCCAATGTACATGCAACGGCATATTTTGCGCTGCCTGGGAGGATTTCTGGGGATTTTTGGGTGATAATAACGCTAATTAATCGTCACGCATCGTTTTACCGAGAACTAATCCGGCACATGATCAGCTGTGACGTGTTGGATGCTGCACAAATTTGTTTTTTCGCGAACGTGCAAACATTAGCCCGGGTCGATTGGTATAATGCAAATACCGGAAAGCATGTGACCGCGTGGGTGGTAAATCCAGCTAAAGTCACATGATGCTCCTGGACAAAATATTTTCAAAGATATGTTAATAAATGAATCATTCCGAAAACGGAGTGTAGACGTTTTGCAGACGAGCTCTTTGTTTAACAGACAATCAATCGTTTTAACAGTTACTGCAACAGTTATCAAATCCGTGTTTTCAGATTTATGTGGTATTACCGGTCTAATACAAAGCTTCACGTCCCCGTACAGTGAGTACTTAATGCCATTCGAGGGTGCTTTGTGTTCAGTTTTCCCCTTTGGCAATCAGTTGTGTGTTTTACTATATCTTGTTATTTGCTCAGGTCTCTTGTACTTTTTTGTGTTTCTTAATCTTGTGTGAGTTACTCCTTTTTTAGTGTTTTTCTTTAAAATAGCTTGTTAAAAAATTTAAAATAAATTTCATACTATGACTGAAATTTATCCGCTAAAGATGAAGAGTCTACGCAGATACGAAAGATTTATTTAGCAAATAACTCAGTCGAATGATGCAAAATCTTGTAAATGTTTTTACAAAGTGATTGGAAAGCGCAAACTTTTCTAATTTGTAAAATTATAAATCATTGTTGTAGGGTATGCAATTATATATTATTTTTAATAACTGCAATGGCTCCAGAAATTATAACTACACCCCAAATGTTGGTAATTAAATGAAAAAAATTAATGACTTGTACATATACTGCTTATCATAGAAAATGCAACACCCGGAAGAAATGAAGATATCTTAATCAAATTTGGTTTACGTAATTATATTTAAATGAAGAAAAAATAAAAATTTCCAAAGAAAAGCTTCGTATACTATATTGAAGTCATTATTTCACTAATCTCTATAACCACCCCATGAAACAATACATTCACGAACGCGTATATGGATGCTTCGAATAAGCGTTCTTCTTGTGCTACAGATTTGTTAGTTCTTTGCCCATATCTCAACCATGTTCAATTTTCAAAAAGTCCAGAGACCTGGACGACCAAAGGAGATCATCAATTGAGATTTTTGTAAAAGTTCTTTAGTAACATAAGCAATGAGTGAACGCGGGTTATCCTGTTGAAAACAAACTACTCCTTTCCATTTCAAAGGAGAAATTTTGTCTTCTGTGTTTGCAAGGATTATCATGCATGTCCAAGCAAAAATGAGATTCATCACTGAATACCACATTTCATTGTTGGTCCCACTGGATCTGTTCGTTGCACCGTTACACTCTTCGACATCGACGATTTGCTCTTAGAGCTATATTTGCCTTGAGTTAAATGCATCCTGAAAGAATGGAGCACAAAATTTTTTATTCTGGGTTAAACAGATGGCATAGAAGAGCCTCTGGAGCTTCATACTAGAACTAGACACCTCTTGTAGAGATAACTCTGTATTTTAGAGCCAACAGTCAGATGGTTGCCTTGACGTTCTGTGGTCCTTCTGACAATTGTTATTCTTCTACTGCGTTAGTGTCTACCTTCATTTAGCCAAACTTAACAACATTTCGTCATCGTTGAAGGATTTCAGCTGGTCTTTCTTGCCACTTCTTTTAATTTCTTTTCAGTTTTCAAATTCAGTTAAGTGTCTAAAGTGATTGCGTCTTCCCACACGAGACAATATGATGTTTGACAACTGCTGTCAACACAAGGAAATTGATTTTGTTGTGTGAAGCAGAAAAACAGCAATAAAGAAGTTGCAGATAAATTAAGATAAAAAACTAATAAAAACCATTACAATACATCGAAACTTTTTGAAATTTTACTCGCTTGATATTTATTCATCTACAATTATGAAGTCTAATTGAAATATTTCGTTCCTTCTGGGTGTTGCACTTTCAATGATAATTAAGTATTATGTACGTGCAGTTAATAACTATAGTATGTCAATATTCGTTGAGCTGAAAGATAAAACTTAAAGTTTTAAGAATTGGCCAAAATTTGAGAAGACTTTTTAGGCTAATTACTTTTTGTTTAGTTTAATTTTTTAAATCTTTGTTTAATTTGTTTAATCAAATTAAAATTAAACTTATAATTCCTGGACGCACGTTTTATCACACATAAGTGACAAAACAGTTACGAAAAAGTAAATAATTTTTAACTGTTGTGTTAGCAGCATTGTTAGTAATCAAATTGCTAATTTTCCAGATTTATATGGTGCTACCGGTGTAAACCAAAGCTACAGGTTGATACACCTAGAGTGAGTAGTTGAGACGGGTGATTTTTGTTCAGTTTTACTTTCCACTTGTGCATCTTTTAGCACATCTACCTAACCAGATTTTCTCCTTTATTTTTCCTTTACTTCTGTATTAATTTTGTGGTGTTCCTGCTATCACAGTGTAATTAAATCAGTGACTAAACTAGTGAAATGTCTATGTAAAATTTTTAAATCCTCTCAAACGTCTGAAGTAGACATTCAATTTTGCCAATAAATTAAATAACATCCAAACGAGTTTATTGTATAAGTCCAAATAAAGTCAGCAACTTCCTTGAAACGTGAAATTTAAATATTTACGAAAATATGAAGGTATAGGTAATTTGCTTCCTTCAACAACGCTATCCTGTTGGTGGGCCCAATTAAGTCCAATGGGAACTCTAACCTGCTGTCACAGATTCCATCAGAGTATCATAAGAGTGTGGGCTGTATACAGCGCTTGTGGTTAAACGATAAACTAGGCGACTTGCCAGAATTTCATTTAGTTTTTTTCAGTTTTATTATACTTGGCCGAAATGTAACTTTTGATAAATTTTACTTATCGCAATAAAAACATTGCAAAACAACTTGAACTTATTGTATTAAGAAGTGCGAACTAAAAATATTGGTTGGCTGTTTATAGAAAATATTAATATTTATTTGCGATCAGTGAAATGAATGAGTCAATTTACTGCATCAATATTTTCGCGGTCATATTCAGTGATATTTGTACGTTTTACCATTTATTCATAGCAATGATTTACTATGTATAAGAAACTGGAACAGCTAAATTAATGTGCTTACTTATACCTACCATTAATTACCGTTACAATTATACTATAAAATTTACAACATAAAATTGATTGCGTCACTTTGTTTATTTAAAGTAAGTACAATTTATTTATTTTATGGTGCATTCTATCCAAATCATTTTAAAAACAACAATAGGTTCATACATGTTTCGCCAATAAATATGAATTTTGTTGGCAAGATTAGTGTACCTAAGCGTACTAAAATTAACTTTCATAGTAACATGCATTAGGACCGTGTTTATTAAAATTTGAAATAAAACTACATGTTAAAAAAGCTGGTCGCATATAATCCTCGCATTGTGTTAATTAAAATAATTATTCCATTATTATTACTTAGTCCAACATATTTGATATAAACAATACGACGCTTCCGACCATGTGCAATAATATTTACATCAACAATATTGTTACATACAATGTTATGATGATATTTTCATTATGTATCTAATATCTACACTATTTTTAAAATGCAAGAAATATTGAGTAAAATTACAAAATAAGCCAACAAAACTATTTCTGAAGCTAGGTAGTAGAAAAATAAGGAGAAGCTTCGGTTACGTCTGGGCTTTCGTCCTTTAGATCTCTTGTTTCAGTAAGGGCAACAGACAGGACTCGCAGCGGGAATTGAAATGTTTAAACATTTCTCAACATCTGAAAAACACTTAAAAATTTATATTCAGCTTTTCTAAATTTAAAGTGATAAATACGTAGAAAGTCTATAAATAGAAAATAAATTATTAGGTACTTATCATTTCATTAATGAATTGGAAAATAGAATTTAATTTAATCTGTGGCTCGGGATGCATATCGCCGGTAATGATATAATACTGTCATAAAATAATTGATAACGTCTTGGTGGTAATCCTTTGTCATGATTAAGCTCCGATTTGAAATCCATCTAATCTGAATTTAATAATCAAATGCACGTGGTTGATGGTTGCATAACCACCGGACTTTGCGAAATGGTCTTGTCAAAAAACACATGCCGTTTTGCAAATCTGAAATTGTTTAATGTGCCAGGGCCACGTGTAAGAAAACAACAAACCCAAACCTATTTAGAAAATAGTTCACGAATTGTTTACTTTAGAGAGACTGACATTAAAGTTGTAATTTTATCCTGAAGCTCCTGATTCAAGCCGAAATGTCATGTCAACACTAATAGAAAAAAATTCTTTACTAGAACATTGATTTTAGTTCCCATTTAGCTTTAGCGAGTACATTTCACGTTGAGCGTTGTCCTGAAAATATAGTGCCGCACGGAGGTCCTTTATTTTAATTATTTGTCAATTTTTACTACTTATTTTTTTCTAAATGTATTTTTAACTGCATACGCTGTTATAATTCTCTAAATTATACTTAGTTGAAAGGTCTACAAAACTTCCAGGGGATTTTTTTCCTTTGACTCCTCTTGATTTATGCAGTTTTTTGTTTTTCTACTATTGACCTTCAACTCGTAGATTTGGCAGGATATCTCTGCCTGTGCTGTTAGAAATATAAATTTTTTACAATCCTACAATGTTTATTTTCCTATTTCTTTTGCAACAGGCTTGAATTTTAAATTTACATTTTTTACAATTGATTTCAAATTCCAGCTAAACTTTTTTAGCACCTTATGTCGTCTAAATTTACACAAGAAACACGAATCATTCCTCTAAATGTCGGATTTATATCAGATACTTTAGTAAAAAGCAATTCAAGAATGGTATTCGTCTTCGCTGCACGCAAAATAAAATGCCAAATAAATGCCAATCTTTCCGCCACTCTCGAGCTCCGATGTAACCGCCATCACATATTAAACTTCCACTTCCCATTCCTATTATTGTTCCCTGGTGTACGTGATTTTGGTCAAACAACAATAATTTTGCAATAATTTACGGCCGAATTACGACTATGATGCCACAGGAAGGTCGCATTGTTTTATTTTTAATACTATTCACGTGGTCATTTATTCCTGCGGCTATTTTAATTTAGGCGCCGCTGTTTGCACAGACCTGAAAATTCAGAAACAACGCTGCAAACAAATAGTCTCCACGAAAAATGAAGCTTATTACACGGACTCAAACGCCAACTTAATTTATTTCGTAATATTTCATCCAAATGAAATAAACAAGTTGTTTGCAAAAGTCGAGCTTTCCAGCTTTGTTCGTGCTACACCTGGAAATCAGTCAAGGAACACGCACGTCTCGCATAAATTCATATAAATTATGAATCGGTCCTGGTTTTGTCAATTGGCAAGTGTGCCAGACGCCACGCAACGTGCTTTGTCATCCGATGTCAGTAGTAGCCGACGTAAAATGTGTTGATGTTACTCGGTTTGGCGTTGCTTTGTCACTACCAAACAATTTGTCGTCTGCCAACATGCAGGAATAGTTTAATTCATAAATAAAAATTACAGTTAACAAGTCAAGGCGCTAATGTATCTATTAAAAACATCAACAAAATTCGCATGACTGTTGGCGGAGTGGTTGGCATGCCTCTTGGATCACTGACAGTGGCTCAGTTAGTGAAAAGTGCTTGAGCTGGTGAGTTGGATAGATAATGTTAGATACCATCAAGGAAATCCTGGACTGCAGGTTTATAAAGACTTTTAAACAGTCTTCTCAAGCAACACAAAGTACACCAGGTATATTTTTGCTGCTTCTGTATAACTTTCGGTTTTACGGGAAATAATCTTGAACACTTTCCAGGTGTTATATAACTCCAAAAATTTTAGGAAAGTAAGTTTAAATTAAAATGGATATTAAACTTACACCACACACTTAACAAAAACTAACAAGTCTAATGTCAGAGACAGCACGCTTGTGCAAATACCCTTTGTGTTCATTTAACTCTTAGTACTTCACAGTAATTAAGATTGTTAATTAAAACAACTTAATCCTGTTTTGATCCTTGTGGAATCTACAAGGATAACACAATCGCAGCCCTGGACCACCGAAGAAAACTATTTTTACTGTGCGACATTTTTGGCACGGCTCGTGAACCTCGCCGTGAAAAAAAGATTATTCTTAAACCTAAGACCTATCAACACATATTTTATCGTTATTTTCATTTTATTCTCTTTTTAAAATAACCCCACGATAATTCGCAGTTTTTTCCCTTACTCGTTTCAAGCAATCTCAAAATATATTTTTTTAAAATCTGGCAGGTGTGGAACCTTACGGAATATTTTTAGCAAGTTAACTAAAAAAGAATTAGGGTAGAGTACGACCTAAAATTGACTTACATTAACGAAACGTGTTAGATCTAGAACAACATGGAACAGGTGTGTGGCTAATTATTTATTCAAAGAGATAATAAAGGACACTTAAATTAGGTGTTTCAATAAAAGCGGACTAGAACGTTTGTTTAATACAAAGGTAACGGTAAGGTAATACATTAGTGTTTCAAATAGATTTTCTGATTGCTTCAGTTATGTATAAATTTGAAGCGGGGGGTGCTTCTGTTTTGAAATATTTAAAATAAAAATAAATCTAAATTAAGCGGTCAAGAACTGTCATCACAACACACACACATTAAGTGCAATTTAAAGATGCAGTTTTTACTGAACAAGTGGCCTTGAAACAATCAAGTCAATCAATAATTCAATGAAATCGTTCGACAAACTGTTTTTACTAGTCCATTAAAAAAAATACAAACCGTATAATCTAGATTGTAGAATATCAAAGCTGGTATTTTTCTTTGGTGACGTCGTAGACTGTCGAAGTAGCAATTTCAATTAAAATCTATCGAACAAACCAATTTATTTCATGTAAGTTTATTCAATCAAAGGCTTCAGATTAATGAATATTAACACGGACTATTAAAAATAGCATCGACTCGGTTGTTGAAGAATAATCAAGGATTATTCTATAGATAAGAGAAAATTTCCAGTCAATAATTCCATTGCTGACGACCGGAAATGTGCAACTTCAATGGTGCAACAAAGAGTGCAAGTTTTCAACGAAATGGACGCAACATTTGATAAGATTTGTCACCGAAAATGAAGATGTTATCATTTGAGATTTTTTATTAGTTAAAGTTAAAATGGAAACGATTTGTATCTGTATGTGGTGTAAGTTTTTCGATCAGTATTTAATCAACCACAGAAATAAATAAGTATCATTTGATGTTGCATGGGTGAAAAAAAAAGAAATGGTAAATTGCGAAGGTAAGAAATATATTCGTGTCTTAACAGTAATGGAAGAGTGCGAAAGATTTTTTATAACAGGACCAGGAGGTCTTTTCCGAGACGTTATCCTGTTTTTCGTCGTAAAACTGGATAGATCTAAATTGAGGTAACAGATCGTGGGTCAGCGGAAAATATGGAAATGGGATTTTCGAACTTCCTCATAAAATAAATTATTCAACAACAACAGATCTATTTGTATTCCGCCATCGATGTATTTTCCGGCGTTCCTTCTCCCCAATTTTCACAAACCGCCTCGTAACAAAATTAATTATTATATCAACCCGTCCGATCTACTGACATTGATAACTTAATACTCGGGTTAAAATAGACATGCTTTTGAACTGCACTCGATAATAATTGATGAATTAAATTTGGACGTTTTCGATTTTTTTATCAAATCTCTACTTAAGAAGGTATTTGGATAAGCTCCGTATAAATGCGCTTTCGCTTGCTTCTCCCACGACCACTCGAGACATCCTCGACGAGAAATCGCAGCTCTGGCAACATTCGCCGTTTCAATGTTGGTCTCACTTTCAGGAAACAACAATGCGTCCCCAAAAGATGGTGTTCAGTGGCGTGGGAACAGGACCAGCAACGGCCAGTGCAACGGAACAGGCTGCGGCCTCCGGTTCAGCGGGCTCGCCGCCGACGGTGAAGGCGGCGGCGGCTTCAACGGCTCTGAAGAGTCAGCCGCAGCAGGGCCGGACCAGCTGGAGGGGCCGGGCTCAATTGAGAATGACACTATTCACCTCAAGAGACGGGTGGGACTCGTCAGTGGGGTGGCTTTAATTGTCGGGACTATGATAGGTGAGTTGTGCGAAATTGGGCAATTTGTTCTTGAGAGTGTGTCAAAAATAGGTTCCGGAATTTTCGTTTCCCCGTCGGGTCTGTTGGAGAGAACCGGATCAATCGGGATGAGCTTTATTATATGGATGTCGTGTGGGTTGTTATCCCTATTAGGTGAGTCCAAAAATTCATTTCCGACTTGTGGTACTAACAAACATGCCAAGTCTACCCGCCACAAACTTTGTAAACTGAAATTTGTATCTTACACCTGACAGATGAAAGTTTACAGAGTAAGTAAGTAACTTATTTTCGTCTTAAATTCTTCCAATTTATACAAGTGACGACGTCTTGACGTCAATTTAGCACATGACACACCTACACGGTTTTGGAATGATCCTTTAAGTACCGATATTTCGTTCCGATATTTTCCCCCACTTGAGACATCGTTGGCCATTTGCAGGCGCTCTGTCTTATGCCGAATTGGGCACCATGAACACATCATCTGGGGCGGAATATGCCTACTTTATGGACGCTTTTGGAGCACCACCGGCTTTCCTATTTTCCTGGGCTAGCACCCTGGTTTTGAAACCCTCGCAGATGGCGATCATCTGTCTAAGTTTTGGAAAATATGCCGTGGAAGCGTTTGTGACCGAATGCGAACCTCCGGAAATCGTCGTGAAAATGGTGGCCCTTCTGGCTGTCGGTAAATTCTTTCCACCTTCGATAAACCAGATTTGACACACATTCTTTTTAGTCGTGATTCTATACGTAAACTGCTACAGTGTCAACTTGGCCACGAGCGTCCAAAACGTCTTCACGGCTGCCAAGTTGGTCGCAGTACTGATCGTCATAGCCGGAGGAACTTACAAAATGTTTGAAGGTACGTATACCTTCAGTTAGTGATGTCGAAACCAGTACCCGCTTGTTTGTTTTTTTCGAAGGTAATACTCAACACCTGCGGGAGCCCTTCAGAGGGACGCAGTACTCCGTGGGCAACATCGCCACGGCCTTTTACACGGGCCTATGGGCATACGACGGGTGGAACAACCTGAATTACGTGACGGAAGAAATAAAGAACCCTTCACGGTAATAACCCCATAATCTCGACAAAATCAATTGATCAGAGGGTTGACACTGATTTCAGCAACTTGCCGCGAAGCATAATTATTGGTATTCCTTTGGTAACAATCTGTTACGCTTTGATCAACGTGTCATACTTAACAGTGATGTCGCCGATGGAGATGATCACTAGCGAAGCAGTCGCTGTCACTTTTGGCAACAGACTGTTAGGCGCTATGGCCTGGTTGATGCCCCTTTCTGTCACCATTTCGACCTTCGGGTCGGCTAATGGTACTCTGTTCGCTGCTGGTCGGCTGTGCTTTGCTGCGAGCCGCGAAGGACATCTTTTGGATATCCTGTCCTACGTCCACATTCGCAGATACACACCTGCTCCCGGCTTAATTTTCCACGTGAGTGTTGTTCGCTTCTCGCACGATATAAATTTCATTTGTGGTTCTCAGTCTTTAATAGCGGCCGCCATGGTGCTGTACGGTACCATCGACTCGCTGATAGATTTCTTCAGCTTCACTGCGTGGATATTTTACGGAGGTGCGATGGTGGCTCTGATTGTGATGCGATACACTAAGCCGAACTATCCTAGGCCCTACAAGGTACCAAAATCCCGTAAATGATGTTCGTTCCATACAATTTTCAATTTCAGGTGCCAATTATCATTCCTTATGTGGTATTAGTGATCTCTTTCTACCTGATAATAGGTCCCATAGTAGACAAGCCTACCATTGAGTACCTGTATGCAGCCATGTTCATATTGGGAGGGATGATTTTCTATGTCCCATTCGTACATTACAAATTGCGAATACCCTTCATGGGTGAGTGATCAAAACGCTTTGTCGCTGTTCGTTTCTCAATTTATTTTTCGTAGACGGCGTGACTGTCTTCTTGCAGATGATATTCGAAGTGGCACCGACATCTACAATGTTGGAGTAAACTGGAGGAAGCTCAAATCAAATTTATATATTTGTAGCTGGTAGTTGGTCATGGTTACAGGGAACGCTGTGGGTTTCATCTATACAACATTATTTTTGTCAAGGCTTTTGTGACTCTCAAAAATGTGTAGATGGAACTAGAAAATTATATATAAATGTGAAATATAGAGGTAAATTGCACGGATCATTCCCAACCATCGGATATTTCATGGGGTGCAACGTGGATATCCACAATCGTTTTATTCGTTCAAATAAAATTAGTGTGAAGCAATAATCTATAGAGTGAATAGCACTTACTCGTACCTACAAGTAGACGAAGATAAGTGTCAAATTTATCTAACTGTGTAGCTGTTAACGCCGAAGCAATGTTTTTTGAAGAGATTTCGTTAATCTTTTTCGCTAATTTTATTTGAATTTGATATTTTTGCATTTTATATAAAGTATACATTTATTACAAAAAGTCTGACTTTTTTATGAAATTATTTTTATATAGTAAAACTTCCTGTAACCATGATATCAAACAATATTAAAACTATATAGATTGACATGTTTACGGTAAAAATATGGTCCTATCATTCCTTACCTAAACATTGTTAATGTATTTTAGACAACTACTGTATTTTTGTTTTCTACATATTTTTATTTTACATTTTAGTTTATTATTAAAAGATTCGAATCCTAAACGAGAGTATTATTCTTATTACTGCAAGAAAATGACAGAGATTTTATTTTTCTGACATTTTTTGCTATGTACAAAATGTACCTGCGTAATAGTGTTGTACGATATAATATTAATATTTTCTTTATATATTTATTAACATATCTCCAAATGCTCTCATACGAATCTTGAATGACATCGAGTTACTACTGCAAAAATTGTTGTTTTTATTATTTGATAATGGTTTTTGTATAAAATTTAGAAGAGTACATTGTTGCCAAATGTAAAGCATATAATGTTGTGCAATATAAAATAAATATTATATTGTAATAAATACTCGAGTACTTATTTGCAATCGTTAACGTCATTTTGGAGTTGCGGAGATGCTAATAAAACAAGGCTAAAAAACAGATCTCTTGAAATTGTCAAAGAATCACTCAAGATCGTAAATTGTTACCGGAAAATTAACAAATATTTCTCATGATAACAAACACTTTGTTAATATAGCTCAGGGTCCGTTTGCCTTTTTGGAAAGTCCGGACCCGTTGTCTTTTTGAAAGGTCCGGGCCCGTTGTCGATATTTGGAAGCTCCGGGCCCGTTTTCGATATTTGGAAAGTCCGGGCTCGTTGTCTTTTGGAAGGTCAGGGCCTCTTGTCTGTTTGGAAAGTTGAGGTCCGTTGTCGATTTTTGGAAGGTCTGGGCCCGTTGTCTTTTTGGAAAGCCGGGGCCCGTTGTCGATTTTTGGAAGGTCCGGACCCGTTATCGATTCTTGGAAGGTCTGGGATCGTTGTCTTTTTGAATGGTCCGGGTCCGTTGTCTTTTTGGTCGACTCTGGGTCGGTTCCGTGTGGGCTCCGGATTGACTCCGGGCGGGCCCCGTGTGGGTTCCGGGTCGACTCCGGGTGGGTTCCGGGTCGGCTCCGCGTCGGCTCCGGGTCAACTCCGGGTCAGCTCCGGGTCGGCTCCGGGTCGACTCCGGGTAGGATCCGGGTGGGTTCCGGGTCGACTCCGGGTGATTTCCGGGCGGGTCCCGGGTCGGCTCCGGGTAAACTCCGGGTGGGCTTCGGGTAGGCTTTAGGTAGGCTCAGGGTGGGTCGGGTTCCGGGTAGGCTCCGGGTAGGACCCGGGTGGACTCCCCAGAAAAAAAGGGGAGTATATGGGTAAATGTGATATCAGAAATCGTCATAATTTCAACAAACTTTTCGCTGATTATTGCGATATCAATAATTATATTTGCTGTCTAGCATGCAACCTGTCCGATTTTTTAGTAGTAACTCGGTTATGTGAGCTACAGTAAAATTTCTTTTAGTCATGTTGTAGTCACTTTTGCTGTCAGCAAATGCCTGTTTTCTATGGGGAGGCAGTTCTCGGACAGGCTGTACCTACACCTATGCCTGTTATACGGTGTGATCAAGAATGATTGAGTCTGTTGGTAACAATGAAATTTGGCAAATTTGAAATTTACTAACAAAGGTTAATTTCTGTAATCGCATAAACATAACCGGCATAACCAAAAATGTTTTTAATGTCGTCTCAAGTTAAAATATCCGGTCAGTGCCAGTTACGAGACAAAAAACACCAGTACTTTTCAATTGTTTCATTGCCAACAGATTCAGTCATTGTTGATCACGTTGTATATTATCTATATCTTATCTGTTGGACTTTGCAAATAGATTCAGATAAATATGGTCGAACAGTTAAATTTGGCCCTTCTTTTGGGATTAATTTTTGGGCTTTTAGCGCTGATTATATTGGTAATATCCTTGACATATTTATGGACACGGAAAAGAAAAACGTGAGTTATCCTCGTGAAATTCAATTTGGTTAAATTCATATTTCAGTTCGATGTAAAATAAGGAAAAGACGACGGCTGAAGAATTCTTTTTCTAAACATTTACAAGTACCTATTCGTAACAACTCCACAAGTCAGGGCGACCACCTTAACTTTGAAAAATGTTTTGTTGTTAAAATGTTACACATGTAATACATATTGTAATTTTATAAATTGAGAACTATTTTAGAGACATACCTATGTATATACCGGGTGTAGAATGGATTTTGGTACGTGTGCACTTTACGTGTAAAAGTAAAAATCCTCCGATACTGGCTCCCCTAATTATTTTAGAACAAACCCTTAAATACAAAAGTTGTAGAGTTTTAAAAATGGTTCCCAATTCTTATTTGTTTTGTTTTTTAACATCTTCAGGAAGTACACAATAATGGAAAAAAGAATTAAAGGATTTGTCCAAATAGCAATAGCTGGGAAGCGTAACCGAGGTGACAACCAAAGATGACAATGTATGATGTTTGACATAATTGGTCGCTCCGGATAGAATACAGGAAATGTTGCTTGCATGTCCCTAAAAGACAATCCGGAGTAATACTATGCCGGCCAAAAAATTTAGGCCGTCATTGTCTGTCAATTCAAAAAAAAAAAAAAAATTGTAATCCGTTCTTTATTGTCATCATGATTACTATCTTGATTATGAACGTTATTTTTTGGGTGGTAAATTTCAAAACTAAAAATTATTTTGTCATTTCTACTACACAGAACGTTTAGGTACCTCAGGTTATCTATGTACGATTGCTCTAATTTTGTTTATTCATGTCGGATTTTTGGAATATCTGAGCTTCAAACAGTTTAAATTGATTGTTAAAATGACAAGAATCGAAAGTGGGGTTACGATTCCTAAAGGTTTATTTACACTTTACTTGAATGTCAAGAAAGTGACGGCCAAAATTTTTTGGCCGCCATAGTACTATGGCGGACAATAAATTTAGGCCGGCAAATTTCTGACATTTCAAAAAAGTCAATGCAAGCAACCATTTATTGTCATTATGACTGATGTGTCAGTTTGTCAAACTGAAGGTTTTCAAGCTGTTTGGCGTTTCCTTCGCCTTTTTCGTATCTTACAGATCATGACGCACTAGCATGACTGATTTGTAGTAGCACTTCTCTCTGGTGCACGCTTCTTTTCCCAATTTTAATTGTCACGATGACAAGAATGACAAAAATCGAAAATGGGGTTAGTTGAACATAATGCCAGCTTCACATTTTGATGTCAACTCAATGACAGGCCGGCCTAAATTTATTGTCCGCCATAGTACCATTTTACGAAGTTAACTTTTTCGTCTTTGTTAAAAGAGTTCATGCCCGTATATATTCTTTTATCTATGGTTCATTCTTTGAGGAATCAGCAAACTCGTTACGTTTGTCAAAAAGTGAACTTTATTGTTGTCGGGAGTCATGGCTATTACTATTTTATCGGTAGATTTTTAATATTTAATTTTTCTTATCTAACAGAACCAGAAGGTGTTAGAAAATAATTAGAAAAGGATTTAGATACAATTTTTTTACTCTACAACTTTTGTGTTTAAGGTTTTGTTGGAAAATAATTAGGGAACCCAGAGGATTTTTACTTTTACACGTAAAGTGCCTATGTACCAAAATCCATTTTACATCCTGTATCTATAAAGTCGGCCTTACACCAAGGCTCAAGGCAACAATTGGCAACATGTAGCACGCAACATTTTTTGGTAATGACCGGCAACATTTTTTAGTAATGACCGGCAACGTTACTAAAAAATTTTGCAGGCAACATGTTGCAAATTGTTGCCTTGGTGTAAGGCCGCCTTTAGAGACACGTTGTAGGTTGTATGTTGTGTTGCCGTTGTCATCACCACGTCCACGTCCTAACCTCACTTAAATAGGAATTTTTAGAAGATCAATCGTTAAGTTATCGTGTGTTGTTTGTAACATTTTCGTTATAGTTTTTTTTTTATTTTTTTGAAATATGTCGGAGGATTTTATTCCTACACGAGGGTCTTGTAATAAAGGTGACGGTCAGATTCATTTCAAATCTGTAACCTATGAATCCTATAAACCAAAAATACATGATAAAACTGAAACTGGCGTGAAGACAAAAGAGATCCCGTCGCACGAATTTAACATTAAGAAAGCAAAGCATGAGGTTATTAAATATGGAATGTCAGGTTTTGATCCACAGAAGAAAGAAGAAGCAAAAATGCAGTTGGCCATTAAACTAGGTTTGTAAACAAAATTACTTTTGTTGACTATTAATATGTGGCACTTATTTCTCTATTTGTAGGTGCAAAACCACCAAAAAATAAGTACAAAAATTACAAGATATTGAAGGAAGAGAGAGCAAAGCATAAAGAAACAGAGAAATTAAAAGTACAATTTCAACAGTTAGGTAAAAATTCTGTAGGAAAATCAATTGCCAAAGGCAAAGGTTTTGATCGTAAACGGAGAAAAAATAAGGGTGGACTTTTAGATATATACGGAAAAGTTAAAGTTAATAAACAATAAATAGAAACACTTGTTTTATTTATTGGTTACCTGATAAGTTATTAGCGTTTAAATTACGCGCGCTTCGTACTTGGTTACTTTAAATGTCATTACTGTCAATGACTGTCAAGTTGGCAACTCTGATATATTGTGGCGGTGGCGGTTGTGATGGCTGACGAATAAATCGAATAATGTTTTGAAAGTAGTGACAACTACAATAGTATTTGAGAAATCAGCTCTAATATAAGACTAACTTTCAATTTAAATTAAAACGAAAAGTCTTGCAACGTACCGAATATAGAGATTTCGACAGGTATGGCAACCATTTTGCATGCATAATAAACATTCACATGTCGGTGATGTACGAATTTTGTATTTTACTTCTTTGGTAAACGATTTCCTATAGCGAAGATATTACAGAATGATGAATTTGGGGGGCACGGCCCAAGTTCACTCTTCTAGCAACGTTCCCCAAACCACTCCATCAGCCAACAATTCCCTAACCCCAACAGGAGGCTCAAATAAATCTAGCAGCAATTTAGTAGGTATTTTCATCGGTCAAAAACACAATTTGAGCTACTTTCTTTCAGAAACCAAACTATACTCTTAAATTTACATTAGCTGGTCATACTAAAGCAGTTTCTTCTGTAAAGTTCAGTCCTAATGGTGAATGGTTAGCTAGTTCATGTAAGTTAGTTTTGAGTCTGAAGTTTTGTTTATACAACATAATTTTGCAGCTGCTGATAAGTTAATAAAGATATGGGGTGCTTATGATGGCAAATTTGAAAAAACAATATCAGGCCACAAATTAGGAATAAGTGATGTGGCATGGTCTAGTGATAGTAGGCTCTTGGTATCTGCTAGTGATGATAAAACATTGAAAATATGGGAACTATCATCTGGTAAATGTCTGAAGACATTAAAGGGACATAGCAACTATGTTTTTTGCTGTAATTTTAATCCACAATCAAATTTGATTGTTTCTGGTTCTTTTGATGAATCTGTTAGGATATGGGATGTGAGGACAGGTAAATGTTTAAAAACATTACCAGCACATTCTGATCCTGTCAGTGCTGTACATTTTAACAGAGATGGATCACTCATAGTCAGTAGCAGCTATGATGGACTTTGGTAAGGTTTAGAGCTAATTTAGGTGCATTTTTTTTGTTGACCAAGTTGTTTACAGTCGTATTTGGGACACTGCATCTGGACAGTGTTTAAAAACACTCATAGATGATGACAACCCTCCTGTATCATTTGTAAAATTTTCTCCCAATGGGAAATATATTCTTGCTGCTACATTAGATAATACCTTAAAATTGTGGGATTATGCAAAAGGAAAATGTTTGAAGACATACTCAGGTCATAAAAATGAGAAATATTGTATTTTTGCAAATTTCTCTGTTACTGGGGGTAAATGGATTGTCAGTGGCTCAGAAGATAATTTGGTTTACATTTGGAATTTACAAACTAAAGAAATAGTACAAAAATTACAAGGACATACAGGTACAGTTCTTATATTTTTGTTGTAATAAAAAATTATCTGTTCAATTTTAGATGTGGTGTTGTGCACCACCTGTCATCCCACAGAAAATATAATAGCTTCAGCAGCCCTTGAACATGATAAAACCATCAAATTATGGAAAAGTGACACATAAAACTGTAAATTTTGTGTAATTATAACGTTTAAGAAGATAATTTATATTTTTTTATGAACATGAATATTGAAAAGTGGCTGTAATATAAGAACGTTGATAAAAAAGTGATTATTTTTTGCGATTTGTATTACGTATAATAATTGGTAGCCACAAATTTTTGTATGTTAAAAAAATTTGGGGTCTTAGTAGCTGAATACAAATAAAATATGTCCACTTATTATTAAGATCCGAAATTTTCCAAGACCATACTAGATAGCAATATGAAAACTAATAAATTTTTTCATAATTTTGTGTTTATACTAATTTGTTTGCGACGAGAGAAATAATACACCATGACCGTTTTTGTAATATATTTTTTAAAATATATAAATAATAATCGTTAAATTATTTCTTTGAACATAAACTATACATCACATTTGATCACATGTCATTTTTAAAGCATATATTAATACACTGGCGTAAAACATGACGTAAGTACGTTACTTAATAATACATCACAGCAATATCAACTGGTTTACTCATTGAATATTAAAATAGATTATGTTAAGGGACCAGGTTTTTTCTTGCATCGGTCTAATTACACAAATATGGTTTACAAATTGTTACACTTCATAAAAAAGCTGTGTTTGGTTCTCATGTGGCTTCTTAACGTGTCTATACGACTGTAGGTGGCGGGGCAGTATGGGCAAAAAGACCTTTGAGCGGTGTGGGAATGAAAATGGTGCCATCGATTCGTCACTTCTTTGCTGCAAGCTTTGCACTTCCACAACAGCATATTCGAAACAGACGGTTCAAACATCTCGTTGTACGAAAGGGTGGATCCTCCATTTTGTTCTGCTGAAATACATTTTTATTAATAGACGAATTATCCACAAACAATGACAGTCAAGCGTGGCACGTTCAAATGAAACACAAAGTGTATTTTATATACAATTTATTGAAACAATTAATAGATACAAGAATTATATATATAAAAAAAAACATTGGAATATATACCCTGATTATAAGATAATTTTGACAATTTAAAGTTAAGTTGATTTCGTGATCGTTTGTTGAATTCAGAATATTTAACTGATCTGATTTTTTTTATTTCATTTCATTTTCAGGGTCAGTTTAACGATTTTCACGAATTTTCAGCACATCTCAAAAAACATGTATTAAATCACATTTAACTCTTAACTATGGGTACGTTTCCCCACTGAATTAATTTTGCTTAAATTCTGGAATTTGATTGTGGTTTTTATTCCTAGGTATTACTCACACGTTATTTCTAAGTATAAATTGGAAACACAATATTTAAAAAATTTATAAAGGAGTAGGCAAAATCGAGTTTACAGAATAATTTTAAAAATTAATAAATGAACACGTGGTGTTGAGACGTGTACGCATGTGCGAGTTCTCAATTCTCATTCCAGACGTCGTTGCAGGTTATTTGTTATTGCACTATTCTCTTGATTATAATTAATTATGAACTAGGAAAATCGTACGAGCATTATATTCTAGAAAAAATGTTCAACCGATCATTGAAGGTTATTCACCGCGAAAATTTAGTATTATGCAACACAAAATACAGTTTAAAATAGCTCCTACATTTAATTTTAATTCATCATTGCCAATCATTTTAGAGTCCGACAATAAAAACGAGCGTCAGTTTTTACACGATTTTATCCTGCATTCAAACGATAAAAAACAGACATGATTCTGATCTTTGGTGAGTGCCGTAAAACTGCTGTTCAAGCTCCACATGTTTACTCTCAAATATACCCAAATAGGCCTATTTTAAAAGTTTTTGTCTAACGTTGATTTCTTCCAATATTTCTTCTTATAACCTTACATAGAGAACAAAATGCCATTTTGACTTTTAAATGACACCATTTTGATTCCTTATTTGTAAAACGTTAAACATAAGATCTAGCAATTTGAGCTTTTGGTATTTTGTGTTGCATAACATTAAATTTTCGCGGAAACTTTATAGGGAGTAACCCTGTATAAACTGCCCCATCGACAACTCTACATACACGTGAGCGGCCTCGAAGCCAAAGGAATTTGTTTCAGGATCTGTGTCCTGCTGAGGCACGCGTTATTGATGTTTTGGCATCCGTGAGAAAAAAGATAGGCCCCACAAATTAGAAAATCCAGGTAGATTTATTTAAAAAAATGAATTCTGTTGATGAGCTAAAACTAAAGGTGGGTGGGAAATGTCTCTATGTCTAGAAAATTTGTGTGATTTAATATCAGATATTAAAAATGTAAGAACAAGTAGTTTCTAGTAGGAAGCATTTTTTGTGACAAATAAAGAGAATAAGAATAATATTTGTAGTATTTATTGTATTGTTTATAACAGCTTAAGTAAATATTATAAAATAATTTTGGGACTGAAACGACTTTTCTAACTCAGGAAGTCAGGCTTTAATTGTTTGAAAATCAAGCAAAATGTTGCTTTTTGTGTTTTTTCCCACATTTACAAATACCAATAACAAGTTCGCAATAACTCATTTCATACCTATCCTATTTTAATAGCATTTTATTTAAGCAAAATTAATTGATATTCAGGTGTGGAAACGTTGCCCCACCTGGAATCGATGGTTTTCATATGATTTTTAATAGTTATGTAGTAGTTAGGTATACGTAACATTCTAAACAGAATTTTTTTATTTCATTTTAACGAAATGCATGGAAATATTTTGCAGCAAAAACAACACATCGTTTGGGCCGGTATTACGTTTGCTAAACAATTTTTTTACAGGGGTCAGTTTTTCTATTTCAATGCGTTTTTTAAACACTTTCATGGGAAAAACTCGAAGACAGGGTCATTGTGCTCAAAATTTGATGTCTTTTAAAATGCGAGTTAACAAAATGGGATTAAAAACGGATCAGTTTTCGCGATTGAATGCATATTTTTGAGGTTTTGTTGAGATCTAGATGCTTTTGCTGAAAATTCACATCAAAATCGTTGAAATAACCCTGAAAATGAAATTTAAAAATCTGAGTTTGAAGAACTCAATCACTTCTTGATTTTCCAAGGTTAAACAATTTAGGTAGGTACCTACGAAACCTTAATAATAACCACTGAGAACCTGCAAAATATTTTTTATTAAACGTCTTTTACAGTTTTGTGTCCTGGCTCTGCCCCTCTGCCTCAAAATATTTATCATGTTTATTTCGTTGTAGGTTTTTATCATAATCTATTGCAAATGTCAGTCTTTGAAGATAGATTTCTTTCAAACGATGTCTATATGTAGGTAGGTACGTCAGGTAAGATTTCAAAAATGAAAATTTAAGTCTTCATGCATTACACTAACAAGTTCTCGCTTTTTATTAAAGTTTTACGAGTTGCTGCAATGTGATGTGAAATTTTAGATTTGACAAAATGGACAACTTACAAATATCGTATTTATAGACTTATTTACTTTATAAAATACTCATTTTATACAAGTAATAAATTATTTTTGATGTTTTGATCGTGAGACGTGCTGACGCAACCAAAAACAAAAATAAAATCTACGTCCTTATTATTGTATTATTTACAGGAGATCGTAGTAAGAAAATTTCCTCGAATCCAATAAAAATTCTGCTTCTATGTTTTGTTAGTTATCTTCCCGTCAAATGTCTGTCGGTTAATAACAAAATATGTACCTACTTTAATCACACGGCAAAAGTGATTAAAAACTAAAGGTTTTTTGGTAACATCCTCTAATATGTAAATAATTTGACAAGTAGAATCCTGCATTTCCCTGTTCCAGACAAAATTTTGCCACTCCCTTAAAATTTAAACTTTACACTAAATTTAGCTGGCGATTTATTGTTTATAGAAAATAAACACGTTACTATAACTAAATTATGACTAGCAAAATTAAAAGCTAATTTAACATTTTGGCAATTTGACTTTGGCTATCTTATGACTAGTTACAATTATTTCTACGGTACTCAAATAAAATTTGAAAACAATAAGACGAATTAAGAAAAATTGTAAAACCGACTCTACAATTTTACTAAGTTATATACATCATATACCTAAAAATATAAATCTTTGAAAATGTCAACCTTGACATCCGCTGTATTATCCTAATAATATAATAATTATAAATACAAAATTATTTTTCAGTCACATAATTACTTATTATTTTCAAATTGGTTTAATATTATACAATGACAAGACCATGGATAATAAATTGTACAATTTACACTTTTATTATACAATATTATATCTAGCTGTTATTTAGTAACGGTTGAAGTATGAAAAATTGAGAAAACATTTATTTACAGGTAGAGACTTGCGTATTTATTTATTTATTTATTTATTTATTTATATATATTTTGCAGTTCGACTTTGTTGTTCTTTGAGCAAGTGCACAAATACATTACGCGTGTAATTATTCGCTGTCTTTTTAAAACTGAGACATTTTTTTTACTAAATCGAAAACAAAGCGTTAGGTACCTGATTTAGGAAGACCACGTAGCACTCACGTTTTTCTTTCAACATAAAAAAGAATCTATCTGATTCGTCGAATAAAAATTGTACAGGGAAGACTTTTTTCTCCATGAAGCACACGCATTGGCACTTATCGCGATTGTTCAACTGTACGACAACAACTGCAACAACACCAATTTTGAGTGGATTATAGTGAGAACAATGCATATTACAGAAGCTAATAAGAACTTTTTAACTGTCGTTGTTGTTGTCAAGTTTATTTTATTTTTTCCTTGGTTTAGATCAAATTCAAACGGTGCCAATGCAGCAATAATTCGCAATTTTGAGTCGCACAACTCTGTATAATTTTTAAGTCTCTACCATGTACAAAGTACATCAATCAAGTCTTTGGCACATTTAATTTTTGATTACATTGACTAGAAAACATCATGAAAACAACAGATACTCTGAAATAATTTGCCTTCACAGATTTTCATTACACAAACGATTTAGACGACAAACTGTTGCTCGAATGCCTTACAGTAATATGGCACTTACCACACATAATATATTTGCACACTTTTATGTAAATAAATAATCAATGGAAGTGTTTGTACCTACGGTATAAATTAACAGTAATATGCAACTAATAAAATCTTTGGTTAATACCAACACGCAAGCTGAAAAGTCTTTCAATCTTTCGAATTAAACTAAAATTTGTTGCTTCATTAATTAATAAAGGGAATATCTTCGATTAAAATATTACATTTAACAGCTCTCCAAATATTATAATGGAAATTGCACCGACTGTGAAATATTTTGGCCTAGTTCGACTTGGATCGGTGATTTTCTTATAAATCAAATAATTTTGAACTGAACGTTTTTTCGAAATATGTATTTACATACAACTCGAACGAATCACGCGAAATAATAGATAAAGTTGATTTTCATTATAATATGTATGAGCAACAGTTAAAAAATACTCATTTTCGGTCATTTCGCACGAGTATTAATTAAACTAACTTCCGGCTCATTATTACGTGGTTGTCTGCACGATTTGGTATCAACCTAAATTTAATAATATGATGACTCACTTGACTACATATGTTCGTTCAAACCATCTAATCACCAAATATCAGCTAAGCAACCGTCGGATGTTTTGTCCTCATGTGTAGTAATAATGTATCACTGCGAGTGTACACTGCTGGACAATGCGCACAAGAATACTGTCCTGGGAAGTGTACATAATAATGATTACGTGTATTGCTCACAATTTTCCCGCATAGTACACATCGCCTTCTTTCATCCATCGATCCGACTCTTTCAAATAATTGAGACACCTTGTAGCACTTTATATCTGTAACAAAAAACGCCAAAGTTAAACGGTTGTCCAAAATTCGAAAATATTAGTATTACCGGTTTAATATATTGGATTTCCATTGTAAATGATGAGCTACTTCTAGCATGCTCTATGACACTTAGTGTCTATAGTAGTGCCATTACAACGTTACAAAAGCATGACACTAGATACTTATCAAACATTAGTAGCTATGTTATGGTACACTAGTTTGTTTTTTTTTTTCATTTTGGCAAAAATCACTCGACGCAAAACAAAACATGTAACGGATCGAATCGCAGACGAGGAATTAAATAACGTAGGCGTAAGTTTAAAACACACCATTTTTAATAAAAATTAATAAAATACATAATAAATGCCTTAATGAATGCATATCAATCTTAAATAATGTTTTACATTACTTAAACACTAATGATTTTAAGTAACACTGAACGGTGGTGAAAAATGATATTAAGCAAGATATTCAATATTTGATCATTGAGCATATTTAGACAATAAAAATTTACAAATAAAATGCAAACTCGCTCTTCAAATGAACATGATTAAAGCCAAATTCGACGAAATATATGGCCCTTTTCAATAAGTTTGTTACAAACAAAAAAAATCTTACACGAATAAATGTAATATTCTATTATGTTCTCCTAGTTAACCGCAACCTTATTAAATTGATCTTTAAGGAAATATATAAAAAATAACTCGTTGCAAGAATTGTAATAATTCTAAAATCAACAATAACAAAATTACTTTTTATGAAATCTCAATATACAATAACGCCTTTTACAAACTGTACACGATTCTCATTTTTCATTTTTCTAAATTCAAGGATAGTACAACAACAAAACAGTTATAACTAAATATTGCACATTTCATATTTTATTTCAAATAGTACAAGGTTGTTAGCACCAAACCTATATTATCACAATCATTCTAGTTGCTCACCAACTTTTTCTTTATATCTTAATGCCAATATATTATAGAAATCTTTAGTATATAGTATATTATTATAAAAACTAACAACAAATGTATCGCTTTTTTAAGATAAAAAAACATGCTCTTACCTAAGTTAATGCACTAGGTTTATATCATAAAATAAACATTTGTGAATATATTATAAGCAAATCTTCTTAAAAAAAAAACAAATACCCTTATTAAACACCACACCTGTAACACCAAATTGAACCAACTTATATAAAACTAAGGTACCATATCACGAAATTCAATGATTTGAATAAATGATCCGTTTCCGTAAAAATTACGGACTGATGGTGCGGTTTAGCCGACAGATCATTTAAACCAAGACCTTAAACGATTCGATCTACAAAACAAATAACCTTAAAATTAGCTTTTCTTTTAACTTACATAATTAACTATTCAAAGGCCGCCAATACCTTACAATAGGTATAAAATTTAAAAAGAGATTCTCTACGTTAAATGTAAAATCTTAGTGTTAAAAACGAGTTGAGAATATGAGGTAATATCAAAGTTATTTAATAAAATTGCACTTAAATTATACAACTAGTTAGTTTGGCAATATTTAAATAAGATAAATAAAAGTTTAATACAAAAAGATTTGACTTGTAATCGCTCTACATTGAAATTCTAATGCAAACCCATGATTAACGGACGGGTGTAAGCTATTATTACATATGAGTTTTCACTAATATGCGAGTCTCTTTTTTTTCATTTTAAATTAAGTTATACATATACAGGGGGCGTCCACGGATTGCCGGGTAGATAGATAATTCTATTATATAGAGAAAACTTCAACATGAAAAACAAAAAACATTAAAAATTGCACAAAGATTCTAAAATTATGTAAATTTTTTTTTCAATCCACGTTCCATACAAAACTAATCTACCGTAACAAGTTATAAGAAATAACGTTCACAGTAATGGGGCAAAAACTTTTTTTGATTCGTAAGTACAGTAGGTCAGTCTTGGGTGGAACCCTGTATATTACATCATATATAACATCACAGATATCTTTACAATCTTAGGTCGTAATATTTTGCAGGATGACCTCATTTGGATGCAAACACATTTTAAATTGTCCTCGTTTAACTGATTGTGACAGGTTGGAAGTACGTTCTCGTGAGACCTACAAGACTAGAAACATCGCACTGAAAGTCGTAACACTGCTCCTACTTCAAGATGTGACAGGTTGAGGTTCAACCAGGGTGACAGATTAAAACATGCTTGCACGAAAATGGTACAAAAATGTTTAAAGACTATCTATATATATTGAATATTCATAGTACCGTTCTACAGTAATTGCATTAAATAATACCTTGCCGAGATTTCAGTCGTAGCTTGAATGTTCCATTGAAATGAAAAAAATGTTTAACACTAGAAATACATGGTCCAAGGAAATTATCCTGTGCAAGTCTTTAGTACATATAGACGGGCAGTCGTCTCGTCACCGCCTCTCTTATTTCATTTTTGTTTTAATAAGGTACTTCAATAATTAGCTAGAATAGAACGTTGGTGGCTAGGAGGAGCACAAGGCCCTGTAGTACAAGTAATAGTAGAGCCAAAATCAATCGGCCGTCGTGTCATTGGTAATCGACGGTGCTTCAAACTTCCTGGTGTCGGGATTGTAGCGCGGATGTTTGAATTTGCAATGAGTGCGCAGATTGTCGCTGCGTGTATACGTGGCTCGACACAGGGGACACTCAAACCTGCCCGGGAAGTGCACATGATAGTGGTTGCGAATGTGCGTCACTATTTTCCCACACAATTTGCACCGGTGCAGGTTGCAGCCACCTGGCAGCTTGTCAAACGTTAGCCGCATGTGCCAGGTTTTTGAACCTGCAAACGAAAACAGTAGTTTAACGCAACGTTAATGGTAAGTGTTAATATTAATTGTGACAGCAGAATAGTGACAATGGTGCACCCCAGAGCAAGTGAAGCTTTTCAGTACCAGATGGGACGCAACAACGCGTCGCGTCGCTGCTTTACCTCCTTCTCTCGTCTCATTTATTTTATTGTCTAAACGACACAAGCGCCGCCGACCGTGTTACGTTCTAGTACTGAAAATCTAATGAAGCTGCCGAGCCATTTTAGTTATTTAAGATTATTTGCGGAAATTCAGAAATTGAATACATGCAAAGTGAAGAAACTAATTAAATTAAAAGTAATAACAGAGGTTCAGAACCTGCACCAATGAAAACACCATCGACAGCATTTATTTACATATTTATTACCCTGTTATTATGTACATTACAACTTTAGTTAACGCAATATGTGCACAAATAAAAACGATACTCGACAAGTCCGTCCGTTTCTATCTATTCTAAAAAATCTTCGCTGCTATTTATTAACGGCAGTAAATACTAATAACGTTTCCGACCTTCAATACGTTCACAAAAGAAAGACCATACAAGTGGGAATTATGCCATTGACTGACAACCGATAATTCAACATAAAACATAATTTCTCCGACGCAGCATATTATTATTTTCAAATATCTATTCTCCATTCTTTTTTTTAGTACCGGTGACATTTTTCAATTAATAAAATATTCATATTTGTTTATCATATCTTGCAACAGTTTATGAGAAATTTAAAAGTTTAAGTAAACTATTACATATTATAAATAATCTGTTGTCTGTACTTTTGTGAAGCAAGGTATTGACTGCTTTTACGTCGTCCGACAACTCTAACGTTATTTAATTGGCTTAACAAAAAGGAGATAATGAGACGTGAATATGCATATCATTCAATTAATAAACCGACTTTGCATTTAAAAACAAGGCGGATGGTTCTATTAAGTGGTCACTTGCTCAGTAGGTGTCAAGTAATATAATCCTCTCATGATTGAACTTACAGTGCACTATAACTTTAGAGTTTTTGGACGACAATAATACTATTCAATTCGACCTATCGTTTTTTAATATAGAAAAGCATAATCATTGTAACTCGGCGTCAGTTGTATATTTCTCGGATTTTGGCAATTATGTGGAATATATTACAAGCAAATTAAAACAACCTCGTGTTTAAATTATAAACAAGTCTGTGATCGTGGACAACAGTAACAAGGGGAATAATTTGCGTGTAATAATTACTAGCTACAAAAAATTTATATTTTTTTCTCATGCTTGCAAAAATAAATGACAATCAGTCTTGAACACCCAGTACAAGGTACTGAATTCACATACAGCACAAAATGCCTGTTAATACTTAATTACACATAAGAGTATATAATAAAGCAAAACTAATTTACATACATGGAAAAAGTAGAATGTAACTAAACTATTAACAGGCTAATAACATGAAAAATAAAAATTTCATTCGGTTTTAAGTCTAATCTATTGAAAATTAAACATTGTTCTCATTAAAATATAATCTTTTTCGCCGTCTATTTACTGATCGTACACTAGGATAAAAAATTAGTGCCTTCTATTACTTCTCTGTTCCACACAAATAAATAGTTTATCAAAACAAAAATTGTACGTTAGATTTTTAATTTTAATAGTTATAATTTGTTCATTATTTTAATCAAATAAAACAAATATTTGGGGAATGAAGTTTTCTCAGAACCACCACTATCCGACGTATAAAGACAAATACCATTTAAATTCAAGAATGGATATAATAATGTTGCCTTTATTACGATTACATAATTCAAATTTACAGTTATTTTGATTATGTGCTATACATCACGTATTCGACTACATACATTGACAGCATTTTTGAACAACAAAAAATTCGTGAAGCAAATATAGTAAAAATACTAAAAAAAAAACAGGTAACTCAATTACTCTTAAGTTTACAAAAGATTCACAAATTTCGTACAATACCTACCTACACAGTAAACAGCGTGCGTTCGTAGAGACAAGTAGCAAAATGCATAAAACAAAAAAGAATGGAAACATTTGATTAATTTGCTACTGGTTCTCTGGAACGCAAGGTTTACTTTACTTTGATCGTTTACGTGGTCAGTTGGGGAAGACCGTGTTAGCAATACTGACATGACAACAAAAAGATACATTTCAAAGGTAACACCAAATACTATCGGTCATTTTGGCATTAAACGATAAAATAATGGAAACTAGAAGCACCAACAAATATAAACTAAAATTAATATCATCGTCGTCGTCCTTTCACAATAACATTCACAGCCAAAAACCTCAATACAATTAGTCAACGGGCACCTCTCGTCCCGAACAACATCTCACGTTTTACATCAGATCTTCGATTCATCACTATTTAATACATGTCTTTATTTTCAGATCTCGTATCGCCCAACATTTCGAAAAGCACCAAAGGACGTCCGTGCTTGAGACGAATGTGGGCTTTCATATTGTCTTTTCTTGTGAACGACTGCTGACACAACGGACACCGATTCGATTGCGGTCGATGTATAGAAGAGTGGTGCCAACGGTTGCTCACCGTTTTGCCACATATTTTACATGTGTAAAGACTAGGCGACTCCGAGATCTTGTCAAACATCTCGCAATAATCAGAGGCGGGTGCGCGTGATTCTACAATGGCGGGTACTTTCGACTCGATTGTCGGTTGTTCTGGTTGATAGAAAGAGGATGGTTGGTACGCCTGTCCCTGTTCCTGCCACGTAGCTGGAACAGAGAGAGGACCCATCATCACCATCTACCAAAACAAAAGGCATTATCACAGCAATACATTATTTTCTTTCTTAAACTGCAAGCAAGATATGGAATGCACAAAGCGGTTAGTTTGTTTTATAGCGTGGATTTCTTTGTTGGACTTTGAATGTCCATAAAATCGCTCACTATTATAACAAACTTGCATTCAGAGTTACAACAGTGCCAGGTTTCGGCTATTTACTAAATCATAAATTGTCTACAGTAATTATAACAGTTTTAACGTTGCGGTTGTGTATTGTATAATACAGAGATCAAGTCAAACAGATGTTGTAATTCCTTGAAAATAAATCAACTGGAGATTCATCACTCTCACGTGTACATTTATTTCATGATTATTTCCAAGATACAATGTAAAAAAAACTGCAGAAGAAAAAATGTTGTTCATTTTCGTCACAATTAATTTATTTTTGAAGTCAGTGGAATTTACAGCAAAAAATTCGTCTGACGAATCAATACAATACCAATACAAACAAATTACGTCAAGATTTTACGGCATTTTTTTAATGTACTGTAACTTCTTGTTATGGCTGAGCTACGTAGAACGTTGTAGAAGATTTTAATTCCAATAAACATAATTTTCACAAACGAATTTTCCACATAAAACTTCTATTACGGTAAGATAGTTTTCCAATTATTAATTTCTTACAATTTGCTGTTCGGAATAATTCACATTTGTAACAATCTAATTTAACGCTTGTACTTTATAATGAACTTTTATTGCATTAACATTTTAGAGATATTAGCAATTGTTAAGAGAACAAAACAATCAAAGGGAAATTAAAAAAAAAACTCTAAAAAACATAGTGAAATCGTTTTTTAATGCTTCGTTACACATGATAATTCCAAGGTAAATACACGTACAAAGTGTCTTAAAACCAAGTAGGGGTGAATGAAGTTTTACTGCTCGAGCTAAAACACCCACTTTTAATCGATTTAAAATTCTCAAAAAATTCAAGAATGATTATGTATCGCTGTAGAACATTCTGTAAAAATTTCAAATTTTTTAATGAAAACCGCTACATTAATTTACATAATTTTTTACTGAGAGTCCCTTCAAACATTTAGGAAAAATTTGATGTCATTGAAATCATGAAATGACCGGTTTTTGAAATAAATATAATTTGATATTAAAGTGCAAGATTTAGCTATGATTTATTATTAAACTGGGCGGTCACTTCCGCAAAAGAGGTTGACGTGGGTTATTTAGGGACTAAAGGGACTAAATAATTACTAGAAAAGTTTTCAACAGATGTTTACTAACAATGAGGTATTTATTTATGACACAGCAGTTGTAAATCTTGATAATTTTTCGCTCTCAATGTTAAAATTGAAATAATTCAAAAACTAATCCTTTTCTTTTGATGCGAATTTCATAAATATGTTCTTTGAATTAATTGTGAATTATGTATGTGCGTGCACGGGAAAAATTTTTTTTTTGCTTAAAATCAATTTTATTATTTTTATGGCTCTAAACGAAGTGGTACGGAAAAATTGATTGCACACGTTTGAAGGCTAAAGTTGCGTAATTTTTACTAATTTTTTAAAAGGGTTAATCGTGCGGGCGGTAAAACTTGATTCACCCTCTGTACATTAATTTTAACCAGTGACAGATCTCCTCAAGAACAACAAAATTGTAATGTACCATTTTTTCGAAATATAATTTTCATTTCAGTATTTTATCCTCCCATAAATTAACGAGCTGTCTATTTACTCATATTTTCTAGTTATTTAACCCAATGACAGTGACCGTGAAATAATAGTTTTTGTAAAATCGGCGCAAAACATTGTTTTTATAAAAAGTTTTTCGCTCCGCGGCCGAGGAAGAGACAAGAGGATTACATTTTCAGTTAGTTTTATGCGACCACAAAAGGCAGATGTTTACGGGTTTATTTTGCGATTTAAGCTAAAATTTTGTGAAAATGGCGCGTTTATTTTCGAATAGTGAATACTCGTACACAGATATTGTGTTAGTGTATGGTGAAATGTGCGGGTGTGCTCCTCGAGTCCAGAGAATTTCCGTGCGACTTCTTGCGGGGGTAGATGAAGGACGGATCCCAATTGATACAATTGAAGTTTTAAGAGAACCGGTGGAAAATGCTGCCACAACAATTCGCAGTAACGGAGGTACGGTGGAAAGAGTGGAAGAATCATTTTGTCGGCGCCTTCATTATTGTATTGAGAATAACGGCGGTCACTTTGAACACTTCGTGTAATGATTAGTGATTACTTTGATTACTTCATGAGAATTTTTCCGGATTAATACACTAATTTTAGTAATACACTAATTAGGAGACATTTTCTCATTATCTTAGGTATGGGCGATTCATTAAGCTCAGTTTCAAGTGTTTATTATTAAAATTATTTTCATTTAATAAGTACCGTATGATTTTCTTTTTTCTCTTCCACCTGTATCATTATAGGTCACAGTAACGGGCGCAGCAGTTAGCCGCTGGGTATATAAGTTACTTTTCTTGCATTTTTTTTCTTCTTCGCTTTTATCAGCATCGGCGAAGCAAATATGTAATCCACCTAGGCGGGAACGAAATTTGTGCCAAATCTTTCAATTATTTTTATTTTTATTGGAAAACTTCAAGGTTTAGGAAAAAATATATTTAAATATGTATGTATATTGTTTCTCTTAACGAGTTCTATTACCACTTAAAATTAATGTACTTCTGACACGTTAAAACGTTAAAAAGCCCCCAAAAATTGACTATACTTAGAGAATTTATTTTCGTTTTTATGGCAGGGACCACTGAATAATAATTACTACCTCTGAGTCTTTAATATTTAAGATAAGATAAGAAATGTAGGATTTCTGAAAATTACATTAAGTCAGAGGTATAAAAAAAAACTTGGGAGATTTCAATTTTCGTTTTTATGGCAGGGACCACTGTGGAAACGTTAAGTACTCCAACAATACCTAAGTACCACAAACCATTAGGCTAGGCTGGCATAAATTATATAGTTTATCTGTTTGCCTGGGTTCGAAGGGGTGCAGCCTAATGGTTTGTGGTATTTCGGTATTGTTGGAGTATTTAACGTTTACACAATAGTCCCTGCGATAAAAACGAAAATTGAAATCCCAAGTTTTTTTATATCTCCGACTTAATGTAATTTTCAGATATCGTACATTTCTTATCGAAAATATTAACGACTTGTAGGTAATTATTATTCAAAGTAAAATGAATCTGACCTTACAACATTTTAAAACAAATACCTAATAACGATAACTGATGCGTTTAGTGCCTGTTCCTTTATTTTATTGGTGTGACTTCAAAAATAGTTACTAAATGTAGACGAAAATATTATTTCTAAATTAAATTCTAAGCTACGAATAAAAAAATTATAATTTTATCCGTTTAATAAAAAAAATATTACGTTAGATTTGAAATTTGAATGATTCCTCTATTCTTGCTTTTGCTGGCTGCGATGGCACTTCTATTTTTCTTGTTGCTTATTATAATAAAAAATAAAATACTACGTATAATTAAAATTTTCATTACTCAAACACGTTCATAAAAAGAACTTTACATAATACTACACCGTTGAAATAAATCTCTTCGGCTAAAAACGAGAAAAACGTATTCTGAAAAAAATGATAAAATCAATAATAATTTATACTTACATTTCCATGATTTAACCAAAAGATTTTGCTAACTGTGAGACCGTTGAATTTTTTAGGTGTTACTTAATGAATTTACTAACCTTTTCGTAGTGATAACACTTCACTTGTAAAATTGCACGTCAACTTTTCAAATTCACCAATCGTAATTTATTTCGATCTTGTGTTATTTAAGGTGTAATAAAGATTTATAAGCAGTAAATATGTACAAAAAGCGGAAAATGTTAATACCCATAAAATCAAAGAGTAACATGCCAAAAATGAAATCAATCTTCAAGTGCTTCAAACGACACAAATTGAAAAGTATCACTTGAAAACCGATGATAGAAAAATCGAGGTATATATTTTTACAAAAAAAGCGAATCATGCAAGTAGTGCTTTGAACAACTTACCATCTATAGTATCTGTTGCTTCTGGTGGAGGTATAGGCGGGGTTCCATCGGATTCTGTTTGATCTGATAACGAATGTGGGCCCAATAATTTAATATCTTCCGGGTGTACACTTACACTTCCGCCCTGACAAAGAAAGGAATTCATTATATGGAACAGTAAAATGTGCAGATCAACATTCAACATTACGAAAACTGTACTAAACCGTTCGATCGAATTTTAAATTTTTCTGTACTTTTATTTATAAAATCGTGAACAATGAACGAATAAAATGATTCTTCAAGTTTTAAGCGCTTTATTCTTAACGTTACAACAAGATACTAATAATAACATTGATAATGTTTAGATTCTATAAAAGCTCTAATATAGTCGTTATACATTTACAAAGTATTGTTCACAGTGTTGCACAAAAATAAACATTCATTCGGAAACATTTAACACTTCACCTTAATGAGTAACACTAGCCTTTTTGGATATACAATTCGTATTAATAATTAACGTTTCACTTTTTTTTTGGAATAAAATATTTAAAAACAACCAATCACAAATCACAACCTCGAAACAACCGTTATCACAACCATTCCGTTAAGGCCTGAAATTCTAACTTTTTGCGAAAAAAAAACAGTCTGCAGTCAACACCGTTAAATATTTGTTCTACTACGAAGACAACAAACACAGTCAGTCACACCAATAGAATTTTTTGATAAAAATAAAAATTCGCGTACGGTGTTGAAGATCGACAGACCGGCAGCTTTAGAATTACAACTGAGTATTATTCAATAGATTTTTTTTACTTTCACAATCAATTTCTCGGGCGACACACAATCTGTGCGCTTTACACTTGTCGTGATGATTGACGATTTCCAAACGAAAATTTGTGCTTCCCTCCGCGAAGGAGGTGCGTATTTCCGGCATGGCTCCGCTCCACTTCCTGCAAAACTTGCAGTACATCAGGTTCTCCTGTTCGTCGTACTGCAACCAGAAGTACGACTCCAGCCACGTGCTCCTGAAACGGCTCCCTTTCCTGCCGACGTTCGGCTTGGACGTGGCAGATTTCATCATTTTCTGAGCCGTCACAGTCTGAATGACCGAACATTCTTGGGACACGGTGGATATCGCCGGCGATAAACTGACATTTTCGCACGTCTGCTGCATCTGATGGAAATCTCTTTCCGTCCAGAATCTTTGGACGCAGTTGTCAGCGGGCTCCTCGTTCGACGTTTGCGTCGTCGATGCGTCCAGATAATGTCTTAAGGTCAAGTGCTTATGCGACGGCAACAGTTCGAGGACCACGTCCCTCCCCCACTTGTTAGTCTGTTAACAAAGAAGGAAAGGATATGTGTGAATGCCTGAATTCACAGCTTTCTTTGTAAGCACATGTCGTGAAAATTTCATTTGCACTCAATGTAATTACCAAGAAGCGTATGAAATTGCGAGTTTTTTTTATTTAATCGGACAGCATCCCTTCCTTCTTTCGCAGGGGAGACTACCATTTTCAACGTAACACTTATGTCAACACTAACACACACCACGAAACCTGCATTGACACATATCCTGTTACGTACAAACAGATTAAAATTATCATCTGTGAAGGATTTGCTTCAAATAAACTCAAATTTACGAAATATAAATCATCAAGTGTTTTATACAATAAGAAAAAATTTGCCAAGGTAGTGTCTCGTTAACGACGTCTTTCCATAAAATACTAATCAATGAGTATTTTTTTAAGTACGGGGTGATCAAGAAGGACTGTTTAAGTTGGTAACACTGGATCGTATTTTAAATCATATAACAGGAGTAACTTCCGGTTGTTGGTGGGTTGTCGTTGTTAATGCTATACCTATATCAGATATTTGTCAAATAAACTAACAAAACATATCCAGTTGCAGTGTTATAAATAACCCAATTAAAAAATTTTCTTAATTGTATTGCCAACTTAAACAGTCCTTGATCACCCGGTATGTTATGTAGCTCGACATTAATTATTATTTTGTTCTGAAAAGAAAAATAAATTTCATGTGCAGTAGGTTGATAAACAAATGTCCACGAACATTTCAAAATAATTTAAAAAAACAATTACATACATGAAAATTCAACATCAAATTGTCGAGTTTAATGCTAATTTTACTTAATTGGAAATATTAATGAAGAAGTCCTTTAGTGAATTCAAACATCATTACGAATATCATTCCACACTTTGATTTCTTTTAAATACCAACTACATAATGAAACATTAATTGAGAATTTCAATCGTAAATTAATAAAGTGCTTTTACATTGTTTTAACTTGCATTGAACTGGTGCAGATATCAATTAATTTGATCCGAAAAATAAGCATGGAGAGATTTCTATTAACTAAAATAATTTGTTATAATTTGTACTGATCTGTAGTACTACCCTACTATTTGCAATTATAATTCCAAAATCCAAACGTCCATTATACAATATCCAAATCGTTGATTAGTTTAACTTTTACCAAAGTTCGTTCTGAACTGACACGTGCAGACAAGGTCAAATTTGATTCTCGAAAAAAAAAATCTATTCTTATGGAATATTTTGGACACTTTTATCAAACCTTCTATAAAATGACGCTAAAAAAATACGAGGTTAATAGCCACATTCTGGCTTGTTCATAACGACTAATGATACCGACATAAAACTTATCCCTTAAAATGATAAAATATTCCACATTCCGTGTTACCAGCAACCTGTAATCATTAACAACTTAAGCATTACCGTAATTTAAGCAACACCCAATTATGGAGCGGCTATTTATGTATTGGTAGTGTCAAGCAGAAGTGACAATTACGCAGTCACATTTTTTTTCCTCAGTAAACATTGCCGAGACAAATCTTTAAAAATGAAATTACATTTCGTTGCAGCTGAGCAGGTTTTTAAAATGATCACCTATAAGTATTTAATACGAGCGTCTCGTTCAAGTTTATAGAGTCATCACAAATGATCAATTCGGTGGAAACATTCAATTTCCAGTGAGACATTTCATTTTTCTCCGAGTCGCGGACGATAAATCGAGAATGAACCTCATTTGGCCAAATGGCGAAAAACGAAAATCCATCACGTAGTGTTTACAATAAAAAAATATATAAATCAATTGCTGCGACAGTTGAAATGTCAATCAAAATTACCGTACACAATCATTTTTATTCATTGCTTTTTCACTGATTCTGAACGACAGTAAACGAGATTTTATTCAGATTAACAAACCAACAAATTGTGCACTAAAATGATGCAGAAAGTGGGTGTCTTTCACGCAGTTGTGAATTCTATTTTCCGATATGATAAAAAAATAGATTCCTGTAAACTCTATACTGAACGGACTATTTTTGTCTGTTTTGATCGTTTGCCATAATCTCGAGTGGTTCTTGACATTAAAATACGTCACGAATTTCAAACCATCCGTGAGTGACATTAATTACGTTTTCTTACACCTCTTAAATATCGTAATTAAAGTGTTTACATTAAACTTTGACAACAGCATTTGCTCATTAGCGAATCGCCAGTCTTTTCAAATTTCAAACACCAGATGGTATTTCTAACGGAAACGGAACTCACCGAAAGTATTACACGAATGAATATAATTAAATTACGTTAAGTAAGGCAAATAGACAAAAAAAACTTCAACGCAAAGTTCATATGTGATGCACGTTTCGTCGACAGAAATTATCTTAATACTTGAAATAGAAAATGTCTGAAGAAAACAATACAACAGACTTAACTGTTATGTCTGTTCAAATAGTTGGTGTTAATATAAATTTGCACAAATATGGTCGCGATGTCAGTGGTAAGATTAGAAAATTTCAAGGACACATTTTAAATGATAAAACAAGTGAATATGAAGATTTTAGTGTGACGTAGGTTGTGTACTTAACCTTAACAATGAAAAAAAAAAGTATGATTCGACAAAGGGTCGTCACAATTATCAATATTATCTCATAAAAATCAAATTCGTTATTATTGCGTGTTTATTATTCACATAATGTAAAAAAAACATCTGCAAAAAAAAAATTAATGCACTTTCGCCGGTTCCAAGTGGAATACAAAAAGTGTCATATATGAATCTTATTGGATAAGTATAAAATTTAGATTTGAGATAAAATAAAGTGACAATGAACAAGTTATGCGATTCTGCGCACCTTAGGTAAACAATGGTTACATTTTGGCTTAACAATGATGTAAAACAAGTACTTACTGTTTGCAAGGCTTCAGACATGGAGTGAAATGAATCAACATGTGGACTTGAATCATGAAGGGGTTCTTGTTTAATATGAGGTGATGACATTCTCATATCTTCTGCGCTCAAATTTTCTCTGTCTGCTGGAGAAATAGGGTTTAACTTTGGCAGCGTCGGACTTGCTTTGTAGTTACTTTGAGATGATGCCTAAAACGACGTAAAAATCCAGATTTTCGGTAAACTCTCGCGGAAAAAGAATTACCTGAGAGTCATTATATCGTTCTGAAATTGAGTTTGACGTCATATTATCACAGTTTGAAGACGATTTCCGTTTCCGCTTTTCAACAGGCGGCGAGTCCCTCTCCATTAGTCGTTCTCTTTCTTTTTCCCTTCTTGGCACTTCAGCTACATCGTCGTTTTTACTACTTAACGAATTATTATCGGTCAAGCCCCTAATCTGCAAGGCCTCGGCCGTTTTTAGGAACATCGGTAGAAGGTTCTGTGAGACGTTCACTTCACCTTTATACATGAAATCCAGCAGCGCTTTCATTTCGTTGTAATTGACATCTTTGAGGAAAACGATGGGATGGGGGTGAGCATTTTGTATGAATATCGTTTCGAAGTACGGGCTGCACGCCGACAGGATAGTCTGGTGCGCCTTGAAGGTCTCTCCGTCACAAGCCAGCGTCACATCGCAGAGGGCCTCCCGCCGCAAAAGACTGCTCAGGACATCTGTCAGGTTCGTGGGGTGGTTGTTCCAACGCAGGCAGAATTGTTGATCCATCTTCGATTAAGTGCCTGCATAAAACGCAACATTAGTGCCGGCGAATAATGTTACGTGACCTGAAACTGTATTCAAATGGAAAATACAGTTACCGTGGAACGGGGCTCCGCCAGAAAGGGGCCACTCCATGCCCTTAAAAGTGCATCCCGCCGCCCCCGGACAAACACGTCAATCAACCGCCGCATCAATCAACCGATTTAGACGCATTTTCACGCGAATTATTATTGATGGCGTTTCTTGTCACAAAATAAGTTTACAACAAAACCACGTTCGTTCGTCACCTTTTACCGCCATTGTGAATTTTATTGGTGATTTCTTCCTGAAATTGTGCCCGATTTCGACACGACACGCCGTTTGTCTCGACACCGCACGCACAAAATCACCTTTCAAAACACTTCCCGTCGAAATTGGGGATTATTCGATTAATTCTCGCATCAAACTTACCTTTTTGCCAAGTTTCTGTCATTACAACGCCACCCAATTTTCTACCTCCTGCACTGCCATGCAAACTGTCTGATACTGTTATATTTGTTTTGATGTCAGTTGGATGAAAAACTGTCTATCTGGAAATTTATTTTCGACCAACGGTGATGGTAATTAATTTGTTAATAGCATCGATGGGGCGATCTATGGGCGATTTGTGGCTTTTTGATTATCATTGTTTGGAAAATGACCGATATCAGCGTAATTATTCATTTCTGCAATAGCCACGTAATAAAGTACGCTGATGTTAGGTTGGTTGCATAATTTTCGGGCTCATCATAATTAGTCAGGTCCGGTTTTGGTAGATTCCGCTACAACTTGAAATTTAAATTTCACGCGATGCTAATTTAATTACGTAATATCGACTCGTAACCTGAGTTTTTTTATTGGAAATCAAACTCAGCCCGGATCGCGACGCTTTTAGTACGCGTTATCTTACAACAAATTGTTGCTTTGATAAATTATTTTACGATGGACATTAACAAAGATTAAAAAAAATATTTTCATTCTGTTATGAATTTGCATTTGTAAACAATAAAAACGTTTTAAAAAGGTGAGATAACGGTTTACAACTTTCATGGAATAATCTAACATACAGCAAAACGATAGCAGAATAAATGACTACAGAAAAAGTATCAATAAATATATTCGTGTTGCGGCTCTCTGGATTTTTCAAAATTTAAACAAAACAAATCCGTTATTCATTACATACAGGAAAATATAAAATACAGTTGCATTTGCTGTAAACAACTTGTAAAAAAGAAATTTAGTTTCCAAAGACATGTCGAGTTTTAAAGTATCATTAAAGAAACATTTTGGACGGCTTGAATTAATAAATTATTGTTTTAGAAACCTTTTCGACGAATTAAATTAATAAATTGTTGTTTTACTGTGTGCATAATTTTAAAATTTATTTTCTCTTTGAACACGGACTACTGAATAATAATTATTTTGAGTAGGTAATTACAATTTACGAGTAATTAATATTTTGTACCTACGAATTTTCCAGTCATATGTTACGATGTCTGTTAATTTTAGACAAGTCCAATATGTTTGATATTTGATAGTGTCCTCCTAGTCTACTATGATGAGCGGTAATGGTGACCTCCTCTAATTACTCCTTAAACCTTAAAACGTGATGCTGCCATACATTCGAACTCTATGGTTCCGTTCCGCAAACTTCAGATTTCGTCTTTCTCTTCGGCAGGGTCAACCTTTCTCTTAACATCATTAGTTTTCCATCGAGTTTCATTTATTCTGCGCTGCCAGTATCATTTTGTTGTTATAAAACAGTACACTCGTTGTCGCAAATGTTGCTCTAAACGATTGAAAATGGTCACAGAATAAGTACCTACCTATCTATTGAAGTTGTCCTAAACGTTGTTGAAAACTAGGCAAAATATTCGTTGAATACATATTTGTATTTCATGCTATATTTTAATCATTTATTTGTACTTATATTGTGCAATTGTCCAATTTGAATAGTATTTTAATTTGGAACAGATTTTTTAATAAGGTTAAAGCTGAAATTTTTATGACATACAATTTTTAGTTCATTGGAAATGGTTCTAAACACACAATAGGTACGTACATAATTCCCGGAAGGGTAGACCTGGATTAAGCAAGTCTACTAAAATTGCTTTTTTTTGGATCTAAAGCAAATTTACTCCGAAATTAAGCCAACTACCTGACTTGAATACAAAAATTGTGGTGGCCAAACTCATTCCCGACCATAGACAGGTAGAAAAAAAAACGTTGACTTCTGACTCGGGTGGATAACAGTTTTGTCTTCTGTTTGTAGACTGTAAATTGCCGATGCACATCATTGCGTGGAAGTGGAAAAAGTCAGAAGAAGGACAATTACCGAGAAATGTTTCTTTTATACAATAATCTACACTAAAAGTACATAGTATACAACATGATTTTTTTTATTTTTTCAAACAGACCCTCCAAATGGCGCCAGGACGTTAAAAAATAAAAAAATAAAAATTACTTAATTTTTCCTATCGACTCCCTGAAAATAATACTACACAGAACTCATTTCTGATATTAAAAAGTATGAAGGAGTCATTGATTTCAAATTAATTGACATTTCATAATTTTTGGTACCAAAATGTGAGTAGGTAATTTATTACCACGACCCTCGATGGGTCATAATAATTCTTGATTGACAATGGTCGCATACCGCAAACAACCAGCTGTAAATCATAAATCGTGTAGCCGAAGAATTGCAGGAACTCAGAATTACTTTATTGGAGATCCTTGTAAATCAAACTTTACCACCGTTTGATGATTTCGACCATTTTAAAATACTACCATAAAAATGCTACTATTTTACTTTGTTCGATTTATTCAGTTATTATCCTAATTTAAATGCCAACTTTTGTACAGTCAAAATCTACATTGTCCTGAAGGTGAGATTTAAAAAAAATCTTGATTGCCTTATTACTTTGATAATAAAACGCTATCAAAGTCAAATTTTACATTTATTAGGTATATTTTATAAAAAATGGCTAGGCCATTTCGTACATCGGAAATTTAAGACTATGCCTTTTAAATTTCATTTTTTTACAATTAAAAAAGGGTTTTATCGCAAATACCCTTGAAAATTTTGTCAGCAGATTATTCCAACAATTCTAACAACTGAAAATCTGGAAGGTCAAGTCAGCTATTCTTCGAATAGCTACCTCTAACTGTCCAGAAGGGAATCATTTCTAAAAATTCCAACAAAGGATCTCCATCAGGCTTTTAACCACTTTATAAATTAAATCTTTTAAAATGTAAAGGAAAAAGGAATATAGTTACTTGTTTGATAATGCCCGTAGAATTTATTTTAATCATAGAAGGAGATATATTTATTATTTATTTTTAAATTGTTGAAACACATGATCGAGGAACAGGGAATTGTTATGAATGAATGCAATATGTCATTTGCTGAACAAGTTCTATAATAAAATATTCATCAATTGTTAGGACAAAAAATGTAAAATAATAATAAATTAAATAGCATAAAATTAATAAAGTTTATGGCATTAATGAGAAAATTTTAGTGTTTTAGTTTGTAAGCGACATTTGGAAATATATTTTTAATTCCAAAATAAAATCTCGTTTTTAGAACACTTAATCTTACCTACATCTAAAATTAAGAAAAAATATATTTTTTCAGAAATATGTACGTTAAATGTATTAGTGCTTCGGTTATTCATTATGTAGCAAATAAACAATGCTTTTACTGCAAACAATAATACAAAGGCAAAAATATACTTGAAACTATTTACTTCAATTTATTCCTTTTATAGCTGTTCTTGTGAAGCAGCTGACTCATTCCCTGTACTTAATACCTACTTGTTTTCAGTATTTGCTCCTCATTAAGATCTAAGAACTCGACAACTGTAAATATTTATTGGTAGTAGGAAACTCCTTTAAACTGAAGTAAATAGTAATCGACGGTATTTTCAAAACGATTTCTATTATACAAGTAAAGCAAGTAATAACAGTAAAAATGCAGAGATACATCATACAACATTAAAATCGAGTCGTGGTTTCGAAATTGTTAAAACAGACGGATTAACGCAAACATTTTTTTATAGAAGTTATGGAAATGGGGAAAATGACTACACTCATGTTACTTTTAGGTTTTTATTTAAATCTTCTTTTTAATATTTTAACAAAACAAATAAATTTTAATAAATACATAAAATATATCAGATATAATAGGTACGTAACTGTGTTCGTAGAGAAAAATACAGATTTGTCGATGTTGCGTTGTAAATTAAATAAAAATATGTCAATATTTAATTCTATTAAAACCACAAAAAATTAACTGACTTGTAATATGATTTGACGATATTTTTATGCAAGGAAAAATAAGTTCAAAATTCAAAATTCAAAATTCAAAATTTACTTGTGCGTTATTAGGTATAATAATAAAAAAAATTTTTCACACAAATTTCACTCTCCTTACGCTGGTCTATTTTCTTCTCAGTAAATACACCAAACATGCAAGATATTTTGAAACATCTAATAAAATCTTACTCTCAAATGACTTCAAATTAATTTGATATCTATCTGTCATGCATGAGTAAATTTACATTAAATTACTTGAATCACAAAAAAGCATGCAATTTTCATTGATTTTCTTCGGATATTCACTTAAATAAATTGCTGATATTGCTTTACCTTAGTTTTAGCAGAATCGATGTCTGAATTACCTTGAACTTGAATTTCTACACAACAGACTTGACCTGTTGCGCTTGATCCCGATTAAGAAATTACGTTAAATTTTAGAGGGTTAAACATGAAGCGCTAACAATGACTTGAATAAAATTATAAAACAACTAAGCCACACTGCTTTATTTAGATTTCGAAATTGTAGAGGAGTTTCAATAGTCGGGAGTATATTTTAACAAAGTCCAGAAGTGTCGACGACCAACGGTGATGGTACAATAATTTGTAGTTTTCTCGGACTCAGTCACCACACAACTAATCCAATTATTTTGTAAGTTAGATTATGCCATCCCCGAGAGCTTTAGAGCATGTGCAATGATGAACCGTACATTTTGCATTTAGTGCGTGCAACAGTGGATGCACTGCCCCTTCAGATTTTCATTTAATCTAGTGGTTGCTACGGCCGCTTCTCTCTTGCCATGCTGCGAAAAAGAGGTCAAATTATCGGAAATATTGACAGACAAAAATCGTCTAGGTAGACAGATAATGTTTTCAGGTTTGATGTTCTCCTCTCGTACTTTTTCTTTGCTGCTGAAGCTGCAGTTTGGATGTTCCAATCAAAAATTTGAAATAGAGTCACCCCTTTGTCATGAGCTGGATGGTCGCAGTGGCGTTGAGCAAGAACACGAACTGCCGCACTTTATTTCAAATGCTATTATTGTTGCTGAAATCCGTAAATAATTTGCATTTTACAACCCTTTTTACCTTATTAAACTACCTGTTCGAGGAACATCGGTCGCTGAGTAAATAGGATGTTCTATCTTGTAGGCTTAAGCCTTAAAGTTAGTCTGAGAACAATGAGAACATTTCCATCATCTACATTAAAAGTGGTCAGGTCGGGAAGCCGAAGAATTTTAATTTAAAAAACTCTTAGTCTTTCTTGGAACTTATTTATTTATTGTAAGATTATTAACTTCTAATAAATATTAATGATTAAAACGGGCACGGCATCGGATTTATTTATCATCACGAATATTTCTATCAAGTATTGATAATTCCTTTCAGTGAGAGCACAATTTTTTTAATCTACTTTCATTTATATTTATTTTTATGATACATTAATATGATTTAATCTAGGTACATAATACTTCTGTTTTAAAAAAAATAAATTAATTAAATTAAAATATTTCAAACATTGATAATGATAACAAAGCTTATAACTTATATATCACAATTTTTTTATTTAGAAAAATCTAATAATATTTATTGAGGCTTAAATAGGTTGCACATGTACCGTGCAGTCACGTGTAATAAATTTAGGTCATCAATGTCATTTAAAAAACTTATGGTATTATCACAAACTAAAATTGTTCCCTTTAAAAACATACAAATAAAAGTAAAATAAAATTTGGTATTATTATTATTTATAAAATATTATTTAATAAAGCGTTAACGGCAGAGAAGAAAGATAAAAAAGAACTGCCAACGTAAGTAACTGCCAACGTAAGTAGTACTTTTTTGCATAATTTTTTTATGTAATTTCTCATAAATCCATTTAGACCAAATTTCTCACTTACGTCAATATGCAAAAAAAATAATGTCCACAACACGTTATGAAAGTCTCTTTTTTCACTTATTTGCTGCAAATTCATGAAAAAAAGTATGACTTTCATAACTAGTTGTACAAATAATAACTATTCTTTAATAAATAGCGACGTATTATATTTACTTAATAAAACTTTGCTTGATAATTTCTTAAAAATGTAAGCAATAATATTGCACTGCATTTTTACATTAGACAAACTCAAACTTTTGAACATACGTCTATCCTAATGATGATCAGATGATGATCAGATTATTTATAAAATATTTCAGATATTTATAAACGAATAATCTTAAAATAGTTAGTGATAAGTTTTTTAAAATACTCCTGATAATCATTTCAATAACTTTAATATAATTTATATATTTATATAACACTACTTGCGCTCATAAATTATTGATATTTCTTTCATAATAATTTAATTTGAATTCTATTATTGGAAGAATACTTATTGTGGCCCTATTTTAAAAGTAATTTTGCTAAAATTTAGACAGTACTCGCACTTTAGGTTGTCTTGAGTGTATATATAAAAAAAAAAAAAAAACAGAATCATACTTGTTTATATTTCTTTGAAATGAAATTTTGGCAAACTAAAGTTAATGTTAAGAAAGGTCTTTTTGTACTGCTACCTGCAGAGATATTCTGAAAATTGATGGACGGAGAGGGGAAACAGTAGAAGTTATAAAAGGCTGTTTAAGGACTGTTTGTCATTTATTTTTGCTTTGGTAGCTCTTGTGTACCAGAAGGGTTGCAAGTTTTACAAAGTTTTTGATTTTCGGTTTGCTTATGCATAGTGCAGTAGTGATGATGAAATCATTTTTTCAACCATTGGTATTTGGAAAGGTAAGTACCTAAACAATGTATTTTTTTGTAAATGAATAGGATTAAAAAACGAATTTTTTAACTTTATATTGGTTTTAATTATAATAACAATAACCAATATGGCTAGTTTATATTTTATACTTACATATTATCATTTAGTGACAATAGAGTTTCCTGCTTATTTAAATATAATTTATAAAGCTTGAACTTTTCAACCGACAAATTGAAGTGCAAAAAGTAGAGAAATATCGGTTTATTTCTTCTTAAACTCAACATTGTTATTTATAAAAACGTAGCAATTGTTGCGATGAGCACCAAGGCTTTGGAATAATGTAAACAATTTTTCTCATTGAGATTTTCGCAAAGAACAAGTCAATTTCATTTTTTAAAAGAAACATTGTTTCGTATTTTTTATTTTCCCACCTTTTCTATTTCCGCGTATCGAAGCGTAGTTTTACCTAGACTTTTATATTCTGATTTATGCCCATATATCGTGAACGATCTTTGTAGTGATGGTTCCTGGGGTACTAATTTTTTAAATATGACAACCATTTATACCATATTTCAATATAAACAAATGGGAGATTGCCATTTATAACAATGTCAATGACGTCATTGTGCAAAGACGAAAAAGAGCGGATAAATCATTTTTAACATATTTTTAAAAGGTGCTTTACTCAATTTTTATTTTAAGTACTTAATTGATGCTACTGGAGTATTATTAATAACAATTCTCTTTTTGATTAAAACATTTTAATTTGAATATTCCCGGGTATATTGCTAGGTTTCTTGTCCAATCGATAATATCAAATACGCTACAATAGCGCATGCGCATTTGTAGTACTCACTTTGTGGTTAACGTTCAAAGTGATTATTTTATTAAATGTTAAATTTGTAACCTGTGGTTATAAGTTCTTTGGTCTAAGCTGTTAATGATTTTTTTAATGTAGCCGTCAAAACAAACCAAAACCGAAATGTCGACAACTTCGGCGGCTTCTTGCACGAGCGATGGAGGCGAGAGCAACATCGCTTCTGGATCTTTAACTTCTTTGAGATTCAAAGAGATAATACCTTTTGACAAGTGTCCTCGTTGCCGAGTACGCTATGATTTTTTAAGTAAGATTCTCAGATCTCAATTGTTCATTTCACATTTCATAACTTGTCACTTTCAGGACGAGGTAACAGCAGTAAAGTTCCCCTAATCTTGAACTGTAAACACACAGTCTGTGAAGATTGTATTAAAAGTATCTCCTACACAAATGCTTCTCGTTGCCCAGTGTGCAAAAAGAATTTTGTGGTCCCTCACACCCAAATTGATTCTTTGCCAGAACTGTTCAGTCCTCATTTTGCATTGATTGGCTATTTGATGTGGTTAAAGAATAGTTCAGGGGGCATCAACAGGCAGATAAGTCTGATTAGAACAGGAGTTACTCTGAACAACAAACCAGTAGATGGTGATACTTTAGAAGTGGATTGTGATTGTAAAATTGCTTAATATCAATTTTTATTAAATACTAAATATTGTTTTATAGTTACATCTGAAGAAGAAAGTGAGGAGAGTGACCCTGAGAAGTTGTCATTTAAACTGATATTTAATAAGTGTCATGAACATCCTGAAGAATACTGCAGCATTGATTGTGAAGATTGTGCAGAAAAATACTGTTGTTACTGTTTTTTAGAAAATCATGGAGGACACAAAGCAAGCTATTTATATAAACTTGTAAGTATACATTTGTTTGTTTAAAAAATAAAACTAAAAATTATTTTTTTCAGAATAATTATGAAAAGGCAGAATTGGAATCTCTTAAGAGTGATGTTGAACTCATTTTGTGGCAACTGCTGGCTTCAAAGATGGTAAGATTTTTATCCTCATTTAGTTAAAGTAATAAAATTTGAGCAATAAAATGAAAAAAATTTATTAAATCAGACATTTTATGAAGTAAATAATTGCAGGTGTAATAAAAAGAAATAATATTAGAGTATTATAAAAAATAAACATATACATAGACCAACAGTTTTTAGCATAAATGAAACAAAAAATATATTTTTTGATAATAAATAACCCACAATATGTAGGGGATGAGTTGTGATATAATTGACTAGAAAAGAATCAACAACCTCCTGACTTAACAATAAATTAATACTAATAGCGATTGTAGAGCTATCCTAACTATGGCAGCTTAACTATTTTGTTAAACATCATAAACATTGCGAGCTCAGTTCAGTGGTAACATTTTAAGTTTCTTCTGAAGACTTGGCCTTTTCATTTCTTATGTCCTGCAGCTGATCCGAATCATCTTTTTCTTCTTCGCTTTTATCGTCTTTTTTCTTCTCATTTTTCATTTTTTCTTCCATCTCTTTGAATTTCAGAGCTAAATACCTAAACCACACAGTTTTACGTAATAATTTTCACGCTAACATTCAAATTACCTATCCACTAACGGTCCACTGTAATCCTCGGGAAATTTCGGTGCTAACGGAAGAATGTACTTGTAGAGCCTCTCGTTTAGAACGTAAAGTTGAGCCGTCGACGAACATTTAACGTTATACCACCAGTCACACGTCAGGGCAACTTGACTGAATATTGTGCCGTTAGGGCACAAAAATGACGCTTGACCTCCGTTCAAATCGCAATAGTGCCATACCTACATCGAACATTTTGTTGTTAAAGAGTCGACAGTTGTCATTGTGCAGCGGTGCAAGTTTTTGTTTGGGGAGTAATTGCACGCCTCGTGCGCTGCACTCGTTAAAATGTCACAAAAACCGAATTGAGAACAAATTTTTTAAGGCCAAGTTCAATAAGAACGAGATATTCAAGTATGACCGCAGCTGTACCAACTTTTTTGTCTCTTTGATCAGGCAATTGTGTCTAGAGACATAAATGGTCAGGAGAAAATCGACACAATTTAACCAGATATTTTTACCATTGAGATGACATTAACAATTAATTTATAAATTTGCGTGGAGTACCCCAAGTACACCTTTTCAATTGTATTTCTGAAAACATAACCTTTAATGCAGATTAGTAAATTCTACGTCAGTTTGCGTCATATGTAATTCGGAAAGTTTTTGGATTTAAAAATTAAAATGACTTCGTAGGTGTTCCGTATTTCTACCAATTTATTGACGATTTTTGTTCATTTTCAATTATTCTTACTCAGTGCGGCCAAAAAATGTATTTGCGTAATACCTTTTTGACTGCCCAGAACTCAAAATGTAGGAAATCAATGTATAGCTTGCATTTCTACATGAGCTTATTTTAAAACTGCCCTTGAAATACAAACCGGGTGTTGTGGAAGTCCACGTAATAAATTTAACCACCAATAGGACTCGTTAAAATAAACATTTTTTTTTCTTTTTTTCCGCAAATTCTTCAAAACAGAATTAAAATCTAATGTAATTTGAACTTTAAATTTATACCCGTTCATGTGTTTACACATCCATTGATAACGAAACACGAAAAAAAATACACGATTAAAATATGTACTCGAATGAAAAACAATAAAAACTTTTGGTATTAGAACAGCGATCTTTCTTTCTTCAAAAAAAACTGTAAAGTTTTTATCGTACAAAAACCTTTTCACTTGCTCTTTCGTTTAAGTTTTAATTTGATGATTAATGATTATCCTATGAGCAAAGTGTCAAATTAGTGGTTAGTAGAATGTAAACAAAAATATTCGATTAAAATGAGATCAATATGTAAAAAATGTTTATTTTAACGATTCTATTGGTGATTAAATTTGTTACGTGCTTTCATAACACCCGGTATATTAAATCTGAATTACAAATTATGTTTTCTGAAATCAAATACAATTTACGTTTTTCAACTACATTGGCAAAGGTGTAGATTTTTTGTTTAAATGTTGAAATGATTTACCTGACAGTTGGTGTGTGGATCCCCGAAGAACCCTTTATACCGTTGCGTTTTGCAATTAAAGCTTGTTTGCGGTATGGAAGACAACGCTGGATAATCAATTCCAGGCCTTCCAGGGGTGCCCCCTTCAATCGTGTTGGCGGGGAAAGTCTGCGTGATCGTCCCCGGCACGTACTCGTAATCCGGTTTTTCCAAAACGTTCTCACCCTCTTGTGTGCTTTTCTCGGGCGTTTCTTCGGAACTTTCTTCAACCACAACAATCGGTTTCGTCTTGAGTCTTTGCTGTTTCCTCAAACCGTTCAAAATTTTTACCAAAGTTCGAATACTGTTGTCGATATTTTCCGCTGTCAGAGTTTGAGGTAAAGTGTTGGAATTTTGCAACTGTTTCAGGATTTTACTCAGAATGTTCGTGTTTTCTGTTGGAACGACTGGGGCAGGGGATGAGTAATAATGCACGTATTTAGGTTGTTCGGTTACGAACTGTACGGGGGTGTATTGTTTTTGATAAATATGTTCTTGTTCTTCTGTGCGCGAGACCGGGGTGAATTTTTGAGCAACGTATTTGTCGTCGACAATCGTGTTAGCTTGAGGTCTCGTCGTCGGTACCTCATATACAATCGGTTTTTCGTTTTGTGTATATTCTGGTTGTTTTTCTTCGTACATAACTAAAGGTTTCCTTACTATAAGTTTGTCACCGAAATAGCTTTTCGGTGCTTCCTCTGGTATCCTATAACTAACTAAAGGTCTCTCAATGACATATGACTCACTGACTTGTGGTTTATGGCCATGCATTTTATACACTAGATCGGTCACATGTCCGTATTTTTTGTCGTCACTGTTGTCAGGTATATCAATGTTGGTAGGTGTGTATGTCTCTATAATTGTTTTCGCCGGTTGTACATCTCTATATTGGTCGTAGTAGTGCATCGGATAATAAGTAATAGGTTTACGATAGACAGGACTTAAACTGTGTCTCATATTTTGTTGAGCTTGTTTTAGTTCCGCCAAAGTGTCGTAGATCACTGCGTAATTGGGATTTTTCTCAGTCAGGGGTGGTTGCGGGACGTATTCTACTTCAATATTTTTCGGAACATTCTTCACGATGGGGATGAAAGGTCCTGGTATAGCGTTACTTTCCAAAAACGGTGTGAATTGTTCGCGTTCTGGTTTCGGTCGATTGTTGCTCAAATAATAATTTATGTAGGGTAAGAGTCTCTTTTGACGTTCCAAGTTTAGAGTTGATGGCACTTTTCGGTTCGTTTCTGTCATCTTGGTGGCCATTTCGGCAATTCGTGATTCTTCAGGTTTGTCATGGTGGATGGTCGTTATGCCGTAAAGTATATCAGGGAATGCTGCAACAGAACGTTACTTAATTTAATTTAATATCGTTTGTTACGTCAGTAGATCTAGATAGTACTGAGAGCGTGTGTACATTCAAAATGTGTGTGTGTATGTAAATTTCATGACTTCCTTTCTCTCGGTTTCGTGTAGTCTTAGGAGCCTTACAGAATGTCGATACACATCTCGGTGAAAGCAAATTTCCTTCTTTATGCCTCATTGCGTATTTCGGTTTGTGTGGGAAATAAGCGTTTTTATTTTGGGTTAATTTGTGCAACTGTCTCTTTCAAATGTCACTTTAGATAACCCGAGCCTTGAACGTTTCCGAAAATTCGTAACCGGGTCAATTGCTGTTCGTTTCTACTTTTCGTATTCGTGCAAGTTATTGTTCCATAATAAGGCAGATATTAAGTAACTCCCCGGAATATTGTCGTACGATTATTTTCGCGTTTTAATCGATTACGATTAAACTGAGGTATAAATTAAGGAATTGTGAATGTTTCCGCACGTTTGCTGATTGCGGTGCATTCATCGTGAACTGCGAAAATAATCAAATCACGACAATCTAAAAGCCATCACGAGAATCATGAACTGTGAAGGACGACCGATATGTTGGTGAAAGTGTATCATGTAAACAAAGAATAAGACTTGCGTGGCGTTTTTAGTTTTCCTATAATTTAAACTCGTTCATTAGTCAATTAAAAAAGCGACTGTTCAGTTTGCTTCCTTTTCAAACAGGACTAGATTTTGTAATCAACCTTGGAGCATGCTACTAAATTATTTGAGTCAGGATTTAGTGAAAGAACGGTGGATGGAGATCATTTTTTTTACCGTGACCTTCTGCAGAGACAGTGGTGACTGTGAACAATGAATCGAAAGAAATGGTAAAGCGGAAATGATCTGATCAAAAATTTTGGGGGACAAGTCGCTTCAATGCACCACACATTTCTCAATCGATATTCACAGTGATAATTAAAATGTTAATACGCCCTGTGCGTTAAAAATGTACAATTTTAGAAAGCAAATCGTTGACACAGTTTACCAAGTCTGTAACGGAGATGCTTAAAAGTGAGTGCACGGATGGTATTCTTCGATTACATTAATTAAGTAATGATGTATAGCACAATGAAAAATTATATAAATCAGGTTCTACCTGTTTAGTCAGCTGTTGGTCGATATTTCCATTATTTAGAGGTTCTTCAAATCAGAGTAAATTACTAGCCGTCCCCAAACCACATTGTTTAAATTCTATTACTAACTGTAAATTGCAAAGCGAGGGCTGTGCACATTGATTTTGTGTCTTCAACACGAAAATAACTTTTTGCACTAACTAATTTTATTATAGAAATCAACTTTGGATTGTGGTCGAACGGTAGCTGAACTTTTCACGGACGAATTTATGCAATTATGTTTATGCATCACTGTTTTTGTTCACACTTTGCAACATATAGGACAGGAGAACAGTTAATTAGCAGTTGTAACAACGCTCAAATATTTTGTTCAACTTTGCGAAACGCAAACCTTTACATAATAGAATTTTGTGGACTGCAACACGGTGGAAAATGAAAAATCGACAGTTTTTGACAGCTAAATTAATAAACTGCTGTTGTTGCTTATTAGTGCCGGAAGTTGACGCGGCAAAGACCGTTCGAAAGGTTTGAAATGTTTGTCGATAATAAATTTGACCGGGATTACATAAATGATCTGCTTTTTAATAGATGAATATTTGAATATTTTTCCCGTCGTTAATGTAAAGTGAAATTTTTCTGTTGGTCGATTAAAAACTGGATCCGCGGTCATAAACGATAAATAGATGCAGAATAGAATTAGACACAACTGACTTCTTTAAAATTATACTTATTTCTGTAAAATTAGTTTCTCGGATGTAACGATGTTCGTTTTGTGAGCAGCGTTTGTAAAAGTTTCAGCTTTTCAACTTTGAATTTTGAACTAAGTAATAATATTTTAACGAAGCAGTCGAGCGTCTCTAGCTCCGGTGATGATTAAATTGCAAAGAAACGTCTCGTTGCAGTACTTTTAAAATTTTGCAGTAATAATGAAATTAGTTTTCCAATTCGTATTATAAGTTCCTGGAAATTTATCGTATTCACAGCAGAAAATGATTGTCGACTGCATCGCTTTTGCTACTGATAAACTTTGTGCAGAGGTGCATAGGTTGTTCGCTAATTAGCAATTAGGTGAGGATGCTCTTTACATCCTCGCCTCGTTCAAAACCGATTCGTCTCAACGTGTGACGTTCTCTTGAAAATCGTTTATTCAAATAGAGTTCAAATACTCGGCAGTGTTGTTTGTACTTTAATTATCTTTTGCAATTACGCATAAACGTCATAAAGAAAAATGAAATTCTGAAAAGACAAGCTACAATTGTGTTTCGAGGTTGGATGTTTTAATAATAAACAATAAATAGTTTCTAATTGGGTAATTGTGAGAAAAAGAGATTCATTGTAGTTTTTGCAGTACGTACCCGCTGTATATTGTTTTATACAATGCAACACGTTTACTATATAATGTTTTGAACAATAATTATTATTCACGACTTAATTGATAAGAAGACGTAATACTTTACGTTATACCATTGATAAAAATAATTTACATATTATGAATTTTCCTTTGTTGCGACATTCTCATGCGTACATCTTCAACTCCCTAAAAGAAAGTTTTTATTTTGTATTTAATTTGTTGATGTTTTCACGCGTTTAAGACGAGTAAAATTGTTTCATGGACGGGCGACAATTGTTATTGTTTTGTTTAAAATTGTCCTGGAACAGATTAGGTTTTTCGTTGATTTCGGTCTTAAATTCAGAATTGCTAAAATGTGGAAAATAATTCAGACAAATGAACAACCAATTGGGTGAAGGTTAGAATGTTGCACTGAATGAGTAACTGTGCGTTAATGTTGGAGCGCATATAAATAAAATGTGAAAAAGTGTCCAGACCAACTGTTGTTTCAATTTGCGTTGGATTTGATTAAAAGAGCGAATAGGTGAATTATTTCACGTCAGATAATATCTAAGCATTAATTTCGAATGTCTGTGGTAAATTTGCTTTTTCACTAAGCACAATTTATATTGTCCGTTCATCCGGGAATCGTGCGGTCGCGCCCATGTTTATTTGAATATTATTTACCTATTTGCACTGGAACCGTGTATTTTGAAAGCGCCGCAAGTCATGTTCGTAGGATTTAGCGAATTGCATTCGTGTTTCCACTTGCATCTGACGGATGTATCAGTGCTTCCGTAATGTGGATTACTTTTGATGATTAAACTGTGTTTTCCACCTAACTTGTACTTTTTTTACGAGCGATACAAATTATTTTTGATGTCGGAATGAGGATTGCGAAGTCCGGTTGCACCAAGTAACAAGGTTATATTCAAGGTGTTATAATTTCTTGGATAATTGCAAAACTATAATGGCCGTTTTGAATGTGGAATGTGTAAGAGCTGTTGTGACGTTCGAAAGTGACTGTGACAAAAAAAATTTCCTTGAATTTTTTTTGCAAACTTTTTGGACTTGGTTTTTGAGTCAGTTTTTTTCGATTTTATTGTGTTCAATTTAAAGGTGCGTCCATTGACAATGAGTTTGTTAAAAGGTCCGTAAGGGAAAGGCGGACACAATACAAATGTCCGGATTAAAGAACGAAAAGATATAGAATGTGTAAGAGCTGTTATGACGCTAGAAAAATTCCTTGAATTTTTTTGGTGACCTTTTTGCTCAAAAATTTTCGATTCAAGTTTTTCTGTTTTATCATGTTAAACTTAAAAGCGTATTTATTGATAGAATTTATCTAACAATAAGAGAAAAGCGGACGCGACAAATGGTCAGATTAAAGAACGAAAAGATAATAAAATGGTTGAAATGAAACTGTTTTTTAATACTCTGTTACGGAACGTGTAGAAAGGCAAATAATGGCACTGTCCATCACGTGTCAAGTGTTTCTTGGATTCAACATCACGAGGAGCTTATTAACACCTGTGTCATTAAGGACTCACTTCCAGTAAACACGATACTTCATGATTTGGCTTATATAATTCCAAATCCAATTTAGTTAAACGTCAAATCTAATTAAAAACTTGCAGGTAATAGCAGCGATTAAATGAAAATTTTCCCATTAGAATTTAGTTTTCACATGTAGTTTACTAACTAAATTACAGTTTTAGTTTAATTGCGTATAACTGCGTTTATACATAATTTTCGTGATATTTTTCTATTCGGGTGAACTATAAGATGTGTTCATGGTCGCACCAAAAACGAAATTTCGTGTAGGGTCGAATAAATTAAGTTATAAATAACTTGTTTGAAAGTTTAGAATTAATAGTTTATCAAGATAATTTGAGATATTCAGTGAAAAATGTTGTTGATAAAAATTGTGTGTTCTTATTACATTATTTTTGCTTGAAAGTAGAAGAGATTAAGTAAAAGCAGGTTAATTATGTTAACTAATAGTAACATTAACAATAACTAAAACACAAGGTTACCTTGTACTATTGGTTAAAATTATGTCAAATTATGCGTGGGATTTAATCAACAATCTGCCGGCTATTTTTCACTTGGAGGAGGTGTTTTGTAATTTTCAATCTCATTTTTAAGAAAATATTCGCACAGTGTAATTTACATAAATCCAGTATTTTCCATTTTGCAACATTTCGTTTGTAGCCCGTCGGTCTATAATTTAATATCAATCAGTGCCATTGTTGTAAATGTAGTAATCTCAGCGGAGATTGTCCCATTTTTACCACAATTCAAAGTTCTTTTGATAAATCGTTAAGCAATAATTTTACGAAAAATGCTACGTGAACCGTGAATGAGTTTAATTTGTATCTATTTAAGAGTGGAAATAAATTTCGTTAGATAATAATTCCAAGAGATTTACATTTTTGCCATTTAAAAACTGTAACACACCATGTGGGCAATGATTATTTATGAAATTACACAGCTGAATACTCCACCTAGCTTTTGTTAATTATTTACCGAAGCGTGAGCGTATTGTATAAATTTTATTTTTTAAGTTATCAAACTGCGTTGAATAAAATTGCATTTAAAACATTTATTCGACGAACCGTTAATTCAGTATCGCTGCATGTGCATTAATTACGTTGAATTAAACCATGTAAACAAATAATTTTTAAATTATCTCTCTGTTGGAAATGGAGCTTTAATTGGAATACATACGCACAAATCTTGTTGGTGCACTGGAAGAAAAACTGAAACTTTCAATTTAGTAATTTCCGTTTTCGCTTAATTATTATATTTGAAAAACGAAAAAAAGACGGCACGATTTACCAATTATCGGTCGCTTCCTTAACGATAATGATACAAAATATAGATTTTTTTTAGCGATGAAAAAGCGATAGATTCGTGCGACCACCTGTCTGTATTGTTAAATCTTTATTTACAATTTCATTGGACTTCTGTTTAGGTCATGATGTTTTCGACCCATCGATTTCTCCTGTGCCGAGAAATTAAAAATTTCATTCATAATTTAACCCAGACAAGGCGCAACAAATCACACTAACGACGTAGCAGAAGGGTATCAATTTGGGTGTTAACTAATCAAGCGAAATTAATTTTTTTATTTCCTGCTCTCCGTGATATCTGATTTAATTAATAAGCTAGTGAAGGAAGACAGTGATTAATTTGAGATTTTTGATTTTTATCGTCCGACAGTTTTTAAATTTAATTTAATTAGAATGGCCGAACTTTCGTTTTAAATGTTTTTGAAAATATTTTACATGCTCACCTGATACTAAGAACAATGTCAGTGCAGCTCGTTTGGTGAACATCGTGCGGTAGGTCACTTTTGATGATAGAATAGATGATGAAAAATGAATTGATTTTTGAAACTGCTCAACACCCCACACATAGGTCTTCGATTGTTTCAACACGAGTTAACCATATCACTCTCACAAGTGCATGCTGACCTGTATCAAGCACCGCCGTCGGTTTGTTTAAAGAAGAATTGTGTCTTGAAAGTCGCTCCACTGGCAAAGTGCTTCAGCAGCCCCCACTGTTAAAGTGAAAATATCGGGCAATGTCATTGATGGTTGAGATGTTCCTCTACCGGTTGGCGAACAGTTACCTTGTGAAGGACGCGATTAAAAAATAATAAAGTGATTTTTTATGTTCGTACGCGTAACATTCTCACGTTAATAATAATTTTGGCGTGGAAAAAATGCGTCCCGCGAGAGGATTAGATAATTTTCGAAAATAGGTTGCAATATCAGATCGATGTTTACAAGTTGTAGTTTTTTTTAAATCAAATTTGTGCTCTCTTACACCACCAGACGTGTTCTGAAACCTTATTGAGTAACTTTTTACATAATTTTGCATTCGGCGGATACGTTCTCTCGAAACTGGATTAAAATTATTTGCATTTTACAAATTTTTTCCGGTTTATTACTGACGCTAATAAGTTTAATTTTTAGAGCTGTGAAAAATGATGTCGTTTGATCATATCTTGTAAAATTCGCGTAGATTTCCACGGTGTTTGAGTTTGATTGGTCGACTCGAAATGCAAATTAATTCACTTTTAAAAAATTCTCGTCTATTAGTAGACCGAGATACTACGAAATTTGAGCTTCTTTCTGTTAGATAAGCTAGAAATCGACAGCTTTCTGTCGACATTTAGCAACTGAATTATTTCGAGTTGCATTTTTATGGCCCACAATGCGTATCGGTGAGACGTACTGCAATATTTTAATTAACGCCTTTATAAATACATCCAGCACAAGCAATAAACTCATCGATTCGATGATCAGTTTTTATTCGTCGTAATATTTTTTTTGCAAGAATATTGCTCAAAACTTTATTGTCTGTCCTAGATGCAGCCTTTCTTTCTTCCTTGTATCGGTGTAACAATAGAATTTCTAAGTATTCCAGTTGAATTTCAGCAACGCAATGTAGTTTTCCTCATTTGCGTCAGTAAGTAACCTTTGTCTTTCTATGTTTTCCTCATTCGCGTGAAATTTATTCAGCGGATGTATAAAATTTCCCAATAACATGACTGCCAGCTATGAGTGAACTTCAAAAGAACGTATTTGATCTCGTAAAGATTTTGAAGGAGACGAGACATTTATTAGTTTAATCAGTTGGATTTTTTAATTTACTTTTTTAAAAACTCTTACCCGAAGAAAAATGTAAAATTAAACATGTATTCATCCTTGTTGGTCCAAAATGTGCATGTGAAGCAGGAGGAAAACTGCGAATAAATTTGTTTGTCAATAACTTCAATACAAAGTGAATTTGTGCATTGCATAATAAATTTAAAAGAGACTGATATGGTATCGGATCTGATGAAACGTGCGGAATTGCACAAAACAATATCCTATGAATTGGTTTTAGTGGCCCGTGTGGAGAATATGATTATGTTATGACAATGATGTATTTATAATCCAGTCGCGGTGTCAATTCGATCCTAGATTTTCTGTAATTTCCCCGGAGTCTGCAAGTTTAATATCGTACTGGTTTTGCATTAGAAATCAAGCGTGTTGTTCGAATTCATACAGAATTTGATTACTGATGCTGATTTGTTTTTAATGAACTTCTTTGTACTTTTAATATTATTGTATAAACAGTGCCGCCAGGATTTATAATTTCAGTATTGTTACATACCAGCGGAATTAATAGAAGGTTAGGTTTCCCGGTATTATAGCACTGATCGATTATTGTTGTCAAAACATCGAGACCAGTATTTATGACGACTTTCTCATAATGTGATACTCGATTAAAAAAAAACAGTAGAGAAAGAACTATAAAATTTTAACATCTGTCGAACACAAAATGTGGTGTTGTCGCTTATTCATGAAGTGTCAGCGCCTTGTCTTAGTTTTCTCTTTGCTTTCGAGATTTTGAAGAACTTCGCAACGCGCCACATAAATGACAGAATTTCTGTGTTAAGACGTTATTTACTCTGATCTCCTCTAACTTGCCCCAGATAGTAATGGATTTGTGAAAGTGATCGATATGAGGAAGGTCCATTAAGCACTTGGTTTTTTAATTATTGTTGTGATTATATAAATGCGCGCATTCACATGTTAAATTAGCATTAGCTGAAAAATGATGCTTAAGTGCAGTACACGCTTCCTGCTTTTAATTTTTTTTTTTATCGAGATTGTTGATGTTGCCCAGGATATCATTTCGAATGGTATTAGCCCAGAGTAAATATACGTTAGAAAGAAAACGAACAAAAAAACAATCTGCGTTCGCCAGGTTGCTATGCACATTTCCGCACCACTGTTGTTGACCGTTAATTACAAAGTACAAATAGATCAAGTTATAAGCGGAATTGAATTTTCTCATTATCTGGAAACCGCAAACATTATGGTTATGAAGGTTTCCGAGTTACGGATATCTTAATTCATTAATTATTGTTCATCCCTTTAATTTCTAGTATAATTATCCTGCAGCTAACATTGTTAGTTGAGATGTTATTTTATAAATTTTCAGTCAAAAATAAGACTAATTCGTCCAGGTGTGCCTGAGAATCTACTCGGTTTTCGACGTTATCGTATACATGAATTAATTAGAAACTGAAAATTTAATTAGCCAACGTTTTAGACAAAGTGTTACATAACAATTGGTAATATATTTCTTGGCCTTGACTTGAATTAAAATTAAATTGTCATTTTGCCCGAAGATCAAATGTTTATTATCGTCAATTATGTTTTAGAATAATCCGAATTAATAACTATTCATTCACTATTTTTCAATGAAAATTTCTTAGCTTGTGAAGCGTAACGTTTCATTTATTTTACATAAACTCCCTCGAGCCATCCAGTGGGCTAATTAATAAAGTTCTTTAGAAAAAGGGAATAACCTTAACCCGATTCATTTACTACATTTTATGATCTATCTGCATTTACAATGTTCAGACAAAGAATAATTAAACAATACTTAGAAAATATTTTTAAGTAACACTTTAATCACATGTAATTTACTATCTACATATTTTACAAAAATATTATATTATGAGCAGTGTCCGGACGAAATAGTACCGGACAAGTCGACCAGTACAACTTTGCGTAATACCCCGCTCACATATAAACACGATTCAGCTGGTTCGTTTTCAATAACAGGGAACCAGCTGAATCGTGTTTATGTGCGAGCGAGGGATTACGCAAAGTTATACTGGTCGACTTGTTCGGTACTATTTCGTCCGGACACTGATTATGAGTATGTATTTGTAACAAAATTATACAAATGTTTTTTCTCTGCTTTTTGAGTAAATACTTATCGATGTGGTAATATATTTCATTATATGAATTAAATACATACATATAACGGATACCTTACTAAAGACACAGGTTTGCACTATTATTTTTTGTAATATGTTACCACAAAACTACAGTAGAACATTTTTTGCATACTACATTAAACTTAAATAAATAATACTCATAAAGTTCTAACACTAGGTAATATAAAAAAATAGTTTTGAATCATTTTAATACGATAGCAAACAGTAATAAAGTAAATTGTAGTAATTTTTTTTCGTTTATCGTTCCAAACTGCTTTGTACAACGCGGAATAAACTTTAAAAAAGAAGTTAAATTAAATTGTCATCACAGTTGGTCTCTTTTCTTTTAAATATTTTTTAATCGCCCTTTTGGAACTAGGACTCTAATGCCTTTCGTGTTGTCACCGCGTTCGCGTATTATTCGCTGTCTTCGTTGAAGATTTCTTCCAGCAGTTGCTTGGTAATGGTTCGATGAGGTCGTGTCGGATCTAGCTTTGGCCTTCCATACAATCTGCTGTTGATCGCGTACAGTCTGAAAAAAGTTAATTTTATTTATGACGTAATTTTAAAATCAGATGGTGCCAGTTTTATTTTATTGTTAAATTTAGTTATAAATTTTGTACCGAATGAGTGTTAAGGCCACGACCATAAATTACACGTAATACCTATAATCATCACAATCAAACATTTTGTTAAGATAAAGTTATGCCAAGTTTCGTAGCTCATTACCATAACTGCATTTTCCGAGGAGTTTCGTGGACTTTTTTAACGTCGGGATGATTTTATTAATTTACAACTGGCAACAGCGTGACCAGGTGTAATTGTGAAGAAGTTTCTTTTTGTATAAGGGATATGATGTTGCTGCGTACTTATTACATACTTACTTTGAACTCAAATCGCATCGCACGTTAAACCACCAATCACATACAAACACTAATTGACTAAATTGGGTTCCGTTGGGACATAAGAATGTTGTTTGCCGACCATCGATGTCACAATAATGCCATGTTTGACAACGCGTTTCTTCATCCGCATAAAATCCAGGATAGGGTTGTTCGTCACAGTAAAAGTTTGTATAAGGGACTATTCCTAATACTGGATAATCGGTTCCCGGGCGTCCTAAAAAGATAAATTTATTAGATAGGATTAAAAAAAAATACTGCAAATGTAGTTTATGGATTTTTTGTTTGATTTTATTTATTGTGAAAGTGGTACGTTAAAGCTTAATGAAGCAGAATATATTTATTTGTACGTAATATAAACATGGCTTTGACACTTGAGATGCAGATTGCAATAAGTTAATAACTAGACATAAAGAAAGTAATAATAAGAGAAAGTGTACATAATTTTTTGAAGACTGCAGTGTCATACTCATTCATTGAAATTTTATGTTCAGTAAAAAAGTCAATTAATTTAACTGCATCAATTAAAGAAAAAATAAAAATTACCAGGAATTGATTTTCCTAATTCCAAATATTCAATAACAGAAGGACTTAAAAATCCGGGCGGTACGTATTTAGTGTCGAGAGCGTTGTTTCTTTCGTCGTAATCACTTCCTACGTTGTTGTCCGGTTCGTCTGGAGGAGCTGATGCTCTTGGTCTTTTAATTCTGGACTTGTGTTCGTATCCATCTGGAAGCACGTGTTAATAAATGATAGGGATTTTATAAACATAACAGAGTAATAATGTATTCATAGGTTCAGCTGTATAGCAATGAATATATTATAAATTGTGGAAATCTATAAAATTGTAACCAGTTAATAGACTTCAGGTGTGTGAAAAAAATTCATGTGAATGTGAAAGTAGACGCTAGGTACTGATCTATCAACTAGTGTAGGCACTTTCTTTTGATATGCGACGATTTTCCGGTTTGTTTAGTTGCGAATATACACTGAACGACATTCGAAAATGCATATTTCTTTTTTACATGAGAGAATAAATAACAGGTCAACCAGGATGAAGAGTCTGGGCGAGTATTCAAATACACTGAAATAAAAGGATGTTAGGATCTTTACAGCTCGCTTTATGAATCAATAATTATTGTTTTGGTAGTTTGGTTCAAGGTGAACATCTTCTATAATTTGTTTGTTGGAGAAAGATAAATACATAATTTACCATTTTTCTAGACGTAATTCGGGAAATATCTGATAATATGAAACGCATGTTTTGGGTTTTAATTCCAATTAATATTTATTATTTCCATTCAGTTTAATTTAAATACAAATTATTATTCATAAACATTCAATTTGTTTCATGTATATGGATGAAATTTTACCAGTCGCGACCACTCACGGTACGCAGTTTCAGCTGTGTTACAGAAATTGAGATTTATTCAGATTTCCTAAATTTTGCGATTCGCAGTAAATTTGAATTTTATCGATAATCCAAAGTATGATACAAGAACGAAAACACATTCCGACAAATTTTAATGCAAATAAAATGCCTCTGATTTATGTAAAAGGATGCAAAGAAAAATGTATTTTGATGAAAGCTGCGCCCACGCAATTTAAAAAATTCATTGTCAAATCATGTTTCATTCAAAAGATTAATAAGCTTTACATATTCAGAGCTAGTTGATTTCGACATTGCGTAAAGGTACCTACGGTTATGAAATACAAATCAGGTTGCGGCTCGAAAATACAATAGGTGCCTGCCTCAGCCCCAAATTGCGTACGAAGTCGACGACATTTGTAAACAGTATTAGATCCTTAGCTTTCAGGTTCAGCTTATGACAGAGTGTTTTGCATAGTGGCACATCCATAATCGAGCTTAATTTAAAAACGAGAAGCCGAAGCTCTCTTTTTTTTAATTAATTTGTGGCGAGATCTTGTAACACGTCGTTATTCAATAAATTGATTTTGAAATAAAAACAGTCGAATGAATCAGATAGACGCATGCATAGGTAATTACCGCATTGGCTTGTGCAATCCGGTGTGTATGTCTTGATTAAATCATTCATGAGCACGTTGACGTAGTGACCGGATTTTATGTCGGTTTTGCACCAACCTCAAATGACCGCTTTGGTTTTTTTCAGTAAACTGTTAAGGTTGAGACCGACACAATGATTCTTTGCGTTAACATTGAGTTCGAAATATGGAATAAGGACACCAACAACAATCATGTAAATCTATCGAAACTTACTTTAAACGTGACCTTGTGCTTAAGTAATAATTATGGCTGTATCATTGTAAATTTAACAGTGACAGCACTCGATGACTTCCCGTTTTCGTTCACTAACTAAGAAAATTATGGTATTACGGATTTGAGACCTAAACACGCCCTGCTCTGAACCACTTCAGTAGAGAAAGGGATTCAAGATTTAAGCACCCCAACTATACACTTTTTGGTCGGGTTTTGTTCATTAAAAAATTGTGTTTTTTTTCTTGGACATCTTCCATTTGCGGCGGTTCTCACGAAAATACTATTATCGTGGATTCGCATTTTATTTACCTCTTGCATAACACGCGTTATGTTGAAACAAAAACATCAAATCTTACATATTGTTAAAAAACTTTCTCGTTCGGAGACATTTATTTTGTGTATCTCGTTTTGCCGAAATGTACAGTGTTGTACTTACCAGTAATGAGAAAATATCCTAAAATTAATATCACAGTATGTACAGTGCACGCTAAATAATTCATTTTAGAAAGTTTTGCGCTACTATTATTGTATCGGCATCTCGCGAACGACTGTCCTGTAGTTAGCAGTCGTCTTCTCTTCTCTTAACAGTCACCTTGCCTCTCCGCGGCATTCTTCACTTCTGCGAGCATAATGAATGCAAATTTATTTACAAGAACGTTATCGTTTTTATCCCAGTATCATTAACCCTTTTCTCATTTTTTCCAGAAAATGAAAGGAGTCAAAACCTTCGACGTGACGCACGTCGAGGCGGACATAAAAAGATATTTTTCCGACATGCACGCGAAATTGCATTTGGCCGAGCGTAACTTGAAGAAAAAGTTATCATCCATGGAATCGGAAGACGTCGATTTGGATGATATAAATTTCACGTTGAAGTCGGAAATAAATCGAGTGAAGCAAATCCTTAATCATTTTGACTTGCTCAATTCGAAAAAACTTAACGTGCGAGCTCTCTACGAGGAAGCTCAAGCATTAAGAGATACTCCCTGTCAGTTGGTGTCCGACCAGAAGTCCTTACAACCCGTCGAGTAAGTTTGAGTTTTGAAGCGTGTTGGATTTTCGATTTTGATCGATTTTTTGATAGATTCGTCGTTGAGGAAGACTTCGATAACTTGGAGGAGCGTCTATCTCTGAAAAAGCTTCCGACCATGGAGTATGCTTTACAACCGATAGAGGATTGGAATTCCGCAGGGGGAAAACGGGAATTAGAAATCCTAAAACGAGAAAGTGAGGCTCGAAATCAATCGGTGCTGAGTCCCGAGTGCAGCTGTTTTTCACCTCCTCGGACCGTCGTTCAAGTTGCGGAAAAGGTGGAACCGGTGAAAAGTCGAACCAGCGAGGGTATTATATATTTACAAAATAATTTTAAACATATTTTTTTATTTCTTTATTTTTACAGATGGAAAAATTAGAGTCTTGGTTACTCACGTAAATGGTCTTGACAGTTTTTATGTACAAAAATATTCTTCTCTCACCCACATACAATCGATGACTGCAAGCATTGATTCAAAAAAGAAGCAGCTAATCAACCATGAAGATTTGAGAATAGGTACGTAACAAATCCGTTAACTTTATGCATTTGATTATTAATTTTTTTACAGGCAGGATTTATGGCGTTCTGTACGAAACAAAAAATCTAAGCCAGTGGAGACGAGGAAAATTAATTGATTATGCACCAAAAGGACCGAACGAATTTTTGTACAAAGTGTTTTTCATCGACTATGGAAACACTCTAAATGCTATAACTAGAAACAAGTGAGTTAATTAGGCCAAGTTTTGATTTTTTTTTCACAATACTGTTTTAGAATAAGAGAGTTACCCATTCGGATAAGTAGACGACCACCATTTGCGTTTGAATGTAAATTAAGTAATCTTGCCGGTATTCGTTTCGCTCCACAAGCGCACTTACATCTTCCCCAAGTCATCGGAGAGTACGTACTAATTTTTTATTGGTGATTTTGGGTTAACATTTTTTTTCTTTCAGAAAAGAAACATATCTGCAATACACGGATAGTAATAAAAATGAGAAAAATAAAATTCGGGAAGTAGATCTGTTCGTGCCCTCGTCAAACGGTAGTTTATTCTCGGTGAAGGATATGCTAATGAACGACCCAGTTCCAAGTCCCGAAGTAAACGTAAGTGTATCGCGGAAAACCGCACACTCTTAGAAAAACTATCTGTTTTTTTTTACAGGGATACATAAGTTACCTTCAATTAAAATATTTTCAAAATAGCAAAAAATTCGTGGTCGGTCAAGACGTAGAAGTAATGGTGACGCACGTTAGAGATCCGTTTTATATCTGTGTACAGTTGGTCAGTTTTTTTGCATAATTTTTTTTTTGTTTGCATTTTCAATGACAAAATTTTAGGTGGAAAATTTGAAATTCATCCAGAAGATGAGGAACGAGTTAACGAAATATTACGATGATAAGCCGGCAATGTCGTGTGTTCCGGTAGAAGGTACGGATGTGATCGCTAAATATGAACATAATGTTCAAGGCAAGTGGCATCGCGCCACCGTAACGTCAGTTAATGTCGTTAACAAACAAGTTGATGTATACTTCATCGACTGGGGCTACAGTACTGTATTGCCCTGGTCCAGTATCAAACTTTTGTCGGAAAACTTCATCAGAATGGAGTGTCAGGTAGTTATCACGTCAGGAGGAAAAGCCGGGTTTGATTTTACTCGTGATCTTGATTGTAGGGCATCATTCTTAAACTTGCCGATGTACAAAACGTTAACCCCACTTTACCGTGGTCACAACAGACGATTGAGTACTTACGTGGAGAATTAGCTTCCGAGAAACAGTGCAGGATGATTGTCAGTAGCGTGCAACCCCTTGAAGGTGCCCTGTTTAAGTATCGCCCAGCGGCGGATATTTGCGTGAACGCACTTTTGGTGGAACGCGATCACGCTCTTTCGACGGGAAATCTGTAAGTTTTTGTTTGTGATTTTTTTTTATTTCATGCATTGATTCGCCCTTTCAGTTCGCAGACTGTCTTTTGGCCAAACCAGCTGGACGAACAATTCGAAGAAGACGAGGAACTTGCTTTTCAGATGGTGAAAAAGAGCGAAGAAATCATCATGGAGAGTGAGAACGACGATTTTATGCTTGGGGTAAAACTACAAGTAATTGTGGCCGATTGCCAAAGTCCAGATCTGATTTTTGTGAAATTTAAAAAGTACGAGGAAATCGAGAAACAGTTACACGACGAACTTCAAGTTTATTATCAAGAAACCCGTCAGCACAAGAGCGGAAAGTGGAAAGTGGGGGAGTCTTGTGTTGTATACGATTCGGCAACGCAGAGTTATTTGAGGGGTGTTGTCGAAGATATAATCGATGCTGACAATTATTCGGTGCATTTATATGATCAGGTTCGTGAACTGGAAGTACACAAAAGGGCGATGTTTATACAAAATAAGTTCTTCAATGAGTACGCCTCTTACGTGTGCAAATGTAGACTAGCTAACATAAAACCTGCCGGAGATGCCGGTAAGTGGAGTAATCTTGCGGTGGAAATGTTGCAAAAGATTTTCGCGACATACGGAAATATCTACATGAAAAAAATCGAAACCAACGAGGACGACAAAATGATCGGAGTGGAAATGTGGTATTCCACGACCGTGCCAGCAAAAGCGTTACAACCGTCGAAAGTGAAATACATTTCGATTAACCGAGCTCTGCTCGAAGCCGGAGTCGCTTTTAGTGTATCGGGGAATAAAGCCAGCAAAGATCGGGAAGTACATGTGGTAAAGAACGATCTGGATTTGAGTTCTACGGAGGAGTTTTATCCAGCGGAGCAGAACCAACAGGAGTTGGTTTCTGACGAAGAATTGTCTCCAGCGGAGAACCCTCAGGAATTGGTTCCTGACGAAGAGTTCCACAAAACTCCACTGAAGTGTTGGCCGAAACCTTACGCATTACAAAAGATGGAATTCAACGCCGTGTTGACGTGCGTCGATAACGAAGGATGTTTCTCGGTACGCGACGAAGAGATGAACCCTGTATACTTGCAGCTGGAAGAAAACGTAACCTCGAAATTGAATTCTTTGACTTTGGACACGAATCTGGGAGAATGGCGAATAAACGATATGTGCACCATTTGGTTCGAGGGTCGTTGGTACAGAGGAGTGGTCTTGGAAATTGGAGAAACAGAACTCAGTGTTGAAATGATCGATTTCGGTAGCGAACATGTAGTGAACAAGAAAGACGTCACCAAATGCATAATGTTCCCAGATTTACCTCCGTTCGTTAACAAAATACAGTTGTACGATGTGTGGTCCCTAAGCGGCCGATGGACGGCTCGTGATGTAAACGATTTATTGGAAATTGTCACTGCTAACGTGAAAGTTGTTATTAAAGGCGATTTGGATCAGAAAGTACCATATGCTGAGGTCTACTTAGAGGATGGGACGAGCGTGAATGACTTGATAACAGAGAAATGTCCACACATGTTCAGACGCGGAAAAAATTGTGTTACGAAGATTTTATCGAAAACGGCGGCTTCGTAAATGTTGTGACGGTCCTAGGTTCCATTAACTATTTTAGACCTAACATCAGTGATTTATTTAATAAGAATAAGTTTGTTTATTTTTTGGATCATGTTTCATGTTTCAATTGAATGTATGTTTCATTTTTATAAGGAATTCAATAAATTTTTACTTTAACAAAAGTCGTTTGATTCACCACAATAATCAATATTTTTAAATAGACGTGAAAGAATATTTTTAAAATATCCAAAAAGTTAAATCAATTTGGAAACTTCAAAGCGTCGCCGTTATTATGAAAATATGGTCTTTAGTTTTCAATTTTCCTCGTTTTGTTTTCTGTATTTTAATTCTAATAATTCAAAAACCGAATGTACTATCGCGGCCAAAATACTTTGGTCGTCAATGTGACATAAATGACATTCAATTATAAAGCAAGCTTTAGGATGTTTAACCTTATTTTTTACTGTTGTCAAAATTATTTTAAACCGTCAGTGTCATGCGGGTGGGGTAAATCCCAGCTGCGGAGGCAGCGTCCAAAAGCAAAAGATCAACATGGTCGCGGTTTAGACAACCTTCAGAAGCAAGTAAGACGATTCTACATTTATCAAAAACTGAAGATGTCATATTTTTGACAAGAATAATTTAAAATTGTCGTGTATATTGACATTAATGCTTTATTTACATTTGAAGTGTCAAAAAGTGACGACCAAAGTATTTTGGCCGCGATAGTATATACCTAGGTAATTTAAGTCGAATACCAATAATAAGTGTTTTTTTACTTCCATGATGGAAGCACAATTAAATTCACATGTGAACTACTTAATTTTGATCTTTTTTAAAATAACAAGTACATATTCTCAATTGCAATTTTAGGAAGTAAAGTTAGGAGTAAATAATACATATTAAACGAAATAGTAATTTTTTGTTCGACACTGTCAGAATTTGAAAACTTTCTCCTACGTGGACGGATTTTGATAAATGTCACAACTTGTCAAAACGAAACGTCAAGCTAATTTTAAAGGTTTTAAGCGATTTGGAGCCTTTAAGGGGCTCGTCGAACAAAAAAACGTTGTATTCAACTCATGTGCCTTTAAAACGCTCGTTTCACTCGCGTTTTAAAATGACCCACTCGTGCCAAAAAAGGCCCAAATTACACACAAACTCGTCAAATAAACTGCAAAGCCATACTTTTTCAAGAATGGCAAGAGTGACCGCAGGAGCCGTAGACGAGTGCGGCAATCCCACGAACGAAAAACATTTTGTGCACGAGTTCAATATAATATTTTTTCTACGACTTTGCAATTAGAAAAACGATCAACATCAACACACAAATCTCTAAAATTTGACGCGAGACAACTTCAATTATTTTCAATGTACTCTCATAAATCATGATTCGGCTATTTCGGTGCATAACGCCAAAGGCAAGCTACGACACTTTTTAATAATTTACTATTTTCACTATTATCATAAACATGTTTTAAGTGCTAAAAATAGTGACATTTTTTACCAGTGACACTGGGCGACGTTCGCGTCCCGGATTTGTTCTGGGCACTCTGCACTCTCATTGGCCGGCCAATGAGCGGGCCCCGTTCGTTCCGCGTCTTGGCCCAATTTTCTAATCTTTTTTTGTTTGTTTTTGCAATATGTATTGTTTTTTTTTTCTTTCAATAAAACAACCATAATTATCTTGTCAATATTTAATCTAAATAATAGCATTTACAAGAAAATACAAGTAACATCATCTATGGATTTTCAGCAACTGTCCAAGATTTCTCTTCCATGCTGACAATAATAGCTTGTTCTATTTTTTCATGAATCCAAGTCAACATGTCTTTGTCGCCACTAATTTTAAGCAGCAGTTCCCTCGCGTTACTTTCGTTCTTCAAAATAATAACACTAAGCAAAGAAAAATGAAAAGCAACGCTTTTTACCTGTCTCATATTGAAAACCAACTCAGCGGATGTAATTTTTGGCATTGATATTATATCGTCTAAATCTATAGCCCACTCCACATCCCAAGGTCCCCACAGTCTACATTTATTTATTCTAATAACATGCCTAAAACATTTCGAATTATTTCTATTCCACTCATTTTACTTTTTCGCATTTACTGGAGCGAAACGAGGAGAATCGATTTGCCAATCTTATCGATCGATGCGTGGGACCAATAAGTATCGTTCGAAAATCTGCAACTGCCCACGGTTTCTAACAGATATTGACCCATAGACTCGTACACCGAGAACGGCTTAAGACCCTTCAACACAAGAAAATAAAAACTACTTCCAATTGTGATACGAACAGCAATTACCAGATATTTATTGTAGTATCTAGTCAAGCGCTGCTGAATCCTTATCGGTTCCCCCAAAATAGACGCCCGTCGCAGTGCCTCCCTTGCAACCTCCACACTGTCAGATTTGTCGTCAGGATGTCGAGTGATGAGGGAGTACAGCGCTTTGCCCGTTGTCCTGAAGAACATTTCCCCATCACAGTTGATCCCAGCTGGAAAACTCATTTTCGAACTGCAAACCTCCCAAAACAAACCTTACCATTTTGCTTTTTAACAATGAGCTGGTTGAGCGCGTTGGGCACTCCACTGTGGAAGTTTCTGCAAGACGCAGTTATCATTTTTGGCACCACTTCAGACTTTTGGTACGAGCCGTGTCTCCGGATGCGCTGTATATTCTCGATCGTCTGATTTGCGAAAATATCAATGACGCACTGTTCCAAAGCAGCGGGAGACATATTGATGTGGCTTAAAAGACATCTAGAACCGTACAAAAGCGTATTCGCCATTTTTTCCGAATCAATCTGCGGGTGCTGCAAACAGAATTCTTAAACAGCGAACACACAAACATTTTTTTTTTACCATAATTGCAGGTTGAATCGCGAAAGTGTTGACCAAGACCTGCAAACCCAACACGTGAGAGTAGTACTGCTGCAAGAACTGCGACATTGTTTGCTGGAGGAGGTCGCCGAGAGTCGTCGACAAGTGGTCGCACAAATACACCTGTTCGATCGCTGAAACTCTGAACAAGTATTAAAAGAGAGCCAACACTCGGACATTTTCGTTCGTACTTGTGGAGGACTCCTTCCAAGGGCATGTAAGGTGAGATGTTCACAGGAAACAGATAATCCAAGATCTTGCACAAAGGTAAATTGCTACTGTGCAAACTTATTTGGGTTTTATTCGAGATGTGCAGCTGAATGTCGAAATTGCTCAAGCTCAAGTACTCAATTACGCTGCGTCCGGTTTGAGGCCCCTAAAATCAGCGATTATTAATTATTCATTGATTTACTTCGATCGTACCGCAGGTTTCGAAATTGTCAAATCTTGGATCGACTTCATATCGGTGATGTAGGAAACTGTAGTCTCGTCGCAAAATTTCTTGTACTGCGCTATCAAATCTCGAATATCTATGAACAAGTCGTTTTCAATATTTAAGTAGAAGTCTTTTATATTGATTTTAATATGTCTGTAGATATCACAATCTTTCGTTGAACATTTGAAGATGTTCACGTCGACGAATGAGTTCAAACCTTTGACCATATTGGTTGGCAACGGATACAACACAATAGTGTTGTTAACTTTGTTGTCCACTTGCATTGTGTTAATTTTGAAATTGTAGTGTTGATAGTTTTTGGATTTTCTCAATTGAAAATACACGGCTGGGGTATAGGTGCGTTTCAGTTCGGCGAAGAAAGGCTTAAGCATGTACATTTTCTCAAAATCGATATGAATGTAATCTCTTAATTGACATTTTTTGTAATGCAATTTGTATTTATCTTCAATCCAGGAGGCCAACTCCAGAGTCAGAGTTTTCCACTTGTGACCAACATTCACTTCCCAGATTGCAGGTGTGTCAACCAAAGACGTATACACGTGTTCTTTTTTGGAACTGTCGGAGGTAAAAAGAGACACGCCGACTCCACAAAGCGACACCAAACACTCTATTTCGCAATGCTCCAAAAAATAATTTTTCAACACTGAGTTAAAAATTCGCGGCTCCTGCGTGAACAGGAGGACTCTTTGAAGACCATCCCCGTAACAGAGCCAGTAAATGATGATTTTGTCCCTGCGGACTTTCTTATTCATCGTTGTTTTAACACTGTCGGAACTGTCAGAGTCGTCGCTGCTGGACGATATTGTGACGCTAGTCGTGGGGGTGACGCTGTGAAACAAAATTTTCTCCTCCCCGTACGCGTCTTTGAAAATGTCGGTCAAAAATCCCGACCCTTTGTTGTTGTAAACGTTCCACACCAACTTTCTGATCTTCGTAGGATCATCCCAAGTGTAGAGAAGGGAGTTGTAGGGACTGAGCAACGTCACCTGACTCTGATCTTGTTGCTGTATCTTCAGGAAAAGGTCTGGACAATAGTTCTTCACCAAAACTGGCGCGTCACCATGTTTGTATTCGTAAAATGTTATTTTAAACGAGTCGCTTATTCCTCCAGTAACTTCGACTTTCAGAGCTCCCTGAAACAGATCGGTCAAATCAAATTGATAGTTTTTTAATCAATTTACTCCCTTGTCCATGCGAAGAACTGTAGAATTGGCCGCGGCGAAGTTAAACGCTTGAGAAATCAACTTGCTGCCTCTATACTTCACGTACATTTGCATAGAGGATGTTTCTGGCCAAAATGTTACCGTCTGGTTCGAGTCTATGTCGATCCAGAGGTCGCTCTTTTCATTGTGTTCCATAAATCTGATTCAAAACAACAGATTTTTATTCAACATTTTGTAAATCAATGCTCACCTCAAATGTTTGTTGGTGTTATTGCTGACAAGAAAACTGGGTAGCAGAGTCACTATCTTCGTTAGTCTTGGGCACATTTGCGACAGCTTAATAGACAAGAAGAACAAATACTTCTTCTTTCTCTCGTTGTCTTTGCAGATGATTAGACCTGTGGTCCCAGCACACTCTAGTCCAAACTCATTGGACCAATTCGAATCGTAAACTTTCACATTTAAAGTCTGCTTTCCGTGTCTTTTGTAAGTGAAGAGAAGAATATCTTCATTATTGCTCTCGTAAATCGTATTCGTGGCGGAAGCCTTGATTTGCAGAGGCAACCCGATCTTGTTGATAATCCAGTACGGAGTGTAGAAGAAAACTTTACAACTCCCTTCTCGATCAGTTTTGGTATTGATCGCCAAGTGCTTTACTTCTTTACTGTCAGAAGACAAAACCACAATTTTCTCGTCCAAATAAGTCGTGAAATTCAAGATCCCAGACCAGATAAGCAAATTGTACTTCACTTTGATTAGAAGTTTTTGATCTTTAGACAGGTCTAAAGAATAGACACTCTTCTTTTCGCCGGGTTCTATCTTTATAAGTTGCTTCAACCCCACATTTTCTACTTCTAAGGAGTAGGGGAGGTAATTGTGGAGGATGAGGGGTGGCAACAAATGGATTACATAGTTGGGGACTGTGTGGGCTTGGGAGTTGGGAATATCTAAATTCTTTGTTAACATGACACGTAACGAAAATACTTCAAGATTGGAGTTGCTTCTAGGTCTGCAGTGCAAATTGTGAGCTATATCCAGCTCAGTAGCTAGGTCCCGCCACCAAATGCCAGAATCTGAAGTGTAGTGACCTCTAAAAAATTCACAACAGTTCAAAAATTAAATTTGGTTGAAATATCTTTTACTCAGCGTAGGCCGGCTGGATGAAGAGCTTGCAGTGGTAGGCAATGTACAAGGGAACGTTATAATGCTCGTGCGCTTCCAAAACTGCAATTCTCATTGTAGTTTCGAAGGGATTTGTGACGTCACCCACAGGTTCTAGATTCAGTTGTTGCAAAACAGACGGTTGGTACAGCACACTTAAGGCGAAGCAAGTTTCATTTTTGATCTACCCAAAACGAAATCAATTGTATTTGCCCAAATCTACACTCATTTCTCACCTGTAACGGCGAACTGATCACCACGGTTCTTCCGCATTTAGTTATTGTATGTTTTGCTGCCAAGTAGTATTTTTGGCCTGGAATGGTGGAGTGAAGTCTCATCAATTTTTGCCAGGACTTCTTTGAACAATTAGTCTGAATCGGGGAACAGCTCGGTATGTACACTTTTATAAAGTGACTGTTAATTCTTTCAAACAGTTGCGAAGTAGACTCCGAGGGGAACTGGAGACTAGATATTGTCGCAAAGTCGTAATTAATCTCCATGTCAGATTTGCAAACATCTCCTTGGGTGCTACAACAGCTCCATTACATACAAAAATCGCTATTTTGGAAACATACCTGTCCTTGTCCTCGTTGATATCCTCGCTGAAGTCCACCATGTAATACATGCCCTTACTGGGACTGTTCGGAGCCGAATCTTGATTTTCGAAGGTTTTCACACAAATCAAAGTATCCTCTGCCTCATTATTGTCGCCCTTTTTTTCGTAAAGTTCTACTTTGGACTGCGGCCCGACATCGTTGACTACATTTATCGACTTCTTATTGGTCACCACTGACAAGGTTTTGTTCGAGTAGATGGTAAAGAGTTCATTTAGAACCTTCAGAAACGTTGGGGTTACGCTTACATTGAGAACCTCTTTAGCATCTAAGAGAATATAAGTCGACTTTGTGTAAGTGGTGTGGTATTGCGTTTTGTCTTCTTGCGCTTTAGGTTTGACGTTGTCGTCTGATTCGTCTTCACCTTCGCTAGAGTGGATGTAATCGCTGTCTTCGCTTTCATTCCAGTCACCTGAACAACTAGTTAGGACTTATTAATATTTTACGAGGAAGCGTACCTGTGAACAAGTCTGAGATGGCAGCTGCCAGCTTCTCCATAGCGCCATCTTCATTTTCTGAGTCTGAATCGTCCAAAAACGTAGAGAGACTGGTCTTCACTCTTCGATTGTTCCTGTTGTGGAGCGGGTTGATAGGTTCCAAGTACATCATGTCTTCGCCAGAATCTTCATCTTCGGTTGTCGTTGGTGTATTTTTCTTCTCTTTCGTGGCATGATTCTTCGATTTGTTGTCAATGGTACCTAGCATCGGCAAAGACTTGTCTTGAAAAATTTTAATAAGAATATCCCAGGGTTTATAATCTTTTTCATCTATAACTACGGGATCCAGTACCGGTTCCCAGGCTTGCAAATTTTCATTAAAATAGTTAGCCTGAATGGTCAACTCGCACGTACAGTTCAACAGTGAGGACCAGTCGTACACCGTCACTTCCATCGTAGATTTAATCAAAAGAACTTGCGTTTCTTCCAGTTCAAATATCAAAACTATATCGAATTTTGGAACGAGGAGTATTTCGTGGAGATCGATCTCTTTTGTCGCTAGTTTATCCTCAAAGGTGGGCTCGTCTTGTTGGTGGGAAAACTCCTCGATTTTTTTAGCTTCCCACAAGTCCTCCGATTCGGGTTTGCTAGCTGGTCGACATTCGAATTTATTTTCTATTTCAGGCACTTTAAAGTGTTCTGTAATATCATTTAATATATCCGTTAGCGAATGAACGACTCTGCTACAAATTTGTATGTATATTGAAGATACGGATGCGATTATCTTTTTGCCTTTCTCTTCTGAATCGCACTTGGAAAATTCGACGTCGCATTGCTTCAAAATCACATAAGGATCAGACGAATGTACTCCGATGTCGTAAAACAAAGAGTGCAAGCCCGACAGTGAGACAACCAAATTTAAACGACTACCGTGTCTAGAATAGTCAGAAAGTATTTCGGTGTGAGTAATGAAGTATCTTTTCTTGTTGGACGTGGTTTCCACCACGAAAATAAATTCTGGTTTGTTAATTCTTAGGGAGATAGTAAGACTAGCGGAATATTCTTTAGTTTCTAAGTCTGATTGATGAGTATCACATTCATATCCGTGATTGATTATACCAACATCCGAATTGTCTTTAGGAAGGCACTCTAATACAAATAGGGCTAGTTTTTCACAAAATGGAACTGATAAGCTCAGACTCAGTCTTCCAATGATAATGTCCGCAGATTTGTCACCTGCTTTGCTCTGGTGAAAAGTTACGTCAACAATGGGAGCTCTGTTAATAGTAATATTACAATTATTATTCTTATTGTCATCAATAGGCGATTGGAGAATTCTGAAAAAAATTCTCTCAACGATCATGACTTAACACAACCAACAGACAAACCCTTTATCGTAAATGTTAGCATCTGGTCCAATTTCTTCAATCAAAACACCATCAGCTGACAGTTTACCGTCTAAACTGCCGTCAGTGTAAATAGTGAAGGTTGTGTTGACTTCAGCTATTTTAAACTTGCACAAACCATGATTCAGGTCTCGAATAGGCGAACTCAAAAGTTCTCCCGAATCGAAAAACAACAACAACGTGATTTCGTCCAAAGCAAATTTCGCTACGATGTTTTTCTGTTTGGGTTCGCAAAAGAAAGCTTCTAAGGTTTTGACGGTTTCATCAATTGCAAATGTGCAATGAGGAGCTGTTATCTGGTTGGGGAAAAGGTCGACGATTTTACCTTCGCCGATGTTGTCTTTATATATCGATAAAATAGTCGAAATGTCTCTCTGGCCCAAAGTGATCTGGATACAATCCAAAGCCCCATCTACGTCCCAAAATTTTTGAGCGCTTTTGATATTCGTGTATCTCTTGATGTCGAAATTAAGATTTATGGGCTCGATCAGAGTCTCTTGCATCTCTAGAGAAGGAGTCAGAGTCATTACTCCTCTCGTCACAGTTATACCGGTCCATTTCAAGAGAATATTTTCCATGGTGTCGCTGTTGTACTCTTTGAAGAAATTCTCCACGTGCAGTTCTCCGGTGTCGATGATCATGACGTTGGGAGAAGAGGATTTCTGGGGGAAGAGCAGAATAGGTCCGCACACGCTTATTGCCAGATGAATTTTTGTGTTGGCTTTTAAAGTGTCAGTAACTGTTGTCACAGCTTTATACAGATACTCAATGATATGATTTAAGTAAGGGATTGCTTCTAGATTTACGACGAACCTCTAAAAACTCTACGCATCAAACCGGGAAAACAACAATTCCTCAGTTTACCTGAATTTGTACAATTAGCTTGTACAGCAGAGTTAGATGAATCTGACCGAGCTGAAACTTGAAGCTTCCACCTGTAGGTTCGTCTCTGTTCGACATGTCGCTTCTTTGCTTGATATGAGACGCCTGTCTTACATATTTCAACTCAAAAACCTTATCTTCGTCGGTCGACAATACCTACAAATATTTTTCGTACCACTTTGACGAAAGCGAGATAACTTGCGACTCACTTTCGTGTAGAGAGTCACTTCTGACAAGTGCTCCACGTTTATGTTACTCAAATACGACCTAAAAACGAACCGTTCGTTGGCTCTGAACAAGAAATCCATCTCCAATCCGGACAATTGGATGTTGATTATGTCGAAATCTGAGTCGCACACTCTCACGTTGATGTCAGCTAGACGAGCAGAATGTGAGAATTTGACGGAACCTGGAGGGACAGGTGCTGCTGGTTGTTGGTGGAGTACGCTGTTTAAAAATTTAACTGTTCGGAGGGCTATCTCGCGCACTGGAAGAGGCGTTTGGACTCGCAGCCTAAAACCGATCGTCAACAGACACCTTGAAAGGTTTCCGCTTGCGACGTACTTATTTAAGAGATAATTCGAGTATTTGATCAGAGTGTGGATGGCTTCTTGGTGCAGTAACAAGTGAATGGTCCCGAAATCGGCGACTAGGGACGTCTCCACGCCATGGAAGTGGCTCCAGAAGTCCGGACAACTGGCACTTACTTTTCTATATAGGATGGTGATAACATCAACAGTGCTGGGGAATGGGCTGTACACTAAATCTAAATATTGTCCACTGGGAGTAGTATGTAGTTTGTCTGTCAGCAGTACGCTATTGATGGAAATTTGGCAAGCGGGGCCATAAGTCATCAGAGCAACATCTGCGCTCAGAACACCTAGACGGAACATCAGATACTGCCGGTCAGTACTGTCACTGGATTTTGAAAGTACTAACGAAAACTGAAATTGAGCAAAATTAGTACCCAGTTTACACCAAACAAGTACTGACTTCAGTAATAACGAAACCCAAAAGAACTATAATGTTGTTGTGGGGCGAAATGTTGTCGTCCAAACCTGGCAGATCAACGTATCTGGCCCAAGCTTCGTTCATGTCTTCTTTTTTAACATTGTCGATACATTTTCTACAACGCAAGCTTATTTATTATCCACTTGCAGAAAATGGTGAATACCTACCCAGTTTTGTTTTGTAGAGATTTGTCGCCTTTTCCTCGTTTAATTTTTATAAAGTTGTCTTTTATTGACACCGAGGCTTCAACTTCCACCAAGTACTTTACGCTGATTTGACCTTTAATTCTGTCACGCTGGAAGTTCAGTTCAGTCTTGTTTTCAGTTTCCCCCACTTCCAGATAATTCCCGTTGATTGAAAAGAACTTGAGGATCTGTCCGCTTTTACGTTCAGACATGTTTACTTTCAAAGAGTGGAAGTTTATGTTGAATTTGTATCTGAAATTGAATCGTCCACTTTTAGATGTTCAAGTTGTTATGATATCTACCTAGGGAAAGACTTCTCAAGTCTAGAACAGCGCGCATAGACTGCAGAAAATGCCGTTTTTGATATTATGTGCAAATCTGTATCTTTCTCTTTTCGTTCGTCTTTCCAGTTATCTGAATTTTGGCAAAATAAAACTTGCATGTCTGTGCATTCCAAGAGCAGCTTTGAGTACAGCTGCTCTTCCATTTCCATTTGAGTCGCATTTTCTATTAGATCGATACTTTGGCAAAGTTCCGTTGTGATCAAATAACGCCCCAGATCTACCACCAGAATGTTATCCGCTCTAAAACGAACCAGTGAGATTTGTCGTGCAAAACGAAGTTTTCAACTTACTTTAAGAACGATCCGTATTCAGGAATTACAAAGAAAGGAACTTTTACGTTAAGAGTCATGTCCCATTTTTCGGCGAGTTTAGTATCAAAGAAACTCCGAATAGCTTCCGGCCATCCGCTGACATAACTCAGCAAAGATGTTTTTGGCAAATACTCGTTATCCAAATACTCCGACATGTCTTCAAAAAATTGCTAAAACGACAAGTTTCAAAACTCGTTTTAAACGTGATAAATTGGATTACTTGATTGTACAAACACTCGACCGAATCGAGGGACAAATTTAATTTGTAAGAATATTTCGAATTTGAAGGCATTTTTTCCAATTCTGCTTTAAAAAAATATGCTGGACTTGTGCTGAGATGTTCCGAGGCGATTATGGATATTAGTTGCTCTTCTTCATTGGACCCTTCTAGTATCAGACCTTCGACTTTCACTAACGCCTTGAACGAATTCTCCAGCAAATTTGGATGGACAGTAAGGTTTATTTGGGTGAGGGTCAGTAGTAAAATTTCTTTGGAATTATTTGTTATCGAAAAACTAACGTTACCCATTCGTAGATTGTATTGTTGCTCTAAAAATCTTTATTTTTTAGATGAACTAACTCTGCTTCTGTTCTCACCTATACGTAATTGATCACAGTTTTTATCATAAAAACCAATCTTTTTACATAATAAAGTTCGTTCTGGCGAAGGCAACATGGACCAAAAATTTTTTTCGCTTAAACTACGTGATTGGACCTAAAATAATTTACTGTTGGATTGTTTTTACTCAAAACTTGTACACCAATACCAGAAGTCTAGCTTGTTGTCTCGCTATAACAATATTAACAATGGATAAGTTGTCTTCATACTTTTGAAGATCTAATTTCAGTTCAGTATCGTTGGGATTCAAGATTATTTGCTTATACGTTTGCATATATCCCCGATAATGTTGTCTTACATTTCGGATATTTTTCCAAGCGTAAGGACGAACTCTCTGTTCTAAAACAGCCAAATAAGCGTATTTCCACCAGTTTTTCTTGTTTTCAAGAATTCTTTCACGTGGACGTAACGTAATAAAATTCCAGCTGGTCAGTATTCTTCGCAACGAATCACCGACAGCTAAAATAGAATCGTATTGTTCTTTGCACATCTGGATATTGCAATCTTGAACTATCACATCAGTCAAACAGTTTGCAATATTCCCAGAATTTGATTTGTTCATTGTTATCTTGATTTTAGTTGTCATCGGCTTCAGCACTGCAACGAAATGATTTATTCGTGACTTTGAAATTTCTGGTACCGACCGAAATTGAACGATTCGTCGTTCATGGAAAAATTCTGTAAGCTGTTGGACATGGCGTTCCTCCAGGAGTAGTACTGCGATGGCAAATTCCATGTCGCCAGTTTAGCGTCACAGTTCCAGTAAGTTGACAGAGTTTCAATCTTTACAAGATAGTGACACGTATTGCTGTTATTTTCCGGTTTGCACGGTCTCCACTTGCTAAAATTGAAGTTTGCAATTTTTCGAATTAATTTAATTTGCTACGACCTGTTCGTTGTCTCTGCAGTGATGTTACCCACACACAACCCAGCCGAGATCGGTGTTTTGTAGCTTATCAAATCTTCATATCTGATGTGGACGTTAGTGATGCTAAACTGGAGAGTGTTCAGAATGTTGGTAACTAAATGATCAGAAAAGGAGTTAGGTCCTCCGATAATGTGGCCTTCTGTGTCCAGATCGGCTAACAATTTGCGCTTGAAAGCTCGAAACAAACGTTTGTTTTTGTCGGCGTCGAAGGGCTCGCTTGTCAACAAGGGACCGGCCACGATGTGCAAATCTTCCACATTGACAACTACAGGTTGACTCCATAGGGAAGTCCAAGGTATCTGCAGCCACACTTTACCTATTGTCCCGGCTTTTACTTCTATTGGAAGACCTAGCTCGTACTGAAATTGACAATAGCACAATCCCGAAGCTGAAACTGCGAATACAAACCAAAGCTTCAGTTTTCAGCTTCAGGTCTGTAAGCTGCACGAGACCGGAGAATATGCCGACATTTAGATTTTCTGTATCAAGGTCGACCACGTATTTTCCCAATAAATGATTTAACAATCTCGCTACTGCACCCTCAAGCATCCTGATACTGAAATTAATCTCGAAAATAGTTTTGTCCTATTACGTAATGAATTATTTAAATGAGAAAGGTACTGACCTTTTATCTGAACGGCTGTGTTTTTGTTTCCAGATTGCAATACTTAAATCATTCCTATTTGAGCTATTGATTTCGGTGGTTGTTTAATATCAAAGTGGTTGGTTTTCAGGAGTCGCTTTCAGCAATAACCCTTACGTCAGCCAGGCGCCCACTTTTAAATCGATATCGCTGTGTCGACTCTGTTTTGAAAGGACGGAGGGTTGCATAGTACATAATTCCCATCTATTCGGCAATTTCACCCCCCATAAAAAAAATATTGGTCAGTAAAGTAAGTCAATACTTTTCCTTCAATTGAGCTGGTCCTTTGTAATTAAATTGACGATCCAACACATTGTGCAACATATCAATTTTTTTCACACTGAAACTATTGCATCCAATATTCTTTAATTCAAGTGAATGAGCTTGTCGAGATATTAATCCGGCGCATCCACCAAAAGTGGATCTCTTCTTTATTTTTTTCTGTAGTGAATTATATAGAATAAAGGAATAAGATTACTTGTTTTATTGTTTTTCTTATTCTTCAGAGAGTAAAAAAATCAATTTCTTTTGTAATGTGGACAATTTGGGACAATAAACGAGAAAACGATCTTACTATTTACAATATCTTTATTTACATTTAATTTAAAAAATCTAAGTCTACAGAATTTGGCTTTCTCTGAATAGGTATTACCTAACAACACAGATCACAAATTGCAAACTATCTAAGGAAACAATATAAAAAGTTAAGTTATTAAGCTTAAAAACTGACAAAAATTTAAAAGTACTTTGTACCTGGAGGTTCTAGAGTCCTAAAGTTTTTAAATTTTTGCACACAACACACATGTAGATATTAATTGAATTTTTTTTTCAAGTTTAAGTAAGATACTTTCCTTTACTTGACATTTACGTATTTCTCATTAACAAAATGTAACTTCAGACATAACTAGCAAGAAGGTTAAAAAGTCACATTTTGCCAATTGACCAACAAAAATAAATATGCAGTGTTACATTTATGTACAATTTACTTAACACACATTTTTTTTTTTAATTAAGAAGCGTCTAAACGACTAATTGTCTACCAATGTCATGGCTACAGCTGAACGGTCATTACTAATTTAATCTAGCATTTTTTGGCTTTTTGTTCTTGTTGAACATTTCGATTTGTGTGATAAACAAAAATAATCCAGCGACGGCTTCAAAAATTACACAATTTATATATACATGCTTTTACAAAATTTATCATCGATTCCGAGCGAGATATCGAAAACTTACAAGCGATTAAAAAAGGAGTGTTGTTGACACAATTTATAGTGACGTATCTCGATCAAAACAAACAAAAATTATAATACAGTCACGATATCAGAAAAATCAATCTTGATTTCACAGTTTTATGTTAAATACTGCCATTACAATATTTGAAAGTTATGTGTTTACTGTGGCTCACGTTGTATAGTTTTGCGTAAAAATTATTGCGCGTTATCTTACACATATTCTTTCCGTCTCAGTGATTTTATTAATACAAAATTGTAATTAACAGTAGTAGGTAGTATTAATCAGTTTAGTATTTAAATAATTTAAGTACAGCGCCATTTGAGAGTTTTTTAATCAAATGTGACAGCATTACGAGATGTCTTGTGTGTTTTATACCACTTAAGATAACTGTTTTCGATTATGTTATTCGACAAAAATATTTGTATGAATTAATTTCGGCGTAATTCATTGTAGGAACTGAATAAACAAACAGTCGATAAGCGATTAAACTTTCTTAATACGGTAGTCTTGGTTTTTGTTTTTGTGACGTCAACATTCTAAATTTGTTCCAGGAAGGAACAGCTTGTCTGATTAAAAAATCGCTCAACTATTATTGTTCATCCGCTTGATTTCACTAGCTTCGCACTCCTCTTCTCGAATAGTATCTTTCAACGGTTTGCTTCCCGTTTCAGGTAGGAAGAGCACGCAAGCACCTCCGACAATTCCACAGCCCGCAAGAATCGACATCGGGATGCTTTGATGCATGTCCGCCTGTTTAAAAACACACAAATTGGAAACTTTCACTGGTTGGAGTTGCAATCTTACCAAATTCCACAGATAGGGAACCAACATGAGCGCAATCCCCGCTGACACGTTACTCGCCCCAACCCCTATATTCCTGATGATGGTCGGATACAACTCAGCCGTGAACACTGGCATAATCGCGTTGGACGAACTGATGCTGAATCTACTCATCATGGCGAGGGTCGTGATGAGCCACTGGAGATCATCGCGTACCAAGCCTATGGGCATGGCACACCCGCAGGCAACCCCCGAGAGCATCATCGTCAAGGCGAGGGGCCAGCGACGACCGCCCTTGAGAAGGATTAGAATGCTCAAAGCCACTGCAGGGATCTCAACAGCCCCTGACAAAATCTAAAACACACAATATTACAAACTGAAATGTGGCTGACAAGAAACACTCACCGAGTTGATGTAGAGGTCGCCTCCTATGTTGCCAAGATTGAGCACCAGGCCGTAATAGACCAGATAGACACTAAACCAGATCACGAACAATAACAACGTCTTTTTGCGCATTTGTCGCGTTTTGAACAAGTCCATCACGTTCACTGACTCGGTTTCGGTATCATTTTCGTTGGGTAACAGCTGTTTGTCGATGTTGACAGGCAGCTCTCTTCCGTTGTAGTTCGCAGCCTTTTGCAGAATCGTCATGACTTCGTTGGTTCGACCCATGGCTAGCAACCATCTGGGCGATTCCGGCAGGACCCACCTAGAACAATCGGTCAGGTCGTTTTGTCCCACTTTCAAAGTAACAGTCCCACCAGAGAATCAGGAAGATTAGTCCCGGCAAAGAAATGGCGAGCTGAAGTTGCCGCCAATCTCGCAGCAACCAGCCCATCCCGGCGATCGTTATGTAGCTCAAAGAAACTGGAAACAGGTAAGATATCCCGGCCACGGTTCTCCAGTTTCCTCCGACTAGTTCGATGGATAATACAAATCCGCTAAATACGACGGAAACTGAGATAAAACCCAAGGCTGCTCGCAGAATGAAATACATTTGAAACCAGGGGGCGAAAGCGATGATGACACCTAAGAATAGGAGCGTTCAGTCGTTTAAAGTGGGTCTTTTAAAGGACTCACCGAGGAGTGTTTGGAAGAAAACGGAGGCCATCAGTGTTTTCTTTCTGCCGTATTTGTCGGATAAAATGCCACAAACCAATCCCCCAATTGCCACCCCACCGAGGAACATCATTTCTGAAACATTGTTGAGGGTCTTGCGGTCGCACACCAAGTCAAATTCCGAAATTAGAGTATTCCCTAAAATAAAAAAAATAAAAAAATAAACATGAAAAGTGATAAACGAGGGAATTTCAAAACATGATTTGCAATTATGCAAATAACTTGTTCTATCTACTTTTTAGAGCAGTCTCCCAGCTTTTCTGTATTTTTTGAAATGAGGTGAATATCTTACGTTTTATAAAAACCTGTTTTTTGTTGCTGTGTACTAAATACATCGGCATTCCTCAATATGTATAAGCTTCCAGGATCTGCGTCGCATTATTTTTCAGAGATTTTGTTGATGTTCGTGGGATAAAAAATATCACTTGTGCAACAAATTACGCAAATATTCACGAATTGTTATTACATTTTTATATTAAATTAAAGTGTTTTTTTTATTGTAAGATTCGCATCATTTATCAAGAAATGAAAACTTATCGTAGTTATGTTTTCATTTCATCGACCTTTTTATGACTTATTTATGGATGCTTAAATTTCTTATCAATTAATGTTCATTCATTAAAATAATTTGTCAAAACAATTTTCATATTTGATCGAAATTGTCACGCTCAAGAATTAAAGAGAGACATCTTTATGTATGGGTGAAAAGAGATCTAACTACACAATAAAAAATAAACAACAGAAAATTATTGGAATTATGGTTTGAAGTCTAAAGTCCACCGCTCAAGTAGATTAACCAAATCTTCGAATTCCAAAATATGAAATAATTGGATTTGTATCTTTTTCTATTTTATTTTTTTAAATTTGAAAAGGAACATGTTTCAAACGTTCTGCAATTGTCATGAAACAAAATGAACAAACAAGGCAGGTTACGATTAAAAATAAATTGATTCTTTCTACACGTGTGGCATGAAATTACTATTCGATTAATTCGCACACGTGGAACAATACATTTGAATAGACAATTTTCGTCTTTAAAATTGTGGTTCTGTGGGTTTGCTAATTACTCATTGAAACAAATTAATTGAAGTTATTTACGAAATAATTTTCCAGTGCGCTCTTATGCAACAATGTAATTGGTGATCACGCTTTTCACACTAAATTATGGAAATAATTGTTCCGAAACGCACCAGTGACGTGTGCATTCCTTCATTACCTTTCCCTTCAAATTCCCATTCCGCGCATGAAATTAATTTTCTGGCGGGATCGTCGCCTAAGTGGGGTAGATCATCCACCGTAACGTTGGTTAAATCATAGATGGAGCAAAACCCTTGCGGTTGGGTGAAGTTCTTCCACCTGTCGGGATGCACGCTCAGGAATCGCTCGGGTCTGGCACACCACGTCTCCCTCTCCGCTGCGTGGAAAGTCGGCACGAAGATGTGCCAAGTGCAGGGGATGTTGAAGAGGGAAAGAAGAAACGTCATCAGGAGTTGCCATCGTCCGAACTCGCCGATAGCAGTTGAGACCACGTCCTCCTCATCTTCTGCAGTTTTCTTCTTTGTATTGGACATTTCTGGAACCAATCAAAATTAGCGGGTTCGAAACACATGACCGCGGAAGTTGTCCTCTGATCCGGTTCGGTCGTTGTGTAACGTACTCCCGGCGCGGTTTTTTCGGCGAGATTTACAAAAAAACAACACAAAAAAGGCCGAATGTACCATTAATAATGTTAATACGAGTAAACAACATGTGCGAAATGAGAACTGTCGGTAGCATCGCTCATTGTTCCCATGTGAACAAGAAAATTGTTGCGTATGTGCGAGTTTTTGGTGGAGATTAGGTTCCTCGAACATCATACTCGTATTCTTGTTTTCGTTTTGGTGTCTCCAAATGTTGACAAATAAGTTCCTCTCTCTACTCAAGTTCTGTTTTGTGCACTTACTTAGCAGCTTTTCCAGCACCATCTCGGGTCAGCATTTTTTATCCAGTTTTCCAAACGATACCAGCACTTTTACAAAATCGTGCGAAACGAATATTTTTGTGCGATAAATAAAACGGTCTTATCGCTACGCTACACTACGATAGATAAAGATAACAACGCTTTCTTCTGATATTGCTAATTATTTAAGATAATTATATCAACAGGTGTGAACGTTACAATCTTAATCTCCACCCTATTTTGCAACTGTCGGGATTGTTCGACCAACATTTTGCCATGTTCTAGGGAAAATATGGCCGCTTTCGAAAACTTTTCACAGTGTTTGGTTTACAATGCGTGTTATGTAATCTTCTACAATGCGGCTATAAAGGGAATTTGGTGTTCCATTACAACGTATTCTCTGTTGGAACGTGAACCGAATTGCTCCACATTGTGACCTCCTAAGCTAATTGATGTTACATAATTTGGTGGAACCACAATGAATTCGGTAAATCTTTGATACAACGAACCCAAGACCGAAACGCTATGAATTTCAAGTGTTGTTGCAAAATGCGCATTGCGTGTTGTGGCTTACATCAAATTTATTGTTTATGACTGCCTAACGTCAAGATCAAACGAAACACATTGCTCTTTTAGAAAAAGTATCCAGTTGAACAAGGTTAAAAATATTTTTAGCAAGTGCGACTTAAACATTTTTCTAACGAAGAAGATATTTTACCTGCGTGAGTCTGGTCTGCCATCCTACAAAAAAAACTAAAATCGCTGGAGATTTCTCCTGTTTATGAATTCATGCTGTTTGGTTAGGGATTTGTACTGCTTTTTTAATTAAGTGAGCCAACAGAGATTTGTTCATGAAAACTTAATCTCTGATTAATATCTCTGTGCTGCGGAATTTTTCTCAGTTGAAGGAAACCACAACAAGACACTTCCTTTTCTAAGTTACAGACAAATAATTCGAAATCTAATCGGTCTGATCACTCTTTAATTGCACTTAACCACAGTGTTTTGCTTCCGATAAGATAACAAACAATGATTAGGTATTAAAACATGTGTTTAAATAATGAGCGCAATTGTTGTTGGAGACAGTTCTGGCCTAGAATCGACCAATCGTATCCTTGGAAAAGGAAAAATAATCAAAAATTAGGTATAAAATATTTGCTTGACCCAATTTGCGCGATTATTTTTCTGCGAAGAAAGCCAAGGATTTGCGGAAACTCTATTTGGTGACAAGGGTAACCTGAATAAATAATACGTACTTTAAGCCCCAGCCTTGACACTTTCTTCAAACATATCAATAGTGATAATTATCTATGCATTTTTTACCAGTTAATTACTTCCATAAACCCAATGCAATCTCTTTTATATTTTGTACTTTCTTGTACACTCCATCTTCCAAAATCCTGCTTGATAAGAAATAGTGTCCCACTTTCCTGGACCGATAAAACCGGAAACACCCACAGAATTTTGACACTCAAACTGACGACCGACCCGAGCATTTTGCATTTTTATTGTTTTAACAAAGATAAAACAAACTTCAAATATTTTATTCCTGTCTGCTGATAAGCGCATCTACTGTACGTGTGCACAAACTAGTTCATTTTAGATTTTTTAACACTCACTAATTAGCTGCGCCCCTGGATTAGCAATTTTTAAGTCTGCTGGTGTCAGAACGTGAGGGAATGGCTTCACACATAACGTTTTGTCTTCTTGACCCAATTATTGAAAATGACCTTAAAATTTACAAATTAATCAAGTCACTTCCAAGTAGCAAAGCCAAGGACTGCCGGCTAGGAAGCGTAAGGATTTGTATTTTTGCGAAATAAGTTTCTCCCCACGCTGGTAAACAAAAACTGAAACGCGTTACCTATCTACGATTTTTGACATTGAGACAGTCGTAAAAATGTACTAAATCGTCTTTTTCGCAAAGTTGACGCAGCGAAGGTGAGAGTTTATGTCACGGCCTTTAATGACAAATTGAGCACAATAACTCTGCAAGTGATATTAATTAGTTTTAATGGAAATTATCAGTTGATCAAATAGATAATTTAAGAGTCGGCCACCCAACTGAACTGAACTGTGAAATGTGTAGAAGAAATGGAGAAATATGGATCTACAATTATTTTCAACATTACTATTAAAGTTCAAAAGTTCGGCCACTATCAGAGGCTTATCGGCTCATTCTGTTTTATTTGAGCACTTATCCAGTAATTCCGCACCGAAGTATAATATAGTTTACATATTTATTCAATTAACGATGTTATTAACTCGTTTGTTATTACATATTTGATTGGATGCGACTTTTTAGCTAATTTTTTATCATTTCTTTCACAGAAGTAAATTTAAAAAAAAATGCATTACAAATTGGGACCAATAGAAATGACTCTAACCGTTCAGTAAACAAGAGTAATAATCGAGACTTTTCTTAGATTTTGCGTAATGGTCTTAATAAATCACTTCAAATTGGTGTTAACTCGTCCCATCCGATCGTCGAATTGTCTTTTGGACGAGTAATTTTTAGATTTTTCTAAACTTCTCCACTCGAGTATGACGTTTTCTCACAAGAAAGTTTTGATAATCTAAATTTACTCAAGCAAATAAATGATTCGAACCCCAGAAATAGATTTATTTAACGTAATTGATCGTGCTTTCAGACGTCGCTGGAATATATTATTAATGTAGTCCTTATGATTTATTTAACACATATGTAACTACTTTAATTTAACAACCACATGTAACTTTTCAGGTTTACAATATGGATGAAAAGCCTTCACGGCTAATTAGATAATTTCACGCTCATATTTCCTACGTCAACAACAATGTTTGTATTAATTTCCTAATTTAATTTCATACAGATCCGTAACACCGTTTCATTAATTATGATTCCAACACAAAAATAAATATCTATGTCAAACTAGTCACATTTCAATGTTAGAGCCGTGGCAGTTTATGAACAAATGCAACAAAACGCAAAAATCTTTCTCGTATATTTTATTTTATTATTCTGTGATTCCACTTATGTATAGATTTAGACTCGTTAGAGGTATTTTCATACAGTGTGGAATAAAATGATTTACATCTAGTTACCTTTGGAATTTTTGCACATGTAAATTTTCCTGCACCGCTCTACTTTTTTTTTTTTGAAGTGCCGAACTATTAGTTCTGTCAATAAATGTCATCAATCGAATTGACAATTCTTACAATTTACTAAATTGAATTAACAAACGTTGGTGGCCACTTTCAACACTAGCTGTGACTTGCTTTTGTTAGCTCCTTTTTAATTTCAATCTCTACTTTGCATTCATATCATCCCTTCGCAATAAATCACATTTGGAATGTTAGAATATTTTGAGGTTAGGCTTTCTTTTTTTTTTTTGTAGAGCGGCATTTCGTATTTTTACAAGGGTAATGCAAAGGTAACTAGATGTAAATCATTTTATTCCACACTGTATTTGTGGCGGAAACAAAAGACTGAGAAATGTCACATGTATTGTCAGTGTCAAATTTCTCATAAACGGCGTAAAAAGGAATGTCTAGGTAAATTTAAATTTTCGCTAAATACATTGAAAAAACAAATTCTAAGGAAACCAATTTTTGTCAGTGCTTCAAAAGGAAAAGTTATTCTCATATAATCAAACGTATTACAAATTATTTCTCTAGTTCGACGATGAATAACTTTCTTATTGGCAATTTGCTGCATTTCTGTCGAAATCACGAACGTCTTTGAGAAATTTGACACTGGCAATACAAATTTGTGACATTTCTCAGACTTTTGTTTCCGCCATCAAATATGAAAATATCTACTTGATTGCTCACTGGTGTCATTTCAAAGAACTATTCAATTTGCTAATTTATTTTTTCCGCGCGCAAATAATAAATATTTAAAACAAATTTGTGGTAATGAGTCACATTACAGTCATTTTGTGATTCACATTACAAAATGATTTTTTAATTTTCACAATTTTTTTATTTTCTGATCCAAATATTTACTTTCCACTGTGTATATTTGATAAAATCTACATAAAATCAGATCTGATTTCAATGCAGAGTACAAGTCATAATTGTCGTAAACATCCAAACAGTTTTTTAGATTGGTAAACATTTCTGTTGTCATTATTAATCGGAATGATCAAAGACCGATATTTTTTATACACAGTTGATTCGAAAAAATAACAAATAGAATAACATTTAAACGTCTTAAAAGAAATGTATAAACTCGTGAAGTTGCGTTAATCTACACAGCGATCAACAATAGACTAGTAAAATATTTATAGACTACATATTAATGAAAATGTATCCACCTACTCTTGCATACCTTCATGCTACTTGAATTTACGCAACGGATTTCAAATAAATTATACTGTGTATCTAAACCACAACATATTTTCCTATACACAGTTTAAATGGTTATTATTTATGTTTAGACAGCTTTTGCAAAATGAAAACAGTTACCATTTATTATTGTAATATGTAAACACACTGTATATGTGACTGTCGACGTTCATTAATTACTGTAAATTCCCGTTTTATTTTATATTGATAATTTAAAGTTGCATAAATGATTAGACGTGCAATTAGATTAGATCACTTCCTGATGATGAAAACCTGGGTTTTTATATCCATGTCTTATTATATTTTGTTTATTATAAAATAAGGTAATAAATGCTTTAAATGTTGGCCCTTCGAACATCTTCAAGTTGTTGACCTGATTCTTACGATGCACTTCCTAAACAGGTTCTTCTAGAAAATGTTTTAACTGTCAAAAAAAAATCATTTAAAAAAAATATATTAATTTTCTACTGTAAGTAGGTTGTTGGTAACATCTTCTGAACAGCAATTATTATTATTGCACCATAATGAAAACAAACACACAACTTAATTATCATAATTAATTCATTAATTTTATTTCATTATCAAATGAAAAACACTTTCTTGAATTAATAGTTTTTCATAAGACACATATTTTGTAATAATGTTATTCGTGTTGCATTCTTCGAATAATTATAGTAAGCAACAATAATTAAATATTGTTGCAATAAGAAAATGGCATTGCATCAAACATACTGCGATGATATAAATATTGTAAATAAAAGTTCTAGTTCTAGAGAAATAAATAGGAATTCTTGTTGTTATGTTAAAATGGGAAACAATTAATTTAAAAAAATTCAAGATCGTCTGCAACAAGTACAAAGTATAACAACATAATTTTACGAAATGGGTGAGTGCCTGATTAGAAACTGTGTGGGAAAAACTTATCCTTCCATTATTCAAGGTGTCACTACTGTTAAGTTGATAATGCAGCACTTGGTGACTGATAACTCAAACAATTTCACTTTGTACGCCCGGATAAACAATGGATTTGGAAAGCAGCAAGAAAGAATAATGTACCAATAAATTGTAATGAGATTGAACTGCGATTTGGTGTTATAAATTTGTTTGTCGGAGACTTTTTGTGTGTTTACGTTGTATTTTTGCATTACTTCTAATTGGAAAGTTAAACATACCTTCGCTCCTTGGAGGACCAAAACGTGCAGGATAACTTTTAACGAGAACAAGTCTACTTTATCTCATACCCCAAAACAGCCCCAACTGGTACCACTTTACACTTGAAAATCAGTCTCTTGCGTCGAAATCCACGGGGACCATGTTAGACCGATTCGCGCGTTGACAGCAACTGATTATGATTTTAAATGATGCCGGCTTTTAATCGGAAGTCGTTTGTTGAGTGGCGGACCACTAGAAATGCAGTCGATGTGCTCCTCTACCGTGTATTAAAATACAAGCGGAGTCGCTGCAGCGACCTCCAAACTCCGGAACGGGCTGAGAAAGTACGCCGGAAAAGCTTACCGAGCTTAGCGCAAGATGCTCGAGCTGGCTCCGGACCAATAACTTATTCAGCTAATCTCGCCCGGACCTGAATGTTTCATTTGCAATCTCCAGAAGGCCCGGGTGGGACGTGGGGACCTGGAGCACCTCGACGAGGGTGCCCTGCGTCGGGGCATTAGACTGCTAATGCAGATTGGCGTTTCCGTTGTTCATAAATCACGCGAAGGTCTTTAAATGGTGGCGAAGCATGTTCTAGGAGTAGCAATTGTCTCTGATTGCCCTTTATTACAGGTTTTAATTAGTTTAAATTAAATTTAATAAAATGGTGACATAGTGCGGGTCAGGATTAAAAAAAAAAAACAAGATTCGAATTATCAACTAATTTAATAAACCTCCGTCACGTTTCTATTTTCTTTTTATGGAGGACTTGGAACGGTTTCAAGCTCAAAACTAGAGTTTACAATTATCCCAAACCCTAAACAATAACTCAGAGTGATAAACTGAGTATAGCTTTACGAAACTATAAAATGTGATTAACTTTTAAAACAAACATTTGTGGGTTATTTTACTACTTCAAGACCACATGTGTAATTAAGGTGAAATGGTTTCAAAGTAAAAATAGCAATGACTATTTTTCAAAACGTAAATGGTTTTGCTTGCGTCACAGCTCTCACTTGTACTTTTGGACAGTTACTTATATCAATAAAAGTTTATTTCGACTGTAGATAAATCAGTCATCATCAAAACAATTATGACAAATATTTCTTTGTATGTACAGATAAGTATTAGTTAAGAACTATGAAATAGTCTCTTCGGAAGTAAGTTGAGTTTAAGCCAGAGTTTCTGTTATAATTTCGATTATGCTAATGCATGCACCTGTTGTGCAAGTTGGAGTTACATAACAAAGACTTAAACACATGATAAAGCAAAGATCTTAAACATTTTCATTAAAACGGTGTGAATATCGGAATTGGATTAGAAAGTACACGGTTCGTTTTGTTATGTAAGAGGAGGTAAAATTAGTTAAGTAATAAAAGTACGACGGTATTGGGCAACATTAATTGAGATTTGCAGAATAATTGTGGTATTTTATAAAAATTATACGTGGTGGGTTCGTTGCAACGGAAAACCTTGGTGATTGCATTATTCATCAGGGTTAAATTTATTAATGGTGGTGGTGTTACGTGATGTATGGTTAAGCATCAAGCATAAAAATGGGCATTTTTATACCACTTAAGCAATCATAATATTATGGCGGAAGTAGCTGTGATCAAGTTGCACGTTAAAAAGCAATAATAATCATCAACTGTGTCCTTAGACATGTTGGTCTTTGCCGATAATGGCGTCATTATCTGCAAATTAATTTTTTCCTCCGAGTGATCTGATGATTTCATTATAAATGATGGTCGGTTTTAAAGGGCAAGTCCATAACATTTAGTCGACAAAACGCGACCTACACTGACAATACATTACAAAACAATACAATTTGATAAATTATCATGCTGGAGAGGACGCATTTCCTTTGATAGAAAGTGTTAATTACGAATGTTTAATGATTTTCCAATTTCACATGTTAAACTATCTTATCCTGTTCTCCAGGTCACTCAATTGTTTACAGAAATCATTGACCAAATCAGACTGACTTAATCCTTTATGACGCGAAGGATACTTGTCTCTCCTTTTACATTTCCACATTTAAAGATTAAGTTTAATCAATAAAAGTCAAGGAAACGTGCTATTATTTTATTTCACTTCCTTAAAAATCGTCGCCTTTAGTATTTTGAACAATACGCGGTTACAAAAATTCGACACCATAATGAAGTGAAAGCAACTGTTTTTAAGATGGTAGATATATAATTCGGATAGGTCGTGGTCAAGGTTGTTATTATTCAACGTGAATTTGAAGCGACCATTAAGTAATTAGCATAGGAAAGTGAAACGTTACTAATAATTTATACATTTACTTGTCGTAAGTGTGACTAATGAGACGAGGTCTACGTGAACCCATAAACTGTGCGCTAATTGAAAAACTTTGGAATTAATGTATGCCGATGTTTTGCATAAAATGCAAATTGGAATTAAGAAAACATGAATCTACATCGTTTTGAAATTGTAAATTGTGCAGTTAAAATCGCGTATTGAAATTTTTTTAGCGATTAGGAATGTCAATCAGCGAAACCTCTAATTTTTGGGTGAAGAAACTTTACTCAACAAGTGTGTTTATTTTATTGTATCCGCAAATAGACTGGTGCGTTCTCATTTTGTTTATTACAACTACAAGTATTTACATAACATATAAAAATATTTTTAGTCTAGTACTAATATGCTTTATGTAATACAACTTTTGCATTTCTTAGATATTAGCATTAAAAAGATTGTCAAAAACTTATAATTTGATGGAATAATTGAATGCACATTTGAAAACAATTATCTTGATGGAATTATAAAACTATTATACTTTTTTGTGCAATTTGTACATTGTCAAATTTACATCATTTGGTAATCTTAGCATTATATCACAAATATAAATCAGTTACATTACATTTCTACAATTACAGGTGCTTCATCTTCTTCCTCTGAATCCAAGTGATCAAAATCCCACATGTAAGTACTAGTTAAAGCATTTTTAAACCTATCCACTTTTGTTTTTAACTGTCCATCTACATTTGAACTGTGTATTGTCCTAAAAAGCTTCTTTAAATTCATATATACAAAATTATTGTTGGAAACAATGTCTGCTAAAAACTCTTCAGGTATTTCTTTTATATGAATCTCCAACAAAGAAACAAACATGTCGAATAATTTCCTATGTTTGGTAATTGCAGCATCACAAGAACACAATAAAGTGACAAATTTCTTCCACTGATCAAATGCTTCCAAACTGTGTCCAACAAGGAAACAAATAAAGCAAAATTCTAATTCACCAATAATTTCAGTTGGACTAAAATTTGTTCAAATTAATATAAGTAGCACCAAAAATAATTGATCTTACTTGGAATATTGTGCCAAAAGTGTTTCAAGTATATATGTTGCATCTAGTGAGTGTTGGGTAATTTCTGCAGGAGTAGATCCTTCAGGATATTTTCTTTGTGGAAATGGAGTTACTCTCAAGTCTGTGCCTTTTAAGGGTTTGAGAACAGGCAACAAATCATTCTCAGCACTTTCAGACAGTCTGTGTTTTTTTGTGCTACTGCATGATGGTTGATTTGCATCAGAAGCACCTATTTTGATCCCCTTAGGTCTGTCAGCATCACTACAAGATTGTAGTTGCAAGGCAGCACTAACCTGACCACTCTCTGGCATCAATTTTTTCAACAGATCATCTAAAATCACTTACATGACTCACATATAAATTACACATCTTAACTTACCAGTAATATCTGAACACAGACTAACCCACTTATCTAAAATATCATATGGATATGGTCCCAGAAAACCATCCAATGCTACCAGGTTTTCCTTCAAATTAACAACTTCTGATTCTTTTACAGGTTCAGCACTTATTTGTTCAGTCTTTTTATCCCACTTTTTCACCAAAACTTCGCCACGTTTAAAATTGTGAAAGAAGCCTATTCTGGGGGCTATATCATCTGTTGCACTTACAGAACTGTAAAAGATGTAGTGCAAGCCTGGTGGTATCATTTTTACTCCCCGAAATTTTTCTCCCGTGTTCCAAGATTTCATGTCGATTCCAAATTCGGTACCTTCGGGGACCTCCAAAAATATGAAAAAGGCACCCTCGCTCAACAACCTTTTGGCGGTGGCTTGGTCCATTACTTTTGACATCTCACTATTTTTCACGTATCAAACTTGACCATACGATTCGATATAAATTGCAAATCACAGTTTTGCCTCTTAACTATTCTACTTTGTATTTAAATCATATATAAACAATTAAGGATTAGGTTAGAATTTTTGACACTAGTGACGTCACGTCACTTTTTAATTTTTAATTAGGCAGACAAAAATAACAGTGCGTGTATTGTTGGTTGTCTATACTATATTTATTTGAAAATTTTTGGATTTTATAAATTAGTTTTTAATATTTGGCAGTAAAGTAAACATTTATTTATTTAAAACAAGAAAATCTATAAGTTAAAAAATCCATATCATAATAATTGTTGAACCACTATTGTTACTAATTTCGTTCTGAGTAGTAATTTAAATTGATAAATATGCACTTACAGACATACCTAAATACATATAAATCTTATGTAGATATTTAAAAACTTAAATAAAAACTTCTCTTATTGAATTCAACGTTTCTGTATTGATTAATCTTTCGACTTGTTATTGTCTTATTTCTGTAAAGATGATATGTGAAGTTAAGTTGTAATGTGAATGTTTTCTTGAATAATTTATAGTGTTTAGTTACAATTTCAACTGTCGTGAAGTTATGATTCATTTTAGATGTTTTGTAAAGTATGGGTTTTGAAATCATAATCGATGAATAAAGTTATAAACACTGTAATATCATGACTACGCGCTTACAATGAAATTCTTTAATTTGGGTTCTTGTGACTCAAAAGAAGACATAAAAAGAGCTAATTTTTTCATGATAATTTTATGTCTTTCCTAGTGTTACTGTTAATTGTTTTAAGAAGTGGTGCAGATAATTTTCTTTTATAGGAGTATAACTTTTGTTTTTACTTTTGTATGAAATACAATGCCTCTTTTTTAATTTTCAAAGCTTACAGCAACTATTCAAGTTTTTATCTTACAGTTTAAATCTGTTGCTTTACGTAAATGAAATAATTATCTAATAATTATTAATCACAGGTAAAGAGCATTATGTAAACCTCTCTACGATCTAAACCTATAATTGCGTTCGTGATTTTTATTCCTCCTTCGTTGTTTTCGTTCTCGTATGTTGTTTTTGGAGATTTCTTGTATTGTTTAATTTTTTTTAATTCAGCATAGGTACTTTTAGCACATAGAAATGTTTTATCTGCTGAAGTAGTTTTTTGTTATATCAGATCTAATTGTACACTTGCCACGAACTAGTGGCAATATTTATCGTAATTTATTTGTCACTAGTGAGTTTATATCAAATTTTTTGGGTACGCAGATTACCTGAAAATGTGTTTTTAAGTGTTTTTATCAAATATTGATGGTTATCTGTAATTTTGAAGTTCGTTTATTTCTTTTGATATCAATATGTATCTACATTAAAAAGCAATGTTTTCGGTAACAGACATTACATATTTAAAAACATGTAATCTTATGTATTTTTAGATATTTTTCAAGTATATAATAAAATAAACCCAATGAAGATTTTACTAAGGCGCCATATTTTAAATAGTTAATAAACTAGTAGGCCCATAGGTGGCGCAGTGCAGATTCTAGAATTTGTTATCTACGTTCGTCTTCGACCTTTCTACAGCGAATTTTCCAGAACACGAGGAAGAGGGTTTTTTATCCGCGAACGCGCGTTTTACAACAGTAATTTGCTTTGTGCTGCGTCAGTTAGGCAAGGTACCAAAAGTTTTGTCAAATAATTTGCATTGTTCCAGAAATATTGATTATTTCTGAGGTAATTTTTTTGAAGTTTACGCATCAATAATTGGTAATTAACGACATAAATTCGCAAAATCATTTAACATTGTACACGCATTTCATGACTCATCGATAATTTCTGTGTCTTTAGAACTTCCAGGATGGTAAAGGAAACGAAATTCTACGATATCCTGGGTGTAAAACCAGGATGCAGCCAAGATGATTTGAAGAAGGCCTACAGGAAATTGGCCCTGAAATACCACCCCGACAAAAATCCTAATGAAGGAGACAAATTTAAGCAAATATCGCAGGCCTATGAGGTGCTGTCGGATCCTGAAAAGAAACGCATTTATGACCAAGGAGGTGAGCAAGCTCTTAAGGAGGGTGGCGTTGGTGGAGGCTTCTCCAGCCCTATGGATCTCTTTGAGATGTTCTTCAGCGGTTCCGGATTCGGAGGCGGCAGAGGACGGCGTCGTGAACGTAAAGGCAAAGATGTAGTCCATCAATTAAATGTTTCTCTTGAGGAACTGTACAAGGGAACCGTCCGAAAACTCGCCCTGCAGAAGAACGTTATCTGTGATAAATGCGAAGGTCGGGGTGGTAAAAAGGGGGCGATAGAAACATGTCCCACCTGCAGGGGTTCTGGAATGCAAGTACAAATTCAACAACTGGGGCCAGGTAAAATTCCATCATATTTGCAAATGTTTATGAAGTGTAAACAATTGTGCACACATTCTCAGAGAGCAAAACATAATTAAATATGAGCACTTTGTTAGTTGGCTCATTACATAGATAACTTTTTTGCAAGAAACATTCTCACTTTTTGAATGCTTTTTTTTTGACGATTTTATCATTTCAAGTTTACATTTCTTTTTATTAATTTTTTGATTTTTAATTATGTATTGTGAAGGTTAATTCTAATAAACAATTCCCACATTTATAACCCAAGCTAGATCTAATGATTGGTAGTGTCCATGACGTTGTCTAGTGAAATGTATTGATTTGGACAAAATTCGCGTGGGAGTGTTTTATTGTTAAATCTACGTATTTTGGTTGGAAATTTTAATGTACTAAAATTTCAGAAGATGAAATATTACTGCTGGTGATTATTTTTATTCTCAAAAAAAAAAATGGTTTGTTAAATATGTAATTAAAAAATGATTAAAACCACTAGACTAAGGGCCAGTTTATAGAAAGAGAATTAAATATTTAATTCGAATTAAATTTTAATGCCCGATTAACCCATGAATCCGAAACTTCGATTGGTTCAATTTGATCACCTGTGCAGTCAATCTCGCATTTGATTAGGATTAATTTAATTTCACTTCTGTAAACTGGCCCTATGTGTTATGGAAGCCCACATAATAAATTTAACCACCAATAAGACTCGTTAAAATAATAATAAAAAAAAAATGTATTTATCATTTTTTCCGCAAATTCTTCAAAGCAGTCAAAATTAAGGATAATTCGAACCCTAAAATTCATACCCGCTCATGTGTTTGTACATCCTTTGATAACAAAGCACGAAAAAACAATTATTCGATTGAAATACTCGAATCAAAACAGTAAAAACTGTTAGTATTAGAACAGCCACCGTTCTTTCTTAAGAAAAACTGTAAAGTTTTTGTCGCACAAAAACATTTTCACTCACTCTTTCGTTTCAATTGATGATTATCCCATGAATGAAGTGTCAAATTACGGGTTAGAAAAATGTATAAAAAATATTCGATCAAAAAAATATCAATATGTATTAAATTTAATTACGTGGACTTCCATAACACCCGGTATAAATACTTGAAACTGTTGTATGTAAATGTAACGCTGCAGATTAAGCATGTTTAACAGATACGCATATACCTTTATTTAGTAACTATTTATGTACTCTTCAGAGACAAAAACTGGATCGTTTTTTCTAGAATAGTTGAGTTTTTTGCTGATACGAGAGGTATAAGTTGCTGGTTAGAGACAAATGTAAATTAGTGGAGATTAACAAAAATGACTCGTATGTAAAATGAAAAAAAAGAAACAAACAATGTCGATGTTTTATTGTACATATTACTATTTTATTAACAAAGTTGTGAATAGTTTTAAGCAATGATTTCTAAAGCTCGCTACCTCAGCAAAGGGGGCGCTGTTCTAGGTAGCGGTTGAGGAGTAAATACTAAATAGTACAGCGACGTGAACGTTTAGAATTAAAAAAAAAGACTTACATTTTCCAGTTTTATTGTTGTTTTGATATTGCGATCGAACTGATTGAACCCTTCGGTTGAATTGAGAATGAAATCGGCAAATTAAACAGTTTTTTTTTGTGAATCAAATAGAATCGTGATCAATTAGTTGTATTATATTGTTGTTGGATTCACATCCTGTGGTCATGAGGTACATAATTCGTTTTCCATTTAATTGCCTTTAAATGGCCGATTTGGGAGAAAATCAACAGTTTTTTAAAAAGTTCGTTAAAATTAATTGCCTTTTAACAAAATAATGCTGTGGGGATTTCACTACTATGCAGTTACATTTTTAAATTATCATTGATATAAAAGCAGCATTTATCGTCCAACATGAACTACTTGATAATTTACGAGGTGATGGTTCACTGCGGGGATTTAATGTATATAATTTGTAAAATACTGCAGTCGGTAATTTTAGATATTGGGATAGCATTCCCCACCGTCGATATTTACGGTGCAGATGTCGAGACAGTAATGGTATAATTTGAATCAATTACAGGTATGATCCAGCAAATTCAGAGCATGTGCTCCGACTGCCGAGGTCAGGGTCAGCGCATTAACCCCAAAGACCGATGCAAGCAGTGTCAAGGCAAGAAAGTGAGTCGCGAACGTAAAATCTTGGAAGTACACGTCGACAAAGGCATGGTCGATGGCCAAAAAATCGTCTTCAACGGAGAAGGGGACCAAGAACCGGAACTAGAACCTGGTGATATCATCATCGTCCTGGAAGAAAAAGAACATCCAATTTTTAGACGATCGGGATTAGATCTTATAATTCGCGTAGAATTGCAACTAGTTGAGTCGCTTTGTGGATTCCAGAAAGTCATCAGGACTCTTGATGATCGCGATCTGGTCATCACTTCTCTTCCTGGTGAAGTAACAAAGCACGGCGACGTTAAGTGTATTATGAATGAAGGCATGCCTCAGTACAAGAATCCGTTCGAGAAGGGCCGTCTGATCGTCCAGTTTTTGGTACAGTTTCCCGACAAACTATCGCCCGAAGTGATACCCGCTTTGGAGAACGCTCTACCTCCTAGGCCCGAGATAATGATACCCGATCAGGCGGAAGAATGCGTTCTGCTACCGTTCGACATTGACAAACAGGATGCTCGCAGGAGACAAAATCGGAACGTCTACGAAGAGGACGACGAAATGCACGGGCCAGGACAACGTGTCCAGTGTGCTGCGAATTAATTTTTAGTCTCTTCAAGTATTACAAACGGACTACTACTGCTAACTGTGCGATAGACCTCTACATAAAGCTAGAGTAGACGTAATTGTTTACATTAGGCAATTTTATTATGTAATTATTGTAATAATTTAAATACAATATAGGAACAGTAATTGTTTCCATTTCTTGGTAATGTATGTGGTTGTATTTTTTTCGTGAATTCTGATGGTGTAATTTTTAATAATTTTTTCCATACAAAAAAAGTGGATCTTATTTATTTTTTTATTTGATTCATTGTTCCCATACACTCAATACTTCAAATAAATGTTTCATTATGTTACAAGAGATTTTATTTGAATTTTGACCTGGCCTTGCTACTTAGAGAACGTTTTTGCTTCACACGCTATAGTAAAAAACAAAAAGCGGCAAAAACTGACTACCATTTTAAATTATTATGAAGGTAAGTATCTTTAAATATTGTTCTAGACAGGTAATAAATTAATCAACAAAAGTGGGTTGAAATGTTTACGCTCAAAAGTTCAAATTCAAAAATATTGAAACACATTTGACGGAGGATTCCTGTTTTACCGACATAAAATGATAAACTGTGTGCTAGAATTGCATAAGCATGTACAGATGTCGCGTCGCGTTTTATCTGTCATATGAAGTTAGTGAGTTGTTTTTATGCAATGCATCATGGATCTTACCGCAAAGATTTCTGGGAGTGTGAGATGGTTTCCATTTTCAGTGTCGTTTTACGCGGCGCATAACATCACCGCGAAGGAATAATTATTGAGTAATCAGTGATTGTTATTAAAAAATTGTTTCGAACTCGATACACAAGAATTCCACGTAAAAATGACGAGGCGGGCCCTATTCCAGACGAATGGAACGTAATTTGATGGGAGCAGGTGTTGGGTTAACCACGGTGAAATTAAAACGTACATTATTTCAGCCAATATCGATGTTTTAAGAGATTGTAATGGTAATTTTCGATAGTTGTTGTTGTAGCTACTCAAAATACACAGAGACGAGATGCAGGTAAATTATTTATTGGTTCGGTGTTATTTACAACTGTCATGAGTGGCTTTAAATTTTATTGCCCGTTGTAAAACTATGATCCTTTTACTTTCTCCCTTTCTTCTTTTATGGTAGTGCCTGTTACTGTTGCATAGTGACATTTTTCCTTCCGATATTTGTGCTTTGTTTACGACGTACCTCGGGAAATTTGTTGACGATTTTTTTTGAGAAAAGTTGTGTGTTTTAGAAAACTTTGGAGCTAGTAGAGGGCTCGAAGCGAGAGCCGTTGATATGCTGTCACGATGGCAGGAAAGCCTGAGCTGTCGGCCACCCCCGGTGTCCAAAATGTGGTAGTCTACGTTTCAAATGACAATTTCGCCCAAGCGTACGCCGTTGGGCAGCAGAATGTGGCCCCCAACGGTCACGGCGCGGCATACGCGAATACCCCCCATTCCATGGCCGCGGTGGTGGGACCCTCCAAGCCCTATCCCGACAAGCAGGCCCTCCTCAAGCCCCCCGACTACGCCACCAACGGCCAAATAGTGAACGATTCTCTCCACCAACAGGGGGGCTACTTCATCTCCCAGAACGGGTTTTCTCAGCCTTTCGGCTACGTCAACCAGGTGAAAAACTACACCGGCGGTAACGGCGATGTGCTGTCAGGCGAGAGACAAGCAGGCCCCGGCAGGCCCGACCTCAAGGAGTGCGACAATCATGACGCTTTCGTGGAGTCGAGTTATGTGACGGTCATGGGGGCCGAAGGGCCCCCGCAAAGTGTTCGTTGTGATTCAGTGCGGTCCGAAACTGCAGAGTCGAGCTGCAGCAGTTTGAGTTCGGCCGACGAGGGGATGGTGGTAGTACAGAACCAGCCTTCGGAAATGGTGGTGTATGATTCGAGTGTTAGTGTTCGGCCCGGTGGTGTTGTGTTCGCTGTGGGGCCGACGACGGGGGTGCAGCAGCAGCACCAACCGTCTATCGGTGTGCCCTACGGATGGAAGAGGCTGCTCAACAACGGATCCATCATGTACATAAGGTAAGCCACCGGCGGAAGCGCCAGGTCTGCCACCCTCACTCTCAATGTCAAGGCTGTTGGCGACTGAATTATGTTGGTATGCCGTACGTAACTCCTAATTAAAATCATTTTTATACTTCCTGTTCTAATTCCCCGACATTAAGTTGTAATTAGTGCGCATTTGATTAACTCCATTCATTTGTAAACACAGTAATCAGCCTATGAATGGAAATTGTTTTATTTTTCTTTTCTTGATTAATGTTTTGATTAAAACTCTGCACCGTGATTGATGTTTCCTCCTTAAATATTTTCAATTAAGGTTGCCTTTTGTTGCCCCAATTTTTGCCAATTGGGAATTAAAATCGGCTCCAACCGGAAAACAACTTTTCCATTTGATTGTTTCAGCAAATGTACCACCGAAATTAGACTCTCCACACTAATAACTCGAAAAAATATTCAGACACACGATCTGCGTCTGACGGACTCCAAAGCTTTCTAATTCCTGTCATTTATGACGATAATGTATTGCTCTTTCATCTTTTCAATCTCCACTTTCACTTCAGGATATTACATTAATTGTATTATTGGCTTGTGAATGACAGTCGTTCGCCAGAGAAAATATTTACACAAATTGTTTTACCCGCATCATTACGATTTACGTAATCACTTCAGGATAGCTTATATAACCGCAGGTTAAACTTGTGGAAACCATTGTCATAATCACAACAATTATTTCTACCGCTAAGTTTAGCCAACGTTTGTTGAAGGTACACAACATTTTTGTTAGGCGAGGAATGTGGTACATTTCAACGTACGTATTTCGTTTACAATTGTTACTTTAGAGAAACGATATCACCGTTGTAAATTTCTAAAGAAGACGTATGCATACTACCAAGTTCTACCACAAACAGAGGCCAAATTTATTTTTTTATGTGAGGTATTCCGTACGAGCTCCTTTTAATTCAATATTCCCATAACTGCTGCAGTGATAGCGAACGTCAAAAGTGACGTTTATGAGACAAACAAGTACGAAAGTTTGGTGTACCAAGTCGTAAATTATTTTGACTGCGTTTTCATGAAGATTTCATTTCATTAAAATCTGTTTGGAATCAGGGAAGCCGGTTCCACGGTGAGAATTCACCCCGTCCGAGGGTGCGCTTTATTAATTCCGATTCGTGTTCAAAATAATTTAGAGCGAATGAATGCCCCATTTATTTAAATTTCAATTGTACGAACGTTTAGTTATAAATTTAAATCAGAATCGACAGTCGTGCGGAGCATGTCTTCGATCAATTGTCGTAATATGCGTGAAAGTAGAATGTTCTGATAATCGAATTAGAAGAAATGTCGATAAATCACGATTAACGTTGATTGTCGCGAGTAGATTTTCGTCGAAAACGTGTAGCTGGAGGGGCGATTTTTAAGCCAATTAATCAGTCGTGAACGGGCAGGTTTTTGTGTAGATACATTCTTTTGTGAAAAAGGGCTGGAAAAGTCATTTTTTGTTGGTCCGGGTTTCCGCCCCACGTAACCCCGTCTGTCGGAGATTCAGCGTGGCCTCGTTTTCTGTAATCTTTTTTTTTTTCCTCCTGCCTCTTCTTTTGTCCCATGGGCGGTCATAAATCCGTCACCATCCGAAGTCAGTTTCACAAATCCGAACGAAATTTACAGCACCCTATTATCCTGTGTACAAAGTAATTATGAGTTCCACAATGCCTTCAAAGGAAGTGGAGGGTCCGTCTGCCTGCCGAATATCGACCTGCACGTTATTATCTTTGACGAACGACCGTGCCGTAAAAGTCGGGCATCTGTTTTGTGGCTTTTCGTTATTAGGTCATATTATTCGGGCTTCATCCTCGTGAATAATAATCTGGCCGATTTGTTTGTCCCGACTTTCGCTGCGGACGCTCCGCGCGCGGGTCCTTCCTCCATCGATTTTCCATCGGAATCTTCCCGGCGAAAGCGATCGCAATTAAATTTTATTTGCTCATCGCCACCCCCACCGACGATCGATCACTCCTGTAACGAAAGTGGTGCGATCGTTGGTAATTTTTCGGTGGGGCGATTTGGAATTTTCCAACCTGCGACGAAACGAGTCGTCGAGGTGTAATTGAAGATAAGCGTCTTTACGCTAAGCGACGTCGCTGTATACTCGTCGACATCCATCCTAAACTAATCGGGTAATTACGTTGCTTTCATCGCGCCGGAGGGCGCCCCGGGGTGATTGGCAACTCGGAAGTGTTCCCGAAGTTCCGGCTGGATTATGCGGGTCGGAATTTAATTCCGGCTTTAACGTTATTACCGTGGACCGGCGACGTTTCCATTCGGGCCTCGTCCACTCAGCGGTAAATGTGTCAAGCTGGGAAGGGACATCAATTAGGGAAGGACGAGGTGTGGAGGAGAAACGACGTCGTGCTCGGTGGCGGCGCTCTTATTGATTTGTGAAGGCGGTCATTTCGAAACGTTATTGTTTCGAGCAGAGGTTGGCCGAAAAAACCCACAAACTGGGAATGTTGAACGAACAATTGCGGAGATGCGGAAATTAACGTGTGTAGAGCAGAGCGTACAGAAGAATGTAGGTTGTGAAATTTGTTGACGACTCGTATTGGTGGTGTTACACTTTCCAAGACAATTGAGGTTTAGTAGATGGTGCTTTCTGAAGCGTCAAGCTATCGATTGCACTTCGATTTGAAGTTTTGCGAGTGATCGCGGTCATCGAACAAACTACACTGCGCACAACAAGTTAGGGATGTTGGGGTTTTCGTTGACGACGACACACTCCCAGGGATACTTGTTTTTGTCTTGTGAAGAATGTAGATTAAGATTTATTGTTGGCTTTATGGAATAAATTTTCGTGTTATGTTTAGTTCCTATTTTTTATGGGATCAGCCATATCCCTATTTTTCTGTATGCAGTGTGGAAGAATAATACCTATTGCATGGTCCAAAACCGGCAATAAAAGAGTCGTTGGTTGTTTGTTCCTATTGAAACATTATGACATACTGTTATTAATATGTATGCGCAGCAAGTCATGTTGTAATTACCTTATCTATCCACGGCTAATCTCATGACGATTATACTGAAGGAGATTTTTAAAATTCGATTAAAATTCTTGACAGTCGCCAAGATTATTGTTATCAGATGCCATTGGAAAATTTTCCACTCCATTCGAAAGTTTCAATTGCTACAGATTGAGTTTGGTCAGTAATAAAGTGAGGACTGGTAAATACAATCAATACAAAGAAACAAAAGAAAACTTATTTTAAAACTGGTTAATTTTAGATCAGTTTTTTTATTGTTCTACAATTTAGCTTTTTCATGTTTAGTATTTTAAGAAATTATTTTGCAAGAACAGTGCATATTTTAAACACTGAAAGTTTTTAAAACAATTATTGTTTTGTTTTGAATTTGATTAAGGGTCTTAATGGTGTAATTGAATGAGTTCAAAATGTGGGTGTTCGTTGATATCACCACATTTTTTCTTTTGCGAAAATTATCAAGCAAAATTACGAATCAAAGTATTCTAGTTTTGATATACAGGGTGAAATTGAAATGCCTCATAATATGTAAAGCATAGTATCTTCAATAAGTGAATAAATCGAAAATCTGGTTAAACATTTTAAATTCATAAAGTCCAATTTAAATTATGTAATTCCATCCCGAACGAGACGCATCGAAACACGAAGAGTGCCAACAACGCCTTAAAAACAGTCACAAAATCGTACTATGAATGAAATAGCCGAAAAACACTTTAAATACACAGAGCCGCAAAAACGTGTAAGAAGACAATGAATGAAAACGCGGTACTAGGTAGGATAACAAAACTTTTTGCACATTTTTTGCGTTGCACTCGATAACTTTTTAATTTTACTATTTAACCATTCAAGTTTTTTGTTTTTTGGCGATATGTACATAAAGGGTGTTTTTTTTTTAATTTTAATTTGGCGTCGAAGTAGGCGTTGGAGAGTCGATTGAGATCGCACCACTCGTGTAAAGCATAAGATTTAAACAGCTGATCCGTGATCCGTAAACTGTATAGTGCGTTCACAATCGACAGTTCAACGCCTACTTCGACGCCAAATTAAAAAAAAACACCCGTTATATGATTGATTAATTATAATTGAGACTTTCAGTTTCAGAGCGTTTTAAGATGCACCAACTTATTTCACAGAAAATACAAAAATCGTCTATTTTAAATTTTCATGTGGATGTGCATCAGCTTATTCACCAAGTAGTAGGGGGGGTATTTTACAAATACAAATTATAGACACAGTTGATAAAATAAATAATGTGTATCTACTGTTAAAATGAGTTATTTAAAGAAATATTTCGCAAATAGACCGTCTCAACAATACATAAAGGAAAGATTTTTAGTGAAAATTAAAGAACATATTTATATACATAAATACAAAACTCGAGTCCACTTTTACTGTAACAAAACATATAACAAATAAATTATTCTCAACAATAAAACAAAAAACAAAGTATTTAAAAATGAAATTTAAATTCTCAGCCTTCTCGAGGGATTCGGCGGCTATAAAAATATTAGTGTGTGTTGATGAAAAATGTTAGATCAACTGCGTATACAAATTTTAACCACGAGCTACTGGCTTCATGTACAACTCGGAAAAAATATCTAAAAAATTCTACGTCAAAAAATAAAATGACATTTATTTTTTGAGCTACAATTTTTTTTAATTGCTTTTAGTCTTCTACGTTATCAAACAACCTCATTGGTAAAATTTCGGCATATTTTAAAAATACACCCTGTATATTATATTTTATAAAACGTACACCAATGCAGTTTCCTTGTTTTAAAGTGTATTTCCTATAGGTTACTTCGCATTGGCGTACATTTTATAAGACATGATATACAGGGTGTATTTTTAAAATGTGCCGAAATTTTACCTACGAGGTTGTAGGACAACGTAGAAAACTAAAAGCAATTTAAAAAAATTGTTGCCCAAAAAATAAATGTCATTTTATTTTTTGACAGAATTTTTTAAATATTTTTTCCGAGGTCTACATGAAGCCAGTAGCTCTTGATTAAAATTTGTGCACGCATTTCAAAAACACCCTGTATATTAGACTCATTTAAAAAGAAGTTACGAAGTGGCGGATTAATGTTTGCCAATGTTTTATCTTTAATAAGCAGTTGTTTGTAAAACCATATGACCAAAAAAATATTTTTTGTAAACATTATGGTGTACGGTATAATAAAAAATTATAGGCAAGAGTGAACACGGATACTGTACTTATTTTATCCCAACAAACATATTTATATCTAATAGTAAATATAAAATTGGGAAATGATGAATGAGTAAGAGTACAATTTAGGAATTTGGTAAATTTGTAATGTAGGATTTAAATCATCCAGGAAAGGAGAGGAGACATCCACCTAGTGCAATGCAAGGTCTTCTGCTTCTTAGTAGGAGTAATCATTCCAAAATTTGAACAAATTTAGCTCTTCTATTGTATCATCAACTATGTTTTCCTCTGGCCGTAATTCTTCAATTTTTCGAGGACAGTTTCTTAGAACTAAAGCAATTACCTAAAGCTCTGTAATTACATATACACATAGGCAATTATATCTACAACATACATTTATATAATATATAATGTATATCATACTTTCTTGTGACAAGTGTACATACAAATTTGTGTAATAACACGAATAAAGATTTATTTTATTTTATTTTTAGTATTTTTACCTCAGTGATAAATATTGTTGAAGTATCCTCCTTAGATAGACCGAAATGTATAACGAAATGGTAATTAACAAGTGTAGGATTCATTGCTTTATTAAAAAAAAAAGTTGATTATTTGTAGATCCATTTGTATCTAAAGTATAGTAAGACATAATAAAAATAAAATTTTGTATTTTCCATTTTGATCTTTCGTGTAGCGTTATGGGCGAGACGTGTTGCGAATTTACCAGATTGGAGGGCCCTCACAATGGGATCTTTACATCATAATAGAAATAATGATTTCGCGTGCATGCAAGCAATCTCTTGCACTGTTTGTGTGTGCATGTGTGTCACATCGAGTCGACTACGTGACGGGCATGTGTATCGTTCCTAATTTCGGGGGAGGAGGTCGAAACGTCGCCGAAGAATTAACACGTTTTTGGTTTCTTGAAACGTGGTCGCACGATCCGAGCTCGCTCGCATGAAGGCTGTGCGTGTCGAAAAAAAAATGCGTGCCGAGTGCCAACTGTACTCGTCACGAATTTTTACAACGCCCAATTCACCCCGATCTAATGTATTCATTAAGCGAAAAAAGTCAACGCGATAAAAGGAAGCAAGCGGTCGAGGGGTTAATACACCACCACGCAAAAACAGGAAATCACAATGCGATGTTAATTCGAGCGGCTCTCGTGTGCGGCCGATCCGTCCGATCGATAATCCCAAATGATTTAAAATTTGAAAGTGTCGCTGCAGATCGGGGGTTTGATTTTTCCAGAAGTGTTCTCGAAAGGGGGAGCCGTAAAAAAGTATTCGCCGGTGGTAGATTTGATGTACGCGGGCTCTTTCTGTTGACCGTTGAATAAACGACGTGATGGAAGCCGCGGTGAACACGTGATACGAATTGAATCGCAGCATTCAAGATCATGTTCCAATAAACCGGTAGAAAGGAGGGTGGACTGTTTTAAAAGGGCCGAGTGGTCAGTAATTTTCATGGGCGAAAGTGGACAAACTAGCCTCGAGTTGTAACGAGGATCATGAATAAAACATTTCGAACACCACCAAGTACATAATAATTACGAGCAACAGAAATTTTAAGATGTTGTATAAGATATCGTTGTAACTATTAAAACGACGTTCCCATAAAACGAACGTAATAGATAGGTATAACCTGTTCGCTATCGTTCTGTTACGCAATAATAATGTTTACTTATTTCAACCCGGTTCAAAATTCAATTTCCCATTAGGCATGTTGGTTATATATTGACTCGGTTCGATCGAGTTAATGTGGAAGATATTCCCAAAGTTCGAAGACTTCGGTTGTCTGCCGACGTTTGCAAGTTAACTGGCAGGTAATAAATAGAATGTTCCGACCGACTAAGAAGGTAATAACACAAACTGTACCCTCACGTTCGATCAATAACGCCAGGAATCGTGCGTTGTTAAAAATGGACGCATAAACTACGATTAGCGCACGTTGCTTTGATCAAAGCAGGTAGATAAGAAGTGACTCATTTTCCAATTTGAATACACCAAACAAGACAGAATTGCGTCGCAAACTTCCAACCTTTGGGGAAGTTGCTGTTGCATCTGGTGTGGATTCCACTTTTGATTTTAGATCGCTCCTACAAATAAACGTAATACGGTGATGGGCTATTGGTGTGTGATTTATGGCACCATCTAGACTTGCAGACGAGGTCGTCTATTATTAACCAGAGACAATCCACATCCAAGGAACTACGGTTTCGGCGATGTCTCATTCCGATAAGAACGTACCAAGTCAGAGATTGCACATCGGCTTAATAGTAACCCACAACTACGCACCAATTGCCCAGGAAACGGAGTACGTTTTGTTACTGGCCACCAACTTGCAATCATGCAGTAATTGTACTAATGAATGGTTATTAACCTATTCCATTTTTCTTGCAGTCAAGTCGTGGTGTATGTAACGAAGGTTATCGGAGAAATTACCGGTTGATGTTAGATAAAATCTGAAAGTTGCTGAACGAAAGATTGATTTCTGTATCGGCTTACGATGAAATTATCGTGTTATGATCACGATGGGGCAAAAGAAAGATCGATCGCTTTCGGGGCAGATTTTGAAGTGACAGTCGATTGTACGGTTTGTCAAAATTATGCAGATTGCAAGTGTAATGGGACAGGATGATGTGTGGCAGAAAAGGCGACGTCGACACCGATTAGGCATTTGTGGAGTGTCTTTGTCACGAGCGGATCAATCATGAGTACTTTTTTTGAAGACCATTTGGAAAGAAAGAAGTGTGTAATTGTTACAGCAACTACTCGTGATAAAAAGCTGGATAGCTGATTTGTAGTGCATTTTTTAATGTGTTGTGCACGAATGTGCAAGTGACATTTAGAATACCCACTACCTCTTCCGATATCCTTTCATTGCATTGGTCGTTTTAGCTTTTGAGTATCAAGGTTGTTCATTCATTCTGTTGGTGTTGAGATTGGGGAGTGTGCGGTTGGTGTGGTGTATATCCAGTCCGGAATGCACATTTTTCGTGGTTTAACTGGCACCATCGGCGATGCAATTTCCGTTTTGTCACCGAGTTATTTATTCTTCGAAGGAGAATTTGACAGATCGGTTTTTGCTCGAAGTTCAACATGTGCTCAGTCGAGTCTAATAACTGCCGGCGTCTTTGCCTCCGACCGAAATGCGTTCTAGATAAGAACGAAAAGAAAAAAATGTCAAGTGTTCGGCGCAGAAATAACGCGAGAAAAAGATGTGCATGTGCGCATTCATTTCTCTGAATTAATTACACATCGTGCAGTCTGACATATCAGCTTCATAATATCTGGAGAGGTGCTCGGTCTCGAATGCGAACAAAAAGAGAAAATAAACCGGCTTGTACGACTCTTATTTATAGGAGACGTTTAACCGAATAAGGGAAGACCGGCGGTGAGTCTGTCGTGAATTCTTCGAGAGACTCTCGCCTTGGCCGCGAGAACTGGTCCCAACACTCGCCTCACCAGCAGCGCTTCGGACTCCATCTCGTTCTTGGACGAGCACTCGTGCGGTTTTTTGAACGGCGCTCTTTTCCGACACTTTCCCTCTTGGATCCGCGCGGTGAAATCGCAAATCGAACCGATTAAATAGTAATTGTTCCGCTTCGGAACGGTGAAAACCATGAAATATTCAACGTTTACGTTTCCGTTAACGGACGGACGGACTGAACCCGAGATGTTTACTCGCGAAACGCCGATTCATTATTTAAATCGACTTAAACTTATTTAATGCCTCCGTGATATTTACGACATTTAATATTCCCCAGGTCTGAGCTTTTGAAATATTATGTAACTGCTGCGCCAGGTAGAGGAAATCATTTCCCCTATCTCGGCCCCCCATGACTCATTTACCGGCGAATGAAATTTTAATATTTCCTTTCAGAACGTGTAACACTTCTGCACAATGCAGTCGATTTGCCCGTCTGCCAGGATTATTAAAATACGCCAAACATACTCGTAAAAGCATTTCTGTGTTTATTTCCCTGTATTTACGTTACATTTACGTTGACGAACAGATGTTGCTCCATATTAGATCTCGAACTTTCTGGCTAGTGAGCCATTGAAGAGATTTGCATTTGCAAATTTAATTGTCAGACTTTATAACGTCAATCCAGGCATAATCAAGACCGCGAAATTTACAAATGGAAATTCTCTCAGTGTCTCTTTCATTATCTTCAGTAGAAAGATCCGAAAGCATACGTGTAGAACTTGAAATTCAAAAAGATGTGGTGCAAGCGCGCGTAATGTGTGTAACGTGTGTTCAGAAAAAAAACAGGAAGTGAAGGACGAAAATGTGGAAGTTGACGACCATCAATGTGTATTCACCGTTGAAAGAGTTGGGAAATAGTATAAAATGAACTTCAATTTGTCAGTTGTCACGATGAATGAAAGTGTGATTAAAATGAGATTGGGGTTTGAAGGATTTGTCAACTAAAAAGACGACGTACGTTTGGAAAAGAGAAAAGCACGGCCTGCTTGAGCGCAAAGTTATTCGAACGCTCGTTACAACTATTGGAGGAGAGACTCTTCGGAGTTTTTTGAGATTTGGATCTGTGATAAAATATTCTGTATTTGTGGTCGTTTCTCGTTCGGCTTTTTTGCTTCTGCATATTTATAAGTGATGCGAGTACGTTCTGTTAAGTTTAATAGATACAAGACATGTTTTTGTAAGCGGTACATCGTCGCCGGGCATTGCGAGCTCATAAGAAAGAATTATTGTGATACGAAGCCAGTGGAGATGTAATCGTTTTTCTGACGTACGGCCGCCACTCGAATCTATAGTTGTTCGCAATTAAATTTTACGACGTCATTAATTAGAGAAAATTTTATTGGTCGATTCTGAAACGCGACCAGACTGAGTATCGTCGGTCGTCCTGATCCAGGTCCTGAGACAAAAACTGAGATGAAGAAGTCGGGTTTAATATATATAGGCGGCTGTTCATTGTAGGTAGGCGTATTCGAATGACATTCCAGTATCTATCATCATGGTAGACTATAAATCTGTTTGTGTCTAAACGCACCTGTTGTCTCGTATTGTATCCGAGCATTAACACTTTTGAAACTGACAAACACTGAAAAAGTCTGTGGGATTGTTTTGAACTTTTTACGGAGAACATCTGGTCGGAATGTTTGCCAGATTAGTTTTGTTTTATCGACGCCACTGGTAGTTGACGAGAAAATTAAACTGGCTCCGGATTGAAATTCTCTATCGGTTATTTGCCAGTGAAAACATAAATATATATTTTTGAGGTCCACTGGACGTCGAAGGGTAATATTGAAAAATAAATATTCAACATTTCGAGATGCTCGACGCTGCCGGAACGTCTGTAAATGTTGTTTGTCTACGTTTTCGAGATAAAACTTCCTAAATGTGTTTATATAATTTACAAACAGCTTAGGAAAGTTTTGATGAAGTTGGCAAGTAGTCCTGTCGAGTTAATTTTAGCAGTTCGTGGACTTCTCGCTAAATAAATGAAAGGTCGCAAGAAAACATCTAAATCGTCAAATTGAACCACAATACGAAGCGAAAACAAGGGGTGGCGAGAATTGAAGGCGCCTAAACCAATAGAGGAAACGAAATTGAGAAGTTTGGTCAAACATTTAATGAGACATTTTCTCCCGGCAGTTTTTTCGGTGAAATAAATCTTCCAAAGTGCACCAGTTGCAGTAGTTCTCTAAAGTGGAATTTTGAAAAAAGCTCGACAACGCTAATTGATCTAGATCAATTTGCGACGACAACGTTGGAATTTTTTAAAGATTTATTCCGATTAATTATTATTTGGTGTGAAAGTTTTAACTCCAAGTTGATTTTTAGATGAGGAAGTCGGGTAGAAGTTTAAATCCCCGTCACTTTTCAGAACTCTGAAGTGGATAAACATTGATACAGATCCCCTGCCGAAGGCGGTATTCATATTCTATTACTGAAAGCGATTTTTCTGAAACGAAAGCGCCCCAGACTGTCCGTTTCAATAGCACCCCGTGGTCAGGCGTTTACGTCGCATCAAAGAAGCTTTAATCCTCGTGTTTTGGAATGCAAATTCTCATGCAATTTATAATGCTGTTTGCGAGCTCTCCGGCGAGTTCATTTCTTGGTATGTTTTCGTTGGTGATTCAATGAAACGATCAATTCGTCAACCGCAATGTTTTATTAAGCTTTTGACGTTTAGGATGATTTGTGGTCAATTAAAGTTTTCAAGGATACGAGCCAAACTCGGCGTTCTGAAAGCTTATCGAGGTGAGGATCTGCGGCAAATTTCTTTAAAAAACGCAAAGAATAGTGCGCATTAATAATCTTGTTATTGACGCGGTATTTATACGAGCCAAACAATGACGTGACGTAATCTTAAACTACGAAATTAGATTTGTATAATAAATTGTAAGCAGATTAATCTAGCCTGGCACACAACAATGTGTACTGCATTAATTATCGTTGAATATAAAATTTTGATAAAATCTGATGTTGAACTGCGTCCAGCCGTGGCCTTGAAGGTTGCTTCGTAACTAGCGTGAGGTTAGTGACAGGTGGCTAAGCAAATATTTCTTCAGTATCAGTTTTTAGTCGGATCTTGTGTCGGCAGTTGTAAACTTTTTCCAGTAGTGTTTGAATTTTATGATGCCCCAACCGTTCCTATTTGTATCCTAATCATCAAACGTCATAAAGCAGTTTTATGGGCGTAACTCGAGGCGACAAGGAAGAACGACGGGTACTTGGCATTCCTCGACCTGTACCCATTATGTCATCCTATTGGGTCCATTATAGATTTTCTTTTGTTCGCAAAAACTGCAACCACTGGGACGGATCCGTATCGTGTTCGGTAACGCACGTGCGAACTTTCTCTTCTTTTTCCGACTTTTCTCAGTCCATTACGGACTACCACGATGGATCTTCCATCCCGCACGATCTCCTCTGTATCATAATTTACGCTTTAGCAACCTGTCATTTCTGTGAAACGATTCTTTTTGAAGCAAATTGTCTATAATCATCAGTGGACAAAATGTCGGTGGCAGGTGAGCCGAGGTGTTAAATTAGAACAAATTGTAACGAATCTCGGATGAATTAATGATCTGAAACTTTTCCAACCGCAGAGGAATAATTGCCCAAACAAAAAAAACTTGTTATGTAAAATTTTCAAGGTTATCGGGTGAAATTATCGACTTGGCAATTTATAAAGTTTAGCATATCCAGTTAAATAAAGTAATTTCAGGTGTTTATATTCTCGGTCATCAATCACCGTTGAAATCTGGGTGGTTTTGGTATTTTGATTAAAAAAAAATGTCGTTTTTGGACTGGACGGAGCTGGTTTATTTTTGTTTTGGTTTGGGTTTTTTTTTTTTTTTTGGTGAATGCTTTTCAGATTAGAAAATGCACCGCGCGTGTCGGAGCTAGTCCACATCCGCGTGGTTTTGCATCGCGAAGGAGTAGTTTGTCGTAAGGTCGGTCGCACGGAGGTTTTAGTACCTGCGTTCCGGGCAATAAATTAAGATAGTTCCAGTTCATAATTTTTAATGCCCGATTAGTTGCGTCAAGTGTCGCCGCAGTCGACCTCATGTGCAAAATGAATAGTAATGATGCGAATCATTAATGGGATTGTCGCGTAACTCCGACGCTAGATTAAAAGACAATTAAACAAGATTAAAATGGAATGACAAAGCGGTGCCTTGTTTCCTCGCAGCGCACGAAATTAATTCATTAGCGTCGCGCTGGGGGCCCCGATTACACAGATAATCTGTATCAGACTTCATTACTCTGCGTCCTGGTTTTGTTAAGCGGTTTCGCATTATTCCTTCAACAATAACCGGGGTGACATGACACGCTTTATATGCGCAGGTTTCGCCTCTCCGTGTGTGTGAAAGTTTTGATGCGGCCACCTGGATGTTTACTTTTCGTTTTGAATAAAGAGCGTTCAGTTGCGGAGGAATTTCGTGCAGAAATCCAAATGGGAGTTATCTAAGTAGGTGCAATAAACATCCAGTCGTAAAAATACGCCTCGGTCGATGATTTCGAATGGATCGTAATTTAATAACGTACACGTCGAAATCGACATGTTATTGCGAAACAGATACGACTCCATTGTTAATTAACGTGTGTTCGTTTTTATTGTAATTGCCGTTTATGAATATAAGAAATGACAATGGTCGGAGATCGTGATGAATTATTGTAAATTGCAGCGTTTAAACCTAAACCGTTGGACTGTGCGATGCTTGAAGGTCGGAGACTTAAGTAATGATAGTTCCATATTGCAGTTAAAGTAACCAATTACTGGTTGGATGCGTGAACGTCTGCGAATTATTTCTCCAGGCCGAAAAGAAATGCTCGCAGACAAAGAGATGGGAGAGAAGGTGAAAACGATCATTGCAGTTGCATGCCTTGGCAACGCCGAGAATGCAAAAAGAATATTAAATGGTCATTAGTTAAGTGGAAGCAAATGCGAACAAAAACGAAACAAGCGGATGGTTAATATCGACAACAATAATTATTCCTAGACTATAGACGTTAATTAAACGAGTTGTTGGAGCAGTCGCCGCCTTCACCGAGCGCATACGTACAACTCTTAAAAAACCGTACACCACGAGATTGTCAGTGATGATTTATACACTTTTTAGGTATTGCAGTGGGAAGTTTTTTCTTAGTCTGTTCGAAATCAACATATCTTAACATCGAACAGATAAGGAGTTGCTAGAACAAGGAATCTTCCAAAAAGACAATTTTAAAGAATCATTTGATCATGCAGCTTCTCCTTTTAGGAAATTATTCTGCACGAATAAAATACTGCCTTGAATTGCCGCAAATGGTATAACTACTATGTTGTTGGCAATAAGTGCTCCATAAACTACCTTGTTTTCATTCGGATTCCTTCCTAATGTTTCGATTTACATACAACGTATACTTCTACATTTAAACCATACCAAATGACTTTGGAAGCTAATGCTTTCGCGGCTTCAATTATAATTGTGATTAACTCGATAAGATACTGTTTATTGTCGCATCCATTAAGAGATTTATCAATATTGATGATGTTGGCAGCTTCCACCCGTGTTGACGTTGACTGATTTGTCATAATACTCAAGTTGGTACAAATGTCATGTAGTCTTGTAAGAGACACATTTATTTCATCACTTTAACATAGTTAATTTGACTAATAGTTGACTCTACGGTAACGTTGCCAGAATAGTGCTGCCAAGAGCTTTTTGTTCAAAAACCATTATCTTTTTGTACTTCCACAAACCATTAAAAGAGAAAAAAAACACTTTCTCTTGTAGATAAAAAATCTGTTTTGAAGACTTGTCTGTGAAGTAGGTATTTATTCAAATTTGTTTTAAGGTGTTCTATGGCAAGAATAGAAATTCCTAACAATCTTCTACTTTTAGATGGTATTTGAGGAAAAACAGCAGCCAATAAAAATTGTATCCAATTTCTCGTCATCGAGATACATCTTGCATCTTGTTTTTTAATTTTTTGAACGTCAATCATCTTGTTTGTTTTTGTCGGTTTAGCTACGGTTTCGTAATCGCCACATGTTTCAGTATTTTGTCATAGTTGAATCGTTATTGAAGATGATTTTTTGTATTCATGTGGTTATTTCACCTCGTTCCAGTTCGCTCATCACAAGGCTTGCTTTAAAAACCACAAAACTCTACAGGTAAACACGTTTCCAAGTTTGCCGATCATAAAACAATATAATGTTAATAGGCATTTACATAACTGGGTAATAGTCGTCGCGATAACACGTTCACATGGGTTGTTTTGACACTGGCGTTCGCACATATGGGTCAAACGAAACGGAATGATGACCCGAAAGTTGAGTCGACGCTTTTGTTCGATCACTTCTGATGATTTAATGGGTTTTTCTCAGGTTGCTTGTTGCCTTGGTCGATCGCCTCCGCGAGCAAATGAGTTCAGAAATAAATTATTTGACCAAAATCGTGTTCGGTTGCTCGGTTGGTTGGAGTCTCGTGCGGAATTTATTGTGTTCAATGAGGCGTTAAGGCAAATCGCTAATTACCGGTGGAAGAGTCGCAATAAAACTAAGTACTCGCGTTTTGTACACTGGTGAGCAAACACGACGAAGGGTATGTTTGAATAAGAAGCAGCACAATGTGTCCATGCATATTCATAAACTACTCAGCTGCAATCTGCGAAACTCTTCAGGTCGTGTTTTCACGATGCTTCACACGGTCGTAAGGACTGAACCGTCTACCAGAGGGGCTTATTAATTTGCAAGTGACGATATTAAGCCAGGTCGGTCGATTCGATAAATTTAATTTGAACCTTCGAGGGTTTGCTCAGAACTGATGATCATTTATTACGTTAAATTATACGCGGTTGAAGTAGGTTTTGTGTGAATCCCCTACGTTCACAGTCCTTCGACAAACATAATCTCGCCCACTAATTTAGATTTGCATAGGACTCGGTGCTGCTGTGTGTACATGCATTTAACCAGCTCGTTATATGAAGTTATATAAACACAAAAGAGGAGCCTGCTAGACAGACATATCGAATTGTTTACTCACATGGAATTGCCAGACATTAATTCGTTCAGAATGCAAATTGATTTTTAAATGGAAAAAACCGCAATTGCATCGGCTAAATAAATAAACCTCTGATAAAACTACAAAGAAGTATCGATCGAAATTTGATCGGTGCTTGAGCCGCCGAAATTGGAAATAGTTTTGAGCGGAAACGCAAACAATGTACTTCTACCAAACGGTATGCAAATATACATCGTCTTTGATTGTTTAAAATGTGTTTTGTGTTGCAACAAAATGATATGTGGTGTGCCGTAAAGTCACGCTGAACGAGTCCTTCTCGATGCTCTCGTTGAATTGTTTGTATACAAATCTTTTGGTCTCGAACATCTGCTCCGAATTGAATGGCCCTTCATTCCTCAACATTGGTCCAAGCAACTTCTACCTTTTATTCTATTGTTTCGGTTTTATAAGGTTTAGAACAAGTATAACTTGTGTTCCGGACAATAAAACACTTTCCGCTACATGCAGAACATCATTTTTGCTTTTGCGACCGCTGTTTTGCTGAGAAATTATTCCTTTAAAACGATCAACTCCTGAGAATTTCTCTAAAACGTGTTTAAGTAACTGGGTTTGTAGTGCTTTTTAGAGGCAGCTTCCAGTTAGTGTCTCATTCTTTAAAAAAGTCGTTTTACAAACAGCACTCTTTCATATGTAAATTGCCCTTTTGTTTGCTGCTGTTGGCGTGATGATAAGGAAAAATAACATCGGAACTGTGGAAACTTTTCAACTGAGAACAAATTTTCGTAAAAGATACGGTTGATTTTACGCGAAATGAACCGTGTTCTTGCTTCTAATTAACTTAGTAAAGGACGTGTGTTATAATCAGATAGGTGTTCCTGAATTCTCAATAGTCAGGTATTATATCATTGAACTTGCTGTGTGCTGTTCCTATGTCTACAACTAGAAGCGAGTTTCGATCTTTATCATCTCAACCAACCGTACTCCAGCTATTTGGTTCATTAACCGAGATGTGAAGGTGTTGTCTTTGATTCTGTACTTTGTTAAATGGGAAGCCATAAATGTGTTCATTGCCTCCATTAACTCGACATTAACACTGTCAAAGCTGTTTTAACATTAAGATTTAGATCAGCCATTTGTACTTGTGTTTCACTCGGTTATTTTTACACTTTGAGATTCGTCGAAAAAATTTGTTCTACCATTGACGACACGAAGTTAACACGCTTTTCTGTTTCAGCCCGAGTAATACAGCTTTAAGTTCTCCGGAACAAGTCAAAGAATATCTTCTTTCAACGGGCACATGCAAGTGTGGGTTAGAATGCCATTTTAAGTACGATAGCACCTTTAATTTTGATCCTAAGGTAAGTTTCATTCGATACTGATCTTATCGAAAAGATTTTTAATTCGTGATAAAACACAGAGTAGATCCTATCGGCGTGGGATTAAGAGAAGCTACGTTGGACGTATCAGCGTTTAATTGTTTTCACGATTGGATTTAGCGTAATTCCTTCGGCAGTGGTAAAGTGCAATGCCCCCCAAAAGCAACAAGTTCGCGTGGATTAAAGTTATCCTGCAATCCAAAACCCACGATCCGAATTTGACGATTTCGTCGCATGCTCTTAGTGTCAACCGTTACGGCTGCGTCGATTATGATTTTTCGTAAAAGTTCCGATGCGATCGTTGTGCAAGTCGAGTCAGCTCTTGATTTAATGACGTGGAGCAGTCGGTGCCTGCTGGATGCAATTTATCGAAGAGTCTGTGAACAGCACTTGTCGGGAAAGCGAGCGGCGGTAAAGATAAGGGTGTTTGCAGCAAACATCATTTGAACGTCTGATACAAAGGTAATCGTTTTTAGCGAAACGGGGCGAACAACCTTCCTGGAGATGCACAAAGAGACGGGTGCGAGGCGGCCGGTCGGCGGTGTTATCGATCGTGAGCCGGTCCGCGTCTACCGCGTCTGATGTGTATCCTCCGGTGCTAGAAATCATGATTTATCGTCGGAATCGGGCGATAGATAAGGGGCGCGAGGAGGATCGTGCCTCCGCAAACGGTTATCGCGGACGACTGCTAACTCGCGACGAGAAATTCAAACAGGATACGTGTCGGTTTCGGCGATGGTACTCAGATCAGGTCGACCCCGTGGACGGCCTCCCAAAGAAAATCAGTGCCAACCTCAACTAACAAATCTGGTGGCACGAATGGCGAAAAAAATTGACAAATCAACTTTACTCGGATCACAATGGCGATTTGCCGACGACGATCGTTGAAAATTCGAGAGTACATCAATATTTTCCATTCGTAAATTGTTTAGAGGTATTGTGTGTCATTTTAGCGGAATTTCAGTCGCCCGAAGCGTGGTTTTTTGTTGATCAGGAAGTGTTTTATTTTTTTATTTTGTGGAAACGTTCGATCAGCGGGGGAAGGAATGTTATGTTTCGGCAGTCGGATACACGTTTAACAAATTTGATTGTTGTCCTTTTGGACGGAACCGGTGGTGTCGGCGTGACGAAATTATTTATTTATATCGTTTGTGAGAGGCGGATTCATGCCGGCCCAGTTTTTGAGCTGCAATCGTTCATAATGGGGCCCATATAATTTTGTGTAATTTAAACATTATGTGTAATCACGATTGCCTCCGAGGATTGTGTATATATTAATGCATTTCAACAGTTAATAAGGTCCGTTTTTGAGCATTGCATTCTCGACGAGGTTTTGACCATGCGGTTGTGTCTAGAGGCCAATTTAAATAGGGAAATAATGAGTTCATCAACCCTCCCAATCTGAATACACCTGTAGACTGGAAAATTGATGGTAATTTCCGGTATTAAAGACAGGTTATATGGGTGTTGTGAAAGTTCACATACCCGAAAAAGCCGTCAAATTTATATATTAAAAAAAACCGATTAAACACTCAACCTGGGGTAGGTTTGTTACCCTCGAACCGTCTTATCCTGTTGAGAAATGGTAACGTACATTTTGACATTAAAAATTGAAAAGCTGTTTAATAATCAATTAGAAAAATACTGTCATTTGGCAGTTTCGGCGTAGGTTCGTGACAATTAATTAAGCTTCATGAATGTCGACTTTCTGAGTGGTGATGTCGTTCTTTCTCGCAAAGCGAATGTGTAATGTCGATCGTTCGACGTTAATTAATGGTTATTAGTATTCCCATCCTGGTATCAATCAAATGTGCAACGTCAATAATGACGGTCTCGTGCAGCGTTACGAACCCAATTTTGTCGACGAACGTGTACCCGGTTTGCGACACATCCACCCAAAATATAATTAAATCAACTTTCACATTGGCAGGGCGAAATGTCGCTTCGAAACAAAATAAAACCGTCGTTACGTTCATAATTCGAAATCGGCAAATCTGAGTGCTTTGATGTGTTCGTAATTCGATTTGTCGATACGCATATTAAGTGTAGTTTTTTTTTTTTTTGTAGGTCGAAATGGAGGCCGTGCGGTTGTGGCGCAGTTAAACGTCGATGAAAAACAATCTAGTCGTGGAATTGTTGATGCACTTAACGGCACAATTATGGCACATTAATTATGCACGATCGAACTACATCGGGGGTAGCTATCGGCGTCGTTCAGTTCTGGCCGTGGACTAATCGATGTGGAGCGGATCCCATTATGCGATACGCTCCTGCATGTTTGTTGTTTTGTATCGGGTAAAATTTCCCGTTTCTAGCAGATGATCTCGATAAACTAACAGATTTTCCGAAAACAATTTACCGCAAGCGGGCCATAAAAGTTTTTATCACGAGATTAACTTCTCGCAGGACTCGGAGCTTTTCAAAAGGACCGTAATTATTCAGCTGAAAAGCTGCTCGACTATCGTGTAACGCTCCAGCAATTCGCTCGGAACTTTTATGCGGGGACGTAGAGTATTTACGTCGCCCATTACTCTCCGGACGTGATTTATTGTTTTCCGAGATTTTAAGATGACACACGTCTCGTAAAAGGATTTAAAACTTTGTAAATGGTAACTCGGTTCTTCGCGGATTTGCCTCCGCCGTGAAACTAATTAAGCTCTTCTGCTGATAACGATGCCGAGCTTTGCAGTTTTTGCGACCGTCTCTGTTGTGTACAAGCCAGAAAGTTTACTAATAGGTTTTTATCTTTTGTTCCGGGTTTTTGCGTCATCCGACTAACGAGATTCGGCTCCTTTTGGTTTGCGAGATTATCGGAACGGGGAGAAAATAAGACTGTTGCTGCAAAATAACGAACTGTTTTATCTTGGGATCGTCGGGAGTAGTTCCGCATTTTAAATTTAACCGGGAAACATATGGTTCGTGGGGTGGAGACCGTCATATGTGGCGGAGCTCAACCACCGTGTAACTCGAGTCTTTCCTTCTAGATATGAACCCCCTTAAATCGCCACGCCCCTTCCACCGGAAGAGGAATTCGAAGATCGTCGCCTTAGATTTGTTACATTTTTTTTTAACAGAGAAAAGTTATCAAAACCGCGCGACACGATTAAATTTGAGCGGAACAGAGACGACATAATTTTTGGAGCGGCCTTATGGAATCTGAAAACGGTCGACGAGAAGACGAGTCCAATGGAGTTACACGAAATGTTGTTATCAAAATGCGCGGCTTCGTGGTTTATGTGTAAATTAGAGGAATTAATTAATTAGGAAACGCATCCGTGAGATATAATTTGTAGCGATAGAATCTTAATTACGTTTAATAGTCGTTGGTTAGTTCCATCAGAGGACAACCAACTGACACATGTTCCTTAAGAGGACCTCAACTGCAAACACGTTATCTCAATGTCATAATTAAACGTATAAAGCACTCATCAATATTTATATATTCGGTTCGAGCCGTTGAATATCGTTCGCGTTCAACGACAATCGTCAACTCGAGACGGGTTTTATTATCCTTCGCTAGACATCATCTCTTCTCTCTTTTTTTTTCGAAATTGAAATCGGTTTTTTTTTCTATCCAGCAAAGCATAAATAACTCAGCATATTAACTTAACTCGACGGTAATAACAGTGTTTTTATAATGGATGTGAACACAGACGGAAATGAAATTCGGCTCCTCGGCGGATTTCTTATTGGAATTTATAAACGAAGTAATTCCGCTCGAGAAATTCACTTTATTTTATATGATGAGAAAAGGGAAACTCGATTTTAGAAAGCATTCGGGGTCCTGCGAGCTAAAACCCATTTCATCGTCGTGGAAAAAGTCAATATTTATTAACCCCTTCACGAATTTAGCCCGCATTTCGGTTACTAATTTTGGATAATACAATTTTGAGCAGTTCGTAATTAATTAAATCATGAGGAAAATGGGGACGGAAACACGATTGGGTTTAATTTTTCAAACGGGGTCGTGGGGCGGAATGCTTTAAAACTTTGTTGGGGGATAAAAGACTTGTTTATCTTTTCGTCAAATGAAGTTTTTCAGTAGTTTGTTGTGTCACGAGTTACATAATTAAAATGTGTTATAAAAAAATGTAAAACATTGCGATATCTACTAACCAGCCTTGAAGTCGTGACAAGCATGAATCATTATGGAAGGATGAACGAAACTTTGCCCGGTAACTGAGTTGTTCAATTATTATTATAATTTTTTTTTTTTTTTTGATTAAATTTGTGCACGTTTTTGGGATTCCATAATATCTTTTACCAATTCAGATAAGTGGAAATCGTATTGACTCATTAGTTTTCAAGTTTATCTATCCAAAACAAAGTTAAATTAATTTTTAATGCAAATGAACCCATTTCGATTTAATTTATTCTTTTGGCGCGAAATCGTTCCAAAACCTAACCTTCGAAGGTTGTGAACCGAACCATTCTCCCACAAACGAGTTTTTATGAGAATTACACAGAATTTGACAAGTTTATTGGTATTAAGAAACGTAATTTATTATCTTTCAATGCCATCTTCTTGCCTTTTAATTTATTCCGTTGTCTATTCTTTCATCATCCATATTTCCCAATAATTCAACTTTTTGTCGGTCGTAACAGCTCCCTGGAATTAAAAGAAAAAAACTATTAATTTGGTTTATTGCTTCCAAGAATATTGTTATTGTTAATGAACGTGATATATTATTTCGTGTCGGTTAGGGAAAACCGGGTTCGTTTTTAATTAAGTTCGTCGTTCTTCGGTTGAAGTAGTAAAATGTGTTGGTGTCGTCTTTGTGAGCCTTATTACGGCGGACAAATTTTCATCTTCGGCATTGTCGAGTTTATGCTTCGCAAATATTTGCGTTTTAATTAAGAAATGGCTTAATTACGATACTAGTTTTGCTCTATTAATTAAGAGAAGATTAATTTGAGAGACGTGTGATGTGCAGCAGGAACAGCAGAGAGAATGCCTTTGGCAGACGGCATTTTGCATGCGGCAGGGAGTCGAGCATTAGTCGTCGCAGTCTGAAACTAATAATGTTTCCTGCAGTTCGTCTTCATTAACTGCGCTCTTGTTACACGTTTGTTCTACCGTTTGCCGTATTAAAATGATAAATTATTGCGTCTTCAACACCCACCCCCGCTCTCTCCACTATCTGTTTTGGCCGACCGAATTCGAATATTCGGCATAAATCAAAATAATGCACGAAAGGCTCCCTTAATTAATTTTGTTTATAGTTGGCGGGACGGGCGGTGATTTATTACAGAAATGTTTCGTATTATAACTTCATGTTTTATTAATCTTGGTGTTTATTTTTCTTTCCTGCGAAGTTTCCGCATAATGTCCGCGAATTGAACCGGGAGTGGGTGTGCAAATATGAATTCTTATGGACATAAATAAATCATGAGCGCCGAAAGATGGGTCGATTGATCGGGGAGACCTTCAATCGTGGCTCTTTGATTCTGACGCATTTATCATTTCAACTTTCCAGATCAAAGCTTCCAGATAATAAGAGATCGTATCTGTGGGAGTATAATGGCGCAATTAATTCATAATTTAGAATCGAACAATTTTACTAATTAAAATGTCAGAATGAATGATCGGCCGTTCCTTGCTAACAACTGTTTGTTTCTCCGTTTTCGTTCGGAATGAAAAAGAAAATCCGTCTGATGTACTTAACAAGTTGTTCTTTTGAGGAAATTCCGCGAAGGAAACAAATGAAAGATTACTTTGTGCGATGATATCGCTCAGTGGGCAGGAAATTACAGCCGGAATAAAATGAACTTTATGTTCATAGATGCCCCACTTTTGCGTTTTAGTTCGGCTTCACTCCGCTTTGTTTTCCATTGCTTTTGAATGTAACAACGTACAGTCTCATAAATCTCTCGAATATATTCTATTCTTAGGTTGCGACCTCTTTCATATACGCATTTAACTAGAATTGCTTGCATTCTCGTCGATCTCACGGAACGGAACGCCTGCAAAATAACGAGCGAAATTAATTTTCGCGACGGGGTGAAACTCCACCACCATTCAGAACGAACACAGAAACAAACGGTCCTCGTATCGATTTCGTTTCTGATCGGTCTTAATTATTTTAACCTGTTACACGATGAATATTTGCGGTGTGATCAGTAGTGGTAACTGCAGAAAGAATTATAATTATTGGCGCGTTGTTTTTTTTCTCGGGTGGTTGGTTTATTGCCGTGCACTCGTCATAAAAAAATCACTTGAAGGATTAAGGACTGGTTATTAAAAATGAACCGAGATGAAGTCGCTGGCGGAACAAAATGTCGGGCAAAATGCCCCTGAAGACGGCGCACGGCGGAAAATTGCTTGTAAATTAACCAACCACAATAGCGGTGATGAATTGTTCGAGTGTGTGTAATTCTGTCACATAAGTGTAATTACAGGAGCGAGTTTTAGTCACCTTCACGACTTGTTAAAGAAGGTTGTGAATAAATTTTGTCCGGATTACGAGCGTTCAAAATTTAGCACGCTTCTCTACTTCTTCGCAATTCGACTTGCGACTTTTTTTCCACCGATAGAATAATTCTCCGCGAGAGTACCTACGTTTGTGGATCATGCTTGGCATTGAAACACAACAGTAACCTTCACCCGACTAAACCAAGTTCAGACAACCAAGGTTGCCATTAATAATTCACTATCTTCTCTTGTTAAACTTATGTGATCTTGTTAGTTTAGATATCGGAACACTATTTCCAGCCGAGTCGATTTTGTGTACAAATATAGATTTTCGTGTGGGACTGACTTGGATTTTTATAACAGTTCATCTAAAAAAAAACGCCATAATTAATTCTTACGCAACTAATGAAGGGTTGGTTGCGACAATTCAGTTTCGATGCACGTGAGTTGGCGGAGTATTTTTCACGCCGAAGCCGTTAAAGGTTAACACGGTGATGGTTTATGCAAACAGAATGCCACCAATCACAGGCAACAAATTGATTTTTGACTTCCACATTAGGTGGAGCTGTCTCATTTTTTATTGGTGATTTATCAATTATCGGTTCGTGTCGTGTTTAGATAACGCATCAGCGCTGTTGGTTTGGTGTGAACGAAATAAAAAAAAAACAAGTTAATTAGCGGGAGTTATTTTTTAAAGCACGTTATAAATAAATTTTATGACCGTTTCCTGGTCATAAATTCATCCATGTAGAAATCATAAACACGGGAAAATGGAATCAACTAAAATTAACATCGTGATGGGAACATCGGGAGCAAAATTGTGTCCACCGTTCGCACATGGAATTCAATCATTTTTTGAATCCTGGATCCCCTCGAAAAATTATTAATTCCGTATTAATTAACTCCGCGGACCGGTTTTTCAGACTGCGCCGTCGGTCGGAAAACATTAATAAACAGATAAAATTTTTGACACTGACATGTTGCATTTGTGACGTTGATTTACAATTTTTAACAGTCGGATAACGCGGATAACTTTCGAATCGATGAACTTTCCGCGAACGCACTCTCGATGCAAACGTGAACTCCCGCCTGTCATCGTTGCCGTTGTCCTTCGAACGTTAATGAGTCCTCTCCGCATCTGGTTCTTGTACGCACGAGATTTAGGAGATGATATTCTACGTAGTGCGCTCGAGGGAAGAGCCGAATTAAGTTGCGACATGACTTTGCCCGTTCACGAAATTGATGTGGATTTTTGGTTTGCAGGTGGCCAGTAAGCCGTGGACGCTGACGCCAGACACAAATACAGGGGACCTGACCAAATTGTGCAACCATAAAAGAAAAATAATGGCGATGGCCTCGTTGGATTGCAAACCGCCGGATCCCAGTATGAAATTGCGAAAAGGTAAGAGACGCCGTAAATACGTATGGGACCCTTGTATCCATACTTTGTCGTGGCTAAAAGGTTGTATTAGCGAAACATGTTGTGCATATTTAGCCGGACAAAGCGTGCAGCAGAGATGTTTTGCTATCGAGCTAATTTTCGTAGATGGTAGTTTTGTATCGATCGAAAAGTAGAATTTATTTGTGGAGGGTACAACGATCGTGTTAGGTTGTGGAGCTTGTTACACACCTAACTGGACCTGAACTGATGTAGATTACGAAGTAACCTTCGCGTCATTGCCCACTTTGGATGTAATCATCGTCAAATGTGTATTAGCAGGACTGCACGAAAGAGCATAATTGCCTCGATTTTACGTAGTGAATTCTGTGTAGGTGGTTCTTGATTGTGGACGAATTACTGGAAGCGTGGGGCCAAACCGATAACGTTGTAAATTTTTTGCGAATTTTCTTTATAATGTTGAGCTTTTTCAATTTCCGAGCGAGAAGTTTAAGAGGTGACGCTAATATAAAAGTTCCCACCGCGAGCAGCCCCGGCGAATGTATAATCTCGAAGTAAGGAACCGCCAGAAATTCGCAATTACATAAAGCCTTTTATAAAATATTTAACAGCTCCGTTGCGGCAAGATTCACAATATAAATTTTAGGAGCGGCGAATTGAATTTACCACAACGGAAACCGTAAAGAACAAGCGAAATCTTTCCCGCCTCCTTGTCCAGGACGATCGGGTCCTTTCGCAACAAAAACGTCATCATCAAAAACATTCCGCTTCGTATACATTCGAGGCGAACGTTTCGAATTATTATTACTTTGATCTTTTTTAGATGCGCAACACACCGGCCCACGAAACAAACAAGATAAAAGAACGGCTCCGGTCTCCGCTGATTTTATACGAAATCTTGTTTTTATTTCATCGGATCGGGTCGTCCTTCATTATAATCCGTCAAATTGGAAAACGGGAGTCGCACTCTAATATACTGGGTGTTCGAAGCTGATGCGAATATTTTTTACCGACGGAGAAAAAGCGCTGGTTCAAAGTTGCACAAATGGCGTCGTGAAGACAATAGTAGTGGGAAATATGCATGCAGTTATTATTAGCATAAACAGAAAGGTGTCTGGATAGTAAATAACTCTTTAAAGTTTAGCATACGACTGACAAGTAAAAAGAATATGGAAAAAATATTGAAATTAATTAGTTGTGTGGTGATCCTGTCACAAGCACCGATGATGGAGGGAGTAGCTCGATTGAAGTTGTTCGATCAGAGATTGAACACTGTGTATATGAAGGAATCGCGGCGGACGGACAAGGATCAATAGTTCGTCCTCCGGAAAGCGCGACATCTCTAAGGCACGTCAGTTGATAAGGGTTAAATTCGTATCAGAGTAAAACGTTGTCATCGCCATCCGAACGACGGAGCTTTGCTCTCCGTGTGCCATTACGACCTTCCAGGAACGTCGGAGTGACAACGAATTTGTCATTTAAAGTGATATTGAAAACTCGGGAATCGAATTACCAAACAAAACTCTGCGGAGTTATGGCAGATATATTTTCGATTTGACTGCGCGACGGTAGCTTCTTATAAATGATTCGAGCGAAACGCGAATAGGCACTGTAATATTTCACGAGGGGACGATTATATTAAAAATTTATACACTTTTGAAAGATCCGATGTGCAGCGAATGAAATGGTTTTTTGGTGAAGGCGCCGGGATTAATGATTCCTTCTCGGAAAGTTCTCGTCTAAATTAAAAAGCAACGGAAAAAAATTCGCATTCATTCGAGTTTACGGACTTCGGGATGAACGCGTCGGAGAAGTAAATAAATAAATAAATAAAGTCCTGGGGGTTCGTCAGTGATTCATGTAAATGATTCACGTGCGGCAGCATAACGCAGACAGAAGAAATAACTGGCGACTTCATTGTTATCTTGTCATGTAATGAATCAAAATGTACGGGAAACGCCTGGCAATTACATTTTGCTTGATAACGTTTAGACACACAAAAAGATCGAAACGAGATACGGAGGATATCCAAGACATGAATCGAGTCGGATCGTAAATTCGCATCACAAAGCAACACTGTTCGCTAAATTCTCCACTTTGAAACGTTCTTCGTGATACCTATCTTTTTGTTTCGTGAAATGTATTTTTATCGATGTTATTAAACTGATCACAAAATGAACCATTTATTGGTTTCGGTCACGATCGAGAAACTGTCATGTTTTGTTAAATGCTGGATTTTTTTTTAAATTAAATCACCTACAATTTGTGACTTATGTTTCAACGTTACCAGAAACTTTTCATTATAATTGACTATCAAATAAAATTGAATAAAATACATACGTTATCTTGTACAAATTAGTCGACGATTGTTTTGCGTGTTTTGTTATGCCAATGACGTTTTAAATCTATGTTTATCGCATAAAATCCCACCATATGTGTTGCATGTTCATAGGAAACTCCCTAACAATTTTTAGAGGTGATGAAACTCAACGATGACAAGTGGAAGCGGGAATTATAAATATAACGTCTGTCGGTGACGTATTAACGTAAAAATCCGATTTAAATCTATAGAAAGTAGGTTTTTGTAGAACGATCGATCAATAATAATTAACAGATTCGGTATACTGTTAATAAACGTAGGCAGCTTACCGACTGGGGAATTTATTATTTAACGAAATGCAGTAAGTTTAACGACACCAGTTTGGATTTCCCGACTTTGCGCGGATGAATCATGTAATTTTAAACATGGCACATGAAATTTAAAAAAGAAATTAAACCTTGCCGGTAGTTTTCGAGAGGACTGTTCCGAAAATGAACAATTATTGTCTCGTCGTTATTATGTAAATTGTGTTTTACACGTTTTTAAATGCAAGCAACCTTATGTTCTTTCTTATTGTGGGACGAATTAAAAAAACAACAATGGCAATTTGTACGTGGCGTTTTAACGACTGCGGTTTCCCATAATAAAACTTAAAATTTTAACGCATCACCGTGACTCAATTAACACACAAAAGGGTTAACGTTTCAGGTGTTTCTGTACGTCTGTCAAATTTTTACTGCTTCGCATCCTCAATAAACAGACGCACATTTATATCGGGCAACCAGAAGTTTTCCGTTCCATAATAGATCACACGGTGACAGAGGCTCCCGTGTTATACAGTGCCGGGTTGTCGGTCATGAATTTTACATTGTGCCATGTGTCGCTGTTCGTTCTATTGTCTAATTTTAGATGACATCAAATCGTCATCAACCTTTTTTCATGCACTTTTTATCGGACACTCTTTATTGGGTTTTTTTTATAGGAGCCGTGCGGTGTTCGCTTCGCCCCCACTTCTGAACGGTCGTGAAATTTTTTCGCGCGATACGGCCCAACCGATTTTCATCCCTCTTGGTGGCCAGCTTCGTGGATATATATTTTTTTTTCGTTGATCCCTCCGGTGCCGTGACCGTACGTTCGGTATGTGCGTTCTGTTAAAAGGTACCGTGAGGGGCGTCAGGGCTAAAACAATGGCGTGTCGGTGGCACGGGGCGATCTGACAGGCAAAACGCGGGCAAATAGGGAGCCGGTCAGCGAGCCGTGACGGGCCTTCATTGTTTCGAGCTGGTTCCCATTATTACAGTGTTACCTAGCATATTATATGATAACTACGTTCAGACAGCTGCCCGCCGAAACGGATAGCCGCGGCGTCATTCTCCGGCGACGGCGGCGGCGGGCACCAGGTGCGAACGCAACTCGGGGGACATGGAGTCGACTTCCTTCTCAAAGTGACGGTTTCGTATCAAACTGAAATTGTGTGCACTGTTCCCGAAAATGCTGTGGATTAAACGTTGCTAACACTCTGCGATTTTCACGAACCGTAACGACCAAAGTTCGTAAAACGTTTACAACTGTTTCGAATGTACCTGCCAGATCTTTGTCTCGCAGCAGTATCGAACTTGTTTTACATTCAATGTTAGGAAGTGACTAGTTTATGATGTTTTATACTCGAGGTGTTATAAATACAAGAACGTAATCGCACCGCATCTTTGAAAATAGTACAGTCAGCTTTGAGCAATGTACCATCGTTAAAATGGTATTCAGATTTCGTATGCGTGAGAGCGCGTGTTGAACCACCCGACACGTCGGAAATAAGATAAAAGGGAGTAAATAAAGTTGAAAACCTATTAATTCTGATTGGTAGGAACAATCATTCGCCATTATCTTTCACTGTAGGATTCCAAGCGCCAAATTAAGGTGTACTTTGCATTAAACGCCACCAGCTAAACAGCTCTGCTTGTACGCGAAATGAATAAAAACCGCTCTTCATTGTGATGCAAGCTTGCACGCTTTTCAATCTCCTCGCCAAGATTCAGAAAGGATTTTCTTGTTATTACTTGGAACACAAGCCTCCGCCGGATTATTTCGCTTTGCTCCGGGTACCTTTTGAATAAATTCCGATTTGTCGTTTTCCCGTCGCAGTTTAACGAGCGAAACGGTACAAAAATAACTTCCCGATTGTCGAATCGAACCGGGGGTGTTTAACAGGAACGATTTTAATCAGTAACGGTTTATTTTCGAGCCGACCGGAATCAATTTCGCCTCGATGAAGTTATCCTATGATCTATCATCGGTCCGGAGAGTTGGCGAATTTGTTTTGGTAGTCGTTGGGCGTGTACGGTCATTTGGCGAACATTAATCAAGGAGTGTCAGTTCGGCTCGCCAGGTAGGCAGTAAAACCGCGTGTTCGCGAGGCCGGGGTTAACACTGCTGCACCGTTCGGCAACCACTTGATTTGGGTCGATGGCCCGCCGCAGAGATCGAGAGTCGGTCGGTATTCCTGCAGGAGCAGGCGGAGAAAGCCTCGGAGGTCGTTCACCGATGACCCTACAAACGGACTGCCGCTGCTTTGTGATCGACCAAGCAGCCCCAATCTTGCATAATACATCGACGTTGATGTCATCCGACCGTCGGGGGCCCCCCTCGGATCTGATCGGGTGTGTGCCGCAATTATTTTAACACGACTACCACGTCGCCGGCGAAAGATGTTTGTTTCATCATCATCTGGTCGAGATGGAGGAGGTCGTTGGAATCATTAGATGATTTTTTTTTCTTGTTTCGTGATTGTCGTATGACGGAGGACCGGAGGAGCGTGTGTTGTGTTTTCGACCCAGCGATTTGACGAAGAATTGGCCACATGCACCGGTCGGCGATCCAAAGGATATGTCGTGACTCGAATCACACCCACCGGGAATCAGTTAATTTAATTTCAATGTAGGCATTGCCTTATATGGTTCTGGTTCTTTCATCGACTTATCGTGTTTGGCCTGCAGACAATTATTATGGATCGATATGAAGTTGAGCTTTTTATTTACGTCTTCACGCGTTCAAATATCTTTTGTGCTTTCTCGTTGTGAGTTATTGGTTTTATAAATTTATAAGCGGCCGACCAATACCCATCGTTTGACCGCGGACAATCGCTCACCAAAGCAGGAGATGTGCTTACGGATCCCCATCGGATACCCATTCGAAGAAGATTGCGTCCGCCGTGTTCTCGGTAGATTCAATTAAACTTTTGGATCGAACACATTTAAATGGATATTTGTGGGACGTGTAGTACATAAAATGCATATTCTAGACTGTCGTTAGACCAGTTGGTGCATTTTGAACGGTGGAATTTGTAGGTGTTGGCGACAGAAAGGTAATAACTAATAAGGAGCAACTAAATGAGTAACTGTTGCGCCGTTTGTCTGAAGGAGTGGTTCATCGGACGACATTGCATTGTAAGCTAAGTAATACAAATTGTTCTGCACGACATTGACACTGAGAGAACCCAAAGAGAAATTTTATCTATTTACAAGGTGGGCGTGCGGGATATTAGAATAATGCATTCTGTTCCCACACTTGCCGAGACTTCGAACGATAAATAAAACACAACACAAGTCTTAATATTGCAATAAGTTTAATGTAAATACCCCAAACAGCCCGAACTGTTGTTTACCGAGTTGACCTTTTAACATCTCCAACATGCAACACCGCGATCCTGTTCGAGTTATGGCTCACGACGCGGCGGATAACCACTAATTCTCTCTTCACATTGTCGGAATTATTAAAACAATTCTCCGTCGAAGCAAGCTTCCTCTACGGCCTGTAAAAGTCGGAGAAAAATTTCGACGAAAATGTATTTCGTACGATGAGAGCAGCCTTTGTATGCATTCAAGTCACATTACGTAACAATTTCAGCATATGTACGTGTGTGGCCCTAGCAGGATTAGCCGTGGTCGCTCGGTTAATTGTATCAAGGCTGATAAATTACACTTTCCTACGATAGCCCAAAAAGCCAGCGGACTGTGACCGTAAATGTGCATATTCAGTTCTTTCCGCTTAGTTAATACGTGAAATATGATTAATTTTGTGTAGGGGACATCGTTGTTCTGCGCTGGATGTTTCAAACGTTAATGCACTGAATTGTTGCCAACTAAGTTGTAATTTTGTGGAAGTGTTAAAGTCAACAAGCCTTCTACAATCTGTCACATTATTGTTAATTCTAATGTGGGCGCAGTGAATTATCTCGTGCAGCATAACCTTACAGTTATCGCACCACCTATCACTATACCTTAAGTGGTACTATATAATTATCATACACTTACCTCTAGAATCATTGCTAATTGTGTGTACCGGCCGCATTGATATGCAAAGTTTGCATTTGCTTAATAGATTGTTACGAGCAGATTTTCTAAATTATGGCAGATATTGAATGTAATTGAGGCTGAATCACGCAAAAAACTAAAATAACACCGTAGATAAATAATTGTACTTTTGTTGCTCAAATATTTGTCGAGTTGGAGTGTGTACCTAGTCATCAATACAAGACACCGAATAACAAGTCTTCATTGGTCGAATCGAGGGGCAGGTGATGTTGGACACTTTCGTGGTTCGCATTATAAATTAATTCAGTGTAATTATTTCGTTTTCACATAAAAACTGCTTATTTTTCGGTTCTTGGCTACTGTTAAATGTTTAATTTGGTCGGACAGGTGATGGAATTAATTTAAAATGAGTGTTGTCTGTGCACCAGTTAGGTGAAGATGTTTGGTATTATTTATTGGCGTGTCATTAAAATGGATGAAGGAAGTCCAATTGTGTCGGGAAATAATGTACTTAATAATTTTTCGGATCGCAATTAAACCGTACTTGTTTTTTTTTTTTTTTTAATTTACCATATGACAAAAATAAAATTGCATAATTCCAATTATAAGTCGCAGTGCAGCGCCAGCTTTGGTCCGAATCGCTATTTGTGCAGAGGCTGATTGGCGTGCCTGAAAGTCACTCTACCATGAATGCAGAGCGATAATAATTATCCCAACAGTTCACTTAAAAATGACGAACCGGCTTTGTTATTTATTGCAATAATTATTGCAAATATACCTAGATTAAGCGCTTTCAAACATCAGCCTTTTCCACCTTTGAAAGATAAGATATGTCATTAGGAGTAATATATTACGTACTTTGTTCGAGTTGTCATCTGTTCGAAAAGAATTAAAATATCTTACCCGGTATGGTCCGAGTAATAATTAATTTTGATTGCTCCCCTAACAATACGGTTGATACGCAAGGTGAAAAAGCAGCAGTTGCAATATTTAATTTATGGCTAAAGAAGAGAATTATGAGCCGGGAGTAAATAGTAATTTCGTTCGGCGCTGTTTGTAATTTACGTTTTCCGTTATTTGAGATGCACTCTATGTAGTTAATTCGCGTAAGAGACCTGTTAAAAGCAGAAGCACATTAAATGGAAATTTGAATTTTTCATGTTCAGACGTTGAGCAGACTTTTGCCGGTTTCAATTCGTATGCAAACGGCAGTTTTGCATTAAGCAGTCGCTTATCTAAATAGGGAACGCAAAACATTAAAACCGTCAATTTCTTCGGTACATTACAATTAATTGGACCAGCGCAAAAAATTAAAATAGGGTAATGCGGTGGTCGCTTCCATTTAATGGTGGTCATGCTTTACTCGAATCCATAAATCGAAAAACATTATTTATGCATTAAGTGACCAACACGTTGGATTCGAATGTTTTCTTTTACATGGTAGATTGGCATTGCAAAGGTGTAATCAACCCATCGGCCTTGGCTTTGAACACATGTAGTATTCAAACAAGTTGCTGCAGAACAACTTCGTACACGAGAAATGACAGTTTCTATAATTCCGAGATGTTTTAGAATGTTCGTCGACGAATCGATCGATTGTATCAATAATCGTGGTAAAAATTGTAATGTCAGGAGATAAATCGCAAAAACGAGGACCACGACACGATCCGTCGAGAAGTGCGAGCACCGGGTCCTGTAATTTCCCAACTTATTTCAACTTTACACCGAACAAGTTAAAACTCCATTACAGTCAAATTTAATTTTACTTTGTAACAAGTTGCGAAAGCATTTTCTTAATTTAAGTATATTGTATTGTGTCAACGTAATTGAAACTGGTAGAAGTTTAAGTTGACAACGAGCAGAAAGTGTACATTTTTGTTCAAAATTGGTGATTAAAGTTGTTTTCTTTTTCGCGAACGTAAACCCGAATTAAACGACACTTTGCAAACACGTCGGCACTCGTGAGGTACAATTTTGTTCCAGGAGCACATTTCCAGTTAAATGAAAATCACTCGACGAACGTTGGAATAAAATGTAAAAATGCGGTTCAATCGTGGAACCCTCGTAAAGTCGGCGTCCGCCGAGCTAAGGTTCTTTTGTCATGCGAACGATAAGAGCCGTATTTAGAATAAATGCATACAATACAAAAACAAGGCTTAATTAAAATGTTATCAGGGACAAATATAATTAAATTTCATACCTACATTATGTTTCTGTTCGCTACAACAGTCGCCGTTGGTTTACATCATCAAATTATACAATTAATTTGAATATTTCCCAACAAGCTCCCAATTTAATTCTGTCCATTGTTTTATGTTCGTTTTTAATCAAGATCGATATTCAATTAATCCTGTTTGAAAATTTAGTTTTGAGCACTGCCACAATAATGCAAACGAACTGCAAGAGCGCCAATACAATAAATATTTAATGGTTTCTTGTCATTTTTTAATGAATTGAGATTGAACGCGCGAATGCAGATTGTTGGCTTTTATCAAATGAAGTTATTAATTATCGCATTGTAAAAACGACAGTCAGAAGAGAAATTGAACTGCCAAGACCTGAACAATGGCCAGAGAATTGCGAACGGGTCCGACATTTCAATCAATTATTCGAGATTTTCTCGGATTTTGTTGGATCGTTCAAAGACGGGAAGTTGTTTTTGCGGTGCAACAGGAGTAGTGGGAGTTTTATTTTTAAATTTTTGTTGTGGTCCGTTGCTCATGATGCCCGCACTTGGCATGTTTATGGCCCACGATGTAAACTCCGGCACGTCGAAGTCGTCTCCTTTCGTAATTTGCACAACAAAAACGCCTTTAATAAATACATACCTGTCGATGCTTTATATAGATATGTGTTTAAAATATTAGCGAAAACAATGCTCGGTGTCGTAAAATTTTACGAGGTTGGTCGTTCGTATTTGGAAATCATTAATATTAATGGTAATATGGCTCGGTCTTATAAACATACCTGTTCTGAAAATGTGGGCAATCGATCTTGTACACGCTAATAAATATGTCTCGTTCTGTTGTAACCGGTGCTCATGAAAGATTTATCCGGATCCAGTCGAATCGTCGAGACCTGTTATTTCTCGAAAATTTAATTACAATAATTCTGGCATTCCCAGATGCCCTTTCACGGTGCAAGCCGTGATGTCCCGAGAGCCCATTACTTTAATCGCCGTTCACCTCGCCATAATCTTATAAATGAACCGTCCCGAACGAATGAAGCATAATGTCGGTAATGTAGTAGTCCATTGTTGTAAACATCTGTGACATGTGTAATGTTGTGTGTTTTCCGTGTTATTTGCGGTTAATGTATTGCCCTGACCGAACCGTATCATGCATACAAGCTCGGCCGGTTATACTGTGGCCATTAGCCGACTCAATGTGCCCTGTAAACCTTCTAAGTAAATTACAGAAATGCACGTGGATAGATATGCCAGTGCACGCTTCATTAATTTAACAACTAGTTTATGGCGGCTGTCAAATTTAATAGATCGTGTTTTTGAATAGATTATCGTTCTTCCATTCATGCCTCGTAACTCGCATAATAAATTGTCTGTTACCTAACTCGTTTCGGTCAGAACGATTGTTTTTTCGAAAAAACACAAAAATTAATGACCGATCGTCGTCTCCCCAACAAACCGACGTGTCGTATATTACGGTAAAGGGTCTACCGAGAACGCGAATCGAAAATGGGGGATTGCCACATATTTTATCCGCGCATCTCGGAAAGAAATCTTTCACTTGCAAGCGTAAAAATAACTTCCACCTTTTAATATTCATTCTTACGTGGCTACTCGACGACGAGATTTGATTTAGCAATCGTTTAATCCCACGCCAATACCGATACGGATTTGTCGTTCGGCTTTTGACTCGAGGAAAGTAGATAAGGATCGCAGGACTTTTGTTTTGTAAGCTCCAAGTGTGATTATGTTTCTACATCTGTATATATTTACATACCATACTTCCCTGTGTATACCTACATTGCGGTTTATTTACAGTTCTGCAACTGATTCAGGTGTGAAAATAAAAAAGTATAACAATGGATTTTGAAAGTAGGAGAAAAAAAATCAATTTAGACGAAATATTTGGTGTAAATTTTCCGTAAACTGTCACAATAAAGGTCGGATAGGTTTTGTTACATAAGAAGGGATTTACAGCTTCATTTACTATTCAATAGCAAACGAAATGTTCTTGGGGTGCGAAGGATGGAACGAACCTACTTAGAACTCAGATGTTCGAAAAGCGAAGAACATGCCAGGAAGTGTATTTTTTGTAAAACATTAGACCTGATAAACATTAAGAAAATTTTAAATCGAATTGTTCAATATCAAACGAGTTACCCAATTTTTTTTTTATCTGAGTAGGTTGCTTATATGATTGTGAACGTAACAAGTATTCGAGGTGTTGGACAAGAGGTGGTGCCTATATTTTTTGAGGGGAATTTGATCCGAAAAATGATGAGAAAATTTCAAATGAAAGAATTCGACAACGAGCGAACTATCTGTGAAAGTATTTGGGAAAGCATGCGAGATGTAAATAGTTGGATCAATAATTGGTCGCCCAAAGGACCGTTGGAGAATGGATACGTTTTATGAACATTTTAAATCGAAGAAATATTTGGGAAGATTTTACATATAATGTAGGTTAGGAAAAAGTGAACTAACGTATTTGCGGCGGACTTCTTGGAGGGTTTACGAAAAAGTTGCTTGGAGAGTTCTTGTTGAATAAATGTTGAGCCATTAAAATGTTCTACCCCGAATGAACTTTGAAGTCGGCCGTCTAAAGAACCAAACGAAAGGTCGTGACCTTATTTTACGGAATGTTTACCACGACGCATCTTATAAAAATTATGAACAGATTTGTTTGAAACAGAATTATCGCAGCTGTTGTGATCGATCTGTGGAGTTTTGATTGGATAGATGTTGAGAGAATTTCAAGTGAAAACAAGTCGGACGAATTGTCCGTGATAAGATCGGTACACGGTTGCGGATCGTGGAGTTGAGTTGTCTGAAGGGATGGGGAAAAGATAGGCAGTTTAATTAAACAGAAAATTTGCAGTAGAAATGATTTATCAAATAAACTGTGACTCATTATCGGTGTTTCAATTTCAAATCCCGCTGGCGACGTTGGGGGGGATGACTAATAGGGAGCTCTGGAAATAAATTTGCAAAACGCAGCTGTTTGATGCGGGGTTTATGAAAGAAAAATATCCCAAAGACAAAGATTCCGATGTGTTCGGCAGCATAATGGGCGATGTTATTACGGTGTGTCAAGGATGAGAGATTGATAGCTCACGAATCGTAGTTGCGTAACTTTTTGAATTCTGGCTTGGATGGCTGGCTGTCTTCCGTGTCAGAAACATTTCCATTGTGAAATACCGACGCGAGATTATTTCAGTTCGTATTATTTTTAACACTTCTTTTTGTTTTTATCCGACTATTTATAAACGTGCAAATCGTTTCGACATTCAGGATTTCCTTTCGTGAGATTAAAACTGGAGTAGATAGAGTTTACGAGTGATTTTATTAACGGTGACCTTGCAATAATCAATTAAGTAGTTATTTATACCGAAACATTCTGAGTCGTTTTATTTTGCAGATTGTGCCACCAAGAAAACCAAAAGAAAAATCAGCACGCCCTACGCCGGTTGTGTTTCTTTATCGCCAATTTTCACCCGGCCAGACAAACTCGCCTTGAGCCAGCAGTTTAACAAAGAAGGTCTCGGAAATCAGCCTCAGGTCGGTGTCTACTCTGTCAATCTTTACCGTATTAATTTTGAAAATAATTAACTGTTATTATCGCAGGTGTGGCCCCAGTCGCCGACCAGCAGCTCTCAGTTGGGAGGTCGCCTTCAAAATTATCCAGAAAACCAGCATCTCGTCAGGTATCAGGGTCAAGAGCACGCCGGCAACAGAATCTTGAGCAGCTCGCCCTTGGTGGTGGGCGAAAGCGGTGCCATGATGGTGCAGCAGACCTCGACGCCGACCAACATATCACACCAGATCCATCAGAACCACCAGAGTACGAACTCGCACAGTTCGAACGTTCACGTTCATCACCAGCACATCATCGGTCCTAACGGACAAGTGATCAGCGTACAGGGACCCATCAATTCGAACCAGGTTTCGTCGAATCAGATCGTCAACACTTCGATGATAGCGAACACGAACAACGGCGTCGTCATACAGGGTCAAAACGTGGTTCCTACACAATCTCATCAACACAGAGTATTCATAAATAGTCAGCCTAGCGAACCCAGCGGTCCTGGTCGGCCTAACATCCAGATGATACCGGTAGGTGTCGCCAATCAACAACAGCAGAGACAAGACGCCCAGAACAGGCTCCACCAGCAGTTCTACAATAACCAACCGCAATATCCCCAGATACAGCAGTATGACGCTTCAAAACAAATGAGGCCCGCATTTTTACCTGGCAATAATCAAATTATGAACGGGTTCAGGCCGCAGAACATGGTGAACCCGCAAAATAATCAAATCATGCAGGCTCCAATTATGATCAACAATAACCAGCAGAAATTACAGTGGCCTAACAATAGAATTCAAGCCAATAACGTTAATCAACAGCAAATGGCGGTTCAGAGTTCTCAGTCGCCCAACGCGTACGAAAGAGTGCCTCCTCTGCACCAGCACACGCCGTCACCGACGCTGTGGCAAGACGAGATAAAGAGGAAGAAAGTAAAATTAGGTAAAATCGTTAAAAATCGACCTTACCATAACGTGATGGAATGCCCATCGTTACATGCTCCATGTCCCAATATAGATGTGCGACAAATACCGGCCGAAAACGGGCGGCCAGTCATTATCAACCATCTGCCCCAGAACAGTCAAAATTCCGCTAGTCCTTCGTTCATGGAGGATCCGAGCGGATATCTGGCTCAGCAGACGGCTCTTCTGAATAACACCATCAATCGGCAAACAGGTTGGTATTGTCGCATTTTTGACCGAGTTACAACGAAAAAAAAAATCGTTTTTTAACGTCCGTCAAAAAAAGTGCAAGTTTATTGATTCGTTTGCGTTCATAAAAATTGTTATCTAAACTTACGGGCGCCAAAAATTTTTTGTATGCAACTCATTAGTAAAGTATTTTTTTTTACTCGGCGGATTTGAGCACTCGCTTCGCTCGAGCGACAAATTTTCCTTCTCGTAAAAAAAGTATTACTTTACTCACTTGTTGCATAAATAACTATTAGCGTACACCAACAACACTTATAAACGATGATCTGAGATTGCCGATACAATTGTGTTTCGTTTTTCAGGAGCGAACGCGTGCACGGGGATGGTTTGCAACAGTCCGATAACGTCGTCGCACAACCCGCAGACCCACAACCTAACACCGCCTGTACCAAATTCGCAAACAAACGAGGTGCCTTTACCGAGTAACGTGGTGATATCTCATATGAAACAAACACAAAACGTTACAAATCGAACCAATCAAAGTTTAAACGTAGTTAAAACCCAACAAGTTCCTCATAACGTTGTTATGTCACAGCAATATAATCAAATGATGGCACACGGCGTGGCCGACAGTAGCGTCACGAACGATCACGTACAGTGTCAAGGTTGCGTCAGCGACAGTGGACTGTCGAATAATCAACTTAACAAAGGTCACTCGAGACCCAACAGCCAACCCGGCACCCCGAGTTCATCCGGAGGTGGCGCCATCGACGACCCCGTCACATCTTCAACCTACTCCGACAAGCAAGTTAATCTGTCTTCGCCTGATTCGCGGCCCATCCAGGGCGGTACGGTCAGCACCAGCAACGTGTCGCCTCTTGACGGTTCGCAGTCGGATCCCCCGACCCCAAATCCGCACACGCCTACACCCCCGCAAAGAAACGAGAACATCTCGTTCACCGTGTACAACCAGCAGGGACAGGTGCAGCAAGTGAGCCAGTCGAGGGAGATTTGCAGCTCCGTTAATTACCAACCGAAGAGCGAAGCGTGTTGTTCTGCACCTCTTCATCCCAAGTTGAACGGTCCGTACACTTCCGGTGTTGTGACGACGATGGCGAGTGGCAGAACTGTTGGTAGCAACACGATAACGTCGGTGCTCGCTGGTCGAGCCAACACCGCAACTGTTTCGATCAACAGTCCTGCGAATCTTCCTGCTTCGACGACACCGACCACGGTGACGGGTCAAGGGACGCCGGCGGTGCAGACGCATCCTGTCGCCATGAACGTCTCGAAATCTCCTCTGGAGATGGTCCAGAGTGTCGTGAGCAGCATCCAAGTCCCGCATTCACAGAATTACAATTCGGTGGGTTCGACTTCTCACGCTAACCCACAAATCTCGCCGCCTCACATCGTCAAACACTCACCCACGGGTTTACCACCCGGACACATCCTGGTGTCTTCAGGAGGTCAGCTGATCATGGCCAACACGGGTAACAGCCAGTCAGGAGTGATGCCGCCTCCTCCGCCTAAATTGGTTTCCAATCAAGGGATGCCTCCCATATCTGTATCTCCCATGATAACAAATGTGACAGCGGCCGTGAGTCAAGTGATTCCCGCCGTGGCCCAGCAAGTTTTGGGTCAACAAACCGTTTTGGTGAACGCCCTTCCAGCCCCGTTCGTTTTGCAATCGGGAGTTACCATGACCATGGATGGTAGCATGGCGATGGGTCAGAATATGCAATTACCTCAGCTGGTCGCCGGTAATGTCATCCAACAACAGATTCAACTGGACAATTCTGACCCTCGACGCACCACGGCGGCACTGTTGTCACCAGAGAACAAGAAGAAAGGGAAGAAGAGAAAAATGTCGTCGCAGACGGTGGCTAATATGCTCCACATCGCCGCTCAGCAGAATTCTGGCGTTGTGATGTCGCAACAAGGCTTCCCTCAGCAGATACAGATGGCGCACAGTCCGCAAGGTTTGACGGCGGGACCCGTGATGCAAGCCTTGACCATAGTTCCCAGTAAAACGGGCGGACCTCCACAGATCGTGATGAACGGACAACCCATGACCAACACTAGCCCCATCGGTACTCAGCAACTGATCGCCAATTCGCAACCCACCCAACAGATCAATCTTTTGCAACCGGTCAATTTGATCAACGGTACCACTGGCGTCGTACAAAACTTTCCCACCATTCAGCAGTTTATCGTACCGAATTTGGGTGGCATGGTGATGAATCCAGATGGTACGGCCACTCTCTTGCAAGACACGTCCAACCTCGGAATGCAACTGCAGTTGCAGAATGTTAACGGACAAAACGTGTTGACTCCGGTCCAAAACAACGGAATGTTTAACGGAGGACAGAGCATTTTGACTGCTAGTCCGGCAGGGATGGTGATAAGAGCTCCCACGACCTCCCAAGGTAAAATAATTCAGCAGCAGCAGCACAGTCCAGGGGCGCAGTTCTTGTCGCCCAACGGAGGACAATTCGTCGTGAACGGAACTCAGTTCGGCGGTCAATTGAGTCCGCTGGTGGCGAGCGTGAGTCCGTCTCAACAGGTCACCTTCGGGACTTCAACGCCCCAGATTCGACCCACACAAGCCCAGCAGGAATTCATCCAGTGCGGTCAGATGGGCCAGACGCTGATGGTACCGTGCGCGCCGGCGGCCAACATAGCCGTGTCGTCTTCGAACCAGCAGAATACGACTTTCGTCCAGCAGAATACCACGATAGTGCAGCAGCAGACGACGATGGTTTCGAACAGCCAACAGTTGCAGAATTTTCAAGGGAATAACCAGAACAACCAGCCGAACGTCGGAAGAACTACCACGTTGAACGTCGATCAAAATTTCATCATCAGTTCGAACGACAACAAACAGGTCCAGGCGTTGTTGGTGCAGCGCGAGAACCCCCAAAACTCGTACAGACACTCGGTGTCCACCCAGACCGCCGTCAATCAAAACGCGCAAACCGTCACCACCAACACATTCTGCCAAACGTCCACGTTATCCGCGGGCAGCCCACCGGACACCACGACGCACAGTCCGTTGGCGTCCGGCGGTCAAAGTCCACCCACCGCCGACACAACTACCCACTCCGGGAGCACAGACGACGGTTTGTCACCGGCACCGTCGAATTGCTCCGCCACGTGTGACAGCGCAGTGGGAAGACAAGCGTCCTGTACCATGGTAGGTACAGTTCTTGACGATCTCTCTTCGGCTAGATGTCGCCTGTTAAATGTTTTCTTAATTGTTCCAGGCGATGGTCCATTGCATATCGAGCAGTGAACCGGACTCGGCCGACTTGAACGCGCAAAGCTCGGAACACGATTGGTCGAGAGCTTCGTCCGTCGGTGGCCCTCAGAAGACTGACCTTGCTGACGTCACCAGCGGTCAGTTGCACTTCACCAAAAAACAGGGCACTCCGACCCACGTCGCCTACGCCGAATCGTCGACGATGATGGCCGGATTGCAGTTTATCGGTGATCAAATGAAAGCGCAAGAAGCGGTCGTCAGTTCGCACAACTTCGATAAAATCGTTCAGAAACGAAAAAGTAGCGACACGTTGCTCGTTATGGAGACCCATCACATGCATTCATCCCTTTTTGACGAAGAAGAAGGTAATTAGATCGAGGCGTGTTTTATTTGCTTTTTGCTTTGCGCTGGGATTCTTTCACGTTCTCCTACTTTTTTTTTGAGTTTGGGAATGCATGATTACTGACATCTGCACATCAATCATTTATTTATTGTTTGATATCCGTTATTTTATTTGTGTTATTACTTGCAGGATTAAACTAATCCTGTGTGACCACTATTTCAGTAACGAAGCGAAACGTCGGATAAATTGAATTGTATATTTGCAATCGTGGATCATAAAATAAACGTAACGTCGAGATAATAGTTGACATAACCAGTGTTCAACACCGGCGCCTACTCCTTGTTTAATTTACATTTTACATAATCACAGTGTGGAATATTACATGGTGTGGCTAACCTAAACTCATGATTAATAATTGTATAAAGAAATTAACAAAGTGGTGTGTGTGAAATTTTATAAATAATTCACTTTCATCCTGTCATTTACATATTTCACTTTCGATTACCATTTGTACAAAAATCACATTCATTTCTGGAAGGTGTACAGCTTTTCGCAATTATTTTAAATCGATAAAAATCACTTAGAACTTAAGTTTTGTAATTCTTGATCTCTAGATAATGAAAAATCTGAAACAAAGACGGTCCATAACTTTGTTGTTGGCGATTTGGTTTGGGGTCCTGCTAAAACTTGTCCAGCTTGGCCTGGTAAAATAATTGAAGTAGACGGAAACGATGTTTCTGTTAAATGGTTTGGAAGTGAAAAATTAATTACAAAATTAGACAAAGGTTCCTTGCAAACACTCACAGAAGGTCTAGATGCTCATCACCACGCGCGAAAAAAGTGCAGAACGTGAGTTGGCCACATCATTAGTATTCGTAAATTTCATCAGACAGACCTGTTTCTTTTAAAAACATTCATCCCTACGATATGTCGTTTTTCAAAGTTCCAAAAACAAAAAGTTCCTACAGTGTTGCCACAAAAAGAATGTAAAAGCTTCTAGAAGAGTCACCCAGTAATTGACTATTTTGTTGTTCTTGTTTGTCGAATTAACAATTTTTAATTGTAAGTGAAGTTGCAGATAAGTATAGAGTTTACTCGCTACGACTAAAGATTGATCAAATAACTTCTTCAAAAATTGAAAAAATCAAAAATATGTACCGTGGAGATTTGTGTAACGAAGAAAAGTAGAGAGGTGTTTGATGATAAACAAGTTTATTAAAAAGAATAAAATGGTAACAGTAAAACAGAGATATGAGTAATAAAAGAAGTGAGTATGTTTTTGAATGTCTTCCAATGTTATTCGCTCACTGGTGTATGAAATTTGCTGTTTTAGTTTTCTATTGAGTTTTATTTCAGCTTCTTTATTTAGAGCAGTTGTAAAAATTAAATTATAATAAAATTAATAACTGAAGTTTGATTATTTTTCAAATTATTTTATAATTTATATTGAAACCTCATGTGGCAGCTCTGTTATTTGTTTACCGTTGAATTTGTGGCAAATTTAATTTGAAATCGCAAGCATTTTTTTTTTATAGTTTTATCGTTTAACATTTTTTGCTGTTTTATAAAATTGTGTAAGAGATGTGTTGTAGGGCTGAATAGCAGAAGAAATGGATAAAAAAAATACGTAATGACAAAATTTACATTTAGCACATCATAATAATTGCACCCGTATCTAACATTTAAATTGTGACGAAGAAATGTACATTTGTCGCTTTTGTTGATGTAGATCTCGCAAACTGAACTCCCACTTGGAGAAAGCCATTCAAGAAGCCATGGCCGAACTGGACAAAGATCTGGAACGGGAGCCAAAGGAACCGGTGAAGATGCAGAGAACGTCTTCGGCCAAGAAAACTAACCGACTAAGAAGCGGCCATCGATAGATCAGAGAATTTTATATCAAATCAATATTATTAATAACAAATGGACCAACATCGAAATCGAATGAAATGTGTATAAATGTACGTAGTTACAAGTTGAGAGAAAAAATGTAGACGAAGAAAAACATTTTTACTAACGCTTCTTTAATGTAAAAAAATAATAATCATAGACCGATGTTATAACTGGTATTGATTCCTAGATGATAATATAATCGTAATATATAAAATATTTTTCAAATGCCTTTTTTAAACTAGCGTACGATATGGCACCATAAAATAAGCCTAATCTTTAAAATTTGTACTAACACATATTCAATTTATGTAAAAAAAATCATAACGTAAATTGGGCTTTCAATAATGTTTGTCTAATTAGTTATGTAATTAAATACATAGAGCTTAGACTTTATCCAAAATATATTGCGGGTCTTATAAAAATAAAATCATTTAAATATAGAACGACACCTTACAAGTTTTTGTATTTCTAGTCAATGTTTTAAGAGCTGACAGTTAAACGACAATAAAATGTACCATTGGTTTTAAAGCGTTTATTTTTTCGGTACTGTGATATGCTGGAAATATATCCAATATGGGTTCCATTACACTGTTTCGATTTCGTTTCCGAGGTGAACGCTGAATTTCACTTTTCATTCGAGTCACGCGCGTATTAGTTTTCTTAATTTAGCAGTTTCATAATTCTTTGTCAATAACGATGTTTCGTCTCTGCGAACGGCTGTTTGTGTAGTGTTTGTTTCATAAGTATGGTTGTCTTCGATCTCCACAGAAAAACAAAGTTGAGAAGATTAAGTAATGTTGGTTTATTTTCGATTTGATTTGAATTAAAATTGTAAGGGTACTTGCCATGTTTCGAATTCGCTCGAAATGAGTAAGCCATATTTTAATTAGGACTTGTTTAATTTTACACTGCAGGTATTTTTATCACCCTTTCAACACTTGTTAATATGTATAGGTTTTATCAGTTGCATTTTATTACTACTAACAAACCATAATCAAATTATGAAACGATGCTTACATTAAGTAGTTATTACAGTTAAGTGAAAATTGTACATTATATTTTTATATATGTATTTATTGTTTATAATTTCTTCACTTTAATTATAAGTAGGATGCTTATTTATTACCTTGTGTGGCCTTGAAAGTATCACTTTTATTTTTATTTAATTTCTAATGGAGGCTTTCAGATTTGCTTAGTGATTTCGGTCGGGGAGGAGCCATTTTAAGGATACTGGAGCCGAACGAATGACCTACCCTACCGAAACCACCCCGCTACTGTATTACAAGTGTTACTTTCAAGTCTGAAACAATTAACGAATATATTGTACAAGTTTAAATTAATTTCAAGCATCAATGTTTGATTATGTCTACGACGATAGCATCACAATAATATCTAGATTAAAAAAGTGAAATAGGTAAACAGGAGCCGTCCGCTTTAAAACAAATGCATAATAGCATTTCTCGCATCACCCTTAGAGTGGACAAAGCATTTTACATTTTTTTTTCCTTATTATGTATTATTTATTTCGCCTTATTATGTATATATTTTTATAGGTACCTGTTCTGTGTCACAGATATGGATTGTATAACCGGTGTCATTTTTTGTATTGTGTTTATGGAGTGGTTGTGATAATTGCTACAGGAAAGAGACTACTCTCTAAACACGATTTCGTACTATAATCCAGTGTTAGAGCTACTCGTCACATGAGTGAAGCATGTGCGGTAGCTGTGTCTGTTTCTGTAAATATATTGTATTAATACTTTACTGTTTGGCCTGCTATGTTGTGGTTGAACATTTCTCCAGCCCAATAAATACTGGATTAGAACCGCCTTTTTAATTTTGCGAACGTCGAAAGTACCAAACGTTCCCAAGTACAAGTGAAAACCCAAAAATAAAGTTATTTTGTAATGCGCCAATGTTTCAAACGTGATACGAAATGTTTAGTAGAATTTGATAACGACGATAAACAGTAATCACTATTAATAAAACGTGTGTGCAACCAACAAAATGCTGGTGTATTACTGGTTGCATGCATAATTTAAGTAAAATTCCATCAGTGCTGTTGCAGGTACAGTCGTGAACAGAAAAAAATAGGACAATGTTTTTTCGCTAATGAAAGTCTGTTTGAAATTTTACTTTTTCTATGGTTACTATTAAAATATTTATAATTTATTGTGTATGTTGTGTTGCATATTTTAATCACATTAATTCCGTTTTTTTAATTAATATTATAGCGCTGGGCAATTTGTCTGATCGACATTCCTTCTTCCGCCCTAGTAATTACCAAACACTTCACAATAGCGTTAATTCGAGACATTTTTTTAAATTCGATTCGATAGTTCAGTTTTTGACAACGAAGTGTGACAAATGTCATAATTTTAAAACCAACCTCAAGCAACTAAATTTTATAGAAGAAAGCTTACTTTGCTTTTTCGCCTTGTCCTATTTTTTTTTTCTGTCCGCGACTGTAGATATTGAGATACTTTGATACTTTGGAACAATATTAATGTATACTACTTTATCCTTCAATATTCGGCAGGAGCGAAGTGAATTATTTGCGTTTGATGCAACTCGACTTCACTGAAGCGTGAAGATAACGTTTTGCAGAAAAGTCGACAGGAGCACGTCGGTATTGAAAAGATCAGCCGTAAAGTGGAATGCGGACATTTCTCTTGACGTTATGAGATCGGGTTGCGGCACTCGGCTCGGAATGGGACCTAAATAATGCTTCATGCTCCATTACAAAGCTTTAATGAGATCCCATCTTTATTTCGGTGGTCAAGCCTTCGGTCGCTGTTTCGACAGTGCCGGCGAATAAAATCCAACTTGAGGCAGCAAAAATAATCATTGCGAAGGTCACGCTATCAATCAAGCTTCTGGATGAAAACATTTATTTGCTTTTATTAGGGAACGATTTCAGTTTTGGACTTGATGAATGTTTGTGTGGTATTTAGCCCTCAAAGCCCACAAAGTCCTCAGACAAGAAAACTAATTACTCAGCCAAGCTTGAGATACGCTTCAATCTAAATCATGCGGGTACTGAACGCATAATGAACTAATGAACAAGATGATTTTCAGACCAAGAAAGGGTGTGAATTAATGCGAGGGGACTTATGCTAATTACACCGTTTAGAATTAGGCGCGCTTTGCAATAAATTAATGGCTCGGCTGACAGTGTAGAGAGTTGTGTGTGAGGAATTGTTCTCCTGAGACCGCGATGGAGGAGATGTGACTGCGGAAGTCGAAAGGTAGCGCGTCGTGATGTGATACAATCAATAGCAAAACATTGGAAATTATTTATCTCATTAGAGTCACAGATGATACACCAGAGAACGTGGAGAGTGTCGGGAATTTCGCATTTCCGAATTGAATTCGAGCGACGGTAATTTTAGAAAGCGTCGAAAATAAATACGTAGATAAGTATTTTCTTTCACGAATAGAAATGGCTTTCCACACATATCCGCTCTTATACTACACATCCTTCATTTGATTTTCGCACTTTGCATAAAATTGACTTCTAAATCACTACCTATCGGAATGTCTATTTCCCCTCGTTCGAGCTTTTCCAGGCACAATAGAGACTTGCAATGGAAAAAGTTTTTATTGCATGTAGTTATAGTCAACAGACGAGTGCGAAATTTAAATATAACGCAAAATTAGAGATAAATACAAATCGACGATGATTTTACCGTAGAAGAATGGATGTGTGCATTTCTTTTCAGGGCTCGGCTATTTCTATAAATTGCAGTGATCTCGGTTCCAAAGAACGGGGGTCGGAAACTTCAGTCTCGAGTTTTCTCACAATGTACTTTCGCGACACTCCATCAGCAAATGACAAAAGAATTTAAGATTGAATGAACTCTCTTCCACAAAATGAGTTCGCACAAAAGTATTAAAAATAACTAATGCTTAAATCCTTAATGGCTCAGGAAACGGCGGAAAGTCGTAATAATCTTTTATTTCCACGTTTGTTTTATTTAAAGTTTTTTCCACTTCTTCAGTATCTATTACTAGTGGATCGCAAATCTCAACTTAGAATCCGGATTAAATTTGAATGCGTTACTGTGCGGAGAGGTAGTCGCATAAAAATTCATACGAACTCTTATGCTCCGTTAGTTTTTGCCTTTCATGTCTACTTCAACTTTGTTCAGAGTGCGATTATATTATTCAGACATCTAGCGAGTCTTTTGCTTTTGAAGGAATTTTTACAGATACAGACAACTGTTCTTAAATAAATGAACAGACTACGGCCGTTACAAAGGATATAATTGTATGACTACAATGGTTATAAATGATTAATTCACTTTGTTCTTGGCCCTTGAGGCTACGTTTAATTCAGCAAATACGATGTAAACAGACCCTCAAAGACGGAGCAAACAAAATAACAATTCATCATCGGACTTTTTTTATTAACAAATTGATCTTGCACGCAAACACAGGACTTGGCACGGAAAACGACGAAACAAATTCGTTTTCGAGTCGTGACAACGCAATATCGAAATTAATTACATCCACAGAACGGATGATTACGATCGAATTAACGAAAGTAGTAGGTATTTATTTTCGCCGATTTCTTCTTCTGCAGATATGGAAGAAACAACTCCCTGTCCGGGCGCGCATTTGAGATTTGTGGCAGCGCTTTCCATTCAAAACCTATATTTTTATTATTTTTCAGTGATAAACGAGAGGCCCCAAGACAAGCTGCTCTAATAAAATTGGCGAAATGCTCCGCAAATGGTTGAATTTTTCCGTTTGCAAAAAAACGCATCTTTGGCCGTAATCCAGCTCTGCGAGGGTATTGGAGATTTGATGTGTGACATCGGCGGATCTGCTTTGTGCGTCTAAGCCAAGGTAAGGTGGGTAATAAAAGTCGGGTCGGATGAAAAGTTCCCGCATTGCTTTACGACTTATACAAGTTAGAAGGCGAGATCGATGTTTTGTCATCTGGGCTCTATCTGGTCTCGAGCCTCCGTTTATATGCATTCTGAAAGAAAATTGATACATAACAAAGAGCTCTAGTTGCAAATCTCACGCTTTACGGAGATAAGGTTCGGCTCGGGGCTTGCCCGGCCAATCTTAATTTTAGAATCGAACTCGCCCCAACTTTGCCCGAGCTTTTCTTTTTTATTCTGTAGACAACCTAATTCACATCAGATCAGAGCTGGACCAAATCACTTTAATCCTCCGGGAGTAAATATTTTCCTTTTAGTTTATTACTTGACACGCTCCGGGCGACGGAAGGTTGGTGCAGGGAATCCTAAGATGATTATTTTTTTATACAGCAAATAGGCGAAAAAGGGTACTAAGGATAATTATATTTGTCAGGAAAGTATAGTGGATTAATTACATTTTTCAACATGGTTCTGTTACTATAATACATTTTTCAAATAAAACCAATTACAGAGAGAATCCATTCTTTACGAATTGCTTTTTGAAGTGAAAACTTCTTTAGGCGCGCCACATACATTTTATTCCCGGGCAGTGAATTAGTTTCATGCGACACGGTAAAATCGTTCACAGCACAAGCTAAAATCCTTCGCAGCACAAGCGAAAATCGTTCGCAGCTCAATCGTCCGCAGATCAGCGACACGGCAAGCTAAAATCAAGGGAGTCGAGTTTTTTAGCGGAGCGAGCGAAAAACAATCAACGTCACTTGTCAATTTTAAATTTTCATTGTACTATTCCGGACACGGAATCTTGGCCAACATTTCTAAAAAAAATGATGTAAACCAGTCATTACTGTCATTAATAAATGACAATTATTAAAAATCACTTTGAAGTTTTTCTTGTGACATCAAAAGAGCAGGGAAATGGCATTATCGAGTCAAAAGTTGGGTTATATCCAATAAAGGCCAGTTCACACATATTTGTCAGTTAAATGTCAGTCGTGGCCAAGATTCCGTGTCCGGAATAGTACATATTACTTAAAATCAGTAATGAGCATCATAGAAGTTTTCACTTCTGTCGTGTAGTCTTAAGCACACACTTTTTTTTTATTAGCAAATTTAATTAAACTGTTAACAAGGTCTAACGACGAAATAAAACATAAAACATTAAAACACAATTTTGCCAGTCTGTTTATCTCTAAAACCGGACGTGTTTGCAATTAGTATTGAAAAACAAAAGATTTTTGATGTTTATTGACTAGTGTGATAAGGAACGAAAACTGGACTGAAAACAAGAACAAACTGTCAAGAGTGACGGTTAATAACGAATTAAAATTGAGCATCTGTTTCAAAAAGGCGGCGCAATAATATTTTTTCCAAACCTAGCTTGACCCGACAATGATTTATAGATACCCTATAGTTTGCCGCTTCTTCTGGATTCGTAAATTTGACATTTGACAGCTCACACTTGTCACTTTGCAGCTTTCATTGTTTATCATTTTTCAAAGTGTTAATTAAGGTTTGCCGAGTTATTTAGGGCAGCGAAAGAGCTTTATCAAGATTATCTCCTGCAGGACATTTGTAACTGTAGTGGGTAGTAAACTTTGTGTCCACCTAAACGTAAATACTTTTAGCAACAACAAAAATTGTTTATTCTTTGTTGTAACGTCTTATTATTGAAATAAAACATTCAACATTGATGAGTGGACTTACTCAGTGTTGGCAGACAAGAATGAATACCTTACAAAAGATCCCAATTTTCAAAAGCGAGGAACGTCTTTGGTAGGGTATATTGCAGAGGTAATCAACAGATTTGTTCAGACTGGGAGTGCAAATAAAGGAAAAACCACTGAAAGGCTTTCACAGTCCGAGGAAACTGTTGAGGATTAAAGGAATGATTAAACAAGAACCCACACACACTTTGCAATATTCCGATATTTATATTTAAATGACAGTTTGAAGAGTAGTAGCGCATTATTGGTGAGATAATCTTGTAAAATATATATTTTTGAAAATAGGCGAAGCAGAATAATAAAATCTCTGGGAACATAGTTATGAACATTTTTCGTTGAAAATCAGTACATTTGTTTTTGTTTTTATTATTTTTACATAAACTTGCAATCAATTGACAGACTAAATTTATTCTGGGGTGATTTTTAAATTATATTATTTAAAGCCCCTTGTCTATATGCAACCAAGGAATCACATCAATTGATCTTGAAAAAGTATAGTTACTTTGTATGTATTGTAAATTGGAAAATTTCACAGCCGACTATAATGCAAGAAATATTTATACCTAATAACCCTGTATAAATATTAAAAATATGCACCAATAAAGGAGAGATCAAAACATTTTAAACTGATGCCGTTTAATAAATGAAAACATATATGTCAAGACTGGGTGCAATTCTTGTTATGTAGGTACGTTACTGTTGAATGTTTTTTGTATTTAGATTTTTTCTAATTTGCTATTTATTATGCGTTACGAAATAGGTGTCCATTCACTTTTGAATGTATTCACCGCTTTTTAATCGTTTTTTATAGAGCTCCGTCAGCCATTAGCATTATCATCCATCTATTCTTGTCTATTTAACGGCAGAAAGAAACGCAACCCCTTAACCGCGACCTTCGTGCTGCTAAAAACCGTCCGGTTTCAGCACCTGCCCACTTCCTGAAATATTTACAGTCAACCAAAAATAACGTTCCGGGTGATTTATATAACTGTTTATTTCGGGGTTATCTGTTCTGATAGCGATACCGACGCACTTCCCATGCGTTTTCGGACAATTCGGTTTCACGCAAAAAACGCGCATAAATTCCCCAGGTTTAGATAAAATGTTGCTGAATAAAGCGGACTAGATGTCTGCAGTAAATCATACATGTTTACACACACTCATGTGGAGTTAACGCTGTAATGCATTGTCCTATTAGTAACTGGGCGGAAGTGATAACAACCACTTTATTATACGGATAGCAGTCGCCTAATTTACACTGCCGGCACTATTCCGTGTCAACAGAATGATGGTTTCTCGTCTGCTAGACGGGTCAGGTCAGGTCATCGGGCTGTGTCTGGGTCTATCCGTGTTTATGTTTATCTGTTTTGAGTAAACACCAACGAAAACAACGCCATTTGTAGGGTAATGTCGGAAATATTATCTATTGACGTTTTAACTGCACATTTACAAAATTAACCGATGCAACGCTAATGAAAAATTGCGCCGGATGTAACCCGACTGTTTAACCCGGCGCCTCCACCGTTTTAATCAATAAAGTAATTAACTTTTGTAACGATAACGAAAAATGGAACTTCAAGCAGCTTTTAAGATTTTTAGAAAACCTGAAAGCAAAACTACCTCAAAAGCACCTAAAAACCTTTTTAGAAAATCTTTTGGTTTTAGACACTCCCAAATTGTTCTGAACAGACCCATACGGTAGTATAGTAAAGTCAAAAAACTCCTGGACTGTCAAAATTAAATTTTAAATAAAATACTTGTTTTGACTATACTTGGGTGTAAACATTTTTCGCCAGAATGTACCCATGCCAAAATCTAGTTACAAAATACATTTAGGTTATGTTTTCTTTTTTAATCATTGAACTAAAAATATTTTGAACACTTGAAACGAAATGCAGCAACTTAAACAATTGGAGCAATTTAATCAAGTTTATAAAAAACACAAAGTAAAACAGAAGGTGACACACGAAAACCGGTAAAAGCTAAACAATAACCAAAATTGAAAATCGCTTCCCATACCTGTCTGAGTCAGATTCCGCTAACGATATATTGGGTGGAACATCTTTAATACCCACACATACATAGTTAACCAATCAGCTTTAATTAGGTTTTCATTTTCACAATGCAAGATGCTGTTTCTCCACAGTTGGGTTAAAATCAGAAACGTTTTTTGTTGAAGGTATGGCTTTATAATATAATAATTTGTTATGGCCCTCTTCTCTCGCGCCAATAGAACCACCACAGTTCGTTTGAACTTTCCATTTTAACCTTTTTACAAAATGCACTTAAATAATTTTCCAATTTATTTGACAATGTCAATTTAAACAAATGAATAGTTTGAAAAATCAAAAAATCATAGATACCAACCGGGCAATATGAAAATAACTAGTGATTTAACCAACCTAACAACTGCAATTTTGATTTTGACAGTCCAAATGTTTTTTGAATGGACTTTATGCAATTTCTGGGACAAGCTCCGGACCATGTTTTGAATCAGGTCGTGCTGCATATTTTAGTCGTTTTCAGTGTGGTCCTACGAAATTAATAATTTTTGCGAAAGACACTGAAATCCAGTTGGTGTGAGTTTTAATGGAAATCAAAAAATCGCTAAATATCTTATTAGTGCTTTGAGAACATTATTTATTAGTAATGAGTGCAGTCGATAGTAATTTTTGATGCAGTTGCTAAAATAGTGGATGCGCCGGGTCAGCAGTGACGCTTGGGAATAATACCTGTTTACTAATGAACATTTTGCGGTCTAAATAAATAACTAACAACGTTTAATGCAATCGGACTGTTGCGTTAATGTAAAAAGATGGAGATGGCGAGTAAGAAACGAATGTAATTTTAATCCGTCCGGGAGATTCATTAATTTGGAGGACTGGGTTTGTTTTTGTAAAAAATTTAGACATTCTTTGTGCGTGAAATCCGTAAATCACTATAAGTCGCCGTGGACGCACTTTTTATCTCGTAAGTAAATTACGTGCTGAAAGGAAGCGAGAAAAACAGGAAAACAGGAGAACAGAAGAAATTAAGCAAATACAGGTAATTTAGATTTTAATTCAGATTTTGTAACGATTAAGGAGAGACGTGACGTTGAAAAAGAGAAATCCAATTATTTTTAAGTTATTCGTTGAGTGTCAATCGCAGGAATTAGGAGCGTTTTGTAAGCGAGATTTGTAGCGTAGATGGTAGACGAATTTATTATCTATAACTATTACAAAGTGTGTATCTGTTTAAACGACAATAAATCCAGCGCTTCGACTCCGTCTCGTTTCATTTGAAGCTTTTAAAACTTGTAAAACCCTCCCGTTTATCTTTACGTCGTTGTCTCGAGAATTGAATTTGAACTTGATTTAAAAGTTCGCAGTTTATTGAATATCGCAATACGCATTGCATTCCCTCGATCCGACGGGCAACAGCTGTCCAATATTGTTCATCAAATCAACAACAAACATTTTCAGGAACGTCCTGTGATCCTCCGTCTGTATCAGCGCGACTTCGTTCCAATACAATCTACCCTTGCCCTTAACGAAAGTCGTCGGAATGTAAACATGATCCGCCAGCGCTTTAAAAAGGAGGGCCCTTTCGCAGTGAAAGCCCAACCGCAAATACCCGATCGGAATCATGTTGGTGCCCAACTTCTCCCTGATGCACTCGATGTGGAGCTTGAAGGTGTGCAGCTTGTCTCGAATCGTGCAGTTCGCTTTGGGTCCGCACAGATTCTTGTCGACGAATTCTGCAACGATTTTGATTTTCTTCTCCAGCGATGGCACTCCGGACAAGAGCTTTTGCACTTGGAATACGTATTTGGGGAGGTAGGGGTCGTGGGAGAGGCGTCCGTAGTTGATGGAGCACCTGGTTTGTGCAGAACTGCCCGAAGACAGAGACAAATAACTTCGACTGGTTCTGCTTTGCTGGTGAATGCTGTAACAGTCGTGGTCTTTGTGTTCGGGTCCTACCACTCCGCATTCGTCGATTACGTAGATGGTGCTCAAAGTGGACATTCGGCGCAGTTCTAGAACCTCCAAGAAGGGGAAAGGGTCGTGCCAAGGTCCGTCGATGACGTAGAATCGCTCGTTTAATTTGTCGACCAGTTCTAAACGTCCAGTTTCGAAAAATTTCACAGGGAGACACATGTCGTAGATCAGATTCATGACTCTCTGGATCAAAGGATTGCGATATTTCACTAGTTCAGGAATGTTTTTAAGGATTAATAGGATCTTGTTGTGAACCAAGTCGTTGGCAAGATTCTCGAACATTAGTGCGTTATGAATAAGAATGATGAGCATCCTGACTATTCCTTCGTCGGTGGTATTTGAAAGCTTGTCAGCCACGATTTTAGATCCTTTATTTAATAAGAAGTAATTTTGGAAATCTTCGTAATTTAAGCAGTTTATCATAATTTCCAGGCTCCTCATGCATATTTCATCGAATTTGCTCTGAGTTTGAGTTAAAATTACTTCGTATAAATCCGGCGAAAGAATGAGACTTTGCAATTGATTGTTAGTAACGAACATATTGGTAATTTCGAGGACTTTTCTGTAAGAGTTTTCAGACAGTTTATCCGTCCCATTGTTCAAGTATTTAAATAAAACGTCCAAACCGTCGTACGCGCGGATCATGTGAATCGTTCTTGAATCTCTGCGACAAAAATAGTGTAAAGTTGACAAAGCAGTTTCATTTTGAGGATCTTCACTATCACCGGTCCTTCGCAATATCTCCAGGATTTTCTTTATTACAACAGGAGTGATCATTTTCTCGCAACAATATTTATGTTTGGACATAAAAGAAATGGCTTCGCATGTTGTGTTTAATACTTTTTTATCATAGTCACGCAAGAATGATAAAATCGTGTTTTCTATCGACAGATCAAAGAGCATCTGTCTTATCGAATCGATTTTAGACAGTTCTAGGAAAATGTTGGCACAGATGAGCATCACGTCGTCGGGACAAGTCTTAACCCATTGGCAGAACTTGAGGAACTCTAGAGACGTCACAAAGTAGCTGTTGGTGTTTTCGTTGCCCATACAGTGCATTATAATGTTCAAACACATCGGGACGTACTCTTTTCTATCAGGATCGACGAGAATGTTGATCACGTGCTCCACCAAATTGCACTCTTTTAGTCGATTTTGCAACTCGTCATCACCAAAGTACGTCATCTTTTCAAATATTCTCAAAATCGTCCTGAAGCAGTCTTCTGACGTGCTCATCTGTTCGACGAAGATGTCCAGATTGAAGTCTCGCTCTTGCGGTAAACTCGCTCGCACCGACTCCATTTCGATGAATTTACTGAACACCTCCAGCGAACTGTTGAGGATGACGTCGTTTTCTGGATCTTTAATGGTTCTCAAGATGGCGCCTACCATGCCAGGCTCGGTGAGCAGAACGGCAGCTTTGCCCATCGTGCTGTATATTGACAAAATGAGACTGCAGAACTGTTTCACGTGCACGTCTGAGTGGCTCATGTAGAGTCTGACTATTTTCAAGACGTACTCGTCGAATTTGTCTTGATTTAGCTCGAGCTGGGCGGCTTCCACCATCGCGAGTAATTGCCATAACAGTCTCAACGAGACTCTTAGGATGCAAATGTTATGGTCGAGGAGTGCCAGAAGCTTTGGCAAGAGGCCACCCGAATGAACGAATATTATATTATTCAGTTGGATGTCCGCATATTTCGATAAGAAGAGCAGCGCTTCCAATACAATGTTGTTTTCTGGACTCTCCAACAAGGTGATGGAAGTTTCGATTTCCCGAGTTATGTACTCTTTGTCTTTGATGCTATGATGTTGCGTCTCGTCCAGTTCGGTTTTCTTCGACGATTTACTCTTCTTCTTCTTCTTTTTCTTGCTTTTCTTAGACTTCACAGATTTCATTTTGCTAAAGGTGGCTGTCAAAATGACAGCTTTTCCACAGCATGATGTTTTGACAACAACCAACTTCAAAATATTCACGTTTATCATTTTTTACTCCTCACAGTGTGATTTTAAAGCCGAACAAATATTTTCACCGTTTACTGTTCTTAACACAAGAGCGCGTAGATTCATACGAGATATTAAATTCATGTAAAAATATATCAGATACCAAGTCTAATACACTCCGTAAAGGATTAAACGCTTCTAAAGTTCTAAATCGATTTTTTCCTTTTTTCCAAAACATTTTAAAAGAGGAGTGAGAAGTACAAGTTCCACTGAAAATTATGCAGGTCTACTTATGTAATGAAAGGTTTATGCTGTTTCCTCACGAATCATGCTTAGTAAAAGGGACGTAATAAAATATTAATAATGTCGAAGTAATTTTTGTTGGGAGATACAAGAGCAGGTACCCTCACTAATCGTATTTAAAGGGATACGTTATTTGTATGGCTTTTATTTTGTTTGCACCTTCATAAAATATTTATCCTAAAGCAAAATTCACCCTCTTTATCTAAAATCAAAACAATGGCGATGAAAACGGACTGTTTTCGAATTAAAACAGATTTAACCTGGGGTTGTGCAGATCAGGTTGACCCTGATTTTAGGGTGAGTTTGATTTGCGTTTATGTTTTTATTTTAACGTGGAGGAAAATGTTCGTGAATATGTAACGATTAGTATTTTTTTTAATAAAAAGTGTAGGAATTTGAAGTAAGAAATAAGCGCGATGAGGGTAAAAAAAAAGAGTTTCTCTTTCAGTAGTTGGTTCATTAGGATTTATTTGTGTCGTCCTTGGGAGAAGCGCATTTACCTAAAATAAAAGAGGAATTTAAATCATTAATTTGGCATTATGACGCACGGGCCGGAACGATCCTTTTGAGAGAATATTCAAATTCGGAATCTTCCAATAATAAAGAAAATTCGCAGGAGGGCTGTTATTTTATTCAAATTACAGCAGTCGCCTCTTTGCAGGTACGAAAAGCCTGAAATAAAGAAGAATTAATAATGCAGTGTACATTTTAAGCACCTCAGAACGTGATCGCTCTATTGGGCAAATTAATGCTTCAAACGGTGAATCATTATCGACATTCATTTTATGTATTTTGGAAAATAAGAGTGCGTCAATAAACCTGTCTCGCTTGATTCGCTTCATTCAGCAAAATAAATTCCCTTGATGAGCTAGAAATGAATTTTTGCAGGTGATCAGTTTTTATCGGTGGCGTGCAGTGTTTAGGGAAGTTTGTACTTTTGAAAGTTTTCCACTTCTTCTTGAAAGGCATTAATTATTTTATCACTTAGCCGGCAATGAATGAAATTTATCGCATCCTTCATTTGTAGGAAGTGGAAAGTTATAAATGAATGCCGTGCCTTGAAATTGCTTCTGACAATATTGAATTTGTAATTAGGAAAAGCCGTGTAAATCAGGGGAAGACTCCCAGTATAATCAGGTAGATTTGCACAGAGACTGCTCTAATTTTGCGAAAACATTCGTTACTTACATCAAACGGCGTATGTAATCATTTCAAGCCACCCTATTTCTATCAATGACGCCATCTCACCATCACCCTTCGCCGAAGCATTTCCCTCTTCGTTGCGTTCGCCTCCTCCAAAATCTCATTACCTTGTTATAAATTACGGTTATTATAAAATATATAAAACGTCCCGGTGACTCTTCTTCTGCCATCCAAGCCCGAACGAGACGGCTACTTCGGCGTTTATTTTAAATTCACTTTCGCTCTTCCTGTTATTGTTACCTTTGTAAAATCACGTCGAACGGAGAAAGTCGTGGGCGGAGGTTAGCACAGATGTTTCTAACTTTGACATTCACTCTATTATGTTTGAAAATCCATTGAGAAAATACGTGACCTTAGTCTCCGACAATATAGTTAGAGCTTATTTATTGCGTTGTTCAGTTAGCTCGTAAAGCAGAATTTTATAAAATAAAATTTTACAGAAGCCGCTCTCGACGACTAACAGGGCAATAATCAAGAAAAGTGGAACGGTTGCCGTTGGACAACAGTCGAAACAATGACTACGACGTCATAAAACAATCAATTTGGAGTTTAAAGGATGAGAGAAAAATTCAAGGGATTTATGTTTGCAGCCAGTTTAATAACGGGACATGTTTGTGTTTGTGCTGGCTCGTGTTGCTGAAATGAACACTGTTAAAGTTAAGATTGAAGAATTTAATAACATTCTTTGGAGTTGCTTTACGTTATTTATTAAAAGTTTTCGCCTACACTTGCTAATATGGAATCTGATCTTCCAACGTCTTCTCCTTTTATTTCTAATTACGCTTAATTATCGAAATTATATAAGGATCACAATGATTAAGGAACTAGAAGTGGGTACAAAGTTACATATTAATTCTTCATAAACTTCAAATCACTTACTAAACATTTATTTTTAGACAATAATTAATTATTTAAATTGAACTACCCGGCTTTGGAAATGTATTGTGGGTTGCATTTTCAATTCCGCCGGGCTCATTATTATCATTCCTGAAAAACCCTGCAGGTATAAGTTTTTAAAAATTCGGAAAACGACTTTTAGAGCTTACTGTAAACAATTTTATTGTATTTTTGTATGTTATTTTACATTTTATATTATTTACACACCACGGATTACAGATCACGGATCAGCCCTTTAAATCTAACCTTACTTTTAGCATTTGTGTTTTTATTCTGCAGACGGACGAGTGATTACCTCTTCCTAGACTCAAAACACAAGGTCCACCTGTGCGATGATGTTTTTCACCAAGACTTTATCGAGTTTTTGTCGCCTTTTTGTTCATTAATTCTGGATTAGCATTACGCAAGTCAGTTACCTACTTTTCGTCGTTGATACCGTTGATTAAGTTTTGTGTTTTAAACTTTTTTTGAGAGTATGATGTACATATGTTTCAAGAGGTGAAGGACAAATAAATCGATTCTTTTACAGACCACGATCATTGTTGATGTTTTGTAAAAAATATTTTATATTTATATTACTGGATCAACAATACATATTTAGTTTTGCAAGAAGTGTTCTGATGTACAAATAGAATTATCTTAGATCCGTGTAATTCAAGCTCTACGTTTTGTGAAGAAAAAAGCCGTAAAGGGCCATTTAAACTCGGATCCGGTGATTGTAAAGTAAAAGATAAGCAAATGAAATTATTCCATGTTCAACATTTCTAAACGAGCCGTGTGTATAAACCAAATATAATTACGCTCCAGATATCTTTTAGCTTAGTGTAACTGTGCAAGTAGTGATTACAGCGTCTGAAATCTTACAGCGTCCCCTCCGTCGGAATGAAAAACTTAAAAAGTCTATTCTTCTCTTATTTGCAAGCGATGCTTTTGACAGGCGAGACTGTTTACAATTTTTCTTTCGAATGAATAAATGTACGAGAAACTTCCTCTGAAGAATGTCTACAAATTAAAAATTATAACGAGCAGTTAATTGCATCTGCCTACATAAATATTATCGTGACTTTCTTTTAACCTTTGTTTGAAGATTAATTACGGCAATAGTTCAGTTTTCGTGCCATTATTTTTCTTAATTTTTACTCTTCCAACGTTGCCCACACATAATTCACACAAGCAGTCGAGATTAGTTCCAGACTTGGCTTTACTTAAATTATCCAATTTAAAATTTCTGGAGTTTGTGTGCTTGTTGTTTTTTAGAATAACAAAAAAACCTTGCCAGCACTTAATGTGAGTTTGCTTTCTTTCGCAAAATGAAAACTTAACACACAATTAGTCGACCTTATCGATCTTCCGGTCGAGGCGGTCGCTTCAGCTCGAAATGATCTAACTCGTCTGCTGTAAAAATCCTAATTAGAGCTGCAATAATTTGTGCGAACGGGCGAAAAACGTGAGAATGAAAGGTTTTAATGCATGGAAACGCCAGTTACAGCGGCCATTCCTGCGATGAAACGGGTGCACGAGTGTGCATGTCTTTAATTAAAAATATTTGAGGAAGGACACGATTTGAATGACTCAAGTCGACAATTGCCGAGCGTATTTTTGCCGAAATTCGTAATTGAATTTTGTTGTAGCTCTGGTCGATAGCGGCGAAATTTGCGATATAAATTTCAATAAACGCCGGCAGGGAATTTGAAATAATTAAATTAATCATTCTGTAATACGGACTGTCTTTTTCCGCTGCAATCAGTATATATTTTTGCCAGATTTAATAAATCCTCGCGGCAATTTCATTTTAGGCTCAATCTTTCCTGTTCTCCCGTAATGAAACGTTGTGCATTCGATCCTGAAGACTATGGCTGGCATTATGCATAATTTAATCCGGCGAATTTCAGCCGTACAAATATTACGAAATATTTTAAGGGAGACTAGATGCTCGCAGGGATAAAGAATGCAAATGGTTTCATCACCGAAAGGCACTAAAATGACATTCTTAAACTGGTACAGCTTAATGAAAAAGAACAGTTGTCTGTAAGCTGTGTTGTGAACGAAAGATTAGTGTATTGTTGGTTGCCTAGGCGGCGTAGATTTTTTGATCTTTACAACAGCTTAGAACTTGTAGTTTTCGGTTTGAGGCAAATTACCCAATGTCATAATTCAGGCTGAAATATTCGTGAAAAACCGTCGCTGGAGGGTTTTCCCGATTTGGAGCACTCGTCGTGTTTGTTCGCGGCACGGCAGGTCACCGCTTTAATTAATTTTCCGTCCAAGAGTTTGTCTTTTGCCGCTAAGTGATGGTTAATTCATCTAAAGCGTCACGCTTAGTGGTGTGCCGATAATGCGCCGAGTGGTTTGTGTCTCCCCACTGAATTGCCCCCTTTAATTAATTTAGGAATTTTACAACTAGGATTACAGCTTATGGAATACTGGGGCGCTTAACCGTACAAGATTCAGACCTTTGTGTTGGAATTATTAAGATTTAAAGCCGTCTTAAACACTCCGATCACGTTCTAATTTAATCGGAGCCGAACCGGCAAAAGCGAATTGATATTTTTCACCGACAGAAAAATGGAAAAGCGCCATTTTCTTGACCCAATTTTTAATGTTCCAAAGCTGCTTAAGGATTACGGTGGCGGGCGAAAACGATTTGTCTTCGAAAATTCAAAACAAGTGGTCGGATATGTAGAGGATTAGCTTTACTTGCAGGGCATACAGATTAGACGTTACAATATCCTTGGTGCTTTTAAAATGTTTTTATTTATTGTAGAATTTTCTGAACGTAAAGTAGTTTCGTAGATCTAAGTACTATATTAAAAAATATTTATTGTTTTTCAAAGGTATAATGAAAGCAACCTAAAGTCCGGTTTTTTTAATAATCGATTGTCAAAGTGTTGTCAGGTTGGCAGAAAATTCGAAACAGTGAATTTTATAAATCATGTTTGGAACATTGACTTTTGAAATTGTCACCAATTGTCACATTTGACAATTTAAATTTAAATTAAACACGTGTCTCGCATTCATAAACATATGCAACATAACCTCAATAATGCTCTAGGGCTAGGGAACATCTAGGGTGAAATTGAGATGAAACTGGACCAAAAGTCAATGATTTTTAATATACAGTTTGGTCTTTTGCTGTATTTTGACACTGACAATTGATTATAAAAAAAAAAACAGACTATACTCCTAGTGACTTCAACAAGTGAAATAATTGCATTTTAATATGGCGATTTTGAAACTTGTTTAAAATGTTGATTTGTTTATTTTAAGTTTCTATGACCTCCTGAAATGCCAAAAACGATTAAATAAATTCACAATGACAGCTTAAACCATCACCATTTTAGAAACTTTGTGGAAGTGCAATAAAAATGTAGTCCTGCTGAAAAATCGACCTGAAGAAATTTTATTTGCGATGAGATTCAGAAGAAAACTGGGATTACTTTTGCTGGCAATAATCGTCATATGGAACTTGCCAAATAAGTGATGGAAGACAAAATGTAACAGATCTTTTCCATCAAATACATCAACTGTCATCTGTACACGTATGTTTATTAAATTCGTTTTGTTCCTTTTTGTGTTTGAGAAAATTTTGATTATCATCCTTTCCTGACATGTCTCGCTGAAGTCTACGTGATCCAGCGGTCTTCGTTAATTCTTAATTTTGCACGTGTGCCAAAGTCCAATTCTATCACAGAGCGTGTGATCCTAACCTCGTTAGCAAAACATTTGTCTTGGAACCTTGAGGAACACACAACTCTAGGAGTTAACGCCATCTACTAGTTGTAATTAGTGTCTCTTAGCATCTTCCCGATATTTACTCGAGCAAGTTCAACTATGTATGACCGCACGGCCGCATTCTGTAACAAGTGGTGAGGATGGTTCTGTATCAAAGACTAAGTGCGAAGCTCACCATTTGTCCGCGTCCAGTGCGGCTTCCGATCGTTAGATGACAGGTGCCCACACCCAAGGGAAATTACCCTATGAGCTTTTCACGGTGTCTTCGATGGAGGACTAGGATTTACAGACTTAACTTTACCGGTTTTATTGGGTAATTTGCCGTTGCGAGTCTTTTAATGTCGTTTTTCTTTTATTACTGATTGTGGCAGTTCTTCCGATGGAGCCGAAATGGATTTGCAGTAATGTAAATTAACTCTGGCCACATTTAGGCACAACAAATTGTACGTTTTGTGCTAAAAAGTGAATGAGTTCTGTGTGAAGTGGAAATAATTTTGTGATTCCATTTGCTTTAGTGTTTTTGGCTTGTTGAATTTGTAATTTATTTATTCAATGGTTTACACTCTCCTTTCTCTCTGTAAATCCAGGATTTAATTTTAGCAATACGTACAATTTGGCAGAATTTGCGTGGGTTTTAAGGATTTATGAAATGAGTGGAAAATTCTCAAGACCGTAGTTACAATTTTGATGGATTAGTAAATTGTATTTCATTTTTATCTCTACCTTTCCAAACGATTAATTAACTTGCTCGTTTCAGGCATGAAATGAATCAAGTTTTTGTTTAATATAAAATTCCTTTTTTGTTGTGCGAGAAAAATATTGAAAATTCTCGATACAGAACATCGGAATGTTGTAGGAAACAAAGTTTCCAAACTCTCCGAATATCGGCGAGGCCTAACCTCGAGGCCATTCGTTGTGATTGATTGATAGATACAAAGGCAGTAAATCTTTGATTTGTTGTTCAACTACTAAAATTGGCAAAGAGCCCGGCCACTTTATTTTTCTTGTTTTATTAGTTTAGTTTTCCAACTCACTTAAATTTTGTTACCATATCATAAATTGAACCGAAGCTAATCCACAAACAAATTAATCACATGACGTAATGATCCGTATAATACATAATAAAGCAATTCAGAATGCTCGATGCTACATTTGGACTGTTTATAATACATCTGTTTTCACCCAATTGAGTTAATCATTTTCGATCCATTTGGCAGCCTCTGTGCTACAACTAACTGCGAAAATGGCCAAAAAAGCTCTCTGAAAGTGTAAGCGGAATGATGTGTCGCCTGACAGGTTGTTTTATGGGCAACCTTTGACACCGCAAACAATCCCCTAAAAAGCGAAGGGTCTAATTCTGTATGCCGGTGTCTAATCCTTTAAGTGATTCTTTCTAACGCACTAAATGGAATGAAAACGAGAGTTGCACCAGAGCCGGAAATAGAGTGCTCGCTTTGATCCAATTGCAAATCGATATGGTACACTGGCATAAAATTATACAAAGTCATGACAAAGGAAGCTCGGCGTATTGGAACGTTACCAGTTTAAATTCGCACAGTATTCGATATACCTACATATTAGAGTTGTTTGAAAATAATTCGTTTTTTTTTTTTTTGAAATTGTGAAATGTGGAAAATTGGATTTTTTGAATTTGTTTGTGACCGAGGACTTTGCTTGTTGGGGCACTTAATGCTCGCTATTGGTAAAGTCGGAAAGGTTGATCAAAGCGTTTTATTAAAATTGTGTTGCAACGTATTTGGTTTTTATCTAATTTAAAAAACGTTTAATTTTACACACAGCGTAAGTCCGTAAGCGGTTCTAAATGACGTACCAGCTGCCTTTCCTGATTAATTTGTTTAAAAGTTTTTAAATAATAAGAAACAATTATATCGTGGTTGGCTCTTCTGTCACTTCTTCTGTCACACTTGTCACTGTGCAGTTTTCATTGTTTCATTGATTAAAGTGTTAATGAGGAGTAATTTTGTGTCTGAAATAGCATGAAACATTTTTTCTTCAAGAATCATACATTTACTTTTGTCCTATGTAGTAGTTTTTATAATTTGTCCATATTTTAATCAACTGAACAGACGAAATTTCTTGTAGGGTGAATTGATTTCAGTCGTTTGTTAATTAGTTTTTGTTAACATTTCTTAAAGCCCCTTGTTTTTAGGCAACCAAGCAATCACATCAATTTAATTTCTTTTTCAATTTAACCAATAAAGAATTGTTTAAATTTAATTTTTGCTAAATTATTGCTTTAGCAAACACAAATTATACTGCTCTTATGGCTAATCAGTAGTTTATTTAACAAGTTAATATGTAAATTGGGCTTTTTTTGGCATTCGTTTTTTTTTGTTCGACGAGCCCCTTAAAGGCTCCAAATCGCTTAAAAAAATTAGCTTGACGTTTTGTTTTGACAAGTTGAGACATTTATCAAAATCCGTTCACACAGGAGAAAATTCTCAAATTCTGACAGTGTCGAACAAAAAAATTTATTTAATTTTAAATTTTACGTCATATCGTGTGTTGTTTGGTAATCATTTGGGTAGATTTTCGAGGCGATTCTGTAATAAGTGGGGTGTTAAAAATAAAGTTGTGAAAGCTGGCGGGTCTAAAGTTTGGGGTGAAGTTGCCGCTATGTATAATAAATCTATGAGTTTTTGCCGTATTGCGCACATCTCTTGTCGGTTCCTTCCCTTCATTATGGAGTCTCATAATGCCTTTCCACTTTCTAATCCTTTCAGCTGTTGGGGCCTATAATCATTCCCTTGCTAAATCTCATCTTGCTTTCGGTCTATATTACAACATTCTCAATCCTCCCTTGTTTACTCGGCCATAGAATATGTGTAAATACGAAACAATATTAAATTCATTAACATTTAAGGCAAGGGTAAACACACGTTAACTAGCCTTCCAAAGTATTCCATCCCCCACTAAATAATATGGAGGCGAGTGTTAATATTGTATTATCAGTAATGTAATACACTCTTTATTAGTCTAGGCCGGAGAAGTTTGTGTAAAACTGTTTTGTTATTGTCGGTTTCGATAGTTACGAAATCGTGTAGGGCCATATCGGAAAATCTGTGGAAGCAATTCAATCGTCTCGGGGAAAATTATTCTTTTAACATGATATCAATGTTGTTCGATCTTGTGTGTCGGTGGCTTCGTATCTCGAAGTATTATCGGGGTAGTATAAATAAGAAACATGATGTAATAAAAGCAACGTTTCACCAACGTGAAATGTGTTTCCGTAATATGAAAAGTAATTTGAAAACGTACAGGGCCATTGACTGGGTTATGATTTGGATTTAAAATACTATACCTTGATGTGATGTTTCATTTCTCTGTGATCTCTGATAGTTTTTAAATAATATGTTCAAAGAAATTAATTTGCTGTTAAAACTACGTAGAGTATCTTTGAATTATTTTTGTAAAATAAAACTATTAGGTACTTTATTTCATAAGATATATGTAATACTCATTATTATTTGTTCACATATTTAATTATTATTCTGTTATAGTTTGTTTGAACAAAGTTTTTAATAAATTATTTTCGTTTATTTGGTTTTTTCTTTTTTTATCTATATTTTCTTTTCTGATTTTGAAAAAATAATCACGTAATAAAGTAAATAATGTTATTAATTATTAACTTGAAACAAATTAATGCAAGAGGATAACATTTTTTTTAAGAAAGAGTCTGATGAAAAAAGACAATAAGGAATATGGCTGGAAAATAAAGAATGTAGCAAATGAGAAGATAATACATAATTATGTAACTAAATTCAATACACTGTTTTCTCATGTTGCAACACAACATTTGGATTAACGTAGAACTTCTACTTTGATAAATTAGTTAATTAAATAAAATATGTAACAAAGAATGTACATTTCCATGGTATTTTTAGCCAGGAAAAACATCTAATTAAACTTGATCTATTTAGAAGCTTAAACATAAAGTAAAATTTTCATTTGAAACATAATCTTGTTTGAATTTTTTTATTTATCTTGTCCCCTTGTAACAAGTGTATTTTTTTATGTACCTACTCGTATTCAAGCAAATAAACTTTTCTGGTATATTAATCTAAAAAAATTCAGCCGTGCGCATTTATGGAAATTATAAATATTCAGCGTTTAAAATCCGACTCGGAAAGTCCATAAAGAGGAAAGTTTTTTTATTATCCTAATAAATCGACGAAATTTCTGTATTGTTTTAATTAAACATTCTTTCCGAAACGGATTCATTAAAAGTAAAAATTGGAAGTTTTTAGTCGTTTAAAACCGATTCGTTTATTTCACTCAAGAGGCGCCTAATTGTATCGATTGCCTGCATTACATTAAAGAAGACCACCCTCGAATTGAAGAAACCACTTCACTTGGAACTGTTTCCTCTCCGAGAACCCTCTCGACTGCATTTATGTATAGATCGTGTCCCTGCAACAACTTATATCTTTTTTATCATAATAAACAAATTAAGATGCGGTCTGGCGCTGAGTGTTCCGAATCGTTTTCCTGGGGAAAAATTCGCTGATCCCTACGAAACTTTCCTGTTATTGTTTCAGGTTGTCCAGCCGAAATTTAAATCTGGCCGAAATTGTAGTAGCCAGTTAGCGGGGGACGTGTAGAGCTTTGTCGATTATCAATTGGCCGTGACAAGGGAATCCTTTCAAGTGAGCTTTTGGTTGCTTTGTAGTCAAAATGTTGCGGTTTGGCTTGAAAGGACGTCGCTGCATTAAAGTTTCCTTGATCTCGCGTTATTCACTCACGAACCGAACATGTTTACAGGTGTACAATTCAGACCCCACATTCATCCGCTTTCAGGCGTTAATTTTCTGATTGCTAATTGCTGCCTAAACTGGCTAACCAGCCAACTATGAATGGCAATTACCAATCAACCGAAGTGTTCTCGTTCGGTTTATTCGAAATTCGCCCACAATTACACTAGCGTCTGTAATTTCTTCCAACTCTGTTTACCCAAACAAGCCTACTACTTCTGTCTACTACCCTGTTCTACTACCAATCCGTCCGTCCTAATTTAAAAAAAATCTGAAACTTTTTTGACGTAATGATTTACAAGTTGCTTTTGCAAACAGTTTGAATCGTATATTTAAAAAATCTAGTGATAAAGTATATCTCACAAGGGAGCGATACATTTTCATAGAAATTTAATGACAGATGTGAGGTGTAATCTGTCATCTTGACAGTATGGATACAGCGCCAACGACTCAACGAGGAACTAGCCGAATTACCCCACTTTGCCACTGCGTTTTTCAATATTATCGTAGCTTGTTGCACATACGAGCTCATTAATTTTGAAGTGACATTTTTATAACGCACTGTTCCGCCCAAAACTGATAAATGACAAGATTATAATGGATGTATTAAACGTAATTAAAAATCGAACCGATCATGTAAAAAGAATTAATTAACGTCGACAATAAATCGCCGTGGTTATAATAAATAGTTGAGGAGTGTTCAGGGCTGCGGAACAGGATTTAGTAAATGAATTCTAATTGAAACCGGAAGATTAAAAGCTTTGTGCGGTGGCTTTACCTTCAGCCCCGTCCTGAACAAACATTAGACGATACACGAGATTAATAACAAATTAAATAACGACAATGCAGATTTATAAGCAGGAGCTTTTATGACAATAGCGAAGCTTATTGTCTGATATTAATTAAGAAATTTATTCGTGGTGTCTGTTTTCGGAGAGTTTTAGTAGTCGGCTTAAATTACTGCAATAGTTGGTAATTTGGAACAAAAAGAAACGCGTTAATAATTAGAAAAATAATCGTAGTTGGGTTTATGGTGCCGGGTGTAGAGGCCATAAAATTTTACAGGCCTCATTTTCCGCCAAATAAAGCAACCCTTTTTAGCCTTCCAGCTAGCCAAGAGGCATTTATTATTTTTAAAATTAAAGGTGATGACAAAATTACATGCGAGGTAAAGATCACTATTAATAACAGTTTTATCTGTTGGTACGACTGACGGTGTAGGTGTAGTCCGTTAGACGATTTGTGTAATAAAATACTACAAAATGAAAAAGTAAGGAGGCCAAAATATACTAGCATTTTTAAAGGCCCATTTGGAATTTTAATTCAAAACAAGTAAGATCCAAACATTTATGTAACATTAGTTCAGCTCTAAGATATTGCACAATTTGGACTAGAGAGATTGTATATGAAAATTTAGAATCTTTAATCATATTTTTACTCGAATAAAAATTGAAAACCAAATGGACGATCTATTTTCTTAAAAAAAAAGATGTTCTAAATTCCATATTGTCAATTTCAATTTTTTTTTTCGTTTATAGGCGTGGTAAATAAATAAATAATTATTTTTTGAAGCGTCTTTATACAGGTGATTAGAAATAATTATATGGTGGTTGGCTATGATTTGTCGCCATTTTTGTAATTATAAATTTGACATTTGACGGCTCACACTTGTCATTTTGTAGTTTTCATTCTGTCATTTTTCAATATGATTGTTAAATGTAGGTATTTAATTAATATTAGATATGGTAGCGTAAAATTTAAAGATTTGTTTAATTGTAAATTACTGGGAATAAAGAAATATTTGGTTTTAATACATTTCCTTGTATTTTTGATATTTAAAGGGTTGCGCCAGTGACAAGACGAGCTGTGGTTAAAGGATAATTAATATGAAAATTTATTATTCCTGCTGGATACCACTTAAGTATCTACTTTGTGCAATTAAAAGTTAAAACTCATTTTCTGGCTAATAAAAATTTTGGCAAATGAATTTTCACCGCATTTAACATTTTACTCGAATAATGAATTTTCCGCCTGCATACTGTAGATTAAAAGAATAAGAGGAATGAGATTTAATAAAATAAACAGCGAGTTACCTTCGCGATTACTTCTTATTTATACAAAGAAATTAAAGAAAAACAATTCGACGTTGCAGGAAGATTGGAGGAGCCCATTTTAGTCCCATATTTAAATTCTAAACAAATTTGTTCTTCTGGCAGAAATTCCCTACAAAGAAGTATCTGCGGGTATCCCCCAGGCCTAATGTAAACAGCATTGTAGAACGTACCGAGTTGCGTATACGGGGCACGTAGCACACATACGAAATAACAACCGTGTTTGAATTTGCCGAGAAAAATATATTTGGGTTTGTTTCGCGAAATTTACGAAAACTAATAAAACAAGTGCGAATTTGCAGAATGAATTTGTTTGAAAGTTGCCGAAGCGGCAGTTTCGGTCTTAAAGAAATAAGTGATTAAATTTCGCGGAAGTTTTATCGATATAATAGCAAAAGATATAAGAATTTAAAAATTCCGCAAGGTAAACTCGCTCGCCAAATCCTTTCACAGTTCATTGGAACTGCCGAAGTTACGGTCGAGATTGAAGGCATCACTTTTCAGAGTTATGTTCTTATTTTTACCGAAATGCGACGTGATGTTATTGGCCATTTGGCGGGAACTTTTATGGCCGAGGCAATACTAACGGTCCACCAGACTCCATAGTGACCGGCTTTTGTGCGCTTTTTTACAGGCAGATTGTTTTATGGCTTTTTTAAAATTTTCCTGAAATATGGACGCGAGATAAGTCTTACGGGGATCTCCGCGGACGCCCTCCGAGACGAACTCGATGCGTTTCATGAATTCTCGAATTTTATTAGGTGAACAGCATCATTTTTACGATGTTACAGATTTTACGGTTCATATTTATCTCGTTCCAAATTGAAACCCACATTCTACAATATTTTTACGGCCGTCGTCGCCTTTCGAATTTTTCTACTGCAAATAACAGTTGTGCGAAATTTTCATCTCTGCTCGCAATTTTCCGTTCCGAAAATATTTCCCCCGACCATCTCCATTCTTAAAGATATCGCATCGCACCTTTTGATTTAGAGTCACGTCTTCCCACCTCCGGAGACCATTCATCATCTTCCAAGAACATTGCCGAGTTGCGCACAATTAACAGATGATTTGAGTAATGATTTTGTTGTGTGGCAGCCAATAAATTACGAATAAAGCCGACCAGAACGATCCCTTTTTCGATGTGTTGAACGTGTCAAGTGGGAATGAATGAATCGCGGTTTATTTTTTATTAAATTACGATCTCGGCTCGGGCATTGGTATTCCGAGTAACCTTATTGCTGTAAGTTGGTGGCGAAAAGAAATTCGCCTACTTATAAATGTATAGAGCGGGGGAACGTGTTTATACATTCTGAGTTCACCACCGACCCCGGTCCTGTACAACTGTTTTATTCATCCGAGCTCACCTCCACCTCGAAAGTTCGCTTTAAGAAAGCGTATTACGCTAAACTTTTGCACTGTCGTGTTGTTTCTTGTAAAGGAGAGTTTATACTTGCAGAATCTGTGCACTCTTCGCTTTACAAGATGATAAATCGGTGTCGAGAAGTTCAGACGATTGAATACATTAACTGCCGGAGGATGTCCAAAAGCGACAGGATTTTTAACCAGATGCCCAAACTTCCTCATCAAGTCCTAGACCAAACTTTAGGCACACTTTACCCAATCGTTTGTGATTATTTTCGAAACAGAAGTTATTTGCCCCTTTCCTTTTTGCCACATGTATTGTTTATTATATACATTTTTTTAAACTTATCTTGTAGATTTGACATACAATACAGTGAGATCAATAAGCTATCTGATCGCAGCAGTTTATAAACTTTTTGCTTTTTGACAAGTTGTCAGTTTGACGTCAGATTACGGTGATTGTGGTTCATGCTCGTGTATCTCCATATTTTACTTTACTTTGAAGAATTGCATTGAACTGACAACTTGTCAAATATTTCAGACATTCCAAAAAAGTTCATAAGCTCCTGTTATCAGGTTCTTTATTGCTCTCTCTGCAGTAGAGAAAAAATATGTTTTTATAAAATTGTTTTTATTTGTACTGTCGCGAGCAATAAATTTTGGTCGTCAATGTCATTTCAAAATTTGGTTAGATTGTCACAGATTAAAAAAATTCCCTGCCTAATTATGCCCATGTCAACAAAGTGTCAAAAAAATGAGAAAAAAATGACAATTAATGTCATACAACATGATGATAGGTTATGATATTTACGACTGTTTTACAATGGAGCATTTTCGATTGCGTCAAAGAATGACCTTGACGACCAAAATTTATTGCTCGCGACTGTATGTCATGAATATTTTATAGGAAACTGATGTAAAAGTTAAAAAAAATTAAATACACAAAGATGGTTGAGGTGCTGGGTTAGAACTAATTATGTAAAGGGTGACTATTAAAATTTTCACTTAGGGTTGGCTATGGATCATTCTTTGTTTTCCGTTGCATCTTAGACACTGACAAGTTTGACATTTCAATAAATGTTTTTTCCCTTAATTTGGTTATGTTTCAATTGTACTGACTGACATTTGTCGTTCGTTCTTGCGTGTGTCTAAAGTAACAGAAAAAATAAAAACTCGTTCAAAGCCAACTCCAAGTGAAAATTTTAATAGTCACCCGTTATATCTTAGTTGTAGTAAATTGTTAGGTTTGTACTACTAAATAATAAAATTAAATTATTATTGATTAAACATACATTATATGTTTTTTCTGTTAAGTGAAGTTATTCCTTACTCCCGGCCATGAGTACCTAATGACTCATTACTTCACGGAATATAAAATTGTCATGAAACAGCACAATATCTTGTGTCATTATTATTTTGAAATGTCATAATTCGAGTCCATGTACGTCGTAAAAAGTATCAATTTATACTCGCGTGTCATGGCCAATACACACTCATTGGATAGTAGACTATTAAAATTTAACATATTCGTTATTTTTGTTTTTACCAAGTGTTTGTCTAAATTACAACTGGATGGATGGTTATTGGTATAATTTTTATTAAGTATTCTGCTATATCACATTAATAAGCATTTGTGTTAATTGTTGGTAATATAAATGTTATCCTTGTAGGAACACGCATACATGTTAATGCAATTTTAACGTTTTCCTTTTAAGAAAATTCGGTTGGATCTGAATTTTCTGTTACGAGATTAGTAAGTGGGGAAACTCACTCTTTGATAATAATTAATGCACCTACCTCTCAGTCTGATCATAAATTAATACTCGGCCATTTCCGTTTCTGCATTTCGGTGGCTGATTTCTGTCATACCTTTCATCTTCATCTAAACCCGAGTATACGTGCCACACGCTGATGAATATGCATGACACATCTGCTCTACCTAACCCAAATTCCAAATTAAATTCAGACATTTCACTTAGATAAATTGTATTTCCACGCTTTCAGCAATTTCATATAACTCAAGAACTGAAGCAACTCCTTAAATTGCGTGATAATGCCCTAGTTTACCATCACCACCAAGAGCCGACCACAAGGAAATTCATAAGCGCGTTTGTCTGTTCGCGTTTTATCAAAAAATTTAATCAAGACCCCACTCTCTCTTTTTTTTTTTAATTGATTTGTGAAGCTGCAGCGATCGGCTTTTGCGTTTTAGAGCCGATTATCCGACCATCGAGTGTAGTTCTTTGGATTAAATTAAATTTAAGGAGATTACAAACATTTGTATCAGTAGGGGGTAAAATTGATGTGGCGCGATAAAATAGACCGCTTGGCTGAAAGGCACTTAATATTATTATAATACCTTCTCTCTAAGCAAATATTTACTCAAAGCTCTGAGAAATTTCAACTAACTTGACAGAAATACAGACCAAAGCGAATTGTTTTAGTGCTTGCCTCATAGATTATGCTTTAAATAATTCAGATCCGGCTTAATTTTGTTAATTAAAATCGACATTTATTCCGAAAATCAACACCTCCGTCGGGAGTCGGATCGATGCGGAGCCATATTAATTTTGACATTTGCCAAAATTCAATAAAATACGAACGCAATAATCGGTTCTCAAGTAGGCATTTTACATAAGAAAAATGTGGAAGCAATGCGAGAAATAGGAATTTTTCTCATATTCCGGAATCAATTTATGTTAATGCGATTATACATTTTCTTTGTCGTTCTGCCGGCTGGTGGAGGTTGGACGGCGCACACGAATAAAATATTTCAATATTGACTAGAAAAAATTCGAAAACAAATACTTCATTTTGTGCTCATTTAAAAATAATGGTCGTACCGTCAGCATGGCAAAACACGAGTCGAATAAAATATGGCATCTGAGATCGGAAAGTTTCTTATTTATTCCAAGTGTTGCCTTTGACATTATTTATACACCACATAAGCACCAAATAATGTTATATATTTGTCGACTGAGCATATACGGATTCCGAACATTTTTTTAAATGACATCACACAAAGAAATATTTTTTGTTAATATTAATTATTTACCGAACGCTTAAAAAATCTATCAAGCACTAACTGAGCTGAACTTTAACGTCTCAACGCCTGATTTATTAATACAATTTATTTCAAAGTTTTGAAAATAATGTTATTTTTATATGAGGTTTTACAGACCCAACTCTCTGTTTTTAGGTTCGAAACGTCAAAAGTAAGAAATTACGAGTAAATCTCACCATAATTACAAATAAATAAACAGCTGCTAATAAAATCTGTTCTGTTGCAAGGTTCAATTTACGAAATTTATATCTGAGACTAGGTTAAAAATTTAGGTCATTATTTTTGTTACTAATTGACGAGGGGTTCTCTAAATGGAGGAATAATTAATTTATTCAATTGACACTATATTTGTTTACTGGGTTCTTTAGAAGAACTTAAATAATATTTTAGAAGCTAATTTGTCCGCAGTCACTGCAATCGTATCAAGTGTTCATTTAAATTTCTTCTCAAAGTTGGCCCTGAAGAGTTGATTGTGAATGCATCACAGACTACGGATCGCAGATCAGCTATTTAAATCTAACCTCACTTTACGTTGCTTCTGTTTTTACTCTGCAGACTGAGGAGTGATGCGTTCACAATCAACTCTTCAACGCCAACTTTGAGGAGAAATTGAAATGAACACCCGATTATTATAAGAATATAAGGTTAGGAAGTGCTTTATAACAAATCGACAATCGAGACCTGAAGGGTCGAGCTTTTCCAATTTTCGAGATCTGCTATAAACTCTTAACGAGCAAGTATCGTGTAACAATTTTGGGTTAGCAATTTCACTTAAAAAATTCTTCGTTGAATTAATTTTAACAATTGCATCAATGGTACTTTCAATTTGTCAATTAAGAAAGAATTTTTAAGTTAGGTCATTTGTTTAATACTTAAGTCGTCTTAATTAATAAAAATATTCAAACATTTGCCATCATCATTGATTATTTAAACTTTATTCCTGTTCACAACAACACCTTGGACCGTTATAATCCAAAATAGTTCTTTCATAATCAACTAACAGCTCTGTTATTTTGTTGTTTCCATAACAACCAACAGGGATTCGGTAAGTTGATCTTGCCGTCTGTTAACTCTGCAGTAAACGTGAAAATAGGTCAGTAGCGCAAAACAATTTTTTTTTAGATCATTATATTCATTTATACCAAGGAAAGTGATATTATGTCAATTTGAACAATTTGAAATAAAAAATAAAAAAAATAAAAAATACGTGCCCTCTTTTTTTAAAATACATACATCTCTTGATTATTTACTTTAGAAACATTATTTACTGAAATGAGTGATCAAATCAGAATTGTGAAATAAAAGGGATATTTTGTGTTTTTTAATCCACAGTTACAAAGTTATCTTGTCGAATTATATTCGATTTCTTTTCTTCAGATAATTTTGTGCTTTAACGACTGAAACACTGTTACCTTGCAGAACTCTGTTTCGAAAAAGTCTTAGCTGACCAATCTTGAAAACTTTTACAGTTTTTCTTGTCAAATTTCTAAGCAACAAGTTTTCATTGGAAACAGAAAATTGTCAAATAAGAAAAACTTTCCTGTGATTACAACCGATAGGAACAAACTTTATGACAATGAAAAGAGTTTAGCATTTAAATTTGGAAAATATTTTATTAATAATTTATTATTGTACACTATTGAATTCCCCCGGCGCCTCCACCATTTTCGCATTTGCTTTATCGCAGAAATTCTAGACTTGTACATTTAAGTTTTAGAGTTTGTCTGTCACCCATAGACTCTCAGGTCAGTAAATGTTTAGACAAGACACTTGATACGTTGAAGACTTCGCTCTAGACCGAATACGTATTTTAGAGTGTTTCTTATTTAGAAGCGTTGATGTGTCAATCTTTCAGCAAACTAGGTTAGTCTGTTAAATGAGTCAGTTGCAACCCTATTTGGGGTTTGATTGTGTCTGAGACCGACTCTGCGCTTAACTCGGATCGATAGGAGAGTTCCAAGCGCCAAGTTCCGTCCAGGGAATGCAGTTATCTACTTTTTGCAACAGTTACTTTTTCTGGGTTACGTGTGAAAAGTGACTTTTTGTGGTAATATTTCCTCGTTGTGTCATATCGCAGAATTCGATTTGGGATATGGGAATTCTCTCTCAAAATATTGTAAATTTTTATCTTCATACAAAACATAAGTTAATTCAAATACGGATCTTTGTTGGTTCCTGACAAAAAGGGGAAATCTCTTTTGCAAAAAGCCGACCTTTTGGAATTTTCTCGGCCTTATATTAAACAAATTAAATGCCAACTGGCTAGGAATTTCAGCGCGAAATTAATACAGGATTAATGTTAAAGCTTAGGAAATTCCCTCCTTTAATATCCAACATAAAACAAAACTTATAAATCGCTGAAAAGCGCTCTTCTGTAAATTTCTCGGTCCATTCCGGCTTTTTAGTGTCTGGCGTACTTCAGGGTAAATGGGTCGGGGACAGCTGCATTCAGGTGGCATGCACTCGTCTCCGAGGTGTAATAACTTAGAATTACCAATGCGATTCGTATCCTATTCCGGTGTTTATCTGGTTAGCGTCGGCGACGCAGCGTGCTCTTGTCCCCAAGTGGGCATTAATATTGATAGCTTCTCTCCGACCGCCCTTTCGTTTGCCAGACCCTTGTAATTTACCGCTTTACATGGACCACTATGCCGTGTCTTCGCGGGACAAGAGAATTCAATTATAAAGCCCCACTACAGATTGTTTTAGAAACAAGCTGCGGCGGAGGCATTCTTACGATAACTTTTGAATGCCAGATAAAGTTGCCAAACTGCGCAAACAACCCCCACATGAAACCGCACTCCTTACTCCGGTTTCTTTGACGAACTTTTTTAAACTCTTCATTAACTAGGTCAGATTTAAATGATCGTCAGCGGAATTATTACTTTGAATATTTAACTGGAACTCATTTTGTACCTACTTTGTTTTAAATTTTTTTTGAAATACAGGGTATTTCACGAGTGACAATGATCCCGAGGGAATTGAAAATGCAACCCACAATGCATTTGCAACGCCAACGTGGATATTTGTTTTTCTATATAAAATGTAAAACATGGTTAACTGATAGAGATATTTTCATATTTGATGGCGGAAACAAAAGACTGAGAAATGTCACAAATTTATATTGTCAGTGTCAAATTTCTCAAAGACGTTCGTGATTTCGACAGAAATGCAGCAAATTGGCAATAATTAAGTTATTCATCGTCGAACTAGAGACATAATTTGTAATACGTTTGATTATATAAGAATAACTTTTCCTTTTGAACCACTGACAAAAATTGGTTTCCTTAGAATTTATTTTTTCAATCTATTTAGCGAAAATTTAAATTTACCTAGACATTCCTTTTTACGGCGTTTATGAGAAATTTGACACTGACAATACAATTTTGTGACATTTCTCAGTCTTTTGTTTCCGCCACTAAATATGAAAATACCTCTAACTGTGCAGTTTCGTAAATTTTGACATAAATGTCATATTCGCTTGGTTAAATCAAATTGTGAAAAAACAAAGAGTTTTTGGGAAAATGTTTATTGTCTGCATAAATGCCCAACGGCAGAAGCATTTTTATTACATTCTCCTTTTAAATCACGATCATGTCTCTTTTCTTATGGTTGGAATACATTTTAATAGAGTAAATTTAAAAAAACTCCTGGACCACCGCCGTCTTGATAATTAGCAAACAGGTGTAATCAAAATAGGCGGAAATATTTTAAACGAAGACGTTTGAAGACGATTTCCACTGGTTGAAATTGCGAATTCAAAAATTCAAAATTCACTTCTTTACGGCCCGTGGTCGACGCTAACGAAGAGCAAATGAAAGTGAAATGATAAAAAACCACAAAGAAAACGATAACCACGCAAGAAATTTGACACTGACACTGAATTGTCTCGGAAAAACGTACGAGTACAAAGCACTTTTATTTTTAGCGTACCTTATTCACAGTAAATGCTGAAAATGTTGTCCTCGATGCGTGATACAGACCTGTGCCCTCCGTTGCATTGATCCACGGACCTTAGAAAAGCTTCACGATCTTCCCGAATTTGGGCACTACTGCCACGACTCGTCCAGTTAGTTCTTTTACGGAATTTATTGGCTGGCTACTGACTTACACCAACCCAACTTCCGATAAAAAGATCCTTTTTTGTCATACAAAAAGTGTATGAAGGGCGAGAGTTCGCTTTTTCTTTACTATTGCTTTTATGATTTCTACAATGAAACCAAAACAGTGGCGCGTCCACAATTTATTGTGTAAATTGCCATGTCATTTGTTCACGTATCTTTTTTTTTTCAAAAAACGCATATTTTTCCATTGATGCGGGAGTATTCAGTACTTACGTCCCTGTATTTTGATTACAGGCTGTATTTTACTATAGGCTCTTTCACTATCTAGCATGTCGTGTCCTGGGCTCTCAAAATTAAATTTTAAATAAAATGTTTGTTTTGACTGTACGAGGATATAAAATTTTTTTGCTAGAGTATACCTACGTCAAAATATAGTTACCAAATATGTTTAGGTTATGTTTTTTTAAGTAGTAGGTTATGACTTTTAAATTAGATTGCAACATTGTTGAAAACCTGATTTGAATTGTCAAAATCACGCTTTCAAATATGAAACGGCGAGTTAACAGTTGAATCCAAGTCAAGTGAGAACACTTTGAACATTTTCTATGGTTGTCAATAAAACTGCATTAGTTTCTAGTGCTTAATTTCTTTTGAATTAAAACAACACAACTGTGTTGTCAATCTAATCTAAAAGTCATAGCCTGCTTTAGTTATAAATTTAAATGATCTCACGGTAATAATTTGTTATGGCCCTCTTTTCTCGTGTTAATAGAACCACCCTAGTTCGTTTTGAACTTTCCATTTTAATCTTTTTACAAAATATACTTAAATAATTTTGCAATTTATTTGACGTCAATTTAAACAAATGATTAATTTGAAAAAATCAACAAATCATAAATACCGACCGGGCAATATGAAAATAACTAGTGATTTAACCAACTTAATAACTGCAATTTTGATTTTGACAGTCCAGATGTTTTTTGACTGGACTTTAGTCGTAATTTATCTTTTTCGTAAATGTCAGTTGTGACAAAATTATTGAAAGCAAAGGTATCATAAATTCAGAATTGTATTGTGGGTTGCATTTTCAATTCCACCGGGCTTATTATCATTCGTGATATACCCTGTATTTAAAATGTTCAAAATATTGAGTGATTCATAATGATTGTGGATAAGTATGGCAACTATGTACGAAAATTTATGTGGCAACTGTGTGGGTAGAATAGAGTTGACATTTCTCTGACAGTTTATAGTAGAGCAATTTTGAAAAATGTTAAGTTAATGTGCAATGTTATAAATAAAAAAAATCAAATGTACGCAATGTACGTCATTTTCTAAATTTCAAACGTCTGCAGAAGTGACAAATTCAATTTATTTCGATCTGCGCATCTGAGCATTTTAACTAGGTACGGTCGGTGGACAAATAAAACTGGGACACTTAAAATTTAATCTGTGTAAATCAGACCATTCAATTGTCAATATATTTGTCAGTGTCTATATAATATGTCATACCAAAGTTAACCTATTTGTGACAAAGTCGTAATTAAACGATGCAAATTTGTAAATTTTGACTTATGTGATTGTCATTTTTGTCCCAGTTTTATTTGTCCACCGACTGTACATAATTATTTATTATTTAACGTCTAAAAAATCTATCAATTCGGGGTAAATTAATTTCGGAACGAATGCTATGGATAGTTGTAACATATTATCAGTGAGCCCAGATCGCTGGTCGAATTTTTATGTGGCAATTTATCCCTGACGTTCCTTAACAACCATTAAGTCCCGAACTAGTCTGAAGTTCGGTCGAGTTATTTTAATTAAACTTCGGCTACTGCAAATTAGGCACTTGACTCGAACTTTTCATATCGACATATTTTGATAAGTGAGTTAGTAAGACAGATATTAATTATCTGTAATAATTCCACGTAGAGGACGCCGTTTTTAATCACATTCCGCGAACGCCCTTATTAATTCAGTAATCCGGTCTCGGCCCCGCTCCCGATAAACCGTCGATCCAATAACTTATATAACAAATCTCGAGCATGCCTCGCCTTTATTATCGCCCGTACCATGTGCCCCCTCGGAATTTACCCAAACGTAGGACCCCCCTCGTTTGCTCTTCCTGCTTGTTTGTTTCCTGACGGGCTTATTTTTGACAACTCTACATGCTCGTCTCGTTTAGGACCACTTAACGTTACAAATCCTGCAACATGCGATCTAACAAAGCAGGAGGACGTGCAGTTCCGTCAATGAGTTTCGTGAAAGTCGCTTCAATTGTGCGGCCCGTCCGGCTTAATCCTCTTGTGTTGCTAACTGGAGGGCTCTCGTGATAACACGAGCAACAGGACTTAGGAACCGAAATGTCCGGTGATTCAGCATCCAGGACCAACTCACGCCCGGTCATTATAACCCGGACCGGATTTAACCGGGACTCCCCCGGATTTCGACGGCCATTGAGATGTGTAGAGGATCAACCGAACAACTATAAATACTAGCTGACATAAGACCCCAATCGCTGATAGAAATATAATAACCGACCAACTGCTAAATGCTAATTTAATGACCACTTGCTCTAATCTCTACACCGATATTTTAAACCTTGTCTGCAAACGATAATCTAAATTCAATTATATTTCGCCACAAACTATCCAATTTCTCGAGCTTTAAAATCACAATTTCATTTCAACAAAATCTGATTTTTTATAGTTTTCTACAAGAATTCTGTAGGACTCAGGTCTTCATTTTTACCCACTCGAACTCGTCGTACACTACTGTTTCACTATAAAATTCTACGTTGTGTAAAAAATCCAAATCAAAATTATTTCTTTTCATAACATGTATGTTGGAGTAGGTCTCACCAATTGTGGTTAATTGTTGATGTAGTCAAGTGTATTTTTAGCAGCAGGACAAGTTAAATTCATCTGTTTAACATTGACTAACAAAACAAAATTAAGCAAGGGGGACGCCGAGCAAACGATCTGTTGATTATCTTGTAGGGCAATGTTGCAATCCCTAAGGGTAGCAACTGTTGATTAAAAATATAATTGCTAATTTTGACTTGTTCGTGATTGTTAAAAGATTTAATCTAGATTTTAAGGTACTTTTCACAAAATTTCGTTTATAAATAACTTTAGTTATAGCTATTTTAGGCTTTACAGCGTAATATTAGCTATCGCTTTCATTTATCAGTGAAGTTTTAGAAGACATTTCATTTATGGAAGATGTTAAATGTAATGACTTCTGACAGTTTGACAGTATACACTTGTAAAATGAAATTCCTGCTTTATTATGTGTCAAAAGTTATAAAGTCTACAACGTCTGATATTTTTATTGTTATTTTAAAAGGTTGTAAAAATGTTTAATCTTCTTCATCTCAGGAAATCACTATTTTACTGCAGTTCAGTTTTTACGCCGTAACAAATAAAATTCTGTCATATTAGACAATTTATTCAAAAAATATATCTAAAACGCATATTTCATTGAACGAAATTTATAAATGACATTAATATTTTTAATTAAAATAATGATTTACGTATTTAATTTTGTCACTCTCTTGCATTTTCCGTTTCAACAAAATAATAAATTTTATGTGAAGCAATTAAAAGAGACTGTGCCCAGGTGTGTCCTAAGTGTTAATTAAGGTAATGAATATTGCCAAAAATTAATTGGTTAATAAATTGCCGTGCTGGATACAAATATGACGTTCAGTCGTGAGTGAAATAATTTAGGGAATAAACAAATTAATTTAAATATTAAAAAAATACGTATTTGAGATATTTTTTAATTATAATATGATAATACCAGATTTGTGGTGGTATTTGGTGGTAGTTTATTATTGTAGGGGTGATACGGAAAGCACTAACTAAAATTAGATCGAGCAGCATCAGTGATTCTGACAGCTTTTCGATGCATTCATTCGGATTTCCGTTCGCCGTCGAGCATAACAATAAATCACGGACTGAAAATTCCACGTTGCAAATTAAAAATTAGAGGGTGCCCTGTAACTAACTGCTTTCTAATTTGAAATGGCGACGTAAATGAATTTGAATAATTGAGGCAATATTTGATGAAGAGAAGAGTGGCGCGTGCTCTGCGTGCTCTGCCAGTTATTTAGTATTCACAGATGGTCCCTCTTATTACCTGAATGCTGACCGGAGCGCGAAATTGCTCTCTGATCGCCGACTCTAGCCCCGTCGCCGCAGAACTCCGGAATTATAACTAACCAACTCCTCGGAGATGTATTACTCCATTTCATGCTATATCTCCTACATTGCTGCACTTGAAAGTGATACAGCCGCCGTTTTATAACGTCATAAATAAAACGAAACCGATTTATTACGTGCTGCCTTATGCCATACACAAATGAGATGCAGACGTGGAGGGCTGGACCGTAGAGATGCAACGAAATGCAAAAGAAAAGTTGACTCCCTCGAGGGACGTTAACATACTTTTGTGTTTTCAGTGCAACGAGAAAATCGAAAATATTTGACGTAATTTACTGGTTGTTATAAAGCAACAACAACTGTAGCGTATTCATGTATTTGAAAATTTGTATTGAAAAATGTAAAGAGATCAATGATTGGTCTGGGAAGATTCAGAAAAATAGTACGAGTATGTGTTATTCAGAGCAAAAATAGTTTTATGTGCTCACTGCGTTCTGCAGCCAAACTACCAGCCTCAGCACATAAAACTTCATTTTTGCTCCTCATAACATAATAGACTGTTTTTATTCCTATTGGATAATACTGTAAAGTGTTTTTCATTGGATAACAGGATTCACTACAAAATAGTATATTATTCAATGAGCGGATAATGATGGCTATTATTCGTGAGGATGATTTTGTGTCACGAGCCGCAGGCGAGTGGCGTAATTCATCATACTATTTTGTTTCCAACATTTATATCTCTCATTACATTGTAACTATGAAACTTTTAACGAAACCAGTTTGCCGTTGAGAATCTAAATAAATATTTAGATTAACAAAATACTCTAGTACCTACATAATATGTGCTGTACGCAGTTGGTTTCGATATTTGATTGAACACAAATTGAAATGTAAACAATCAGTACTAATTGACAAAGTTGTGGGTGTTGTCATTTAGCAGTGGATATAAATCCACAAGTTAAAAATGTAAACCAACAAGGTAAAAGAACTGATAACAGTTATCAGTTTTTTCTCGCATTTTAAAAGTTGCAATTTGCAACACAACAGGCTGCTGCAAAAGAGTTGTAATGAGTGTGCACGAGTTTGAAAGCAAACATAAAATGTGATCTGTATTAAATTAAGCGGTAATTTGTTTTGCTATTAGATTTATCGTGCACGTGAACATTCAAAATCAGTGTGGAATGGAGGCTCGACGTAACCTGCGCTTGTTTACAGCCCCAATGTGTATTATTATACGTATATCTGGAATTAGGTCCCCGTTGACTGGATTGGTAATTACATTTACCATATTAATGGGGAAATAAATTGAACTTCGATCAGCCCATTCTGTGTTTCATTACGTGCAAAAATAATCACACAGTTCGCTTGGCCGAAGAGCTACGTAAAAAATGACGGACTCAATTTAAAATACAACAAAACTAATTTTTTTTTTCGAATTTACTAGTTATTAGCCGGTTAAATAAGTTTCAGCGGAGCAGAAGGATTTAATTGTTGTTGTCGAGTTCACAACAAATCGGAAGAGGATGCGGGTCTGGGTGCACTAATACGGTGGAAGTTTGGTAATTCTTCTATAAATTAGGACTTATCGCAACGTGAAAAATCTTAATTAAGCAAGCGAGATAATTAAGGGTTCGACCGAGGTCCGTGCGGAACGTGCGACGATATCGCCGTCAAAATAAAAAATAGTTGGGGTAAAAACTTGGGCCATTATTTAACTAGTTACGCCATCTTGACTTTCATCCCCATTCTTATGCGATGTGCTATCCGCATAACACAAAAGCTCTGAATGTAGGTGGCGGCTTTAACAAAAGTATTAACAATGACACCGACTTTGAAACTTTTCTTTCGGCTTTACTTCTAGTCTATTGTGTTTCAAGTTTTAACTAAATTATGAAGTTCACTTTTATATGGAACAATAAAAAAGATTTACTTTTCGGGGCGGCGGTCCCGACGGAAAGATGTGTATAAACTTTACTTGTCCGTAATTGTTAATTTTAATATTACTTTTAATTAAATTTGACGTTTTCGTTAATTAAAAAGTTGGAGGTTTTTTTTGTTTACCTTTAGACATAATTAGGGTGGGATTTAATTAGTACCATTAAACAATGGCCACGAACGCGCAACGAAGCAGACATTGTCTGACATCTGTTTTATCCCGACAGGTGTTTGCTAACTGCGCACCATAATTATAACGAATTAAACTGGTCCGCAATCAAACATAATTTTTTTCCGCGAGCAAGTTCGCTCAAAACGATTCTTAATATTTATGTGAAATTGCTTGTTGGTTTGTTTGCGATTCAGTGAAGCGTCGCAAAGTTATTTGAATACAATTCGGAGAAATATGTCGAAAAGCGTACGAAAAATGTGTTATCAAGTTTGAAAAATGTGTGTTTATATTGACTTTGGTTAACATTCCGCAAACGTCCTCCGAAAAAGTCAAGTCAAGGAAGAATAAAAATGACTTCACATAAAAATAACCAACGTACTGGCACAAACGCACACTTGCCTAGCATTTCTGGGCGAACAACGGCATACGAATTAGGAAATATCCTGCCAAATATCTCTTGAGAGCGTCACAAATAAGGGAAAACAATAATAACGCAGTTTCTCCGCTTGCAGACCGGCCGTCCTCTAGATAATAATGGACCGAAGATACGAATTGGGGAACTAATCACTAAGGGGTAGCAAGAAGAGGAAATCTGACGGAATATTTTTTAGCGGAGTGTTGGAGCAGCAGCTGTGTACAGTCAACCGTAAAAATGATGTCGGTTACAATGTTTTTTTTTTAAACAAGGATGTGATTCTACCGTTTAACTCTAAACACAGTCGATGCAATAAAAATTACCAATTTACTTCTTTTATTTGGCGCTAATAATGAACATTTGAACACATTAAACGTACCCCAAAATATTTTACACGAAAAATGAGCTGATAATGAGTTGTATTATCACACTTTTTTTTGTTATCAAACTTTTGTCAGAGAAACGTCAATGTCACACGAAAAATACAGTATTACAATACATTTATTGACCCACCCACCCGGAGTCGCCCCGGAACCGATGCGGAACCCGCCCGGAGCAGACACGGAACCGATCCGGAACCCACCCGGAGCCGACCCGGCATCGATCCCGGAGCCCACCCAGGTCCCACACGGAGCCGACATGGAACCCACCCGGAACCAACCCGGGATCAAACTTATTATTAACGCAAAATAGCGAAAACTGTACAAAAAACGCGTTTTACAAGGCATATTAGTGCCTAATACAGGGTCATTATAAAATATTGTACCATCGTAGTAGGCGTTGGTGGCTTGGTTGAATGTGCTGCAAGCTTGATAACATGAGAGAGACTAGTATCACCGATAGGTGGCGCTCTTGGCGGTAGTGGAAATCTGTCTGCTAGTTTGTCTAACGTTTCGAAATTTGTATGGGTATTTAACGCCAACTGCGATGGTACAATATTTTATAATGACCCTGTATAAGCTCTCTAGAAACTTGTTTTTGATATACTGCTAACGAATTGTAATTAAAACCGAGACAAATTATTTTCGCTGTCGCAGGATATTAATTTAGTTTTAAAACAAATACAGACTAGTGCAAACTGAAATTTGAATACTACTTTGCATCTAAGCGAAGTGTCTCGGCGGTCTGTGAACCCTATATTATGGCTTTTAACATTCTCTAAAATTTAATTACGTAGTCTCAGAGCTCAACTGTGGTCCAGATCTAAAGTTTTTTTACCTAAAATTTCCATTTCAAAATGATTATTAATGTCATGATTAATGGTGAAAGATATTCTACATTTGTAGAAATTTTTTTCGTTAATAATAAAATGAATTACCAAAGGAAGGATTCTCAAAGTGTTTGTCAAAGAACAACTGTTTAATTATTTGATTTTTGAACTTTTGCATGAAGAATCAGCATTTGAAATTTGTTTAAATTAGTTCAACGTAATTGTCAATAATTGGTACGAGTTGATAATTGAAATGGTGTTATCACAATCGATCGCAGCAGTGATGATATTTAGATTACTGAGTAAAGAAAAAATATTACTGGCAAAATCGTGAGCAAAAAAATTGTGATGGCATATGCAAAATTTGATATTTTTTGACTTCCTTCTTCTACGTATTGGCATTAACAATTTTCAATTTTATTTTGTGTTTTATTTAGTAAATGACATTCACGCCATTATTGATTTTTATTTTATATTTTCATAAATATATTTTATTGTGTTTATTTTATGTATGTTTTTTTCCAACAATAAATTTAACTGTAACAGTGAAACTGAAAAATATTGAAAACTCCCGATTGAAAATTTGATTTTAAATTTACATTATTTATATTATTTTTAACTTTATAATAACCTTATAAATTTTATTGTTTGACATTAAAAACGAAATTATAATAGTATATTATTATACGAGTTTAATAAGATGCTTTATTATCACGTGAGTGCTTTAATGAAACGAATGTGATAATACGTCTTATTAAACGAGTGTAATATACTATTTTATCTACTTTGCTTTACTAATTCCTGAAATTTCGACTGCTCAAGTTTACATATTAGACCAGGGACTTTCGCGTGGGTTGGTAACAGACATTTTTCACAAAAATGTAAAGAGTTATATTTACTAAATTTACTTCGTAGCTTTACAGGTTACCTTGACGTCCGACGTCAAACGGCTGATGTTGCCAATATAACAAAAGCAAAAAGTTATCAAAAACAGTTTAATAATATGCTTCCTTATTAAACTGTTTTCGATACAATAATGAGCCAATTAGTAACGCAAAGTAGACAGAAATTCATAATGGAATATTTTTTATGAACTGAAATGAAAATTTAGAATACCCTCATTTATTTTTTTAAACTTTAAAGTAAAGTCTTGTCTAATAATAAATAATATTTTGCAGGACATTTTTATTTTTAGAACTTAATAATAAATATTATTAAAATTTCCGACAGCCAGTACTCAACTAGAATACATCAGATATTTATTGTACCGCATGTTGCAAACAAAAGCATCGTAAGCGTAGCTCAGCTTTACATTATTACACATAACCACAGACTAAAACTCACATAATATAACTTTGAATTTACGAATTACAGAGCAATTGAACCGTATCTACCGAACGATGGCTCCGTCAAACTCATTCATATAGGAACCGTCCTCAAACCAAAACCATTTTAAATCTTCGTTCATGATAATTGATAACCATCGCAATTTACTCATGGACTATTCAAGTTACGTTTTCAAATCTTTTGTTTTCCATGTTTTGAAACATGATAATTAATTTCATTAATTTATTAGATATTTTATTCTTATAGTTATGTTAAAAACGTAGGAATCAAGGCACCAATCAAATTTTATTTTCCACGGTTAGTTTTTTTAGATCTCATTTCATTTACAATCCAAATTAAAAAAACTATACATGTTATATCGAAAAAAAAAATTATGCAGTTCATTTTTGCTCAAGTGAAATTATTGATGAAGCAAGTTTACCTGAAAAATAAAAAATAGTCAAGTTTAATTTCATAACTTATCACGTATCAAATATTCAGCGTGGGCCGAAGCGTTTCGATCCTGGGAGACTTGTGTTTTCTTTTATTAATTTCGTCCTCCCGTATAATCCGCACATAACGAAACAGAATTACCACTCATGAATATCGGAGTGGAATATTATGTTAACACGGGGTGGAAATTAAGGTTGGTGGAGATAAAGCTTAAGTTGACGAGTATTTTTCTTGTGCAGACGAGGCAGTGATTTCGTTCTTGTTGTAGGCATCACGACGCCCCCCGAAATAGATTGCATTCACTTGCCCATAATCAGATATAGTCTAGTTGTTTGTGGAAATTGACTGGAGGTTTGGGGGTTTCTCATTTAGACGCCCCCCGATACCGATCTCTTCTTCAAATTGTGCCACCAAAAATCGCACACCACCCATCATAAACCTCGCTCATTATTTGTCTCATCTCTCCGGACGATTCTCTGTCCGGTGTTCAACTAGGTGCATTAAATCTAAATTTGGAATTGCACTAAACTCCAATTTCGAACTCGGTAACTATTTAATTGATTTACATTCTAGTCTCGTAATTTAATTAAAACTATTAATCAAAGAGTTGATGTTTAATTCAACAGTTGCTGCGATTAGGACAGGGATTATTTAAATCGTGTAGATGTTGTTTCGTGAGGGACGATTTTCGGGGGGTGTTTTTTTCTGGGATAAAAGTTGATGCGTGTTTGACCGGAAACTTGATACAAGTTAGAACGGAGCGGAAGTGAAAAGTTTCGGATGCAACGGCAGTAGATCGGGCCCGCCTGTCACTGTGTTTGTGTTCTGTTTAGTTTTATTAGTGTAGCTGTTGTCTACCATTTGCTGAGTAAACCGATTTATAGATATCGCCGAATAAAATACAGGAGAATGATGGGATTTGCCGATTGGATTTCCTTTTGAATTGCTGTTTTGTCTATGAAATTATTTAATGCCGCGGCTGCGGAATGACAAACAGGAAGATGGAAAACATATTTACCAGATACCTATTAATAAATTTTATCTGGGAAATACTTGAAAAGTAAATGTGTCAGCAAATCAAAAATATTCTAACGGGCCTTTAAATAAATTTATATTTAGAGCAACCTATGGAAATAGAAAATGACACAAGAAACGTCTGACATTTTAACGAAATAAAATTAGGTTAGAAAATATGTTTAATTTTTGTAGTGCATTCTCCCTATTCCCCATCCACAGAATATGACAATATGAAATTGGGAAAAAGATTAGATACTATGTAACTTGTGTAACTCCGGAGAATAAATTGGTTACCTTCAAAAATTACTTTACACTGTTAACAAAATTAGAATGTCGCCTATGCCTACACTAAATATATATTTATTCGAAGGCCCGATAGTTTTGTTATGTAATCTTTTGATCCTAATCAGGAATACAACTTCGAATATTGTTTGTTGCAATGTAACAATTTTCCTTTTTATTATTTACTATTTATTTACCTAACGGTAGTTGATTAATTTTATAATTAATTAACAGGCGTATAATAGAGACTGGGAAGTTCTTTTGCTGAATAAGCTATCAGAGCTGTTTACGAAAGTCGGCGAAAGAATTAGTTGTTTTGGTGTTTGATAGTAGTTTGTATAATTTCGTGGTTTGGAAGAAGAAGAGAAATTGTCTGAATATATTTACAGCGTAAGGTCTGGATAAGACGGAGTGGTAAAAGGGAAAGAAAAATAAAAAATATGATGTGGTGCTAAGTTAATGATTGTATTAAAAGAGGTGAGAAGTATGAAAAATGTTTAAGGGGACGATGTTTGTTAGCACAGAAAATTAAATTGATGGTATTTTGTGGAAAGAACGAAAAAATAAAGTGAAGAAAAAATTATAGAAAATTGGAGTGAGTTAAAGAATCCAAATGTAATCTCAAATCCAGTTACAAGGATTTATTTTGGTTCCTCCATTTAAAATTTAAAATACGGGTAGTGTTTAGAAATTTGATTGGCAAATTGCAAAAACTGCAACAAGTAATTGAAGATGGAATAAAAAATGTGGGACCTGAAATGCCGACCAATAATTAATAGAAGTGACTTTAGCTGTTCAGTTTTATGTTGCCTTGCCTGATTCTCAAATTCAAATATGTTGGTTGTGATTATCACGCTTTATTTTTAAATTTTACTGTTAAACACAATATCGTAAACAATTTGTAAGCGCTACAGTACGCAATTGAAGACGCAATTACAAATGAGAGACCTGAAATGTTAGTTAATGATTTTTATAATTTATAAAATCATCTTATAATGTGAATTATTAACCGTAACACTAAATTTCCAAACCCTTAACCTAAAAAATGAATCAGGACATGATATGTTGACAATTACCAGGCTTACCAATTGCTCAGGGATGCCAACTCACTAAATTAGCTTCCATCATTTATAGTTATTTGGTAGAAGAGTCGTTTACAGCAAGGTGGACATCGTTTCAAATACTTTCTTTAATCAGTTATTTTTAGGTATGTTCGTTAATTTTTTTTCAGCGAATTTAGTGAATTTATATTTTGCACGGCCCCTTTCTAAGCGCATACGCCATTTCCTATTGTCAAACATGGAACTGTCATCAAAATGACCAACATTTGCATTGCCAACACATGAAAAACGTTATAACTTTTTATACTTTAGCCACTTTGAATTTCCTCTACAATTTATTTTTGAATTTGTAAATAATTTATTGGATTTTTCGTTCATGATTCAACTGGAATTTTCATAAACAACAATTTATTACCATACTCCAGTTAATCCATAAAATTTACTAGCTTTAATTTTAACAAATTGTTTGAAAGACATGACAAGTAGGATATTTTCCGATTTAGTTAGCTACAGAACAAAATCCCAAAAGCTCCCAACTACCTGCTCAATAGAATCCCAGGATTTATATAAACATGACCTGCAAGAGCAGTTTTCTCTGCTTTATTGTTTCTAATCCTTGACATTTTTTATTTTGCGCTGATACAAAAGCGTGAAGCTTTTCACGAGATTCAGTACATACGTGTCAGAAATATTTTCGTGAGGTTGCAATTCATTGAAACGTGCAGTAACAGATATGTGAAACACATCTTCATCCTTCAATAAAATACAAAAAATATTTTTCAAGGTGAATTACCAATTTAAGAATTTAAAGTGGAAGAATTCGGAGGCTCGAGTAAATAATGAAAGTAAACTTTTGTTAACTGGCACACGAGCAATGTCATTTTACTTGAAATCAAGTTTAGAATAATTTCTTTTTATAAAAGAAAGCTGTTTTTCTTAATTAAAATGAACAAGTCGTGCGGAGTTTTTATTGTGCTTTGTTGCATTCAGCTTTCATCTCATGTATCACAAAAGGTGTGTTGCTATTTAAGATTTTAAAGTAGAAACATCAGGGGTGGAGTGACAAAAGCACGTTCACCCTCTACTAGTCTAGCCCACAATCATCTGGTTTATCTTAAAGTAAAATTATTATTAATGCCATATATTGTAACTTGTACGATTGAAACCGTATCGTTTTGTATATCTATCGTTATCAAAATGTATGGTTACGTTTTTCCAAAATGCTGTACTGAACAAAACGGATAGTAAAAATAAGAAAGCACCACTAAATTGAAGTTTCCAGAGACTAAAGTTTTCTTTTAGCTGTAATCCCATCAAAGAATCAATAAGATGTAAAGTGCTCACTCTTGCTTGAATTCTTTTCATGTAATAGAATATTTTCTAAAGTCTTGTCAACTAATACAATATTTGACTCTGATATGATTTTCAATTTTTTAATTGTATTTTGTATCTTACTAATTGCGAAGCTTTCCTTTGTAAAATTATGTAGATCAAACAAAGCATTTAGTTTTTGCCTTAAATTGTTAATTTAATTATCATTAGACACACTCGAGTAATTCTAATGAGCCCCAAATCAATGGAGTGTGACGTGGGTCTTTTCACTAATTTTCAAACTACAACCTAATTTAATTCAAGCTTATTGCAGGAACCTACTTTCTAATAATTCGCCTTAATTAATTCAATGACAACGTGTTTTACAATTTATTTTTAAAAATGAGTGTGTACTTTCAGCAAATAAATTAATCAGTTCTTTTCAACTGAAGATTATTTGGGGCTGACATTGTTCAGTTAAATAGAGTTTTGCCTGAAATACTGACGTAGGTTTATATAATTTTGAATAATAGAAAGGGTATATAGCATAAAGCAGTAGGTATTACGTTTTAATTTAAAAGTTAATGAAAACACGTCAGAGTAAAGTAAGGTTAAGGCCCTATTTAAATGTCTTCATATTTTCGTTCTTTTGGGACGTCGGGCCCTCACTAATCAGAGACCCTTTAATAAATATGGGAGATAAGAGAAAGTGGAGCTGAATTTGCGCACTAATTCAGCCCGAATATTTGCCTCACTGGATTTTTAACACGTTATTGGTTTTCATTTCGCGATAAAATTCATTATGCAAACAATTGTTATCTTTTACCAATAAGAAGGATCAGTTATTTCGCTCCGGCGTATCAATAGAGTCGATTTAATGAATTTATCGTTTTAAACTGTTTGTATCCACTGCAGGACAATTTCTGCAATAACGCACTACGTTATTTCTAAGCTGTGCTTTGCTGGTAGCAGGAAAAGCCCCACGAAGCTTAAAATAATCTATTGCCCGGATCGCACGACACGCGATTTTCGAGGAATAGTACGACTTCCTCTATTAATAACGTGCCTCTGCAAATTCACGAGAAAAATCTGTTCGTGATATTTTTTTATGGTTTCGATCAGGCGTAAACGTTCCAAATTTAATTGTTCGATTCTTCAACATCAAAGGAGTATTTTTAGTTATTTTATGTGAACACTTTCAGGGACAGTTGTTTCGAAACGATTTTATTTTCCTTTTTCGGTGGCGTTTCTTTCCGCTTATTTTGTGTAGGTAGGTATATAATGATACCTTTTAGATACCTTTGCTTTGTAAATCAAATTATTGTAACGGTAGGCGTATGATGTCAATTACTCCAAAGGTTAAAGTTTATGAGATACTTCTTTTAATATTAACAGCCAGAATCAAGTAACTACAAATTGTCAAGCTAGCAATTACAACGATCACTAGAGTCGATGCAAGAATTTGTAAAGTGCAATAAATTGAAAAAAATATTTAAAATGAGTCGTATTGAGCAAATTAATGCAACGAAAGAAGAAAGCCTATCGCACATTAAAGAAAGACCTAAATACAGGAGTGATTATTAACAGCGTATAGTAGGTACATATTTACATTTAGATCTCGTTGACAGAATAGTAATTAAATTACTACTCGTTGAAAATTAGTTTTTAAATGGCGCGAAAGTTTTAATTCACTTTCACCTGCAAAGTAAGTTTATATGTATTTTCTACATTGAAATAACAAAACTGGATAAAGTATCGAATCAAAAACAAAACAATCGCCATTACTTACTTTGAATTTTTACTAAAATTGTTTTAATCGATTCACGACAATACGATAAAAAGTGTATTGTTGGTATTTGTTAGTTAATTTGATTTAATTTATCAATGCAAAAAGTTACAAATCTAAATTAGCGTTTTATTTTGTAAAAGTATATGTATTATTATAAGCTTAATAAAAATTAAATTTTAATTTTCATATTTTTAATTGTATATTAAACTAGGCAAAATGAATAGGGAATTCCACAATTTTTCTGGGAAAGCAAAATAATTGCCCCAATCCTCCTACGTATTCTTAAACACAAGATAAATTTAAAATGTTACAAGTAATTTTAATGTGTAGATTAATATATTTGTAACACATTTCATTACAAATTTTAAACGCTATTTATAAAAAATTCAAAAAAGGAAAAATTCCCTATTCATTTTTGCCTAGTTTATTTAAAGAGTTCGTGTGTAAATTGGGCTCTTTATGATACTCGTGGGCCTTTAAAACGTTTGTTTTACACACGAATGAGTTTGAATATATACGACGTTCCACGAGCTTCAAATCGCTTAAAATTTTTACAATTAACTTGATGTTTCGTTTTGACAAGTTGCGACCCATGGTTGCGACATTTATCAAAATCCGTTCACACAGGAGAAAATTTTCAAGTTCTGATGGTGTTGAACAAAAAAACAATCTATTATGTAATACTATACCGTAGTACATCATTCTAAACTTCTAAAGAAATCGTAGGAATACAAGCCCGCCAAAACATTTCGCCAATACCAACATGATAATGTAATTTATTGCTTTTAGTACTTTTTGTTACATTTTGTTGCGTGACTCAATTTAAAAAATACGATTCTATCGTTGGAAAACTGTACATCGTAGTTGTCTGATACCAGCCACGTAAATCTGACATCTGACAGCTCATTCTTGTCACTTTGCGGTTTTAATTCTTTATCATTTTTAAAAGCGTTAATTATGGTTTCCTGAGTGCGTTAGGCAGCAAAAGTGTTTTTTACAAAACTGTTTCGTGCAGCGAGTTTGTACTTTGTTACTTAAGAAACAATAAAAATTATTGTCAATTTTTCAAAATAGGTGAAGGAGGGTAATCAAATGTTTGGAACACAGCAGTGAACAATATTTCCTTTGAAAACAATACATTTCTTTTTGTCCTGCGTTCTTGTTTTTATTATTTCCCAATAAAATCATTATCAACTGAACAGACGAAATTTGTTGCAGAATTATTTGATTGTTACAATATTTTTTTTTACTTTAGATTACATTATTTTAAACCCCTTGTTTTTAGGCAACCAGGTAATCACATCATTTGACCTTTAGAATAGTACAGTTGGTTGCAAAAAAACGGGAAACGAAAATTTTCCTAATGTAAATTTGATTTTGTGCATTTGTCTATTTGACAATACCTATCAAATAATTTAAAAAAATGAAGTTGGATTGAAGAGTCGATTGTGAACGCACAACTCGTCAGTCTGCAGAGTAAAAACACAAACAACGCAAAAAATGAGGTTACATTTAAACAGTTAATCCGTAATGGTGCGTTCAGAATCAACTCTTCAATGCCTACTTTGAGGATAAATTTAAATAAACACCCGATGTACACATATACCCAGCCAACTATAATGTGGGAGATATGTATTATATATAAAAAAAAACCTTGTACTAATGCATTAGTAAGCTATGGTAGAGGGCGTTACTTGTGGACTAACTGTGAACTATTTATAATAGTTTCCGGTTGGTTTTTTGTGGCAAATTTCGTCGGGGTCGAGGGCGAAGAGTGTGAAGTTTATATGAACCCGTAGACCATCTGAATTTAAATTTGGTAGGGATCCGATGCAAGTGCAGGATTGACATGAAGTCGTGTCAGGAATATTAACTTCATTTATGTAGGTTACTATGGCAGAAGATGGGAAACTTTCGGCGATTTCTACCATTCGTACGCATCAGCGGCAGCTGTGGACTCGAAATTGTTATTGCCAGGAACCACATGGCACACCATAAATTTATATCCATACATCCTCATAATATCCTAGCGATAGTGCACAGCCGACTTGAATTTATAATTCGGAGGAGTATTCGTCGGTGGCGTGAATTAGCTCGCCGACCGGGATCCTCGCAGGATTAGCACTGGAGAGATTAAGATAAATATGCAGGTGTGAGGGGTGCGAAAGGGACGACCACCCGAACGTCTAATCTGGAACGTTTGTCGTTTGCAAACGTGGAATTGCTGGAAAATGAAAACGGAAAGAAACGACGGAAATTAAGGAAAGTAGATAGAGGAGTTCTCATAAATTTACGGTGAATTAAAATATGTGCACACGACAACCATCGCTTATGTCGCACGTGTCTCCGACTCGAACACGTTCGAGGTGCCGGCACAGATTTATAATTTCGGCCGCGCCTTCCTTTAAAATCACTTTAGTTGCCCCATTAGCCATTAAATTATGCATTTTAATTAAATCCAAACGGAGATATGCGCCACATCAGCGACTGTCGCGAGAACAGTATTTACACTTGGACTATTATTGATTCCGTTCTGATTACATTAATATTACATCGACAGAACTTTATCCTACGCTCGTATTTTTTCTCAAGAGGACACTGAATTTTAGGGAAATATACTTCTCACTACTTGAAGTTGCCTAATTTAAAAATAACAGAATAACATTAATTCTTGAAATAGCGAAAATATTTTTTTTACATTTTCCACCAGCTAACTATAAGTCTATTTTTTAATCAAAGAACCACAACACCGCAATTTACACCCAAAATAGAGCTGACAACATTGTACGCTTTTGCCATAGGGTGAAAAATCTCATCATAAAAGATTGAGGTTATTAGAGATATTAGTAGCGCAGCAAGTTAATAAAGTTAATAACAACTAATAACAACTCATTTGAGAGTTTAATAAATTTCTTACTTTGCGAGGCATTTTTAATAACACATTCAAATTTTAGCTGCGAGTTTGCCTACTTTCAAGGACATTAAAAAAGACAGATGTTGGCTGGTATAGTCAATAGACATCATTAAATTCCCTAAATTTAGTAAAATTTTATATTTACAAACGTAAATCAACAGGTTGAGGTTCTTTGATTAAAAAATAGACTGTAGTGAACCTGTTGATTAATATTATCTTATTATACACGAGTTCTGCTTCATAAATTAAAGCGTACAGCACTGTGTAACTATTATGTTTAGAGATGCATTGTGAAGGATGCAAGAAGGTACGGTCGGTGGACAAACAAAACTGGGACACTTAAAATTTAATCTATGTAAATCTGACAATTGAATTGTCAATATATTTGTCAGTGTCTATATAACATGTCATACCAAAGTTAACCTATTTGTGATAAAGCCGTAATTAAACGATGCAAATTTGTAAATTTTGACTTATGTGATTGTCATTTTTGTCCCAGTTTCATTTGTCCATCGACTGTACATCTTTGTAGGTTAGTCCAAATTTATTCGTCGTTTCAGATCGATTGTTTTCTTTTAATTAATTTTACATGGATAAGATACATAACTTCTCATCAATGCATAATTCACCACAATGATGAAAGTTGTGCTTGAGAGAGCAATTTGGTTCGAATCGGCGACAAGAAATTTTTCTAAAAAAAAAATCATTTAAACGCCCATAGCTCCCTTATTAAGCTACATATGGCAATGAATTTTGCACCGTTGGATTACTCTTATCAAGGCGCTTCTTTTGAGCCGAAAAAAATTTACCTGGATTTTTTCGTTTTAGAGAAATTCGCAAAAAACCAAAAAATACATATTTTTGGCGCCCACAGCAAAAATGGGTTCAATGGCCGGAACTTTTACTATACCTGAATTCAACTCATCCTATACTATAACTGACAGCAATTTGGTTCGAATCGGCGACAAAAAAATTTTGGAAGAAAACCATATGCTCCCCCCTTCTATCTAATTTTCACTTCGGAAAATCATTTAAACGCCCATAGCTCCCTTATTAAGCCACATATGGCAATGAATTTTGCACCGTTGGATTACTCTTGTCAAGGCGCTTCTTCTGAGCCGAAAAAAATTTACCTGGATTTTTTCGTTTTAGAGAAATTCGCAAAAAACCAAAAAATACATATTTTTCTCTCCCACAGCAAAAAATGGGTTCAATGGCCGGAACTTTTACTATACCTGAATTCAACTCATCCTATACAATAACTGACAGCAATTTGGTTCGAATCGGCGACAAAAAATTTTTGGAAGAAAACCATGTACTCCCCCCTTCTATCTAATTTTCACTTCGGAAAATCATTTAAACGCCCATAGCTCCCTTATTAAGCCACATATGGCAATGAATTTTGCACCGTTGGATTACTCTTGTCAAGGCGCTTCTTCTGAGCCAAAAAAAAATTACCTGGATTTTTCCGTTTTAGAGAAATTCGCAAAAAACCAAAAAATCCATATTTTTGGCTCCCACAGCAAAAAATGGGTTCAATGGCCGGAACTTTTACTATACCTGAATTCAACACATCCTATACAATAACTGACAGCAATTTGGTACGAATCGGCGACAAAAAGTTTTTGGAAGAAAACCGTGTACTCCCCCCTTCTATCTAATTTTCACTTCGGAAAATCATTTATACGCCCATAGCTCCCTTATTAAGCCACATATGGCAATTAATTTTGCACCGTTGGATTACTCTTATCAAGGCGCTTCTTTTGAGCCGAAAAAAATTTACCTGGATTTTTTCGTTTTAGAGAAATTCGCAAAAAACCAAAAAATACATATTTTTGGCGCCCACAGCAAAAAATGGGTTCAATGGCCGGAACTTTTACTATACCTGAATTCAACTCATCCTATACTATAACTGACAGCAATTTGGTTCGAATCGGCGACAAAAAATTTTTGGAAGAAAACCATGTACTCCCCCCTTCTATCTAATTTTCACTTCGGAAAATCATTTATACGCCCATAGCTCCCTTATTAAGCCACATATGGCAATTAATTTTGCACCGTTGGATTACTCTTATCAAGGCGCTTCTTTTGAGCCGAAAAAAATTTACCTGGATTTTTTCGTTTTAGAGAAATTCGCAAAAAACCAAAAAATACATATTTTTGGCGCCCACAGCAAAAAATGGGTTCAATGGCCGGAACTTTTACTATACCTGAATTCAACTCATCCTATACTATAACTGACAGCAATTTGGTTCGAATCGGCGACAAAAAATTTTTGGAAGAAAACCATGTACTCCCCCCTTCTATCTAATTTTCACTTCGGAAAATCATTTAAACGCCCATAGCTCCCTTATTAAGCCACATATGGCAATGAATTTTGCACCGTTGGATTACTCTTCTCAAGGCGCTTCTTCTGAGCCGAAAAAAATTTACCTGCATTTTTCCGTTTTAGAGAAATTCGCAAAAAACCAAAAAATCCATATTTTTGGCTCCCACAGCAAAAAATGGGTTCAATGGCCGGAACTTTTACTATACTTGAATTCAACTCATCCTATACTATAACTGACAGCAATTTGGTTCGAATCGGCGACAAAAAAATTTTGGAAGAAAACCATATGCTCCCCCCTTCTATCTAATTTTCACTTCGGAAAATCATTTAAACGCCCATAGCTCCCTTATTAAGCCACATATGGCAATGAATTTTGCACCGTTGGATTACTCTTGTCAAGGCGCTTCTTCTGAGCCGAAAAAAATTTACCTGGATTTTTTCGTTTTAGAGAAATTCGCAAAAAACCAAAAAATACATATTTTTCTCTCCCACAGCAAAAAATGGGTTCAATGGCCGGAACTTTTACTATACCTGAATTCAACTCATCCTATACAATAACTGACAGCAATTTGGTTCGAATCGGCGACAAAAAATTTTTGGAAGAAAACCATGTACTCCCCCCTTCTATCTAATTTTCACTTCGGAAAATCATTTAAACGCCCATAGCTCCCTTATTAAGCCACATATGGCAATGAATTTTGCACCGTTGGATTACTCTTGTCAAGGCGCTTCTTCTGAGCCAAAAAAAAATTACCTGGATTTTTCCGTTTTAGAGAAATTCGCAAAAAACCAAAAAATACATATTTTTGGCTCCCACAGCAAAAAATGGGTTCAATGGCCGGAACTTTTACTATACCTGAAATCAACACATCCTATACAATAACTGACAGCAATTTGGTTCGAATCGGAGACAAAAAATTTTTGGAAGGAAACCATGTACTCCCCCCTTCTATCTAATTTTCACTTCGGAAAATCATTTAAACGCCCATAGCTCCCTTATTAAGCCACATATGGCAATGAATTTTGCACCGTTGGATTACTCTTGTCAAGGCGCTTCTTCTGAGCCGAAAAAAAATTACCTGGATTTTTCCGTTTTAGAGAAATTCGCAAAAAACCAAAAAATCCATATTTTTGGCTCCCACAGCAAAAAATGGGTTCAATGGCCGGAACTTTTACTATACCTGAATTCAACACATCCTATACAATAACTGACAGCAATTTGGTACGAATCGGCGACAAAAAGTTTTTGGAAGAAAACCGTGTACTCCCCCCTTCTATCTAATTTTCACTTCGGAAAATCATTTATACGCCCATAGCTCCCTTATTAAGCCACATATGGCAATTAATTTTGCACCGTTGGATTACTCTTATCAAGGCGCTTCTTTTGAGCCGAAAAAAATTTACCTGGATTTTTTCGTTTTAGAGAAATTCGCAAAAAACCAAAAAATACATATTTTTGGCGCCCACAGCAAAAAATGGGTTCAATGGCCGGAACTTTTACTATACCTGAATTCAACTCATCCTATACTATAACTGACAGCAATTTGGTTCGAATCGGCGACAAAAAATTTTTGGAAGAAAACCATGTACTCCCCCCTTCTATCTAATTTTCACTTCGGAAAATCATTTATACGCCCATAGCTCCCTTATTAAGCCACATATGGCAATTAATTTTGCACCGTTGGATTACTCTTATCAAGGCGCTTCTTTTGAGCCGAAAAAAATTTACCTGGATTTTTTCGTTTTAGAGAAATTCGCAAAAAACCAAAAAATACATATTTTTGGCGCCCACAGCAAAAAATGGGTTCAATGGCCGGAACTTTTACTATACCTGAATTCAACTCATCCTATACAATAACTGACAGCAATTTGGTTCGAATCGGCGACAAAAAATTTTTGGAAGAAAACCATGTACTCCCCCCTTCTATCTAATTTTCACTTCGGAAAATCATTTAAACGCCCATAGCTCCCTTATTAAGCCACATATGGCAATGAATTTTGCACCGTTGGATTACTCTTGTCAAGGCGCTTCTTCTGAGCCGAAAAAAATTTACCTGGATTTTTTCGTTTTAGAGAAATTCGCAAAAAACCAAAAAATACATATTTTTCTCTCCCACAGCAAAAAATGGGTTCAATGGCCGGAACTTTTACTATACCTGAATTCAACTCATCCTATACAATAACTGACAGCAATTTGGTTCGAATCGGCGACAAAAAATTTTTGGAAGAAAACCATGTACTCCCCCCTTCTATCTAATTTTCACTTCGGAAAATCATTTAAACGCCCATAGCTCCCTTATTAAGCCACATATGGCAATGAATTTTGCACCGTTGGATTACTCTTGTCAAGGCGCTTCTTCTGAGCCAAAAAAAAATTACCTGGATTTTTCCGTTTTAGAGAAATTCGCAAAAAACCAAAAAATACATATTTTTGGCTCCCACAGCAAAAAATGGGTTCAATGGCCGGAACTTTTACTATACCTGAAATCAACACATCCTATACAATAACTGACAGCAATTTGGTTCGAATCGGAGACAAAAAATTTTTGGAAGGAAACCATGTACTCCCCCCTTCTATCTAATTTTCACTTCGGAAAATCATTTAAACGCCCATAGCTCCCTTATTAAGCCACATATGGCAATGAATTTTGCACCGTTGGATTACTCTTGTCAAGGCGCTTCTTCTGAGCCGAAAAAAAATTACCTGGATTTTTCCGTTTTAGAGAAATTCGCAAAAAACCAAAAAATCCATATTTTTGGCTCCCACAGCAAAAAATGGGTTCAATGGCCGGAACTTTTACTATACCTGAATTCAACACATCCTATACAATAACTGACAGCAATTTGGTACGAATCGGCGCCAAAAAGTTTTTGGAAGAAAACCGTGTACTCCCCCCTTCTATCTAATTTTCACTTCGGAAAATCATTTATACGCCCATAGCTCCCTTATTAAGCCACATATGGCAATTAATTTTGCACCGTTGGATTACTCTTATCAAGGCGCTTCTTTTGAGCCGAAAAAAATTTACCTGGATTTTTTCGTTTTAGAGAAATTCGCAAAAAACCAAAAAATACATATTTTTGGCGCCCACAGCAAAAAATGGGTTCAATGGCCGGAACTTTTACTATACCTGAATTCAACTCATCCTATACTATAACTGACAGCAATTTGGTTCGAATCGGCGACAAAAAATTTTTGGAAGAAAACCATGTACTCCCCCCTTCTATCTAATTTTCACTTCGGAAAATCATTTATACGCCCATAGCTCCCTTATTAAGCCACATATGGCAATTAATTTTGCACCGTTGGATTACTCTTATCAAGGCGCTTCTTTTGAGCCGAAAAAAATTTACCTGGATTTTTTCGTTTTAGAGAAATTCGCAAAAAACCAAAAAATACATATTTTTGGCGCCCACAGCAAAAAATGGGTTCAATGGCCGGAACTTTTACTATACCTGAATTCAACTCATCCTATACTATAACTGACAGCAATTTGGTTCGAATCGGCGACAAAAAATTTTTGGAAGAAAACCATGTACTCCCCCCTTCTATCTAATTTTCACTTCGGAAAATCATTTAAACGCCCATAGCTCCCTTATTAAGCCACATATGGCAATGAATTTTGCACCGTTGGATTACTCTTCTCAAGGCGCTTCTTCTGAGCCGAAAAAAATTTACCTGCATTTTTCCGTTTTAGAGAAATTCGCAAAAAACCAAAAAATCCATATTTTTGGCTCCCACAGCAAAAAATGGGTTCAATGGCCGGAACTTTTACTATACTTGAATTCAACTCATCCTATACTATAACTGACAGCAATTTGGTTCGAATCGGCGACAAAAAAATTTTGGAAGAAAACCATATGCTCCCCCCTTCTATCTAATTTTCACTTCGGAAAATCATTTAAACGCCCATAGCTCCCTTATTAAGCCACATATGGCAATGAATTTTGCACCGTTGGATTACTCTTGTCAAGGCGCTTCTTCTGAGCCGAAAAAAATTTACCTGGATTTTTTCGTTTTAGAGAAATTCGCAAAAAACCAAAAAATACATATTTTTCTCTCCCACAGCAAAAAATGGGTTCAATGGCCGGAACTTTTACTATACCTGAATTCAACTCATCCTATACAATAACTGACAGCAATTTGGTTCGAATCGGCGACAAAAAATTTTTGGAAGAAAACCATGTACTCCCCCCTTCTATCTAATTTTCACTTCGGAAAATCATTTAAACGCCCATAGCTCCCTTATTAAGCCACATATGGCAATGAATTTTGCACCGTTGGATTACTCTTGTCAAGGCGCTTCTTCTGAGCCAAAAAAAAATTACCTGGATTTTTCCGTTTTAGAGAAATTCGCAAAAAACCAAAAAATACATATTTTTGGCTCCCACAGCAAAAAATGGGTTCAATGGCCGGAACTTTTACTATACCTGAAATCAACACATCCTATACAATAACTGACAGCAATTTGGTTCGAATCGGAGACAAAAAATTTTTGGAAGGAAACCATGTACTCCCCCCTTCTATCTAATTTTCACTTCGGAAAATCATTTAAACGCCCATAGCTCCCTTATTAAGCCACATATGGCAATGAATTTTGCACCGTTGGATTACTCTTGTCAAGGCGCTTTTTCTGAGCCGAAAAAAATTTACCTGGATTTTTCCGTTTTAGAGAAATTCGCAAAAACCAAAAAATCCATATTTTTGGCTCCCACAGCAAAGAATGGGTTCAATGGAGGAACTTTTGCTATACCTGAATTCAACTCATCCTATACAATAACTGACAGCAATTTGGTTCGAATCGGCGACAAAAAATTTTTGGAAGAAAACCATGTACTCCCCCCTTCTATCTAATTTTCACTTCGGAAAATCATTTAAACGCCCATAGCTCCCTTATTAAGCCACATATGGCAATGAATTTTGCACCGTTGGATTACTCTTGTCAAGGCGCTTTTTCTGAGCCGAAAAAAATTTACCTGGATTTTTCCGTTTTAGAGAAATTCGCAAAAAACCAAAAAATCCATATTTTTGGCTCCCACAGCAAAAAATGGGTTCAATGGCCGGAACTTTTACTATACCTGAAATCAACACATCCTATACAATAACTGACAGCAATTTGGTTCGAATCGGCGACAAAAAATTTTTGGAAGAAAACCATGTACTCCCCCCTTCTGTCTAATTTTCACTTCGGAAAATCATTTAAACGCTCATAGCTCCCTTATTAAGCCACATATGGCAATGAATTTTGCACCGTTGGATTACTCTTGTCAAGGCGCTTCTTCTGAGCCGAAAAAAATTTACCTGGATTTTTCCGTTTTAGAGAAATTCGCAAAAAAACAAAAAATCCATATTTTTGGCTCCCACAGCAAAAAATGGGTTCAATGGCCGGAACTTTTACTATCCCTGAAATCAACACATCCTATACTATAACTGACAGCAATTTGGTTCGAATCGGCGACAAAAAATTTTTGGAAGAAAACCATGTACTCCCCCCTTCTATCTAATTTTCACTTCGGAAAATCATTTAAACGCTCATAGCTCCCTTATTAAGCCACATATGGCAATGAATTTTGCACCGTTGGATTACTCTTGTCAAGGCGCTTCTTCTGAGCCGAAAAAAATTTACCTGGATTTTTTCGTTTTAAAGAAATTCGCAAAAAACCAAAAAATACATATTTTTCTCTCCCACAGCAAAAAATGGGTTCAATGGCCGGAACTTTTACTATACCTGAATTCAACTCATCCTATACAATAACTGACAGCAATTTGGTTCGAATCGGCGACAAAAAATTTTTGGAAGAAAACCATGTACTCCCCCCTTCTATCTAATTTTCACTTCGGAAAATCATTTAAACGCCCATAGCTCCCTTATTAAGCCACATATGGCAATGAATTTTGCACCGTTGGATTACTCTTGTCAAGGCGCTTCTTTTGAGCAGAAAAAAATTTACCTGGATTTTTTCGTTTTAGAGAAATTCGCAAAAAACCAAAAAATACATATTTTTGGCTCCCACAGCAAAAAATGGGTTCAATGGCCGGAACTTTTACTATACCTGAATTCAACTCATCCTATACTATAACTGACAGCAATTTGGTTCGAATCGGCGACAAAAAATTTTTGGAAGAAAACCATGTACTCCCCCCTTCTATCTAATTTTCACTTCGGAAAATCATTTAAACGCCCATAGCTCCCTTATTAAGCCACATATGGCAATGAATTTTGCACCGTTGGATTACTCTTGTCAAGGCGCTTCTTTTGAGATGAAAAAAATTTACCTGGATTTTTTCGTTTTAGAGAAATTCGCAAAAAACCAAAAAATACATATTTTTCTCTCCCACAGCAAAAAATGGGTTCAATGGCCGGAACTTTTACTATACCTGAATTCAACTCATCCTATACAATAACTGACAGCAATTTGGTTCGAATCGGCGACAATAAATTTTTGGAAGGAAACCATGTACTCCCCCCTTCTATCTAATTTTCACTTCGGAAAATCATTTAAACGCCCATAGCTCCTTATTAAGCCACATATGGCAATGAATTTTGCACCGTTGGATTACTCTTGTCAAGGCGCTTCTTCTGAGCCAAAAAAAATTTACCTGGATTTTTCAGTTTTAGAGAAATTCGCAAAAAACCAAAAAATACATATTTTTGGCTCCCACAGCAAAAAATGGGTTCAATGGCCGGAACTTTTACTATACCTGAAATCAACACATCCTATACAATAACTGACAGCAATTTGGTTCGAATCGGAGACAAAAAATTTTTGGAAGGAAACCATGTACTCCCCCCTTCTATCTAATTTTCACTTCGGAAAATCATTTAAACGCCCATAGCTCCCTTATTAAGCCACATATGGCAATGAATTTTGCACCGTTGGATTACTCTTGTCAAGGCGCTTTTTCTGAGCCGAAAAAAATTTACCTGGATTTTTCCGTTTTAGAGAAATTCGCAAAAAACCAAAAAATACATATTTTTGGCTCCCACAGCAAAGAATGGGTTCAATGGAGGAACTTTTGCTATACCTGAATTCAACTCATCCTATACAATAACTGACAGCAATTTGGTTCGAATCGGCGACAAAAAATTTTTGGAAGAAAACCATGTACTCCCCCCTTCTATCTAATTTTCACTTCGGAAAATCATTTAAACGCCCATAGCTCCCTTATTAAGCCACATATGGCAATGAATTTTGCACCGTTGGATTACTCTTGTCAAGGCGCTTTTTCTGAGCCGAAAAAAATTTACCTGGATTTTTCCGTTTTAGAGAAATTCGCAAAAAACCAAAAAATCCATATTTTTGGCTCCCACAGCAAAAAATGGGTTCAATGGCCGGAACTTTTACTATACCTGAATTCAACACATCCTATACAATAACTGACAGCAATTTGGTTCGAATCGGCGACAAAAAATTTTTGGAAGAAAACCATGTACTCCCCCCTTCTGTCTAATTTTCACTTCGGAAAATCATTTAAACGCTCATAGCTCCCTTATTAAGCCACATATGGCAATGAATTTTGCACCGTTGGATTACTCTTGTCAAGGCGCTTCTTCTGAGCCGAAAAAAATTTACCTGGATTTTTCCGTTTTAGAGAAATTCGCAAAAAAACAAAAAATCCATATTTTTGGCTCCCACAGCAAAAAATGGGTTCAATGGCCGGAACTTTTACTATCCCTGAAATCAACACATCCTATACTATAACTGACAGCAATTTGGTTCGAATCGGCGACAAAAAATTTTTGGAAGAAAACCATGTACTCCCCCCTTCTATCTAATTTTCACTTCGGAAAATCATTTAAACGCTCATAGCTCCCTTATTAAGCCACATATGGCAATGAATTTTGCACCGTTGGATTACTCTTGTCAAGGCGCTTCTTCTGAGCCGAAAAAAATTTACCTGGATTTTTTCGTTTTAAAGAAATTCGCAAAAAACCAAAAAATACATATTTTTCTCTCCCACAGCAAAAAATGGGTTCAATGGCCGGAACTTTTACTATACCTGAATTCAACTCATCCTATACAATAACTGACAGCAATTTGGTTCGAATCGGCGACAAAAAATTTTTGGAAGAAAACCATGTACTCCCCCCTTCTATCTAATTTTCACTTCGGAAAATCATTTAAACGCCCATAGCTCCCTTATTAAGCCACATATGGCAATGAATTTTGCACCGTTGGATTACTCTTCTCAAGGCGCTTCTTCTGAGCCGAAAAAAATTTACCTGGATTTTTTCGTTTTAAAGAAATTCGCAAAAAACCAAAAAATACATATTTTTCTCTCCCACAGCAAAAAATGGGTTCAATGGCCGGAACTTTTACTATACCTGAATTCAACTCATCCTATACAATAACTGACAGCAATTTGGTTCGAATCGGCGACAAAAAATTTTTGGAAGAAAACCATGTACTCCCCCCTTCTATCTAATTTTCACTTCGGAAAATCATTTAAACGCCCATAGCTCCCTTATTAAGCCACATATGGCAATGAATTTTGCACCGTTGGATTACTCTTGTCAAGGCGCTTCTTTTGAGCCGAAAAAAATTTACCTGGATTTTTTCGTTTTAGAGAAATTCGCAAAAAACTAAAAAATACATATTTTTGGCGCCCACAGCAAAAAATGGGTTCAATGGCCGGAACTTTTACTATACCTGAATTCAACTCATCCTATACTATAACTGACAGCAATTTGGTTCGAATCGGCGACAAAAAATTTTTGGAAGAAAACCATGTACTCCCCCTTCAATCTAATTTTCACTTCGGAAAATCATTTAAACGCCCATAGCTCCCTTATTAAGCCACATATGGCAATGAATTTTGCACCGTTGGATTACTCTTGTCAAGGCGCTTCTTTTGAGATGAAAAAAATTTACCTGGATTTTTTCGTTTTAGAGAAATTCGCAAAAAACCAAAAAATACATATTTTTCTCTCCCACAGCAAAAAATGGGTTCAATGGCCGGAACTTTTACTATACCTGAATTCAACTCATCCTATACAATAACTGACAGCAATTTGGTTCGAATCGGCGACAAAAAATTTTTGGAAGAAAACCATGTACTCCCCCCTTCTATCTAATTTTCACTTCGGAAAATCATTTAAACGCCCATAGCTCCCTTATTAAGCCACATATGGCAATGAATTTTGCACCGTTGGATTACTCTTGTCAAGGCGCTTCTTCTGAGCCGAAAAAAATTTACCTGGATTTTTTCGTTTTAGAGAAATTCGCAAAAAACCAAAAAATACATATTTTTGGCTCCCACAGCAAAAAATGGGTTCAATGGCCGGAACTTTTACTATACCTGAAATCAACACATCCTATACGATAACTGACAGCAATTTGGTTCGAATCGGCGACAAAAAATTTTTGGAAGAAAACCATGTACTCCCCCCTTCTATCTAATTTTCACTTCGGAAAATCATTTAAACGCCCATAGCTCCCTTATTAAGCCACATATGGCAATGAATTTTGCACCGTTGGATTACTCTTGTCAAGGCGCTTCTTTTGAGATGAAAAAAATTTACCTGGATTTTTTCGTTTTAGAGAAATTCGCAAAAAACCAAAAAATACATATTTTTCTCTCCCACAGCAAAAAATGGGTTCAATGGCCGGAACTTTTACTATACCTGAATTCAACTCATCCTATACAATAACTGACAGCAATTTGGTTCGAATCGGCGACAAAAAATTTTTGGAAGAAAACCATGTACTCCCCCCTTCTATCTAATTTTCACTTCGGAAAATCATTTAAACGCCCATAGCTCCCTTATTAAGCCACATATGGCAATGAATTTTGCACCGTTGGATTACTCTTCTCAAGGCGCTTCTTCTGAGCCGAAAAAAATTTACCTGGATTTTTCCGTTTTAGAGAAATTCGCAAAAAACCAAAAAATCCATATTTTTGGCTCCCACAGCAAAAAATGGGTTCAATGGCCGTAACTTTTACTATACCTGAAATCAACTCATCCTATACAATAACTGACAGCAATTTGGTTCGAATCGGCGACAAAAAATTTTTGGAAGAAAACCATGTACTCCCCCCTTCTATCTAATTTTCACTTCGGAAAATCATTTAAACGCCCATAGCTCCCTTATTAAGCCACATATGGCAATGAATTTTGCACCGTTGGATTACTCTTCTCAAGGCGCTTCTTCTGAGCCGAAAAAAATTTACCTGGATTTTTCTGTTTTAGAGAAATTCGCAAAAAACCAAAAAATCCATATTTTTGGCTCCCACAGCAAAAAATGGGTTCAATGGCCGGAACTTTTACTATACCTGAATTCAACTCATCCTATACTATAACTGACAGCAATTTGGTTCGAATCGGCGACAAAAAATTTTTGGAAGAAAACCATGTACTCCCCCCTTCTATCTAATTTTCACTTCGGAAAATCATTTAAACGCCCATAGCTCCCTTATTAAGCCACATATGGCAATGAATTTTGCACCGTTGGATTACTCTTGTCAAGGCGCTTCTTTTGAGCCGAAAAAAATTTACCTGGATTTTTTCGTTTTAGAGAAATTCGCAAAAAACTAAAAAATACATATTTTTGGCGCCCACAGCAAAAAATGGGTTCAATGGCCGGAACTTTTACTATACCTGAATTCAACTCATCCTATACTATAACTGACAGCAATTTGGTTCGAATCGGCGACAAAAAAATTTTTAAAGAAAACCATGTACTCCCCCCTTCTATCTAATTTTCACTTCGGAAAATCATTTAAACGCTCATAGCTCCCTTATTAAGCCACATATGGCAATGAATTTTGCACCGTTGGATTACTCTTGTCAAGGCGCTTCTTCTGAGCCGAAAAAAATTTACCTGGATTTTTTCGTTTTAAAGAAATTCGCAAAAAACCAAAAAATACATATTTTTCTCTCCCACAGCAAAAAATGGGTTCAATGGCCGGAACTTTTACTATACCTGAATTCAACTCATCCTATACAATAACTGACAGCAATTTGGTTCGAATCGGCGACAAAAAATTTTTGGAAGAAAACCATGTACTCCCCCCTTCTATCTAATTTTCACTTCGGAAAATCATTTAAACGCCCATAGCTCCCTTATTAAGCCACATATGGCAATGAATTTTGCACCGTTGGATTACTCTTCTCAAGGCGCTTCTTCTGAGCCGAAAAAAATTTACCTGGATTTTTTCGTTTTAAAGAAATTCGCAAAAAACCAAAAAATACATATTTTTCTCTCCCACAGCAAAAAATGGGTTCAATGGCCGGAACTTTTACTATACCTGAATTCAACTCATCCTATACAATAACTGACAGCAATTTGGTTCGAATCGGCGACAAAAAATTTTTGGAAGAAAACCATGTACTCCCCCCTTCTATCTAATTTTCACTTCGGAAAATCATTTAAACGCCCATAGCTCCCTTATTAAGCCACATATGGCAATGAATTTTGCACCGTTGGATTACTCTTGTCAAGGCGCTTCTTTTGAGCCGAAAAAAATTTACCTGGATTTTTGCGTTTTAGAGAAATTCGCAAAAAACCAAAAAATACATATTTTTGGCTCCCACAGCAAAGAATGGGTTCAATGGAGGAACTTTTGCTATACCTGAATTCAACTCATCCTATACAATAACTGACAGCAATTTGGTTCGAATCGGCGACAAAAAATTTTTGGAAGAAAACCATGTACTCCCCCCTTCTATCTAATTTTCACTTCGGAAAATCATTTAAACGCCCATAGCTCCCTTATTAAGCCACATATGGCAATGAATTTTGCACCGTTGGATTACTCTTGTCAAGGCGCTTTTTCTGAGCCGAAAAAAATTTACCTGGATTTTTCCGTTTTAGAGAAATTCGCAAAAAACCAAAAAATCCATATTTTTGGCTCCCACAGCAAAAAATGGGTTCAATGGCCGGAACTTTTACTATACCTGAATTCAACTCATCCTATACAATAACTGACAGCAATTTGGTTCGAATCGGCGACAAAAAATTTTTGGAAGAAAACCATGTACTCCCCCCTTCTATCTAATTTTCACTTCGGAAAATCATTTAAACGCCCATAGCTCCCTTATTAAGCCACATATGGCAATGAATTTTGCACCGTTGGATTACTCTTGTCAAGGCGCTTCTTCTGAGCCGAAAAAATTTACCTGGATTTTTTCGTTTTAGAGAAATTCGCAAAAAACCAAAAAATACATATTTTTGGCTCCCACAGCAAAAAATGGGTTCAATGGCCGGAACTTTTACTATACCTGAAATCAACACATCCTATACGATAACTGACAGCAATTTGGTTCGAATCGGCGACAAAAAATTTTTGGAAGAAAACCATGTACTCCCCCCTTCTATCTAATTTTCACTTCGGAAAATCATTTAAACGCCCATAGCTCCCTTATTAAGCCACATATGGCAATGAATTTTGCACCGTTGGATTACTCTTGTCAAGGCGCTTCTTTTGAGATGAAAAAAATTTACCTGGATTTTTTCGTTTTAGAGAAATTCGCAAAAAACCAAAAAATACATATTTTTCTCTCCCACAGCAAAAAATGGGTTCAATGGCCGGAACTTTTACTATACCTGAATTCAACTCATCCTATACAATAACTGACAGCAATTTGGTTCGAATCGGCGACAAAAAATTTTTGGAAGAAAACCATGTACTCCCCCCTTCTATCTAATTTTCACTTCGGAAAATCATTTAAACGCCCATAGCTCCCTTATTAAGCCACATATGGCAATGAATTTTGCACCGTTGGATTACTCTTCTCAAGGCGCTTCTTCTGAGCCGAAAAAAATTTACCTGGATTTTTCCGATTTAGAGAAATTCGCAAAAAACCAAAAAATCCATATTTTTGGCTCCCACAGCAAAAAATGGGTTCAATGGCCGGAACTTTTACTATACCTGAATTCAACACATCCTATACAATAACTGACAGCAATTTGGTACGAATCGGCGACAAACAGTTTTTGGAAGAAAACCGTGTACTCCCCCCTTCTTTCTAATTTTCACTTCGGAAAATCATTTATACGCCCATAGCTCCCTTATTAAGCCACATATGGCAATTAATTTTGCACCGTTGGATTACTCTTGTCAAGGCGCTTCTTTTGAGCCGAAAAAAATTTACCTGGATTTTTTCGTTTTAGAGAAATTCGCAAAAAACCAAAAAATACATATTTTTGGCGCCCACAGCAAAAAATGGGTTCAATGGCCGGAACTTTTACTATACCTGAATTCAACTCATCCTATACAATAACTGACAGCAATTTGGTTCGAATCGGCGACAAAAAATTTTTGGAAGAAAACCATGTACTCCCCCCTTCTATCTAATTTTCACTTCGGAAAATCATTTAAACGCCCATAGCTCCCTTATTAAGCCACATATGGCAATGAATTTTGCACCGTTGGATTACTCTTCTCAAGGCGCTTCTTCTGAGCCGAAAAAAATTTACCTGGATTTTTCTGTTTTAGAGAAATTCGCAAAAAACCAAAAAATCCATATTTTTGGCTCCCACAGCAAAAAATGGGTTCAATGGCCGGAACTTTTACTATACCTGAATTCAACTCATCCTATACTATAACTGACAGCAATTTGGTTCGAATCGGCGACAAAAAATTTTTGGAAGAAAACCATGTACTCCCCCCTTCTATCTAATTTTCACTTCGGAAAATCATTTAAACGCCCATAGCTCCCTTATTAAGCCACATATGGCAATGAATTTTGCACCGTTGGATTACTCTTGTCAAGGCGCTTCTTTTGAGATGAAAAAAATTTACCTGGATTTTTTCGTTTTAGAGAAATTCGCAAAAAAACAAAAAATACATATTTTTCTCTCCCACAGCAAAAAATGGGTTCAATGGCCGGAACTTTTACTATACCTGAATTCAACTCATCCTATACAATAACTGACAGCAATTTGGTTCGAATCGGCGACAAAAAATTTTTGGAAGAAAACCATGTACTCCCCCCTTCTATCTAATTTTCACTTCGGAAAATCATTTAAACGCCCATAGCTCCCTTATTAAGCCACATATGGCAATGAATTTTGCACCGTTGGATTACTCTTCTCAAGGCGCTTCTTCTGAGCCGAAAAAAATTTACCTGGATTTTTTCGTTTTAAAGAAATTCGCAAAAAACCAAAAAATACATATTTTTCTCTCCCACAGCAAAAAATGGGTTCAATGGCCGGAACTTTTACTATACCTGAATTCAACTCATCCTATACAATAACTGACAGCAATTTGGTTCGAATCGGCGACAAAAAATTTTTGGAAGAAAACCATGTACTCCCCCCTTCTATCTAATTTTCACTTCGGAAAATCATTTAAACGCCCATAGCTCCCTTATTAAGCCACATATGGCAATGAATTTTGCACCGTTGGATTACTCTTGTCAAGGCGCTTCTTTTGAGCCGAAAAAAATTTACCTGGATTTTTGCGTTTTAGAGAAATTCGCAAAAAACCAAAAAATACATATTTTTGGCTCCCACAGCAAAGAATGGGTTCAATGGAGGAACTTTTGCTATACCTGAATTCAACTCATCCTATACAATAACTGACAGCAATTTGGTTCGAATCGGCGACAAAAAATTTTTGGAAGAAAACCATGTACTCCCCCCTTCTATCTAATTTTCACTTCGGAAAATCATTTAAACGCCCATAGCTCCCTTATTAAGCCACATATGGCAATGAATTTTGCACCGTTGGATTACTCTTGTCAAGGCGCTTTTTCTGAGCCGAAAAAAATTTACCTGGATTTTTCCGTTTTAGAGAAATTCGCAAAAAACCAAAAAATCCATATTTTTGGCTCCCACAGCAAAAAATGGGTTCAATGGCCGGAACTTTTACTATACCTGAATTCAACTCATCCTATACAATAACTGACAGCAATTTGGTTCGAATCGGCGACAAAAAATTTTTGGAAGAAAACCATGTACTCCCCCCTTCTATCTAATTTTCACTTCGGAAAATCATTTAAACGCCCATAGCTCCCTTATTAAGCCACATATGGCAATGAATTTTGCACCGTTGGATTACTCTTGTCAAGGCGCTTCTTCTGAGCCGAAAAAATTTACCTGGATTTTTTCGTTTTAGAGAAATTCGCAAAAAACCAAAAAATACATATTTTTGGCTCCCACAGCAAAAAATGGGTTCAATGGCCGGAACTTTTACTATACCTGAAATCAACACATCCTATACGATAACTGACAGCAATTTGGTTCGAATCGGCGACAAAAAATTTTTGGAAGAAAACCATGTACTCCCCCCTTCTATCTAATTTTCACTTCGGAAAATCATTTAAACGCCCATAGCTCCCTTATTAAGCCACATATGGCAATGAATTTTGCACCGTTGGATTACTCTTGTCAAGGCGCTTCTTTTGAGATGAAAAAAATTTACCTGGATTTTTTCGTTTTAGAGAAATTCGCAAAAAACCAAAAAATACATATTTTTCTCTCCCACAGCAAAAAATGGGTTCAATGGCCGGAACTTTTACTATACCTGAATTCAACTCATCCTATACAATAACTGACAGCAATTTGGTTCGAATCGGCGACAAAAAATTTTTGGAAGAAAACCATGTACTCCCCCCTTCTATCTAATTTTCACTTCGGAAAATCATTTAAACGCCCATAGCTCCCTTATTAAGCCACATATGGCAATGAATTTTGCACCGTTGGATTACTCTTCTCAAGGCGCTTCTTCTGAGCCGAAAAAAATTTACCTGGATTTTTCCGATTTAGAGAAATTCGCAAAAAACCAAAAAATCCATATTTTTGGCTCCCACAGCAAAAAATGGGTTCAATGGCCGGAACTTTTACTATACCTGAATTCAACACATCCTATACAATAACTGACAGCAATTTGGTACGAATCGGCGACAAACAGTTTTTGGAAGAAAACCGTGTACTCCCCCCTTCTTTCTAATTTTCACTTCGGAAAATCATTTATACGCCCATAGCTCCCTTATTAAGCCACATATGGCAATTAATTTTGCACCGTTGGATTACTCTTGTCAAGGCGCTTCTTTTGAGCCGAAAAAAATTTACCTGGATTTTTTCGTTTTAGAGAAATTCGCAAAAAACCAAAAAATACATATTTTTGGCGCCCACAGCAAAAAATGGGTTCAATGGCCGGAACTTTTACTATACCTGAATTCAACTCATCCTATACAATAACTGACAGCAATTTGGTTCGAATCGGCGACAAAAAATTTTTGGAAGAAAACCATGTACTCCCCCCTTCTATCTAATTTTCACTTCGGAAAATCATTTAAACGCCCATAGCTCCCTTATTAAGCCACATATGGCAATGAATTTTGCACCGTTGGATTACTCTTCTCAAGGCGCTTCTTCTGAGCCGAAAAAAATTTACCTGGATTTTTCTGTTTTAGAGAAATTCGCAAAAAACCAAAAAATCCATATTTTTGGCTCCCACAGCAAAAAATGGGTTCAATGGCCGGAACTTTTACTATACCTGAATTCAACTCATCCTATACTATAACTGACAGCAATTTGGTTCGAATCGGCGACAAAAAATTTTTGGAAGAAAACCATGTACTCCCCCCTTCTATCTAATTTTCACTTCGGAAAATCATTTAAACGCCCATAGCTCCCTTATTAAGCCACATATGGCAATGAATTTTGCACCGTTGGATTACTCTTGTCAAGGCGCTTCTTTTGAGATGAAAAAAATTTACCTGGATTTTTTCGTTTTAGAGAAATTCGCAAAAAAACAAAAAATACATATTTTTCTCTCCCACAGCAAAAAATGGGTTCAATGGCCGGAACTTTTACTATACCTGAATTCAACTCATCCTATACAATAACTGACAGCAATTTGGTTCGAATCGGCGACAAAAAATTTTTGGAAGAAAACCATGTACTCCCCCCTTCTATCTAATTTTCACTTCGGAAAATCATTTAAACGCCCATAGCTCCCTTATTAAGCCACATATGGCAATGAATTTTGCACCGTTGGATTACTCTTGTCAAGGCGCTTCTTCTGAGCCGAAAAAAATTTACCTGGATTTTTTCGTTTTAGAGAAATTCGCAAAAAACCAAAAAATACATATTTTTGGCTCCCACAGCAAAAAATGGGTTCAATGGCCGGAACTTTTACTATACCTGAATTCAACTCATCCTATACAATAACTGACAGCAATTTGGTTCGAATCGGCGACAAAAAATTTTTGGAAGAAAACCATGTACTCACTCCCCCCTTCTATCTAATTTTCACTTCGGAAAATCATTTAAACGCCCATAGCTCCCTTATTAAGCCACATATGGCAATGAATTTTGCACCGTTGGATTACTCTTGTCAAGGCGCTTCTTCTGAGCCGAAAAAAATTTACCTGGATTTTTTCGTTTTAGAGAAATTCGCAAAAAACCAAAAAATACATATTTTTGGCGCCCACAGCAAAAAATGGGTTCAATGGCCGGAACTTTTACTATACCTGAATTCAACTCATCCTATACTATAACTGACAGCAATTTGGTTCGAATCGGCGACAAAAAATTTTTGGAAGAAAACCATGTGCTCCCCCCTTCTATCTAATTTTCACTTCGAAAAATCATTTAAACGCCCATAGCTCCCTTATTAAGCCACATATGGCAATGAATTTTGCACCGTTGGATTACTCTTGTCAAGGCGCTTCTTCTGAGCCGAAAAAAATTTACCTGGATTTTTTCGTTTTAAAGAAATTCGCAAAAAACCAAAAAATACATATTTTTCTCTCCCACAGCAAAAAATGGGTTCAATGGCCGGAACTTTTACTATACCTGAATTCAACTCATCCTATACAATAACTGACAGCAATTTGGTTCGAATCGGCGACAAAAAATTTTTGGAAGAAAACCATGTACTCCCCCCTTCTATCTAATTTTCACTTCGGAAAATCATTTAAACGCCCATAGCTCCCTTATTAAGCCACATATGGCAATGAATTTTGCACCGTTGGATTACTCTTCTCAAGGCGCTTCTTCTGAGCCGAAAAAAATTTACCTGGATTTTTCCGTTTTAGAGAAATTCGCAAAAAACCAAAAAATCCATATTTTTGGCTCCCACAGCAAAAAATGGGTTCAATGGCCGGAACTTTTACTATACCTGAAATCAACTCATCCTATACAATAACTGACAGCAATTTGGTTCGAATCGGCGACAAAAAATTTTTGGAAGAAAACCATGTACTCCCCCCTTCTATCTAATTTTCACTTCGGAAAATCATTTAAACGCCCATAGCTCCCTTATTAAGCCACATATGGCAATGAATTTTGCACCGTTGGATTACTCTTCTCAAGGCGCTTCTTCTGAGCCGAAAAAAATTTACCTGGATTTTTCCGTTTTAGAGAAATTCGCAAAAAACCAAAAAATCCATATTTTTGGCTCCCACAGCAAAAAATGGGTTCAATGGCCGGAACTTTTACTATACCTGAATTCAACTCATCCTATACTATAACTGACAGCAATTTGGTTCGAATCGGCGACAAAAAATTTTTGGAAGAAAACCATGTACTCCCCCCTTCTATCTAATTTTCACTTCGGAAAATCATTTAAACGCCCATAGCTCCCTTATTAAGCCACATATGGCAATGAATTTTGCACCGTTGGATTACTCTTGTCAAGGCGCTTCTTTTGAGCCGAAAAAAATTTACCTGGATTTTTTCGTTTTAGAGAAATTCGCAAAAAACTAAAAAATACATATTTTTGGCGCCCACAGCAAAAAATGGGTTCAATGGCCGGAACTTTTACTATACCTGAATTCAACTCATCCTATACTATAACTGACAGCAATTTGGTTCGAATCGGCGACAAAAAATTTTTGGAAGAAAACCATGTACTCCCCCCTTCTATCTAATTTTCACTTCGGAAAATCATTTAAACGCCCATAGCTCCCTTATTAAGCCACATATGGCAATGAATTTTGCACCGTTGGATTACTCTTCTCAAGGCGCTTCTTCTGAGCCGAAAAAAATTTACCTGGATTTTTCCGTTTTAGAGAAATTCGCAAAAAACCAAAAAATCCATATTTTTGGCTCCCACAGCAAAAAATGGGTTCAATGGCCGGAACTTTTACTATACCTGAATTCCACTCATCCTATACTATAACTGACAGCAATTTGGTTCGAATCGGCGACAAAAAATTTTTGGAAGAAAACCATGTACTCCCCCCTTCTATCTAATTTTCACTTCGGAAAATCATTTAAACACCCATAGCTCCCTTATTAAGCCACATATGGCAATGAATTTTGCACCGTTGGATTACTCTTGTCAAGGCGCTTCTTTTGAGCCGAAAAAAATTTACCTGGATTTTTTCGTTTTAGAGAAATTCGCAAAAAACTAAAAAATACATATTTTTGGCGCCCACAGCAAAAAATGGGTTCAATGGCCGGAACTTTTACTATACCTGAATTCAACTCATCCTATACTATAACTGACAGCAATTTGGTTCGAATCGGCGACAAAAAAATTTTGGAAGAAAACCATGTACTCCCCCCTTCTATCTAATTTTCACTTCGGAAAATCATTTAAACGCCCATAGCTCCCTTATTAAGCCACATATGGCAATGAATTTTGCACCGTTGGATTACTCTTGTCAAGGCGCTTCTTTTGAGATGAAAAAAATTTACCTGGATTTTTTCGTTTTAGAGAAATTCGCAAAAAAACAAAAAATACATATTTTTCTCTCCCACAGCAAAAAATGGGTTCAATGGCCGGAACTTTTACTATACCTGAATTCAACTCATCCTATACAATAACTGACAGCAATTTGGTTCGAATCGGCGACAAAAAATTTTTGGAAGAAAACCATGTACTCCCCCCTTCTATCTAATTTTCACTTCGGAAAATCATTTAAACGCCCATAGCTCCCTTATTAAGCCACATATGGCAATGAATTTTGCACCGTTGGATTACTCTTGTCAAGGCGTTTCTTCTGAGCCGAAAAAAATTTACCTGGATTTTTTCGTTTTAGAGAAATTCGTAAAAAACCAAAAAATACATATTTTTGGCTCCCACAGCAAAAAATGGGTTCAATGGCCGGAACTTTTACTATACCTGAATTCAACTCATCCTATACAATAACTGACAGCAATTTGGTTCGAATCGGCGACAAAAAATTTTTGGAAGAAAACCATGTACTCCCCCCTTCTATCTAATTTTCACTTCGGAAAATCATTTAAACGCCCATAGCTCCCTTATTAAGCCACATATGGCAATGAATTTTGCACCGTTGGATTACTTTTGTCAAGGCGCTTCTTCTGAGCCGAAAAAAATTTACCTGGATTTTTTCGTTTTAGAGAAATTCGCAAAAAACCAAAAAATACATATTTTTGGCTCCCACAGCAAAAAATGGGTTCAATGGCCGGAACTTTTACTATACCTGAAATCAACACATCCTATACAATAACTGACAGCAATTTGGTTCGAATCGGCGACAAAAAATTTTTGGAAGAAAACCATGTACTCCCCCCTTCTATCTAATTTTCACTTCGGAAAATCATTTAAACGCCCATAGCTCCCTTATGAAGCCTCATATGGCAATGAATTTTGCACCGTTGGATTACTCTTGTCAAGGCGCTTCTTCTGAGCCGAAAAAAATTTACCTGGATTTTTCCGTTTTAGAGAAATTCGCAAAAAACCAAAAAATCCATATTTTTGGCTGCCACAGCAAAAAATAACACAGAAACACAGCATGTGTTTCTGGACGATTTCGAGATCTGTAATTTACCAAATTCCGGCCGGCGGCACGAAAAATAAATGATATTGCAAATTCATTCATTGGATGTTTAGCAATTGAAATTATTTTTTTTTTTACGTAAATAATTATTGTTCATAATGAGAAACAATTACAATAAAATAGGTATAAGAATCATTCATGTCTTGATATTAATTTTTTATAAGCAACTAATATGAAACAACTTAAACTGAATCTGAAAAATGTTTCAGTGAAACATTTTGCCTTTTATTTTAATAAGTTAACCAATCCTTGCCTAAATGTTTACAACGAACTTGATAACATTAACTTTCTGATTTTTTTAGTAATCCAGAGACTTAAAAGTTTCGACTAAAAGAATACTCATTATAAGTTTTCAAAAGCTATAATCCAATATGAACTTTAAAACCTAGGAAGTTTTACAGTAAGTCCTGTAATTTTAACATAGTTCTTTATTGTGTATGAATTATTATTTGAATTGTTATGGCTTTTCTTGATGGTTTATATATTATTTGTTTCAAATTTATTGTTATTAATTTTATTATCCTTCGTTCGTCACCTTGTTCCAAGTATATACATAATTATATTGTCTTTTATTTTATCTTAGTTTAGGGTAACTCATTAGTTAAAAGTTAAAACACAAATTTAACAGATTAATAAACTGTTTTGCTAAAACTCTATAGTTTGGTTAATTCTATTAGATGAACATTGTGCTTTGTTAAAGTTGGTAGCGCACGTGTAATTTACTCATGTCAGAGTTTATTTGATACGAGCGTATAAGCAGTAAAATGAGACATTTTTTGTTAGAGTTATGATACCAGCACAACAGAATAGTAGAACGAGGGGAATACAACAGACATTTTTTATTAAACTGCATTTGTTATTTGGAATTATTTCCGTTGCGTTATTTAAAATAATGTACTAACAAGTTGTACGACGTCCAAACAAATTTTTAGTTTATCACGTTTATTCACTAGCGCTTACAGTAATGATAGCAATAAATACCGCACTGTGAGAGATGTTTCATACACAAGAAAAAGAACAAGCAAAGCAAGCGTTGTTTTAATATTTTTTAAATTATTAGACATTAATTAAAGAAAGAGAAGAGTGAAAAAGACAACAAACTGGAAATAAGTAGTAGAATTATTCGTTTTTTGTTGTGTGCTGGGTTGAAAACACGAAATATGATATGAATGAAATTAATTCTGAATGATAGCTGCTCGATGAAAAAGAGTTAAAAAAGCGTAATACAATTTTGGAAGGTTAAAGATATGTTAATGTAATAAAAAAACAGAACAAAAAGTTTGGGGACAAGAAGTTTCTAATAATATAGTATATAAAGAATTAATTGTTAAATTTATACTCGTCAATTGAGATGTTCTGAAATACGTTCCATTCAAGTATCCCTAAAATCTAAATGACAATTTAATCTGAAACGTTGAAAATTATGTACGACTCAATGGCCAGCTGCTTCTATTATTCCTGTACGAATGAATATACATATTCCGATTATCTACTGAAAGTTTCAGACAATACATTCTAGAATTGTTTATTGGGAAGTTTGTAACATATCAAAACCTACATGTAAATTTGAATTGAGCGGTAGCCTGCTTGAATATGGGAAAATTTATTGTTTCGTTGTTGTGTAGAACGTGAAACTTTAATTTAAAAATTTAAATTTTCCAACATTAATTGTTTTCTGCTTTGTAAAGCTTTGATCTACTCCAGCTCTTATTGCCGAGGTTGGTAATTTATATAATATTTATACATATGAATATGGTTTTTATTTTGCTAATCTTGACATGAAAACAAAGATTTAAACAATTTTGTTACCAATCTAATCACCACAGTCTGAAGTAGTTCCATTTAGCTACTCATTTACTTCTATCATCAGTGCTTCATTATTCGAAAAATTAGTAGCTAAATGAAAAATGTTAAGTCAGCTATGGCGATGGATTTGGTACTATCAGATTCACCACTTTCCTAAAATAGTTAAGCCATTCTTAACAGTTTTGGGGTGCCTTGCTCATGTTGCATATTCTCTTTTGACTTTGGAATCTCTGGACGAGGTCATATTCTTTTTACAAAAGTATTGTTGAATGTCATATTGTAAAAAAAGCTGCTAACAATTGACCTGTCAATTATTATTAAAATGTAAAATGACGGAGAAATCAAATTTTACATGCTAATACTCGTATATTACCGTTAATAAATAATCATTTGTCGATAGAGTTGTTTTATGTACAGTGAATGAAACCACCCTCGTAATATAATATTCTTGCCCGGCGCAGCCGCCATTTTTGTTCGAAGTAAAAATTGTTGTTCAGTTGAAGTTTGAATTTAACACGCCGTCACAATGGTTAGCTGTAGGTTTGTTTGGAGCTTAAGCGTTCGTTTTTAGCTTTCATAGCTATTCAAGAAGGTCTTGGGGAATTTATATCGGATATTTTAATGCGGAGAATTCCGTCCTAAAGTGACGAGGTTTGTTTGCGAAGGAACAAAAGACTTTATTAATACCTTCCTTGTTGTTTCACCAAATAAAGCAAAAAATTGTCAAAGCCCAATTTCGAAGAAACTCGTTCGATTCACGGATTTAGTGGAATTAAAAAGGGTGGCTGAAATCCGCTTGCTCGGGAACGATGAAAGCTTTCCAATGTGATATTTTCTACGTCAACAATTTTAAATCAAAAGACATTTAAAATTAAAAGTAATGAAAAATTGTTTGTCGGGATTAGGCAGTAATCTCCGAATAATGAATAATTGAAATAAATCATTCCGCACAAGTTAGTGCCAATGCGCATTTTTCGAGCGAGGTTCTTTATGAAATGTGTTTTTTGCTTGGAGACAAATGAATTTCAAAGTGGAATATGTGTAATATCGGAATTTCTTTTTGTTTTAGGTGCGTGTTTTTGTTTCGAGTTTGCTCGGGTGGAAAGCGGACGGAATGGGAAGAGTCCCGAAGGAGCGGAACAATCATTCCCTTAATAGAGACTATCTTGGTGCCCAGTATGCGTGACTCTGCTAACTTTAACTCACGTTTTACCGCGTTTATTTTAAAATTAATTCTATAAAATGCGGCTCTCCAAATCATCGCTACGAATTCAGACGTCCGCGTCCTTTACAGAAAAAAATCTTCAACGTAAATATTAATTTAACGTGGCGAGCACTTCGACACTGCGACGAATTTTATTTAAGGCAAAAAAGTAAATTCATTATACTGCTCGCAACTGAGACAACTGTTGTTTTTTTAACGAAGATATTTCATTTGAACGGGCAAGATAAACACGTTTTTTACGAACTGGATCACGTTGGGAACAATGCGACACGATTGTAATCAATTAAAACTGAACCGATGTCTTGTGAAAAAACTGCTGTTTACCTGAAACTGTGTCACTAAATTCTGACTGTTTAAATTCTTGAATCGTGTAGGCAGGTTTTGTGTTTTGGGATTGGGACAATAAATTATAACAACTGTCAGTTGTTAACTTAACAACACGTGGGCAAGTTGGATATTTTTTTAATGAAGATTTTATGTTTTTTCGGGGAATTAAATAATTTAATTCAGAACAAGAAAACATTATTCATCACAGTAATGAGATACTCCACTGTTCGCAAGTGTATATGTGGTTGCCTACACAGCTGTCAAAATGAGAATGTTGCAATTTTTTTTTTCAATTTAGATTTAGAATCTTTTTTGTAAAGTAAGAGTAAGTTCAACAAGATAATTTTTATCGATAAAACCCTAACACATAATTTATTGCTAAGAAAAAATACAATTATATTTATTTTCAAGAATATTTGAAGTAAAGGAATTTTCAATGAAACAGTTATGACAGTTTGATGTCCTGCAACTTGTTTCGTAAATGTGGTGAAGGATAAGAAGTAAAGATGGAAGGCATATGTATATAAAATTGTTCTTTTTTATGGTTTCCAGTTGATCATTTTTTAAAAGCGAAGTAAATCCATCTCTGTTTCGTTCGCTAAATTTGGTTACAGTTGCCATAAAGCTATATTCCAGGAGTAGACTTGCAGTACGTCTTAAATCATTCCAGAGTATAATACCTTCATAAATTAAATATTGCGAGTGCCAATAACTCGCGCTTATAAATCTATCCATTTGGACACAGTTGCGTTGGTGGCTTTTTAATTAACTAGACTATAGATAGCGTCCCCATTGACATATCTTTTGTTGTTTGCCGTTCGAATCAACAACAGTCAATCCAATCGGCTCAACTGATAGGAGAACTCAGAACGATTTCAACCCAGTCGCGGAATTGAGGGTCTGCTCTGCGCCTTTAAGATCTCATTTTCTTATCTTAGTAGAGCAGCTTGCAAGCGGCTTTCCACTAAGATTTCCTGCAGCTGACACATTCACTGATCCAGAAGCTCTATCGCCTCCTATCGAAGACCAATTACGTGTTGCATTTGAGACCAGGATGGCAACGCTATTCGTATGCTGGGGAAAATTTAACTTCTTTAAATTTATTTTTATTATGTCGGTAATTTAGTCCGCTTTTAGCAACTAATTTATTATGTTTCTTGTATTTTTCATGCAGCCGGGTTGCTTTGCTGTCTGAAGTGGCAGCTGAAGCTGGATTTAATGAATCGTAGATGAATTCGGCTCCGTGTGCATTTTTCAGCGTCTGCATCGAGCGACGTAATTAAATTCTAGCTTTCAGTTTTGTTAAAACCAAAAACAAAACGTAGGAATCAAAGGGAGATTAGATTGGCTCAGACATGCGCCATTGGCCGGAAATTATTGTTTTCGTCGGAATGGGATAAACGTGCAGCGGTGCATTTTGGGGTAACGTAGACAAGGAGGAAGTTGAATCACGCCGGTCATCCTGAGGGAGCATTTCAAGCCTCTTTGTGCAAATGTTCTGCCGAATCGAATCCATACAGAAAAAGGAAATTGACTTTCTACAATCAAATTTCTGATTGGGACGTATCTATCTGCAAAAGCTCCTCTTCACCAATAACAAATTTCATGCTTATCATAACACAGAATGGCCGCTCAGAAATGTGCTTTTCCGAATTTTTTTCCAAACCAAGAGAATTACAAATATGTAACTATTCGTATACTAATAGGCGCAGGCACGCAAACCGCGTCTGTGCTTTGTTCAGCGCTGGCGTAAACGTCAAAAATGACAGTTATCGCGCAAGCAAAGACGGAAGTGCAGTTCGCCCGCATTTGCAATTTTCCTGATTAGGCGACGCCATTTTCACTTCTCCCGCATCTGATATATCATTACTGCGAAAAATCGAATCAGCGGTGCGGTATTAGTTTATTTTTAAGTATGGAGTCGCGGTTCGACACGTTGTTGACAAATGAAGTTGGACGACGCCCTCTCCTACTTTAAGAATTTGTGGTTTTTCCTCAGACGTCGACTTATTAATCATTTTTGTCGTCGGATTCCATTATAGAGGCAGTAAATACCAATTAGAATAGTGGCGCAATAAAAGCTAACGGTCGACGAGTGGGTGTTAAATCAGCCGATAACCGGGTCGTCGATCAGATCAACTCATTTGTAGTCGGCTGTGGACTCACGGCCATCTTCGACCCCGGTCACGCTTCAGGTCACTGGTGCCGGGCTAGCCTCCGGGAAACACGTGAAGCGTCGCCATGGTCTAACTTGAAACCGAGGCATATCAACAAGCGGCCCTATCGAGGGAAAGGTAGAAGATTAAATGGACTCTATACCCACAAATTTGTCCGTTGCTGATTATTTATAATTAACTCTTTGAAACTATGCGTGGAACAATGTAATGAATTGCGTAGGTTTTGATAATGATAAAAACCTGGTAATAATCTGGATGACCCCAATTAAATGGGGATGTAAAATGTTGCGATATTGGAACGATCAATAAATATGGCAATGAATATAATTTATTTGTGTGTTGAGCACATTATTTATTGTTAATTTATGGATATTATGTAGCACTTAAAGTTTTAATTACTGTTAGCAATATATTTTCGAGTTTGGCAATTTCCCACAAAAGCGGGAGTAGGAGTATAAGTGAATGAATAAAGGAAAATCTGTTTTTGAAGTATTGTATTAAAATAGTTATTTTTATATTAAGTGCGCGAAGAGAGTGTTTTTTGTGCATGAAAAGGTTTTTACGCCGAGACGAAGGTCGAGGCAGTATAAGCCTTTGAATACACGCGCACGAAATATAAACAATATTTTTTCTATAATTGATTCAAAAAATTGAAATCAAAAATTCAAATTTTTGAAGGAACTCTGAAGTTTCAATGCTGTGACCATGTTGCTAGGTAACTAATAAAAAACAGTGCGTGAAATGAAAAACAGAAATAGTCGTATGCGTGAAATTGCATTTCACACACTGTTTTGTATGGTTTCTATGGTTCCGATCTTACTAACAATGCAAAAACAATACACGTCAGAAAATGACCCACTTCAGGCACAGATAACTATCCGTGAATTTCAATTTTTTGAATCAATTATAGTAGTAATAAAATCAATCAAATAAGCTTGCTTGCATTAATTCCAACGACGTCTTTTTCTTGTTAATTTTTTTGTATTGCGAACTCAGTCAATATTAAATTATTGGCACTTAACAAAATAGAAATGGTCAATAAAATGTCACATTGGGTAGGGTACATTTAACTGACAAATATGTGTGAACTGGCCTTTATTGAATATAACCCAACTTTTGACTCGATAATGCCATTTCCATGCTTTTTTGATGTCACAAGAAAAACTTCAAAGTGATTTTTAATAATTGTCATTTATTAATGACACTAATGGTTGGTTTACATCATTTTTTTTTAGAAATGTCAAAAAAATGTTGGCCAAGATTCCGTGTCCGGAATAGTACAAATAATAAATGCGCATTACCTCTACAATAAAACTATTGCACCGGCTCGGTATTTGAGGTTAGGTGTTTACTCTTTTATTTATCGGCCATGTGTTTACACATCCATTGATAACGAAGGACGAAAAAAAATTACTTGATTAAAATACTCGAATGAAAAACGGTAAAAACTGTTAGTATTAAAACAGCAGCAATTATTTTTTCAAAAAAATTAAAGTTTTTATCGCACAAAAACATTTTCACTCACTCTTTCGTTTCAATTGATGCATATCCCATGAGCGAAGTGTCAAATTAGACGTTAGAAAAATGTGAAGAAAAATATTCGATAAAAAAAAGATCAGTATGTAAAAAATGTGTATTTTAATTAAAGAGTTCTATTTTTACTGAACAAAAGTACCGTGCCTTCAAATTAATTCGGAATTAGAGTAGGTTATGATTTATATATTTTATCTAGTAACGGTTGGCAATAGACGTTTAACACATGTACTGTGCTGTCACTGCTGTGCTTTTAAAAATTGCATGTTAGCAACTTCATAATAAATTCACAGCCAACTCTAATTCCGAATTTATTTGAAGGCACGGTACCTACTTGACGTTGAATTGCAAGACTGTATTTAACTTAAAAATAATTTTTATATTAACCGAAATGCGAATTAACGTCTATTGGTTACTTTTACTTGTTAAAAATGTCTGAAAATACCAAATCGGATTTTTATCTCTCCAGATCAATTAGAAAAATCAGCAAACTTTAATTACTCTTCTTCAATGCTCGAATTTAAGCAATAAAAAAATGATAAGGATTCGGTTTTAAACTAACTGGTGATCGAAATAATTAACTTAGACGGATAGCTGTTACTGAAGACACTTTTCAGTGTCAGTAACAACTCTGACCTTAAGATTTCCTGTCAAGACATTTTCATTTGCATATTGTAATAAATACTGATTACTGTTTATTGACATAAGGTAAATTTTAGCATTTTTACTTCTTTGTGGAGCCACAATAGTCAATTTCTGAATAGCTACCTAATTTATGTAAATTATCTCAACTCCAACCTTATCTCGATACTGTTGCCATTGCTGTAGTATTTACATATTTCCAGTTTTAAGAACTTTTGTTGCGGCGAGTTAATTTAAACTTTTAAATCTGTTTAATCTGGCGACTTTTATCAAACATCAACCGGCTTAATTCAAGAACTATTTTGGAAAAATATTGCACTTAAAATGAAAACTTTCCGAGCACAATTTCATCCCACTAGAGAACCAGAGAATTGTTCTACTTGGTTTACTAGCCATCACTGATATCTTGTTACACTCTGGGGTCTGTTTATTCACTATTTGCAGAGGGAAGATGGTGAAATCTTTTATTTACGTTTCGGTAATAGCTGCATATTAATGAGTGTACTTAGTTGGTAATGTTCGGCCAACTTGATGCAAACAGATTAGAACAAGGCACGTCTACGACAAGGGAATAATAATTTAGTGTAGCAACATTGTCTTAGCAAGAAAGAACGCCTGTGTTTATTTAATTCTCCCCTTGACGAATGCACTACACGATATTGAATGTTTTGTTTTATTTATTAATTAAGTCAAAGGAGGCAATGTATTATTAGTTTCCTGGCGCATCCACCATTTTTGCATTTTAATGAAAATTACATTTTACACGCTGCGACCGTGTATGTAGATCTCCTACTTACAAAAAAAATAAGTGCCTGATACACACTATTATATAGTTTATTTAGAATTGTCAGAATTAGATAACGTTCCAAATATTGTATTTATCTCTGTCTTGTTTCTTAGGTCTTTTTGAATAGGATTTGTTTCTTTAAAACAATCATCTCTGCAGCACTCTCGTCGCAGCTGTTCTTGTGTGCGAGTTAATGGGCCGTTTCTATTTTTTGTTATTTTAGTGAGCGAACTGTCATAAAACTAGAGCCCGGTTTTATTTTTTAATTTGAGGTTCCCACTTTTAGTCCCGCGCCGGTGCCCACCCGTCCCAATTGTTAATCATTTTAATGAACCGCTAAATAATACTGAAAAATTCGGTGAATATTTATGGCACCCTCGTTTTTTGCCCCCATTCGAATTATGCATATTTGCCGCTTTTTACATCCCATCATCAAAATTAAAAGCTCGAACGTTGTTCATAATTTCGCCGTCTGTCAGACGGCCTCACCGACCGAATTTCGAGGAGGGAATAATGCGAGGAAAAACCGCAATTACATTTGCTTCAGAAAGTTGCAGATAAAAAAGAGCTTTGAACCCTCTCTTCATCCCCGAATGCGGACAACGTTTTTTACGAGCTCCGGGGGTCAGCCGGTCACATTCGGCTTTAAGTTTCGCCAGCACAGATCACCTATTAAAATGCGCAATATTCCACAGTCCACGCTGCAATGGGGTTGTTCCACCCGATATATTGCACCGTGCCGAAGCCATAAAGGAATTGAGTCCTCCACAAGGTGGAGCGGGTTATACTTCGAGATTTATTGGATTAATTTGACTGTATTTATTGCGCGAGGGGAACGCTCGGACATCAGCAAAAAATATTATTTACGACGGTATTTATTTGCAAGACAAACGTAATCGCTGCAGGAAGCTACAATAAAATATTAACGTACTGCTTTACGCAGATATGTCGTGTGCTATTACATTTTTATGTTAATCAGTTAATAAAAATGTGGATGCATCGTATTAATTTATTGCAAGCACGGAAACGCGAAGATCATCGAGAGAATAAAGCGAAAAGAAGAATTAGGAGAATTGAAATTTCAGAAAAAGACGCCCGCTGTTTTTAAGCTTGTATAGGCGTGTTTTAGAACACACAAAAGAAAAAATTATGCTTTTAGAAAGGGACAAAGAGACATGAAACACTGAATAAAATAATCAGGGTGCAGTATCTTAAAAGGAAGAGTAATAATAACAGACCACTTTATAATGCACATTTTAATTAATTAAATAAAAGACTGTGGAGAATGGAAACGTAGATTGATGAGAATTTAGAAAATTATAAGGTCTCTTATAAAACAAAAGAAGGAGAAGAAAAAGGACTAACTAGTATAATTTTGTTGACAGTTTAAACATAATTTGTGGTGGAAGAATAAAAAATAATAAATAAAAGAGAAATGTTAAAAGGGCAATGAAAAAAATTAAAAAACTAATAAAAATGATTTTGAGTCATGGTATCGATAATAATAAAAATAAAAAAAATTGTTACCTGATATTAAATTATAACTAGCTAATTCTTTTTATGTAGGCACATGCAAAAATAGTATATTTTGTCATTAGGAGCAAAAATGAAGTTGTATGTGTAGTCATTGTATTTGATAATCTTTTGAAATTTTATTGGTATGTTCATTAGTTACAATTTAATATTTTAAATTCAATGAGGATTTTAATTAAAATTGCAGTAGAAGCAAGCATCGTAGATGATCTCCCAGAATCTGATATCTCATTTAAAGCTGATGAATTTTTTGCGTATTTTTTTGTTGAAGAGAATCATCTCTAAATCTGAAAATTCTGTCGTGAAAGGATGGTGTTTTCTTTGAAAGGATCTCCTCGTGTGGCGCTGAGAGTGCAGGATATTCGATTGAATCAGATACGCAATGATAAAGTTATTAACGTAAAAAGTTTAGTGGAGGCCTGGAGTGAGTCTTCGCATTATGAAGGCTCATTCCTGGAGCAACCTAATATATTCACCCCGTATTTGTTATTGTAATAAGAAAGTGAGCAAGGCAATGTAATAAGACGTGATATCTGGCGGACGGCAGCTCCATGACGCCGTGATCTGAGCTGATGAGAATCTGTAGGTTATATTGGAGAGAACACACCTAAGCTGCAACGGCAGCTCGCCGGAACGACTTTATCTTTGAAAATCTCGGATTTAGATTTGATCCCGCCATCTGAATACTTTGGATACAGGAGCAAAATAACACTTTCAGCTCTCTATGGGGTATGTATTTCCAAAGGATTGGGAAACTACGTACCTATACGGCCCCGTCTCAGGACTTAGCTGTTCCAGATTAAATTTGGAAAACGTATGCGGATCTGCGTTAGATGAAATTCGACGGAGCGAGAAATAGGAAATAATTGCTCGCTAATTGGCTGAGGATGGGTGTGTGGAGGTTACAGGTGTGCTTTGATAAAAACAATTTGATTTGATTGGTTGGTAGTTGTGTACGTGCCTTAGGTGGAAACAGGTTGGGGCATAAAGCGCGAAATTGCCTCGTCGGCCTTTTGCACTGCTTAAGCTAAGCTCCTTAAATTGTAGCCTATTGTAGTTTAGCTCGATTCACTCGGTATAATTTGCCAGTTCCGAGGCGGCATTGTTAAGCTTTTTATTGCAATTATCTGGGGAATCTTAATTAAGGCTTTTTCTTGTATTTGCATATCCTCCATAATTGGTGATAACGGAGCAATGAGGTTTCTTAATCGATCACATAAAGAGTCCCTCCTGCGATTGTGCTGCGCTTGCACAACAATTAAGTTTACACTTTCAGATTTTCTCTTCCACTGCTGCCAAACAGAAACACACAAAGCATTTAAATTCAAATGTAATAATTTTTTTTGCATATCGTAATGAAAGTGGCACTTTTTTACACGCAAAATCGTAGTGAAAGTAGCACTTTTTACACGAAAAATCGTAGTGAAAGTAGTACTTTTTTGCATCATTTTTTTCCATCTTCTTGGAGATGATTGTCAAAGCATATTTTTTTTTTCATAAATCCCTTTGGACCAAATTTCTCACACTTATATCGATATGCAAAAAAAAATAATGTGTACAACACGTTATGAAAGTCTCTTTTTTTCATTTATTTGCTTGATCAATCTGCAAATTCGTGAAAAAAGTATGACTTTCATAAATAGTTGTACAAATAACTATTTTGCCACGTCTACCATGATTTGTAATATCATTTTCAGATTTTGCGACAAATACGACTTTCAAATACCGTCAATTTTTTTTAATAAAAGATTTGCTAATATTTTTTTGAACACAAGTGTGAAAAATATGTATATACTCTAAAGACAGCTGTGATAAAGTATGTATCTCCCCTAGAAAATAAAGAACAGTTTCAGGGTCGTAATAAATAAGTATAGAAAGGGGGGATGAAGTGAAGAAGAGAAGGGAGATAAAATGGATACTTTAAATGGAACTAATGAAGACACTCCACTGCAAGTGGGATTAAAAAACCACTAGATCTAATTAGCGTCCTAGAATAGAGAACAAATGGTTATGATTCTCGGAGGTGGAATTGTGAGAAATAAATCTCTTTGGGATACATTATCAAACGAGAAAATAAATATTTTGTGTGCAACTGTACGCGAAATGAGCACTTCGCGTACATAAAACAGGCCGCGAAATCCAATTTCGCGGCCGTTACTTTTAACGACTGCCGTTAAAGTAAACGTTATTTTAATAGTTGATACAAATCAGAGCTTCCATGTTTTATTTTAAGTTTTAAATTGATTTCAATTGTAAGACGAACTTTTAGAAATAATAATTTATTCATCTTATATTGAAATAATAAATAATAAAATAATGAAGCGTTACAGTAATTGTTCATCATTTTACTCGCCGACTTTGTTTCATGTTTGTTTAAAGTGATTCTAAACAAGGTTTCAGAGTTCTTTACATGAGAAGCATTTTCAGCTTTAGCTTTCAGGTCTGATAGTATAAGTTTGTGTAGTTTGGCGAAAGAGCACTTGTTATCTCTTGTCACTCACATTATTCTTTATTTTCTCGAATAGAAAAATTCAGCTAAGCTGTATTGATTTACTCCACGATTTTTTATCAAAACAATGTTATGTTCTTCATAATTTCTTATATTCGGCCTTATCTATTCCATATTTTGAAATTTTGAAAGTTTTATTAAATATGTATTATGCAAAACTTTTTAGCTAGAAAATGGGTTAATAATATGTACGTACAAATAGTTTTGATGGAGATGCATAAATGTATTTAACAAATCAATTTAGACTCTTATAGTTTCACTAGAACGTTGTCAAATGTATTTGTTACGAATATACTTTGTAATGTATTATTACGGATATTTCTATCATAATTCCTTCAAGAGTACTATTTTTTTGTTTAAATTGAAGTATTGAAGCTACAATGTGTTGAAGTTACAAGGGAGGGTTTTTCTCGGTGATCACCCATCCAAATATTAACCGCACCCGACCTTGCTTAATTTCACCAGTTATAAATTATAAAATTATCGCGGTTAGTAATTTTATTTTTCGGGGTTCGGGTCGAGCAGTATATTTTTGAAAATTTTATCTTTCCGATCAGCTCTCCTAGATATATCTAACATGACATAAGACTCTGGCGTCCCTTTAATACGTGCAATAACTGCGAGACCTTTTCTTGTTTGTTGAAAAACTTATAGCCGCCTTCTCACACGAGATAATCCCTATAAGCCCGTATTTATAGAAAACCGGGGAACTTATCAGTAACAGAGTGACATACGCTATAGCGAGGGAGCACAGGTCACGAAGATCCAGCATCAAACTCGCAACAAAGGGATAGAATCGCATTTAGAAGCTCACAGGGGATTTACGTCCGCCATTGACATCTCCAATCACGGCTGCGTAGGCCCTTCTAGCGCTTGACCGGGGACAGATGACATCATAAATCTGCGCCAAATCCCGGATCAAGGTGGTGTGTCGCAGCCCCGCATCCAGCCTTTTATGGCAGGAATCATGCAAACTGGATGGTTAGGCCGCTCGTTAGTTCCGATCGGAATTCTCAAGTAGGATTGATCGCGATATGATCGACGACGACGACGGCTCGAGAGCTCCAAATTGGGACCGATTTGCCACCGAATCCCTGATAAATCAAAATACAATATAAATAACCAAACAAAGAGATCCACTCGCTCAGAACTGGACGAGGGAAAGGGAACAGTCAAAGCTGGAGCTTTGCCGGCGGAATTAAATAAAGGTAACTAACGAAATTTCCAACAGAGGAAGCGCCGCTGATTTGCCGCCGAAATTGCCAATATGGCTGCAAGGAAAGGGGCCAATTTCTAAACTGCTTTGCATTGATTTCGACGACATAATTAATTCAGTTTCGCTTTAATCTGCACTTCCCGTTTTTGAAAATAGGCTAAAACAACTGTATCCTCACGTTGCAATTCCAACGTGCAAATTAGTAGAGACGACAACCTTTGTTAAAGTCTACGAGAGCAAAACCGAACAGATTCAAAATTAAGAGTTAAATCGTTTTTTAAAATGAATTTACATTATCAACCGCTTCTAGAACTATTGTTATAGATTTTATGAAATAAAGAAACTAATTTCCACACAAAAATTATTAAATAATTTTCCGAAAATGCATAAAAAACAAAAACAAAAATCAGGGTTTGATAAATAAAATTAAATTAATCCTAAGCAACCAATAATGCATAAATAACGGATGTATGTAAATTATGCAACTCCAAATACAAAATACATACATATTTTAGTACATTTTGATTAAATGTAATGAAACGAAATTTTTAAAAAACCTGTAAAATATAATTGTACTTACTGCGTAGCTACATTTCAGTTAGGCATACAACACGTGCATAAAGCACTACTTATTTTAGAAGTGGGAAGTTTACTCACAAAAACGCAGCAAGTATTGTAATCCCGCGCGTAAACAAAACTAGGAGTATTTATGCACAATTTGCGTACATAATTTTTGACATCATCATTTTCTCAAAGAAGTTAAATTTTAAGTCAATGTCCACATGGACCACGGAATGAAAATTATATGAGGAAATTTACGAGGAAAGCGTCTCACAAACATGTTTTCTAAGAGAAACAGGAAAATAGAAACTGATTTTTTGCTCCAAAAAACAACGAAAGCATTGGTTAATTCTTGTGAAATTTGATGGGTGGATCAAATAAGATAAATAAAATAGCCAAGATAGAGATAGATTTATCATTATTTGGAAGATAATAGCTTCAAATATTTTCGGTAGAATAGAATTGATGTAGCAAATGTTATTAAACAAAGTAATATTTCTAAACACAAAAAATATTTGTTTTGTTTCGCATTTCAGCTTAAAAACACACCGTAAGAAATTATTTAAGGATAAAAAGCTTCCGTTATGAGCTATCTAAAGTACTAAAATATGGCTAACGTATGTTTTCCTTTATTTACCTCAATGACAAAATCGACTGTAGATTGTATAATATTAATGCATTATGTTGTTTCACTTCCACTCCACTTCCATTATTTTGTTTAGTATAAACGACATAAAATTTAGGTTTGGTTCGGTTTACGTTGAAACGAATATTTGATTACAGAAAATTATGTAGCTAATGGCATTTTAAATTCGATTATTACTTTTTCCGAGATATAATAATTGCATTAAGTACTTTTTGGCTTATTTTTAATTTAGGGTTGTGAGTCACAATTTTTAATAAACAAATGATTTCAATTTTAACTTAATACATAAATGTTGCGACTAGTAAAAATTTAAAATAAATTGATGGGTAACACAAATGAATGAATAAATCAAAGTCGATAGTAAATTAAAAGTGAATAGAAATGGCTTCGAAATCAAAATACGAGTATTACGAGTAATGTTTAATGAGGTTTCATTTATATTTTATTCTCTTCGGTAAAAACTGTAACAAGCTTATTTTTAATTTGATCGTTTCAAAAATTGTTTTAAAGACTGTAAATAAAGAACATTTTTCTTCAATTTTATGATGAATAATTAAATAACAAAACAATTTCCAAAAATTTTTCTGGAGAGTTTTTATTATGAATCAAATACAAATCAAAAATTTTACATGATTATCGAAATTGTAATTTCAAAATTGAAACCGCTGTATTTGCTGCTTCAGTAATTTATTCGGGTTTTTCAGCAGAAAAGTTTTCAACAACCACATTTTATTATAAATAGACTAAGTATATAAATTATCACGGTTGTCAGTCAAGGAAAATTTAAATTTATCAATTTTAAAATGTCAATAAATCAGATTTTAAAAAACTACTTTTGCGTGTTTTTTAATCTTACCCAGGTAAAAAAAAAATCATGTGTTCGGGAGAGAATACTATTTTCCCCTCGCTGCTTTGTAGCCCTCGGGCTTCGCCCCCTTGTTACAAATTACATTTCAGGAAAATGGCACATTTCTCTCCCTAGATGCATAATACACTATTAATTTTAGAACTCTAAACATAATTTAATAAAGTGATTTGTTTAGATTCTAAAAAAAAGTGATCATGGAGGCATCTTCTATCCATTTACTTTTAGAGATTTTCCCACAATTTTTCTTTTAAAGTTTTTCTTAAATGGGCAGTATTTTCCATAATTACAATAATGAAACTGATAAATAGAATTGTTAAATCAACGAATTTTATCGGAAAATGTTCCGATTTAAAATCCTGCGCCCCTAGTAATTTGCAAGTATAATATGGATGATGTTCAGTAATTTATAGATTGTCATGTTTTAATTAACCTCGTTGTAGCATAGCTGCTAATTTCCATGAAAATCTCAATATTTGAAAATTATTGTCCGATCTTATTGATCCTTTCATAAGATACATATTTCAGTAATACAATAAACTTTATATAACTTGAAACCTTTCAGTTAAACACAATAACAGAAAACCGTCAAATGGCTTTCCAAATTACTAACTATAATATTATGTATCGGGTGTTCATTTAAATTTCCGGTCAAAGTTAGCGTTGAAGAGTCAATTGTGAACTCACCACTCGTGTAAAAACACAAACAACGCAAAAACTGAGGTAAGATTTAAACAGCTGATGCGTTCACAATCGACTCTTCAACGCCAACTTTGACCGGAAATTTTAATGAACACCCGATACATTTACTCTTGCAAAGGCATAAACGTATAAATTTACCATTAATAGGAAAAGCGTTTCTATTTTGGTAAAAAACACATTTTTGAAGGCAACAATTGCAACTCTTGCAATTTTAATTTGTGTTGATTTTCATATTTATCACTAATTAGAATAGAAAAAATACTTAGATGAGGTCGATATCGGTTGAAACGGTTCTTTTTGAAGAACACAGTTTTTCTCCACTGTTTAAGCATCACTTTCCGTAAATTTGTGTTAAACTCGTCTTGTATGGGGCTCAAAGGAGCAGTAGAGTGAAAAAAATATGAACGTTTCTATTAGCGGACCCTACCTGTAAACATTTTTTTGAATTTGTTGAACTGTACATGCTATTACTTTTATTACTGCCAAGAGTACGTTTCGCTTGAGTTTGAAATATTAAAATTTCCTCTGAATGATTGATATCGTGTTGGTTCACATTTTCGGCAAATTCATTTAGCTTCCGGTTCGAACTCAGAGAAATTAATCAACAGTTTCTGGCAATATATTTCTTAAAAAATGATTTTGGCGTCACGGTCCGCCTCTACCTGGAGAAAACGCGTTGACAAATGATAAAAGTTGTCGAAAGTGTATGAATTTAGCAATGATGAATGGTATTAGCGTCAAGTCGAAATATTGACGCTGTGACAGGTAAGAATTTAAAGTTGAAGGGAGAAATCGCCTCGAAAGCACGCACAGACTTACTCTGCTTTTCGCCATTTTGTATAATAGGGGGATTTCGAGGGCCTAAAATGAGCATAACAAAGAGAATACCAGATAATGCTGATGGAGCCAAAGTTAGAATTGCCATCAAAAATTTCCCTTGTTATATTTTTTCTTCGGAAATTTCAAAAACGAACACTCGCACAACCCTGCCACTAATTCGAGGAATTTCAAATGAACGAAATACGTCTAGCAACGAGTCTTTCTCTGCAAATATAAAATAAATTCGGGATGCTTCCTGCATGCGGGAGCTTCGGGGTTGTCGAGGAGGATAACAGCGGTGTCGTTTACATTAGTAATTAAAGCAAGCTTGTAATTACACGTAGCTGACGCCAGATGACGCTGACATGAAGAGTGTGATTGCAGGAGTCAGCAGGAGGCGACCTATTACATCAGCTCTTTCTCCTCCTGCGAGCTTGAATCGTGCCGTTGCTGCGCCAGCTCATCTTTACTGCTGCCGTTCCAATATTTAATTAGATATGCTGCTGGTGTTAACTCATAGTTTGACTTGGTTTGCTTTGCTTTTTGTACCTGCTTTCAGTATGAGTTTAATTTAAATTGTTTGGTTTACGACGTATCGCACGATGCAGCCTGCAAATATTTCGCTCGCACGCGGTATTTCATTTATCAAATTTGCATCCACATAAACATTTAATATTCTTCTCGTTCAAACTTATATTTGCTCTTTATTCTGCTCTCAACAAACTCGGCCAATATAAATTACCTACTAGGTAAGGATTTTAACCAGCAGCTAAAAATAATCTGGATTTTTCATTTTGGTTTTTCCTTTTTACTGTGATTTTGCGTAATAGGTAGTATCAAAATGTTTTTGAATCCTTCTTCGTTTATCTCAAAACTTTCGACAGGTATTGAAAAGCTAGTTACATTAGATGCCAAAGGATAACGAAATTAGAAAAACGAGGATTTAATTTTAAAAGAAATTTAAATTAATATTTACATATTTCAATCGGATTGTAAAATAATTTGGTTGCGATAAAATAAAAATGTTAAAATATATTTAATGAGAAAGAAATATGTATTTATTGATTTTCAAAATTCTCTCACAACGAAGCAATGCGTCGGAAAAGCCTTTCTAGATCTCTAAAGAATGAAGTAACAATCTTATTTCCCTGATATTTTTTGTTGTTCCTGATGTTAAAGACAAGATGATTTATTTGCGATTTTCAAATTTAAACGAGTTTAAAAGAGTTAGAAATGTTTCTTGATAAATAAGATTTCGTTAGAGTGTATAAAGGTGTCACAATGAGTTGTTTTTAACTTTACTTGTGATATTCACTTGGGACAATGTCTGGAAGGTATAGTGGATGACGAATCATAACTTGACACGTGAACTTTTCAATTTATTGAATTTGTAATTTTTCCTTGTTTTGCCATCACATTGAATAATAGTTATTTACACAACATGTTTAAAAAAATAATACTATTTTTTACAAGTAGGAAGTTTACAAAAAACGACCGCAGAGGTTGTTGAAATCCCTCTCGTAAAAACGTGATTTATATTCATAATAGTTTGCAGCATGTTTGTTATTTCTCCATAGGCAAGATGTGTACTTTCTTTTTTGAAAGCGATAAATGCATCTGTTGATGTTGGTCTATTGTTGTTTATTATAACAACACTATTTGCTGACATGTATTTTACAGAGTGGTTTACGAATAATAATAAGCCTAACAAAATTTGTGATGCAACCAACAATACGTGCCCCCCATACGTTTAAAGATTGTTAGGTTAAGCAATTACTCCACATAATGATTTTTATAAGAAAAAAATAAAACTGGAAGATTAGATATAGTAAAATAGTACCTATCAGGGGCACGACGCGTCGGTTAAACTTTGTGACATTTTTCGTTTGAGCGAAATTGAGATAGACTCACTTCTTACATAAATGAGCACTTTTACGTCTAGTAGATTTTGCACATAACGTGAAACTTGTCCTGCTCGATCGTCTGACACGGAGGATATCTTTCGCTTTCCTCGAAGTTAAATTAACAAGGAAAACTCCGGATGAAGAACGATCGAAGCAAAAACGCTCTATTTCTGAGATCTGTGAAGTGGAAGGATTTTTTAGATGTTCTCTACTTAATTCGTTTCCACAAAATCGAGCAACTAGAAAACTCATTACGATATCCGAAAGCCATTTCAAGGATCGAGGCCCGTATCGTATTTGAGATAGGGCATGTGTATAATCAAGTCGGCCGTGTCCGGCAGTAAATGAAAATAGCTTTAGCTATTGCAGAATGTGCCACTAGTGCCAATTTCGGCCTTCGTTAATTATGGTTTCTCGCCTCAGCATACCATTCAATGGCACACTGATATGCCACTGCGTGTTCCAATAGTCGAGCTTCGTTAATTTGCACTGTAACATAAAGGGTTGTAAATTCGTCTGATGGGACGCTTTGTGAGGCTAAGTCGAACCAGAACTAATTCGTGTTGTCAGGTTGGGGCAGTGCTTGCTCTTGATGACAATCGGTGGTCGATAACGTTTCAAACTAACTTTTAACTAATGTCTTTACAATCCCTTGTTTCGAACCAATCAAACACTTTGCTTTGAACGTCCACATTTTCAACAATGTTTCTCTTAGGTTTACTCCAAAGACACTTTTTCATTAAGTTATTAAATAATTTTTTTGACATTTTAAACTTCTACTTTCCAGCATATTAAGATACATTTATTTTTAGGTTGTCGCTCTTACATCTGTTGCACTAATTTCTTGTAGATGCTTACCTAATTTATTAACGGTACAACAATAAACTGTCTCATGTACGACTGTCATTACAAAATCGGGTACCTAATATCTGTAAAGAAAAGTTTGATGCTGGTAGATATAAATTTACGGAGATCAAGTTTATATAGGTACAATTTGGCGTCGAAGTTGGCGTTGAAGAATCGATTGTGAACGCACCACCGGATTGCAACTCTGATCAGCTGTTTAAATCTAACTTTCAATTTTTGCGTGTTTTTAATATGCAGTTTAAAAAATCTGTCTTTTTAAGACAAGTGGTTCATCAGCGGTTTAAATTTAACCTCACTTTTTGGTTTTTGCGTTGTTTAAAAAAAATAAAAACACACCCTTTATTATTATTCACATTAAATTAAAAAAATGATATTCAAATGAAATGTTCACAAAAATTAGCATCTTAGCATCTTTCTTCTTTGTTACCTCTTGTTATAAATATAGATTGCAATATTAATTTATTGTGTTGTTTGAATTCATCGAAAAAGCTTTTCATTCTGTATTAATGGCGGAATTGAAAAAAATGTGATTTTGGCAATACCAACCGATTAAGTGAAATATAAAATCTACACCAGTTTTAATGTAATGGTTGTGGGATGTGGGTTTTGTATAAATAACATATTTGCATATTGACAAGGTGACAATAACCGTAGCAATAACCAAACTGACTGGCATTCATAATTCGTGAAATGCAAATTTTTGCGTAGCGCGCCCTAGAATCAATTTTATCGGAAATAACACGGAAACATCGCCTAAAGTTTACATTTAAATTGCATCTTTCCAGAGTATCGATCAATTCCCGTCGAAATACATTTAAATTCGTCAAAATTGAAATTAAACTTCCCGCACGGCTTCCGGTTGTTGGAAAATTAGGGATATCGACAGGTGAAATAAGCTGTGTCGTAAATGGCCAATATCCCATTCAATTTATCATGAATGTGGTTAGCAAACTTCCGAAATCAGGGTCTCATAGGATTGATTCGTGAAAGTTTCAGTTATATCAGGAAATAGAAGCGAGGAAAAATAAATTTTCGTTATTATTAATCGAAATTGGCAAAAACGTTGCGTTGAGGGGATGGAAATCAACGGGAAAAGGATGAACCCGGGAACTATTTGGATATTTCACCGTTGACGGCTGCATATTTTTCGAAATATTTGTTTTGCGCTCAAAGGACAAGCCGACTTCCATCATCTATTCGTATTACGTAAAGCAAATATTTCATAATGCCGCGTCAGATGTAAATCTAGATCGAGGTTTTTCCAAGGCAAATTTATGGGATATCAGTCGGCATCCATCAGGATTATACAGCTGCGGAAATGATTATAGGTAGCAGTTGGCCCTCCGTAATAACGAAAATTGACTCGAACATCGTAAGTTACAACTGAAACAGACGGACTCCTGGAATGTGCCTGCGTCGAGGGACGGAAATGTTAAGACTAGCATCCATCTAGCTAAGTGACAACGTTTGCTAGGGTTGAACCGAAAGCGGAAACGTTCGCCTCGATCGGTCCACACAACTCTTTCTGCTAATTGAGGGACGGCTTTTTACAAAGCTTTTTAATTCAATTTCACCAGAAAATCAATGGAAATTAACGAACACTCTTCCAAAATGGAAAACCACCGTGTCACTGTTTGTAAACGTTGTGATAAAAATTCGCCCGTCCGAGGACGCACTGCTGGAATCAGTCAGTGCGATATGTCTCCTCGAAATTGCTGCTCTTATCGAACCGTTTCAAATCCCTTGATTGTCTTTTAAAAAACACTTTCATTTCTCCACCGAGTGTTCTTCACTCACTCAAATATACGTCTCTCCCGAAACCTCTCGTGACACGCTATTCTAGCTCTTTTTGGAATTATCCCGCCAACGGAAACTTCGTTAGAATTAAATGCCCCAGAGGCAAATTAATTCACCCTAGTTGTGTTGTTTTGGAGTCTCAATTTTGAATTTAAACTTCATTGTCAGTTCAGCTTTATAGACATATAAACCTGAACTAATTTAATTAAATAAGACATCTCGATTTTTTACACTCCAGATATCATTTCGATAGTAAACATGATATTGATAACATGATTCGATTATTGTGTTGCATAACATTCTATAGTTCCCTCTAATTTTTGACACATCGGTCGTTTTCGCCTATGATCGGGTTTGCCGACTTCCAACGTGACAGCTGAATGTTTCCCGCGTTTTTGTGTCATAACCTCTTAGGGAATAGGGAATCTCATTTAAATCGCAATTTGTTAATTACAAGTGTGCAAACGACCAAATATGCGTCTGTGACGGTGTTCAGTGTCTGTGAGGTCCTAATTGTCAGTGATACTAACGCGGTGTTTTAATTAATTTAACTTTGGAACTAATAAATCAAAACTTGTGTTTATAACTTCTCACATTAATATAAATTTCGCAACTTATTAAAACTCCACTTCTGTTTAAACGTCTCTGGGAATTTATGCGAAAGTATCAAATAATACCCGGTTTGAATTTAAATTAAATGAGTGACACTGGGGGCTTTATTGAAGATGTCTTCGATTTTATCGGCCGAATTGGCCGCAACGTGCAGCGCTCTGGGTTATTATGATGTGAAATCTAATAAGTACTATGCAGATTCTAATACCCTTGAGACTGTGAAAGATTTAATTCGCTACTTGAGGAGGGATGATGAGAGCCACGATATACGGAGGCAGCTTGGTGAAATTAAGGTCTTGCAAAACGATTTGATACCGTTATTAAAGAGCTATTGGGAGGAGACCGACCTTTTTGATGTACTGTTAAGGTAGACATCATTTTTAGTTTAATTCAACAATTATTATTGTTCATCATTTAAAAAAAAAATAATTCTCGATAGGCAACCAACAATACGCCTCACTACATGTTTGTAAAGAGCGATTGTAATTTTCTAGTGGCGCAGATTTGAGGTAATCGAAAGTCCTTCTCTAATACAGGGTGTTATGGAAGTCTACGTAATAAATTTAATCACCAGCAGGACTCGTTAAAATAAACATTTTTTTTATTTATCATTTTTTCCGCAAAATTTTCAAAACAGAGTTAAAATTAAATATGGTTTGAACCCAAAAATTCATTCCCGCTCATGTGTTTACACATCCATTGAGAACGAAGCACGAAAAAAGAATTACTTGATTAAAATCCTCGAATAAAAAACAATAAAAACTGTTAGTATTAGAACAGCGATCGTTCTTTCTTCAAAAAACTGGGAAAGTTTTTACTGCACAAAAACATTTTCACTCTCTGTTTCGCTTCAATTGATGATTATCCCATGAGCGAAGTGTCAAATTATGGGTTAGAAAAACGTGTTTTTTGAAATATAATGAAAGTGGCACTTTTTTACACTCAAAATCGTAGTGAAAGTAGCACTTTTTTACACCAAAACCGTAGTGAAAGTAGTACTTTTTTGCATCATTTTATTCCATCTCCTTGGAGATGATTGTCAAAGCATATCTACTTTTTTGTTGTAATTTTTCATAATTCCTTTTAGACCAAATTTCTCAACTTGCATCGAAATGCAAAAAAATTGTGTGTACAACACGTTATAAAAATCTCCTTTCACTTATTTGCTTGATTTGATCAATTTGCAAATTCATGAAAAAAGTATGACTTTCATAACTAGTTGTACAAATAACTATTGAGATAGGTTAGTAATAATTTCACTGACCTGATTTAATCATAATAAATGTTCAAAATGGCGGTCTTCATTATTCAAGCAGGCTTGTGTCCTTCGGACCAAAGAAGCCTGTGTTCGCACTAACATTTCCGAATTTTCACGTATGTTCTATGTATTTCCAAAACGTGGTCACTTCTTGGACGTCCCAGATCATGATCATGAGTTGGTGAATCAAGTTTTCCGTGATCACGCACTCGTTGAACAGTTGCCGAAAAAGTCCGCGAATCCGGAATTCTACGATTTGGAAATCGCTCCGTGTACAACCGCCGCGCTTCGACCGCATTACCTAAAGCTTCCCCATACAATAACACCATATTGGTTAAATAATTCGGCACTAGTGAAATTCACCATTTTTAATAATTTTAAAACAATATTAACTTCGGTTTAAAAATCGAACAACTACCGTACTGTGACTTTTTAATACTGATTACGATAACATTGGAAAAAGCGGTCGTTTTTGTTTCAAAAGAAACTGCAACCTTTTTATCGCACAAAAACATTTTCGCTTCAATTGATGATTATCCCATGAGCGAAGTGTCGAATTAGGAGCTAGAAAAATGTTTAAAAAAAATATTCGATTAAAAAAATCAATGTTTATTTTAAAGAGTTCTTTCTATTGGTGATTATTTCCTTCATGTGTTTAGCAACCAATTGCGTGACAAATATTGACCAATCAAAACGATAAAACAAAAAATAACCCCATAAAATTTCTCTAAAATGCACATGTGCAATAATCTGATAAAAAATGTCGGTATACTTTGTCCAGCGAGAGATTGGGAGATTTTAAATTGTATTAAATTAACCCAACACTACAAAATGCACTAGAATACATTAATTAGAGCATAATTTCAGGGCAAAAATATTATTGCTTGAAGGATATATTTCTAATTTTACCTGCGCTAGGTACTACTTCCTCTATGTAAAATTTAGTGGTTTTTATGTCAACCAATTTCTCGCTGGACAAACTTTACCTGATTTTTTTTTTAATTATTGAATAAAAAGGATTGGAAATAATGCGTTTGGTTTCATTCTATTCAGGAAATAATCAGCCGTATACCCCTCATGCGAAATTTTAATATCGGCAATTTTTTTGCTAATGAACTCAAACATCCATAAATTATTCGGTCACAAGACCAATTATTATCAAATAAAAGCCCTCGACTTTATTTGCTAATAATTGGTCTTCTGACCTCATTTATGGATGTTTTCGATCATTAGCAAAAAAATTTCCGATAAAAAACTTTGCACTTGGGATATACATAATGTGTGATTAAATTTATTACGTGGACTTCCATAACACTCTGTATACTATTCAAATTCTAATTTTAATACATTTAAAACTAGTAAATTCAAACTAATAATTGAATTAAATAGATATGATTTATTATGTTATATGCAGTTATAAGAAGTAATGAGACACTAAGAATGTAGCGTAAGATAAAACAGAGTTAGCTACGACGTACTTAAATGTTTTTGTTGTCTAAATGAACTACATAGTTCTTGAGTTCTTGAGCGAATTTGTATTTTAATAAGAACGTTCGAGTTTAATATTATCGTTCTTTTGATTTTCCAGACTGTTGGTAAATTTAACAACGCCGGCGTTAATGTTATGGAATGAAGAACTTCCCACAGATAAAATATTTAGAAACCATTTCCTTCAAATAGAAGATCATTTGAAAAGCTACAAGGGAACATTTGCGGATGAAAGCTTCTGGGCGATACTTAGCACCAGATTGAGTAAAATTTTAGAAACTGTAAGTATTTAACAACGATAACCGGAACTTTTCCAAGTTTAATTAAAATGATTTTTTGTTTTGAAAATAGTTGAAACGCGGACGTCTCATTAGTGCATCAAAAAAGAGAGCTTTTATCGCTTCCCCGCCTGAGACAAATCTTCGCGTTACGTGCCCTCAACATGTACTTGGAAAGTTTTAATTCAATAATTATAAATATGCCAGTGCAGTATGTTTAATTAAAACTGTTGAGCTACCGAACAGATGTTAAGTACAAACTTTTGCTGTTGTAAAATAAAGCCGCCACATTATCGTCTGTAAATCAGTCATTTAAATATTTAATGATTCTACCTAAGACTAACTCTTAATTTAAACTCGGAGAAACAGTTCTGAAATACGAGGAAACTTTTCCGACGAGCGCCCAATTAGTTAGTGGAACAATATTGGCAGTTTACACAAGATTGTTCCGTTTTATGCAAAGCCACAGTTGGCTTTACAATGCAGACTGTCAAATAATTTTATCATAAACTAAAGCATCAACTGGGGCACGACAACAATAGAGACACAGGACTTTTCGCCCGGATCTCGTAGCTTCCAGAATATACAACACGTCACCACTTGCATATTACTGTTGACCTGGATGGCACTCGCCCCGTACCATTTTCATAAGTTACGGCCCTGGAAGCTCACAATTACGAAGTCTGAAAATTTTGAGATATGGCTTTTTTGTCGCAATTCTGGTCGGTACATTGAAAGCGGGCTTAAGTGTAATTTAGTGAAATGTTCTGGAGCATTTCGGGGCGCTTGCATGTTTGAAACAGACGCCGTTATTGCTAATGTCTCTGTTTTATGCCGTTTCCACGTAAAGTTTGTTTGTTGTGTTGACTTTAATGTTTTGTGCCACTCTTCGTCAAGACATAAAGCGCTTTTTAATATCTGGGGCACATTTTTGTTTAACTTGTTCTTTTATTTAATGCGCAAACGTGCGCCAGAGATTACAGAAAAATCACCAACAACGTCGGCACAAATCGACTGCATTCAGAGGCCAAACCATTTGTTTGGGATAATTGATTTCGACGTCGTTTATTTTCAACTTTATTAGCGAGCAAAATCAGTTTAGATTTTTTCACTCATCTAAATTGTTCAGCAACTTGTTGTGCTGTACAGCTTTTAATTAGGAATTTAATCATGTTATTCCCTTCTGAAATTTTAATTAATTCACTTTGAAAGAAGTGGTTTTTCCGAAAAGTTGCTGCGAATTTCAAAGCTCAAACTTTATCAATTATCGGTACATTTTCATCGATAAATATTTATGTGTGTGGTAGTTCCACGTCAAACCGCCTATCGCCATCGTTATCAACTCTCTTTATAAAATTATTTGCCAATAAACGACTCTATTACAATTTATTGAAACTGAACCACACTGACACTTTGTTCAGCTTTATTGCCTACTCCTAAAATTTTCATAGCTTTTATACAAAATTATTTGCCAATAAACCACTTCACAACAATTTATTGAAACACTTTGATTCACCTTTACTGTTCATTCTTACTATTTTTATGACGTTTAAAGACAAAATTTGTGTCCCAGAGATTTAATAAAGAGTTTTTCTTGATTTATTTTCAACGAGAGGGCCCAGACCCGTCCGAATTTTATCGGAATTACTGGTGCATTTCAATTAAAAGCAATATATACCCACATAAAGTAAAATTTATGGCCGATTTGACGAAGACCGTCCCACCCGAGATATTTCGTGATGAATTGACCCGACAGCCGTTCGACTAATTACTCATCCAAATCCCAATTTATCATTTATTTCAATCAAATTTCCCGCTTTGACTGCATTTTTTTAGGATTACGCCGAACGTGGGGATGAGAATAGCCTGATAATAGAGAGGATCCTGATTCTAATTCGAAATATATTGTACGTTCCCCCGGATCCCGCCACCGAAAAGCGACCAGACAACGATGCCAGCATCCACGATCAGGTAGTCGATCCGTTTTGATTTTAATTTTCGTCGAAAATAACCTCGAGAGAAATTCGCCTAGGTGCTGTGGGCGCTGCATCAATCCGGAATGTTGGATATAATTTTATACATAACAAGTTCCACCAACGAGAAAGCTTATTACATGCACACTCTGGAAATATTGTCGTTCATGCTGAGGGAACAGAGAGCGTCCGAACTGGCTCGCGCAGCTCTGCAAAGGAGCGAGACCGAAAAAATAAGAGATGAAGCAGAACTACTCGCGATAAGACACCGGGAAACTAACCAAAAGCAACAGAAAATAAAAATGTACAACGGAGCGAGGTAATGGGCTTTTATTTTTCTTGCAAACGGTGTTTCATTATCTACCTGTTCGGCGCATTTCTATTTTAAACAGGCGCTAATTGTCAAAACTAATAATAAGACTTTCTGCACAACAGTCCGCTGACTGTGTTGGTAGCTTTTGTTGCTTTGATTGGTGATTTATTTTGAACACTAATTGGCGAGTTTTGGTTGACAAAGGGTGGCGTTAAATGCAGCGAATAATTTGCAATTTAGATCCCGACCGAGTAAAGAGTAAATGTAGTTTGCGATTTTTTAATTGCGTTGGATTCTAAAAAAAAGAAGTGACGTGGCTTTTGTTCAACTTGAGATAATGTTCGGGTAACAGTAGTCAACAATTTCTCAACAGCGAACCAGAAATGAGATATCTGAAGGATGATTTAATTCCCATTGAATTTACTTAGCTGGAATGGATCTACAAACCTGATATTTCGCTGCATTTGTACATCTGATGCACAAATAAAATTTATGTTGTGTGTTGTGACACGAAATGTGGAGTGCATTATTCCATTAATTTCGCGCTAATTGCTAATAATACATCATTTATTGAATCACAATAGCGAATTAATTAAACATTTGTTAAATAATACTTGATTTTCCTTCTGTTTATGCATTTATCGATCGGCGGGTGTGCACATCGGTCTGCGATAATATTTATTTTTGAATGGCTTGCAGGCATTCCAGATTCGGGGGTACATACGTCCTCACGGCGATGAAATCAATTAGCGACAACGAACTCCTTTGTCACAAACCGTTAAACAATCTCGAAGCTTTGAATTTCGATATTGACAAGAAAAAACCGAAGACGCCAAAAAATCGGATGCCGATCAAAACCAACACGTTCGAACGACGTTCGGCTTTCAGCATTAGATTATTTCTGAAAGAGTTTTGTGTTGAATTTTTAAATGGGGCCTACAACACGCTTATGTATCACGTTAAGGATAATTTAGTCCGGGCGAGGGCCCAGGCCCACGATGAATCCTATTATTTATGGGCCCTTAGGTTTTTCATGGAATTTAATAGATGTTATAAGTTTGAAGTTAAATTAGTTAGGTAAGTCCTTTTGCATGTTTTAATCCACTTTGCCGGTCCTGTCGAGAGTTAAATGCTCGCTCCACTTTTTGCAGCCGCTAAATTACTCAATTTGTTTAATTTACACAAATCAGTTTTGTTTCCGTTTCGAGGCCTTCACACGGAACGCGAGCGTTTATTCACTTTATGGCTAAGTGAGCCAGTTTTTCAATTAAAGAGGCATTTTTCTTCGCATGGAAATTCAGTGCTGCCTCCAGATGATATCTCGCTTCACCCGTAACGCGCACCATTCTGAATGAAATAAAGTAAAAACTTACGATATCTGGTCCGGTTTTTTTCACCATTCCCAATAGTTTCTTGTTAATTTCACAACAAACATAAACTAAAAACTAAATTTAAAAACTGAGATAGTTGTACAGTGCTATTATAAATGTTTCTTACATCGTAGTTAGCTTTGTAAATTTGACATTTGACAGGTCACATCTGTCATTTTGCAGTTTTCATAATTTATCATTTTTCAAAATGTAAATTAAGGTGTTTTGAGTTAGCTGAGGCAGCAAAAGAGTTTTTTTGAAAACTATTTCGTGCAGGACCTTGATTAAACGTAAAACCTTTCTTCTGTAACCATGAAAATGGTTTATTTTCTGAAGCTGAGTGCATTGATTGGAGTGTGTTGTTATTTAAACGCTCAACAACATTTGATAATTAAATCAAGGGCAGTTTTTTCGGATAATAATTTTCATTCGTTGCTATTTGGGTTATTTTCGCTGCAGCGAAACGATGGCTGTGCAGACGTTCCGGTACGTTCAACAGCTTATGGAAAATTACTTCGACATGATCCAGACCGACAAGAAAAAGATCATCTTGTGGTCCCGGCGCCTCCACCTAGCCTTGCTGGCGTACAGAGAATTACTCTTAACAATCTGCGTCATGGATAAATCTCCAGACGGAACGGTTCGCGACTCGGCTCGAGTGATTAAGAGCAACATATTTTACATATTGGAATATCGCGAACTCATAATCACGTTATTAGTTACTTACAATGAATTGAAGATGTCGAACGCGTACTTGAAGGATCTTATGGAAACCCAGCATGTTTTCGTCAAGTTGCTGGAGGGTTTTTGCGGCGGTGGCAGCTCCGTCGTCGTACAGAAAAAGACCAAGAAGAGAAGAAGAAGGCAAAAACGTAAGTGTATTACAGATTTTCCATTGTTGCTTCGCGTAGGTAAGTAATGTGTTTGTTACCGGCGGTGGTCATTAATCTCGGGGATTTTTGACGAGAGTGGCACTCGGAATTTTCGAACGAATCTGGATGGTGGAAAATTCGAACAAATATTATGTATTTATGCTGGTAAAGTTTGTCGTCGCTAGAAATATTGACAGGCTTGAAGTGTTGCACTTTTTGACGTGAATCGTTTCATATTTGAGAAGCTGAGCGCCGACATCCGCGAGACTAGTCGAGCCAGATGTCCTTCTTCATCCAATATTTGCCCCGAGATTATTACTCATTCATGTTTGCTTTTGCAAAACTTCAATTCGACATGCTCTTTTGTCTCGCCGAATTTTAAACGATATCAGCCCCTTTGAGGATTTCAACCGGATTAAGTTTGAATTTATTCATATTTTCATCGCAACAAGACAAATAATTGAAAGCTAAAATGCTGTTGTTACAACATGATATTTTACTCGGAGCAAAGTGGCTACAGTTAATTTGTAATTTATATTTTATAGCGACCCAGGATGCTGTCGTAACACAGCCAGATGTAAATTTAGAAAGTCAGTGGGATGAAGTCTCCCCGCAGCTGTCCACTGTTCTGCAAGGAAACACTGACTTCTCCACAGACGTCGTACCGTTCGATGCCGCCTCCGACGTTCCCATAGACGAACAAAAGTATGTAGTAAAATAGAATTACTTTCCACTTTACTGCTCCAAATTTAATTACGTCAAAAATTTTCGTTCATGCCGGTTTATATCCGTCTTGGAGGGCAATCGTAAAACGGAGGAAGGTCCGGCCGTAAATAAATCTCGTGCAGCTTTTTTCCTCAAAGAACAGAAGTCTGCGATTGCGATCAAAAAACGACCTTCTCACAACACAATAAAATATTATCGCAATACTGTTGCTTTAACAAACACAGAATTGAGTCGATGTCAGCGTTGAAACAATCTCGAACACCAAACAGTTAATACAGACGCCAGAGATTTAATAATCATTCTGGTGGTGTCAACCCTGTTGGGGAAGCACGTCGATACCGACAACAATTGTGTGGCGTGTTTCAACGTCACAGTTGTTTCAGCGATTCAGTATGCATTTTTTCGCACTTCAAATTACATATTTTTTGGAGTTGGTTTTACAATAATAATGCTTTGCACATTTTGTCAGGGCCGATGCCATGATGAACGTCCAAAGGAAGTTGAGGACAGGCGAATACGAAAATGCAGTCAGTCTGTTGCGTGCTGCAAGGTATGTTTCTTTTGGTTTATCTAAGTACGGCGTATTGATTCGTCGGTTCCCTTTTGCCGACTTGACAACGTTCGTTCTTTTCTTCCATTTGGTTTTGTAACTTTTAGAAGGGAAACCCTACCTCATACTTTCATAACTCGCAAACTCTCGCACGGAAACTAATTAACCTGCGCAAACACACGGCATTTAAGTTTAACTTCACGCTTAAACACCTAATTACTATAATATCAGGCGCACCGTGGTTATGTTACATTTGCTCTGCATAAGCTTGTTTTACTTATTAAGGACTTTGGAAGTTTGGTGATAAATTTTACGACTTGGTTGTCATTTGCTTTCTCTAGTTCAGTCAACTTTTCCACCGTTGAGAAATTAAGATGTAATTTGTTTGGCCAAGTGTTCGCTCTAAAAGCCTCTATATTAAGATTATTGTCGCATAATTCATCTGGCGAATTTTCTAGACCCTGTATTCCACAAGTGGATGCAACATGCGAAAAAGTATGCCAACAAAATAAAAAACAATGTTTATTTTTCCGCCGGAAGCATCGAAAGAACTTGAAAGTGTTATTAGCCGAATCGAGCATTGTGTAATATAGTGACGAAATGAAATCATCAGGATCGCGTGCGAGCTGCTCAAAGATTTTTCCAAATTATACCACTAATGGAGTCCTGAATAATAATGGCAATTTGTTATTATACGCCCCTGCAAGTTTTTTTTGTTGTTAATAACCTTAGTAAAATACAGCCCAAACAAAACATAATAATCGATGGTTTTATTAGCTTGTGTCGGTTGTTTTGCAGGGAGGTCTGGCCCGAAAATAATTGCTTTGGGAGTAACAATATGGCACCCGAGGAGGAGTTCTTGGCTCTGCGCGACATTTTCTTCGCGGATTTAGGTGGTAAGTCTCTCGCTTCAGAAATTCTTATAAATAACCGTTTTTCCCCGCCATAAAGACGTTCTTATTGTTTATTATCAGCTTGTAAAACAATCGTTTCGTGAACGGAACATCGGTAAATTTTTATCTGTTGAAATTTTATGTGAAAGTGACATCGCGAGTTGGTATTATGGCATTGTTTATCGTCACAGTTTATTATTTTATAATCCGGCCTTACTTCCGGCGCGAATTACAGTCGATAAAGCTTACAAAGTAATTGCTTCGCATAAAACATTGAGACCGAGTAGAAGCTACTCCAATAAAATGCAAGTGGGATATAGTTTAGCGAAATGGATATGCTACAACCCCATTGAGGTGGTTTCACGCAAAAAATGTTTCATAAACACGTGATTTAGTAGTCTGTGGCACATCTATTTTGTACTTGGACTGTTTAGAATACGGTGCAATAAAGCAACCCCATAAAGAGGGATGTAGTTGGTGCAGCTTTTATGGATTATGCAAAATTGGGGATGAAGCCAAAATCCGAGTGTTATGTCTGCAAAGGATCAAGCTGCAGCTAGTTTAATTGGCGAAAAATGCAAGGTGCTCTTCTGGATTCTGTAGGGATAATCTAATCTAATGTACACTCGGCTCAAGCTGTAATGTGACAGCGTTCGGGTGCAGCACGGTGTAACAGATGACCGTTGCTTGTGACGTTCATTTTGTTCTCAACTGTTCCATGAATATCATCCTAGTATAATGTCTTGAAAGTGAACCAATTCGACTGCGATGTTAGTTGTTGAACGAGTCTACAAGAAAGGATCGGCGAAAACGTTCGAATTAATTCCACTCGTAAGTTTTTACGTAGTGTTTCGGATATAAAATTTGATTTTAAGTATTTCTTCGTTTAGTATTTTTCATGAGTGAAGAGCTTGACTTGTCACTTTTTGCTGTTATTTGGAAATAACTTACGTTCACCGGAAACGAGTGAAGGTGCACGACAGCTCGTGTCGTGCGATTCTATATTAATTTTGTCACTTACCGTAGAGGGAACTCTGCCGTGGAAACTTTTTGTGCAACATTTGCGTTCATCCAAACCAGCTTTTTTAATGAAATGCCACGAGTCCGCTTCGCAGTTTTTGTGTCGAAGATGCAGAAACACGAGTCGGTTATTACCAGAAGCCGTAGTGGGCGTTCGTCCGATCTTTTTCCATAATGTACATAATTTCCGAGTTGATCAAGTTGATTAAACAAAGTTCAGGAGTGCGTTGAATATTTCGGGTCCTAAAACAGGCCTAAGGGCGGAAAGTGACGTGTTATTAGATCAACACACCGATAATAAACTGCAAGTCGTAAGGGGGTGAGCGGCGGGTAACCCCGTCATCTACACCGCGGCTCGCCAGGGGCGGGTATTCAATTTGCGCGGGTAAAAGACGCTTACAGTCGATTGACTGGAAGTAAATCATCGCTCACGTGCACGATCATATCACGAAGAGCACAACTCCGGACGATGAAACACTAATCCGGTGAGATACACATCTCGGATTGGATAGTGTTAACACTTCCGCCAGAACCGTGCATCCATTAAGTCGAGCAATCGACGCCGGCCGGGGCGGAATTAGAAGAAAATTCGTCTCCGACCGCCCCCTGAAAAATTATTCCGTGTTTTCCTCCCGGTTCGAAGGGACAAAAATGAATCCTGTCGGATCATCGAGAAATGACTTCAAAACTGCTTCCGGCAATTCAATTTTTCTTACGCTACTGTACACAGAGGAGTAGTTACGGTGATTATAGGAAATTGAAAACCTGAGGCGCCCACGACCAACTATGACAGACGAACGGTTTCTATTTTACGATTCTGGCGTGGTCGAGGATTGTCGGTGCAATTCATACCGATCGACATTTTTTAGCGTTCATTTTGTGGGGAATTTTAATTTTTCATGAATTGCAGATTTCATCCACAATCAAAAGAGACGAGAATTTGTGTTCCGTTTCATCTTGGGTTCTTGCAAGTTTGTAGCAAAATCCTTCGTTTTTGACGTCATGCGTCAGATTATATTAAACGGTTTGTGATTTTTCGGGAAAACATTACGAAGTGAGAAGCGATAAATATCGGTTTGGAAGTGTAGGTGGCGTTTAATGTGATGAAAAGAATATTGATGAATATTTCAAGTCTGTCTATAAAAATATATCATCAATCAATTAATATGACGATGAAAAATATAAATTTTAATATCTGTTTTGAATATTTCAAAATTTGAAGCGTCAGCGTGTTCCCACAGATAAGATTTTTTCTCGTCAAGTACTTGGAAAAGCTTGAAATATGAGGAAATATTAAATACATATTATTTGTTTTCAATGAAATGTAAAGAAAAAAAAAACGTCTAGTCCGTAGGCGTTTTTGCTCTATAAAATGTAGTGAAAAACGATGTTTGGTAATTTTGTAGTACGAGTATGTATACTGATTTTAATAAAAGAATTTTCTTTTTGTGTTTGACCATACAAAAATGACATGCTCTTTATTTACTCTGACACATTCATCTTTGATTAGTTTATAACTCGGAAAATAATTGAGATAAAAAAAGAAATTCGTCATCACAGTTTCATATCCTGTGGGTTCCTCGAACGAATGTTTTCGATCTCATATAGAAGATTTTCAAAAGAAATTATTTGAAAATTATATTTTTTTGCAGAATTTATGTTATAATTTTATTTAAAACCGGTAAATTTATTATTGCCGTATCTCAGAAACTACGGGTTATACTGAATTTTTAATAAATTAATAATAATTAAGATTGCTCTGATGTGTTTACATACAACAAGAACAATTTTAAAAGTGTTATTGCAAAATTACGCTTGTCCCCTTTCAATCACCGGTGCAAGTAAGGTAGGTGCTCAAAATGGATATATTTATGTATTTTCCGGAAATAGTCTTGGAAACAACATTTCCCTGCTTATTTACGCGCAGGAAAATTGAATTTTCCGGACTAGTACTGTAAAGACTTGACAAGACGCAAAATAAATTTTTTCGACGTTTTTTACTTTGTAACTATAGTTGCCAACAAGATTGACGAACTTGATTTTTGTGGAATTTGTAAAAAAAATTTCTAAAATGTGTAAATTTCGTCTTTTTAGGATTTCCGGAAAAATTTAATACAAAACACGTCAGTAAAATCTCTTACTTGACTCGGAGCTTTAAAATACTCGGCACAAAGTGCCTCGTATTTCAATTTAGCTCCTCTTCAGTAATGTGAGATTTTCCTGACTTTTATGTAAATAACTATTTTTTGTATTCGTAATGAAAGTAGCACTTTTTTAAACGAAAAATCGTAGTGATTGCATTATTTTATTCCATCTCCTTGGAGATGATTGTCAAAGGGTACCTACTTTTTTTTTAATTTTTCATTAATCCTTTTAGGCCAAATTTACAACGATATGTAAAAAATTAGCGTGTGACACGTTTTGAAAGTCTCTTTTTTCACTCATTTGCTTGATTAACTCGGACTTACGCCCTCGTTAATCAAACTGCAAATTTATGAAAAAAAGTATGACTTTCATAACTAGTTGTACAAATAACTATCGTATACAATATCAGTTGGGATTGAACTATTAGAGCATTTGTGTGTAATGAAAAAGATTTTACGTCAAAATATTTTCCAATCTTTTGTTTTAAACTATTTTATTTCCATTTCATTATATAATCGTAGTTTACATTATTTAAAATATCATTGAGTTTATTATTAAAACTGGGATCAGCTTTAGAATGTGAATTACGTTGCCACAATGGTTTGAATATTTATAGAATAATTTTTAATATTGTAATAGTAATACAGTCTGGTTAAAACAGTTTTGTATGATGCAATTTTTATATTTAAAAAAATTCTTCAAAAGTATTGTCTCTTAGGGTTGGTAGCTGACTGTCATAAGTTATATGTTTCGTTTGTTAGATAGAGTATTTTGCAACAGTGCGTTTATTACGCCAAATTAATGATGCAGTTTCCAAACGAACTTTTTAATCAGTTATTTATCTGATATTTAAAATTAAATTAAATACCAGTTAGCGGGTGTAATGATTAATTTATACAGATAGTTGTCAATATGAGTTCGTCGAAGATTCTTTTTTTTGGGATAATTAAACTAAAGAAGGGAGATTTTTCGGTGTGTGAGGGTAATGAAGATAAAATTGGCGTTATTTTAAATACGTCTATATTTCCTTGTTAAATTTATATGGGACTATCACAATACACAGAACAAATCTCGCAATTAAGTATAAATGTAATTGTGAGAAGTATGTACAATCGGTAGCAAAAACTATAATCTGCCGGGACATTAAGATCGGGAAAGAAACTTATTGTAATGAAGAAGGGCCATTCGGCATCGCGAACGCCCTCGAAACGCAACGTCTTTATTAAAATATTCATCTTCGAATTACCTAAAATATCACACAGTTATTTAATGACACGAATTTGGAAATATCGTCCCGTTTTATCTCTCTAAAATATTCAATATCTTACAATTCTTAAGTAAAAAAATCGCTCAGTCATACAAAAGTATAATTCACTTTTATCACAAGCACTTACAATCGCTTAAGTTAAGGTAGTTTCATAGAGTATCGTCCGTTCCTCGTCCACCTGCCTCAGATGTCACCACAATTCCGTTACACCGGGAAGACTGCTCACCTCGAGATCCTCCTGGCGCAGCCTCGACGCTGCCCTCTTCCTTCTCGCGAATCTGATCGCTAGCATCGCCAGCGCGACCGCCGTCCCCAGCATCCCGACGGCGAGCACGAGCAGCCCGGGATGCACCCTCTCCCTTTCCCCGGCGCTGAACATGGACATTTCTCCGCGTTCATGCGAAGAATTCGAATTAACGTCGACGTCCAACGTGACCGACTGCACCACAGGGAACGACTCCTCCGACTTATTATTGTGTGCGTTAAAACTCTTCTCTTCGGAGGCGGCGAATAAATCGTGAGAAATCTCAGTCGTGCCGCTCTCATTTGCATTCGACGAAACTGTCGCTTCCAAGCTGCTCCAAGTCGTTTCATTATTAACGTTTTCGGTCGGCGCGAATTTCGACTCTTGGTGGAAAATTTTCTCGGCGACGAACGCTTTGAGATTGAAGCCTTGTTCGGTTCTTTTGACGGCGAACACTTCCGGAGTGGTCGGTTGGTAATCGGGGGAAATTTCTACATCCTGAAGGTCGATTAGGAGCGTTCCCCAGAGCTCGGGTGGACTGGCGCAGGCGATTTTCTTGTATTCGGGCTCGTCTTGGCGTCTCATCCAGGCCGCCAACCACTCGAGTTGAGTGCAATTGATGCGATTTCCCTGGATGTGAAAAATCCGCAGTTGCGGCAAGAAATGCAACAAATCCGAGCGGATGTAGTCGAGTTCGGTGAAAGACAAATCGAGCTCTTGTAATTGTCTGGAGGCGGCTAGGGCCGCGGTATCGACGAGCAATTGACGCGCCAATCCCGGACTCCCGGAGAGATCCAGCGTGATCAGGTGTTCAGTCGAGGACAAAGGAAATGACACCTCTTTAGGGGGCGAAATTACGTCGATGTTCGCCAGGCGGAGGACTTGGAGGGCCATCGAGCCAGACAAGCAGCCGGCTTCGAGGATCTTGACGGGGTTCCGGGAGATATCTAGGGTGACCAGGGAGGTTAATTGGTTGAAAGCGTCGGCTTCAATTAGTCCGATTTTATTGTCGTTGAGGAGGAGAACTTCGAGTGCGGTCAAGCCTTGGAAATCTTTGGCGCGCACTTGTTGGATTCTGTTGTGCTCCAAGTGCAGCACCTTCAGCTTCTCGGAGAGGCTCTTCGGGATGTCTGTCATGTGGTTGTTGGTCAGATATAGGATGGAAAGGGAGTCGAGACGGCCGAGGGCGTCGTCTTCGATGAGTTCGAGACCGTTGGAATTAAAATCGAGGAGCTGGAGGAGAGGATAAGAGTCGAGGTCACCGCATCTGACAGTTTTGATAGAATTTCCCATCAGACGGAGGGTTCTGATGGAGTGAGTGAGCGCAGCAGGTACCTGTTCGAGTCCGATATTGGAAGCGTCGACCGTTTGCAACCGCTGCCCGGTTCCCACCAGCAACACGGGCTCACGTGAAGCCCCCAATTTGGTGTTTCCAGCGAGGAGGAGGCGTGCCAAGCTGGGCAACTGGAGACTGCCCAATTCGACACGAATCAAAGTGTTAAAAGACACGTCGAGTTGTTGGAGTTTTACTAAAGTGATGAAGCATCTCTCGTTGAGGGTGTTCAGTCGGTTGGTGCTCAAATTGAGATATTGTAACGATTGTAGCGGTGTGAACGTAGCGTCGTCAAGAGTGGTCAAGTTGTTTCCAGACAAATCTAAACACTTTAAAGAAACGAGTCCACTAAAACTGTCTGCCTCGATCACTGTTAAAGAGTTCGCACTCAGGTTTAATATTTCTAGGTTTCGCAATGTCCTAAACGGTTGTTCGACGATGACGACCGAATTGTTAGACAGATCCAGAATCTGCAAATCGGTTAGGTTCAGCGCCGGCAAATTCGCGATTTTATTTCCAGACAGCTTGACGTGTCGCAACTCGGTCAAGTCACTCAGAGTCAGATTGGTCAGATCGGGGACGACGCTCGTCTGGATTGTTAACCGGTCCAGATTCGGAAGTCTAATTTGCGCCAGATCGTCGACAATCGCGTCCAATTGGTTTGCGTCGAGGTTTCCTATTGTTAGGTCGTACGTCGTCTCGTCTAGTTGGCTCGTGATGTTGTCTGGATAGCCGCCGCAACAGACACTGGTGTAATTCAGGAGTTGCAGAGGGTGCCTCGTGCATGTGCACATGGCGGGACACGCGCCCGTCCGTACCGCAGCAGCAAGCACAAGAACTAGCACCAAGTGCGTCATCTCTTGATGGTCACATGCCCGAAGGAAAGTTCACGTTTCACCGAGTTCTCTGCACGAATCCGGCCGGCATCAGAGTGGCAACGACTGGATCGGATGCCTTCGAGCTGCCCACTGACATTCTGGTAGGCGTCCCGACGTTCGACCCAGTGACGACGCGCGCGCCGTCGAAACATGCACCATCACCGACTAAATGATATTTTCTTTATAGCCCTCCTCGTCTAAACAAACGCCAAAACTTAATATGCATTTCACGAGTTGACGACTGCTGTTGCTGGGTCGTGTTCGCGTCTTCGCCGGATAATATTCGCGAATGAGAGTTTAGCTTTACATGTCGGCACGGACTTTTATTTCTTATGGTTGTTTATCTAACAAATTGATTTCGGGCGGTTGCCGGAAAACTCGTGTCACTTTCGGTGCGTTAACTCGATTAGGTGCTTGTTGCCAAAGAGAAAATATTGCGGCTCGCAATTTTCCAGGATAATTATGAAGATGAAGGATCGCCGTTTCTTTCTGTGACAACTGGCAGTAAAGAAAGAAAACAACGAAAGATCATGTTCGAGATCAAAAGTTTGAACACAATTCGTTGTAGGGAACAATAAAGTACATAGTACTGATGGCGTGGTTAACTTGTATTAAATAAATGGATAATAAAACAACATTTTGTATAGTATCAATACATACAGGGTTGCGATTATGTATGGAACCGGCTCCGTCCTGCTAAAATGGTAAAAAAGTTAGAACCTTAAAATTTTAAACAGACTTAGGACTCATGAAAAGCTATGTATGTATCAATTATTTTTGAATTTTTTTTATCTCTAAGTTTTCAAAATACAATGCCAACTTGATTTTTTTTAATGGGAACATGAGTTAAATTGGGCATCATTAAAAAGCTTATTTTTTCAGAATTAAATGATATATGTAATAGGTTTGGTGATTTGTTCGAGAGAATCTTTGAAAAAATTAAAACTTAATTAAAATAAAATGAAAACACGTAAATCAAGCAGCATTTGCAAATCCAAATCCGTCAAAAATTAGAAGAAAACCAAACCTATGGCAGTAGAGAATGTCGTAATCGATTATTTCTTTTCTCATTGAAACACCTTACTGAGAATATTAAAATTTTGTAAATAATAGTGAGTGTAATTTCTTTCTGTAGTCTTTAAACCGTCATTTAGACACTTGGCCTTTAAAATATTCAAATATTGCAAAATGTTTGTGGATTGTGCTCTCTCTAGTCATTTCTTTAAACCCCAACAGCTTTCTTAGATTCTGGAAGCCTTCCAATTGATTTCTTTTTATTTGTACTTCCCGCCTTAACGAATCTGTCGATTAGATCTCTAATATGGGCCACGAAAGATGTTTACTACAGTGTGGAATAAAATGATTTACATCTAATTACCTTTGGAATTTTTGCACATGTAAATTTTCCTGTACCGCTCTACTTTTTTTTTGAAGTGCCGAACTATTAGTTCTGTCAATAAATGTCATCAATCGAATTGACAATTGTTAGAATTTACTAAATTGAATTAACAAACGTTGGTGGCCACTTTCAACGCTAGCTGTGACTTGCTTTTGGTAGCTCCTTTTTAATTTCAATCTCTACTTTGCATTCATATCATCCCTTCGCAATAAATCACATTTGGAATTTTGGAATATTTTGAGGTTAGGCTTTCTTTTAATGCAAAGGTAACTAGATGTAAATAATTTTATTCCACACTGTATAACAGTTTAGAAAACTGGGATATTTTGTATTCTTGCCGCTCAATATTGAATAAATCCACTCATCATTGTTGCAGACTCTATTTCAACAATAAGACACAAATGTATTCTGTCTCGGGGTATAAACAATTTTTATTAGTGTAAAATGAGAACGTGTTTATGTTTAGGTGTAAATAAAATGTTTACTACTCACTACAGAAACTGATATCCTGTACGAGATGGTCTTGAAAAAACCTCTTCCTTTTACTAACTGAACCCTCCTTAATTAACACTTTGAAAAATACTAAACCATGAAAGCGAAAAAGTGACAAGTGTGAGTTGTCAAATGTCAAATTTACAAGTCCAGAAAAGGTTGCAAATCTATACGTACTGTCGCGGCCAAAATACTTTGGTCGTCACTTTTTGACCCTTCAAATGTAAATAAAGTATTAATGTCAATATACATGACAATTTCAAATTATTCTTGTCAAAAATATGGCATCTTCAGTTTTTGATAAATTTAGAATCGTCTTACTTACTTCTGAAGGTTGTCTAAACCGCGACCATGTGGATCTTTTGCTTTTGAACCCTGCCTCCGCAGCTGGGATTTACCCCACCCGTATGACACTGATGGATTAAAATAATTTTGACAAAAGTAAAAAATAAGGTTAAACATCCTAAAGCTTGCTTTACAATTGAATATCATTTATGTCATATTGACGACCAAAGTATTTTGGCCGCGATAGTACTATTCCGGACACGGAATCTTGGCCACAACTGACATTTAACTGACAAATATGTGTGAACTGGCCTTTATATAACCCAACTTGTGCCTCGATAATGCGATTTCCCTGCTTTTTTGATGTCACAAGAAAAACTTCAAAGTGATTTTTAATAATTGTCATTTATTAATGACACTTAAGATTGGTTCTGTGGATTGGTTTACATCATTTTTTTTTAGAAATGTCAAAAACATGTTGGCCAAGATTCCGTGTCTGGAATAGTACCTACAGATGTTATAAATCAGAGAACTACTGCTTAAGAAAATTTTATAATAAAAATTTTTTGGAACAATAATTTTTGGTATTTTTTGTAACTTTTTTTATCTCATCCATCCACTTTATATTGACATAAAAATGGTGACTTTTCCTCTGGAATTCATTCTTTGTTATCCTATTTTTCTTAAGTGAATTCTAAACACATGAGGAGAGTCTTTCAAGATGTAAATTTTTTATTGTTGTTTATCCATGTAACAGAAATAAAAATTAAAAAGTCGGTTCAGAAGCACTCAATAGATTAAGACTGATAAAGATTTAAATTGTAATCATGCGTGGTTATCTTTAGAAAAATTTAAAAAAATACGCACATAAACTTGTAGCAATCAGTGAAGTTTGGTCAAAAAGTAAATATTGTTTGTGCCTGCTTGTGTTAAAAAACGTTTTGAAACTGTTTCTTTTACATATTTTTGACATTTTTTATACAGGATGTCTCAAAAATGGCGCCCAATCTCCTAAGGGTCTTAAAGAAAGTCTGGTAAGGTAATTCTCAATATAAAACTTGATCGGACCAACAGATAACTTGCTCTTAAATATGATGATTTCAAAGAGATGTATCTCCTTTATTACCAAATTCTACTGTATCTAGCATTCCTAGTCGGTATCAAGTCATATGAACCTTGAATTATTTTATTGTACTTTCATGGCGCAATCACGTGCATAGTTCAGGGGTAGTAGAATTTATTCATTTATTTTTCAGTGGCGGACGTGTTTACAGATTTGTTCATATTTACGACTTTGCAGTAGGTACATAAACAAGTACTGTTAGATTTAATTATTAAAATGTGTTCGCAGCTGGAGGTAAACTGATAAGCAAAGTTTGCCGGTACGGTGATTTCATGAAAAATAACTGCAACTATTTTCTCGTAATCTGATGTAGCCGCCGCCCTGTATCAGCTAAGTCTCTTTTAATCTGTCTAAAAACAAATGATATGTACACACGCACATAAAAAATTATAATTAACTTAAAAAGCTCGTGTTTGTCGAGTAGATTTCAGCTTCTGTTACATTACACTCCAGTGATGAACTTTTATTGCGGCGAGGTCATGTTTTCATTTCAATCAAGTCCGACGTAATGCTGTTTTGTTGGCAGACGTATTTTAGCGTAATCTTATTTTCTACTTGTCCTTGTAATTTCCTTTGTTTTTAAATTACCGCATTTTTTATCGAGAAATCTCGGAGTCGTTTTTCGGTCGGAACAATTTAGGGGTTTTGTAAGACGAACGAAAAATGATTGTTCCTTTTTAATTACGGTGGCGTTTTCTTTGGTTTGTTGGTCAGTAATTTCAGGGGAAATTGATTAAGTATTGAGATAAACTCGATTGTGTTAGGTAAAGTTACACTCGGAAAAAAACAAGAAAGAAAATTTAAAAAGTTTATTGTGACGAACAGAGAAAAAATAACAATAGTCATGAGTGGCCACCATCTTCACATGTGAGCTAGGTGGCTGTGAACACAATTTTGCAGAATTGTCGGCCAACAACGCCTGAAACAACTATTTGGCCATGTTTTTGCAGCACCATTTCAACCCGAACATGGCTGAAAAGAAAAACCAATAGTTGCTGATGAAAATTTTAAAACTAGGGTTGATATTCATGACGGGATGAATACATGAATGTTAATTTATGAGCTTTATTTCACCCTCGCTACCCTACTGGCCGCCTATAGATCGAGATCAATATGTTAAATGTGGCATATTAAAAATACGTCTGAGCTTAGACCGTAGAATAAAATAGAGTCGTGTCATTATGTTGTCGTGTCACCTCTAATGCGGGGTCGGAGTGAATTGAAATTCTGAAAGCAGCCAAACTACGCTTACATTCCAATGATGAGGGTGCATTTAGAGGTGATTAAAATATTCATTTTGTTTGTACCACCGTTGTGACATTTCGACTTGGCTCGAAGGAATTCTCAAGCGAAACTGTTAATTTGATTTAAGAAAATTTAAAAAGCACAAAAGTGGAAAATGCAACGAATAGTTTTGGCAGCGAGAAGAGAAAACTTTGTAATTATTGGAGTTGGAAGAATTTCAATTTTTGTTATTTTGAATTGTAAAGGAGCAACCGAAGTACTTATTGAAAGCTCCCTTTTCATGAGATGTCATTCGGGTATTAGGGAAACAGTTTGAAGTGTGTACCAGCAGCATCGATTTTATTCAAACCCAAGATGTATTTTTTCAAAATCAAAGAAGCTTAGGCGAAATCCATTAAACTGTCCTTACTTGAGGGGCATCGTACTTGGAGCTGGTGTCGGATGATTAATGGGAAGCTGGTGATAGATCACTTTCGCATATGTCTACCCGCGGCATCTTGTTCATTAAATATAACGACCTCGCACTCGAATACTGCAAGGAAGATTAAAAGCTTGTCATATTAAAATCAGACATACACTTTCGCATCGTAAGGAGCTTTACATCCTCCGTCAAACACGTGAACACGTCAAACTAACCGATTAATTAAGCTCATCCCAACATCCTGCAGTCATTTCTTGCACACGACATTAAATTTGACGCTTGCGAAACTGAAAAGCGGCACACCTTTTCATTTTTTCCGCTGAAAAGTGTCCAATTTCGCTCGGTTTGCCGACAGATTTAAAATCGTCCGACAGATTTGGACATCAAGTAAAGCAAGACGGATGACATACAGAGAAATCTTGCGGGTTTTCCACAGGATAATGGTCATCTTGGACGCGGCACCGACTAATGATTTATGCAGGATTACTACGAGTGGACGTCGTCGGTCACGGCTTGTCTGAGGCCGTAAAAAGATTGATTATCAACCGAGCTAAACTCGATGAAGCACTGTTGAGGCTTTTAACGTCGTTTGTACGTAATATACGGTTGTTGGCATTCGTTCAGAACGAGGAGAAATTGGGTTGGCCCGAATATGACAGTGATATGTTTTATGTTTTGTACCCTTAAATGTTACGTAAAAATGAGAAGCGCGTTTAGAACGTTACATTTTCCACTATGAAAATGCGTATTTTTGTTTTTATTTATTACACGACATCGCGAGCTTTTCCAACCGACGCTTTATCCGTCCTCCAAATCTCATCAAAAACACACTTGATTCCAAGTCTAATTCCGAATTTTTGTAGTTACTGCAAATTCCGCTTCTCGGAGGATAAACAACTCTTTTGTAGACAGTTGAAGTATCAGAATATTTGCATCTAACTAAAGGAATTTTATGCTCCACTTGTCTTGATGCTGTCTTGTTCAACAACCAGGACTTAGCTTATCGAAAATAAGCTCTAACCGTGATTTTTTGGGTTGTTGGGGATGTTTCTTTTTTGGAGAGTTGATTAATCTTCCACGGACAGAACAGTGAAACGGTGAATTTTTGCATGAAAAGTAGGAAAATCGGGAGCTTTTTTACCCGGACATTGGATATTTTGGTCACAAGAGCGAGCAGCGTTTGCGGCGGCTTTTACTCAATGCACAAAAACTGTTGGCATTACCACCCCTTCATCCATCACTCATTCACTGCAAATGGAACACATAGCGAATTCAATATGTGACGCAAGATAAAATCAAATCAGCATTTGGAATATCGAGAGGTATTTCGCTTAGAAATTCTTCTGCTTCCATTTGTATCATTTTATTCCGGAGTACTTCTCGACTTTCGTTTAAGATTTTCATAGGTTCCTACCTCGCGTTCATAAATCTTCTGCATGTTAAAAATTCCAGTAATAATTTTTCATGCATTCCTCCCCAAACCCTCCAACCTTTTCATTCTCTCGCTGTTATTCGGTTACTTATCGTGATTTACGTGCATTTTTTATGAGTACATCATCGTGTCCAATCGGTTCGATTGTGTTTTGATTGTGTGTTGGGGAGAGATTTGATGTTTGGTAACTCGCCAATCTAACTGGTACGGTCGGGATCGATGTGCCCAGACCATTTCCGCTAAACCGAGTGTTAGTTCCTCTTCGTACGTAAGGAGCGTTTAATGATGCTAATGCACAGGTCACGATTCAGACTACTAAACCATTTCACTACAATGCCATTATCATCCCCTCGTTCGGCTTCTTGAAATGTTCACGGACGACGACTCTGAATCTCTCAAACGACGCCCTCGGAACATGTTTTTCCTACGTTTTTATACATTAACGCGCAAATAACTAATTTACACTAAAAGGTTGTCGCACGAAAGTAATCCAATTAAACTCCACAAATTCCACAAATCAATAAACATTTTCCCAACTTTCAGCACAACAGTTTTTTGTTGTTAAATTATCTTTTTAATATTCATTCTTTAATCATTTTGAAAGTGTTTTTCTCATGTTTCTGGGTGGAGTCGTTCCGTTTTTCGTTAATTTATTATTTGAGTTGGCAAGTTTTTCCCAAATTTTCATCAAATACGCTGAGCCTCGAGCGAATCCGTCCAACCAAATTGCAGCAATATCTCAAATTGATCGTGCTTTAGCAATATTACGAATTTATCGTTTACTAATTGCGCATGGGGGTGTGCTCCTTTAATATCGATGTTTGTATGAAATTTGGTGCGTGTGCATTCAGAAGTGCCGACGGCTGTTCGCATTACGCAATGTTATATTGTATCAATCGAGGAACTGAACGTCCGCCACAGCTTGCTGTGATGGCATTTGATGCATGTTTCATTAAGTCCTTGTCATAACCCATCCTTTCGGGCGACACCGCAACTTGGGTCGGGTCTATTACGTAGTAAGTAGCCGATTATGTAAACGTCGTCCAAGATTTACAAGATAAATTAGATGAAAAATCTTTCAAGGCGTCAAGACTGTCAATGTTGACGGTGACATCTGATGGTCAGATGTTTCATTAGGAGCGCGTGAGCTGGCCTTTAGCGTGTCAAACTGGCGGAACATAACACGAAATCGGATTAATTGTGTTGGGATTGCTTAAATGTTTTTGTGAGTTCCAGCGTTTTATTAAAGGAGAAGATAAGGCATAACTCTTGGACTGTCTATTGTATATATTTTTCATTTTCGCATGTAAACAGGGATGAATGCAGACGTTCAGGAAATTTATTGTCCCGTCGTAGGCAATAAATTTTTTGGTAGTTCTTATAAACATGTGCGGAAATTGCAAAATATGAGAAACTTCCAGAATACGGTGTGGGAGGGATGGAGGACCCCCGATGGGTGTCGATTCTTGACCAGAAATTAAAATCGAACCGCCAATAATGGGGGCGATAATTGAAAAATAAAAGGTTTACATAGATTAGCGCGACCCTAAAGCCATTATTTTCATATCAGCATTAAACCGGTCGTTAAATAAAAGTATGCGCACGGCAATGACAACATTTAACAGCAATAATAAGCAAAATGTGCTCGGTGAACAATAATAACTAAAATTAGCTCGTAACAAGTGCGACCAACGGCGTGAAACTGAACATTTCCCAATTTGCTGGTCGTCGTTTCAGTCTCGTTTCACTCAAATCATTAATCCAGTAATTAAGTCAATAAATCTGTGTTTTTTGCAACCTGTTCTTTACATCCAGCTGCAACAGCAATTAAATTGAGACGGTCTAAGTTTTACTACTTTCCACTAGTCGACGAAAGGAGCGCATTTATTTCGAAGGATCTAGACGATAAAAGCTCAGTCATTTAAACATATCCGTTGTGAATAATGATTCGCCATTTTCCTAATAAAGTTAGTTTAAAGAGATGCTTAAGCGTATGACGCGCTTATTTTATCTTGTCCATTAACATGATGAACACTTCCCATCCGAGTGCTTATCTGATAGTGACCCACATTTGGCCCAAATTAGGTAAGTTTGGGCCGGGTAAAGCGCCCGCCATTGTCTTGTCCAGTTTGGAAACTTCACTGTGGGCTCGGGGGACACGCGAATACAAGAAAAAAAAACTACATAACTTTTAAGTCCATCAAGACCGGATTAAATCTTAAGCTCACAATGCAATACGGTTAAAACGGAATCGATAATGGTAAAGTTGACGTCTTTTCTAGTTTAAGTGATGAAATCTTTAGTGGAACCCCTATGGTCGTAATCGAGCGACGGATTCATGCTACTAGCTTGCAGAATAAGAAAAGATAAAATGATTAGTTCCACATGCATTTCACTGCTCGGGGAAGCAACCCGCAGACAATAAAACTGGCTTTTATATGGGAAAATAGGCATAATGTTGAGCAAACATGCAAGCAGGGGTTGTTTATCGACCTTCTAAGAGGAAATGATGCACTGTGTTCACATTTTGAAGATGTGGCTTTGCAATTTGTATCTTTTTACGGTTGCATACAGATGTAGTCAGGTCCATTTATTTTTGCCAGCAAAAAATAATTTTAATGAAAGGAGATCTGGAATGTAGAAAATTCTACGTTCTTTAGTAAAGAATTTATGTATGTAATAACTACACTATTATTTTCATAATCTTTCACAACTTTGTTCATTATATTTTTGCACTGAATACTTGTTCTTACATACTTAAAATAAACAAATGTGCTGCTACTCGTATGTTTTTTTATTATGTTTACTTTAACTGCTAAACCGAACATTTTGATGCTAATATACAATATGCGACAGAGTATTGTGTTTTTTATTTTTAAATAATATGCATTACAGGACGTTTTCCATATATTGTTTTAGTTTGTTGATATCAAATTTACTTTGCTGATACTAAGAGTTATTAAAGATTTTTTTTGTTCTACAAAATACAATAAATCGATTGCATCGTCATGGCTGAAATTCACGGAACAAATCGAAAATGAATCATGTTCTTTTGACAATGTCATCCAATTGGCAATGGGGGATTCGGATTCCAAACACGGTCAGATCTAGACGTCCATTCTGCGGAATGACTAACACCTATTGTACTTGTAGCCGAAATCCTGACTAGTCTATTCAAACATTCGAAATTCTTCTTCACCCTCATCTTCTCTGGATATTTCATTTATATATTGCAGATATCTTCCAATTTAGTTAAAAGCTTTGCTTCATATAACCCATGGATATTCCTGAAATTACAAGATAAGAAATGGTAAAAAAACATCCTTTCAAACAGGAATCTTAGAACTCATATTCTAGTGATAAAGTAAATAATATACCACTTTTGATAATATTGTCTTTTAAGGCTATCAGAAGGCAGCGATAATAAATGCACTTGTGCACTGTCACACACTTGCGGTTAAAATTTGGCAGCAGTGTGATTGGATTAAATTTTTTGAAAGAAAAAAACATAATAGACACGGTAGAAAAATGTATTAAATAGATTATCAAAATATCCCTCATACATGGCAAACTGTTCATAATTTTCTCTAGTGCCATTATTGACAAATTGATTATTTTTGAATTCCTAAAATATGACTTTTCACAGACTTCCATATTTTCAAATCTTTTTGTTGTTTTATTCGTCTCTGAAATCAGTAAGGATTAGAAGAATTAATTATCGACTGGTTACTGCAAGGATTAAAAGTTGAATTTACAAACAATTTTCCATGGATTTATTCGCGATTTAAATTTTTGACTTATCATCTTGTTTATTGGTTGTTTTGTTATGGAGATGTTAAATGATTTGCATTTTTGGAAGAGTTGTTTGGTTGTTAATGAAGCTTCGGATAATATTTCGGTGTATCGGAAGTGTCAAGGTTAAATGATGGGTTATTACGATTAAGATTGTGAAAGCCGTCTGAATTAACTATGAATAATGGCCAAAGTTTCCCAAAGTGTCAGACTAGTTAGGTGAGTTCAACACTTATGCACCAATCATAATTGATTAACCGATTATTGGACGGGAATTATCAGGAGAGCCATGCGTCAGTCTCATATCGCTCACATTCAAGCTAAATCCTTTCATCATTATCGAGCATTTCAGTCTTCCATCGTTGATACATTCAACCAATAAATGTCTGGCAATTTGTCACTTTCGAAAAGGCTTAATGTACATCCACCTACAAATAAAAAGTAATACCACTCGGTATATCATCATCCGGCGATTAAAGTTTCATTCGAATAGCCTGTCAATACTCTTCTCGCCTGAAAAAAATCATTTTTGCGATGGCACTTCGAAATAACGTCGAATTTAAATGATGAATAATGTGTCGCATAGTTCATCGTATTGTGGATTTGCCAGAGGCTCTTCAGATCTTGGCCCGTCGAGTTTTAGGCCTCTCCCGGCAATTTATGAAGCTTTTGAACGCATTCGATCTCGCTGATTGTGATCGATAGCACGCATTGCCCGTTTGAACGGCACATTCGTTTTGTCAGTTTCCCATTTTCTGAATCGATCGATCGCCAGTAATGACCCGTTTTATCCTGTACAAATTTGTTTTTAAAATGCCGAAGATGCAGCTTTGTAAGTTGTTGCGATCGCAATTTGCTTCGATCTAATCTGGGAGCTTCTGCTCTGTTTTTGGACAGGAAGCGCCGTTATTCATCGGCTCCAAATAAATCACGGTACAGAGAAATACATTTTTTTTAATCCACACTCAGTCTACGTACGAATGTGTGTTTTTGCGTGAACTTTATACTTACACGGACTCGCAATTTCAATTTTCTAAAAGGATTTTTATTTTTACTTTGCGCCGATGTTAAAGTTGCTTCTTTCGAATAAAACCGCAAAAATAGTTACGTGAAATGCTCACATAAATATATTTAGAGCAAAGTATAAATTTCCGGAATACATAAAATTCTGCGGTGATATTTTACTTGGCAGTAACGGTATGGAACCGGACTTTGAAACTGTTTCCAAAGGAAAAAGCTCACCAAGAACTTAACAGTGATGGATTCAAATGGTCAAAATCAAGAGAAAATCTAGTTATTAAACAGTATTTTACCTTTTTGATAATATATTATTACAGTGAGCGGCAAAAGTATGGAATAAATTCCTTAAAAATTAAATACATTTTTTTTCAAAAAAATCTTTGGACAGGTCAATTTTAGTTTATAAAAATACATGTTTTAGTACCAAAGAAAATTGCAAGCAGTCATTTGTTTTCGAGTTATGACGTCATCGAAAGTTTTTTTAAATGGAAACCCCCTATTTTTTTCTTGATTCTGATAGCCCTTTTAATTGTCTAAATGACAGTATAAAAATTTTGTTATATTACATAAGGAAATTTTTGAGAAAAAAAATAAATTTGGAAAAAATAAATTTTATAACGAACAAAAACAAATCAAAAAATCAAGTAGGTTTATCAAACAGTCAAATGTTACTGTCAATTTCATTCGTATGTATTATTTGTTTTACAAAACGTTTTCGAAAATGACTCATTTAACAGAAACACAACATATAGAAATTTTAATTTTGATTGGGTGCGGGGATAAAATTAGATAAAACTAAAACAGGGGGAATTTCTTCATAAACTTGCTTGTTGTCAACAAGCTGGGGGGATGGCAATTCGAACATTTAATTCCAAAATTTTAAGTACATACTAATACAGTTTTTGACTTGTTTTTGTTTGTTATAAAATTTATTTTTTCCAACTTTATTATTTTTTTTTCTCAAAAATTTCCTTATGTAGGGTAACAAAATTTTTATACTGGCGTTTAGATAATTAAAAGGTCTATCAGAATCAAGAAAAAAAATAGGGGATTTCCATTTAAAAAAACTATTGATGATGTCATAACTAGAAAACAAATGACTGCTTGGAATTTTATTTTGTATTAAAATATGTATTTTTATAAACTAAAATTGACCTGTCCAAAGATTTTTTTGAAAAAAATTTTGTTTAATTTTTAATGAATTTATTCCATACTTTTGCCGCTCACTGTATACGACAAGTTTATTGCATGAGCACAGCGAGGACAATAATTGCATGAGGGATGGAAAAGCATTTTAGACTCATGGTGAACATACAATTTTTTGCACAACCTAAAAGACAGTAGAACAGGGCACACTAGATTTGTTTCTTGGTCATAACGCGGATGAATGGCTGTGACTGCCAACGTGACACTTTGTTGTTTTGAACATTTTGTATTGAGTTTTCCAAGGATGCTTTCAATTTTCTTCGCCATATTACTTTATTGTTAACTTTGATATATCGTATCAACGTAACAATCCCCCTATCAATAAATTAACTTTGTCGGCTGTGCTACTCCCGAGGGACTAAAAGTGCTACTTTACTATCTTTTTGAGGGACTAAAATAAAGCTTCATACAAAGGTCGTGCAAAGAATAGTTTCTTAAATAGTTACTCATTTTGATATAAAAAAAACCTATTTTAGTGCACATACTTTGAGAAAATTAAGGTAAATCTAATTAATATAATGTAAACAATGAATTCATCAGAAATACTAATGATATTAAAAGTACAAAATATTTCTCAAGACGTTTCCTTTATACGTTGTTTGGTGTCACGTGGCTAATCGCGTGTGAGTTGTGACATGTGATTCGTCGGTGTAAGTCACGTGACTTGTGAAACGCTACTGGAGGCGTCAGCTCAACGAAATGCGATACCGAGGTCACATTTCTTCAGAAAGAACAAGGGGGATTTCTTTCAATTTCATTTTAAATTTTGTGAAATACAGTTTCATGTTGGCACGAGAACTGTGCTCTAGTAGAAATAAAAGTGTCGATCGAAGCATCAGCGTGAGAAGACCGTTTAGCCATCGGAAATTCGGCAATAATTGAATGTTCTGGAATCTGAGTTCGGTGGTTTTAATTGATAATAATTTTCCGGCGTTTAACGGTAAATTGTAATTACGTAATTGAAGTTGTGTAATAACAAAACTGGCGCAGTTACACCATTTCCAACCGCTACATGTATGAATAGGCCTGGGGAACTTTAAATGTCAGTAATTATACTTAATTTAATGGGTCGGAATGTTGGCTAAAATCTCCCCAATCGTGTCCACCAGCGTTAATATCCTGTGCTGCCATGATTCCTTTTTACGATCGCCGTGATTTGTGATCTACGCAGCGTCGGTGCAACAGGCCCCCCAACAGGCTTACACTCCCATAAATATACGACTCTCAAAATTTCTTTGGCTTCTTTAATTTTTCCCGAGTTTCCACTTGTCGTGATTGTTTCATCGTTGATGTTTGTGTCAGGTTTATTATTATTGGCCCGTAGCTTTATCGAGGCGTAAATTTGCAGCTCCATCGACTTTATCTAATGCGAAATAGGTAAATCAAGCCACCCTCGAGGGTAATTTGCACCCAATCCATTATGAGCATTGTCTAACGAGCATAAAGATATCCATCTTTATTCTAGGATATATGAGGGGTCCGCCCGCATGAAAGGGTTACAAGTTCGACGGTGTAACCCAGCATTGCTGATAACGCGTAATGAATACGAACAATGCCGCGCCCGCCTCCCTAATCTCGTAATCTACGTCCTCCGGGTGGCTGTTGCTGGCTGTGCCGCCGACCACCCGCCGAGCTCGCTAATCAACGTACCATAGCTTGATTACTCGCCTAACTGAGCGTACAAGGGCTTTGTAACTGTGAGGGTGCCGCCACTAGTTACGCACCCTGCACCTCCGTCAAGGAGTCACTCTTCGAAGCACGCTCTCCAGACAAAGTGAGGGGTTATCGATCCGGAGTGAGGCATCGACTTGTATTTATGGAATTTGAGAGCGTCGAGTCATCGACGCTTTTTACCCCCTTGGAATAAGAAAAATAATGGGACTGTCGCGGCGGCTCCATTATGACGAAGCTGAAATTAATTTACACTGCTCGAAACGAAACAGGAGCGGAGGATCCCGATTGATCGCGATAACCAAATTCTCTGAAGGATGGAAATTGCTCGATGAAGCCGTCGAGGGAGCCTAAATTGGGACGTTTACCAACAAAAATGCGCTCTAAGAGGCTCATTTTCCACGTCAGAATAACGAAAGAACCTTAGAGATACTCTTCCACGTTTACAAATGACATCCAAAGGAATCATTTTTCCCTATCGACAACATTACAAGATTACACTACATGATCACAAATGAAAGAAATGTTTCTTTCTCTTGATAGGTCAGATCAGGTTAGGGTTCAGCCAATGACAAGGAAATGATATAGTAATGCACTAGTGCAGTTATAAAATATTGTCAAACCTTCGATAATTTCCTGTCGTGTCCATTTACAACTTGACATACACCAGGACTTTTACTATTGAATATTGTTTTATGTAGTGTTTTATAGGGATGTAGTTTTCTGTTTTGTGTAGTATATCTGGCGACGGCACGTTTTGTCTTGTTCCACATAAATTCCGTGTAAGGTTGCCACTAAAAACATGAAAGAATATGAATTTTAAGGAATGGCTGTTGTCAATATCCCCAGTTTTAAAGTTGGTCTCATTTTTCATTTTCAACGGCATCATGTCAAAACATTTATTGTCTGCTCCCCTCAACAGGACCGGGGTGGCATGTAACGAAAGCCATATGTATTCCATAATGTCCTTTGTGACATAAAGTCTTCATCGCTAATCCACCCCGAACACGAGCCGTGTCTTTGCGCCGTTTCGGCAGGGTAATAATAGTCCAAGACTTCTATAACAGTGTCATTATTGCCATAGATCATACATGGCTTCCGACCAAGGTATGTAATTAGGGCCCGCCGTCATTACGGGGACGCTATTAGATGTTATCGCTCTAGCAACCCCCAGCTACGCACATTAGTGTCCCCTCATGGCGGGGCGGAAGTGAAACCGACCGATGCATTTGGGAATTTATCCCCAACAATATTTTTACCGATCGCATTAATTCGCCCTGCATTTAAATGATATCATAAATTCCGAGGGCTAAACACTCACAAAACGTTTATTAGTTGGCCTTCCATTGTGGGGAGGCTTTGTTGGGGAAAATACTGCCCTAATAAACTATTCATCACGGTTCGATTCTTGGTCGTTTTTCATTAATGCGACCGAGATGGAAATCGGTAGATATGCAAATGTGCCTTTAACAGCTCAACTTAAAATAAACAATGGGAGCTAATAAATTTTCCATTTGGTGGTATTGCTTTGTTTGTCTGTGTCCTGGATGAAGATTTATACTTTTTAAAGTGTTTGTTGATTTTACGAAGCCAAAAGTTGCCAGATTTACTATTTATTCTAGGTACAACGCTACCTGAATGTTCAATATTTGACTCTCTAAATCTCTGCTTGACAATTTATGTCGCTAGCTTCCCCTTTGATTACCGGATCATATCTACCTTACTTCGTGGAAGATAAAGCGGCGGTAATCAAAATAAATTTAGAAAGACCGAACAGAATAAGTCGTGGCCATTTTCGTAGTTCTAAACAGCTTTCCACCCAGTTTACACAAACTTTTATGTTTGTTCTGCAAGAAAGATTCCAGAAGTAAATCGAGTGGTGGTCATCACAGATAAGAATGCCTCAATAATCCGGGAGTTCACTATAACGCACCCGGAGGCTTTTTGTGAAATGTTCTGGAGTTTCCCCAACTTGGAAACTGGATTTAACTGCTAAACAAAGACACTCTGCCCTGGTGCGTAATTGTTAAACTGCTTGCGTTAGCCGCTTCTGATATCTTAACCGATTTCACGCTTCGCCGAACCTCTATACTCAAAATTGAAGCTTTCGCATGGAGATAATTACTTCATTAAGTCGCAGTTAGTGCAGCTGAACACCAATAAAAATTTTATTGGCCCATTCCTCTTGCTCCCGTTTTCGACGGCGTTTACTTAAGCGTTATTTAACGTCCAAGTGGCCGCGATAATTTCTGATTTCATTTCGATTCGTCCCGGACCCTAAACACATTAGTCCTTGAATAAAGGGGTGCGGTGCAATTTTGGTGGCGGCGCTCGCTATGCCTTGGCAAATGTGGTGATAGAAATTAAGATTAAAATTATTACCAAAAGACCAACGGAAAACGCACTTTGAACTTTTGTAATGTTACTCTCGATACAGTAAATATCAGTTTCTGGAAGAGGTCGTTGTGAAATTTTGGTGGAGGTGCCGGGCCACACTTTTGCCAACAGTACCAAAGAAAATAGCCAATAAGTAAGAAAAGATTGGTGAAAGAATAGAATATTTTTGAGTGATGCTAATAGCCGATTAAGTTTTTAAAAATCTCGCAAATGCTTTCCAGAGATTGGTGATATCGTTGCTAAAACCATAAAAGCCACATTGGTTTTGGAGAGTTGCAGTTTGGCGGCGCGTCAGTATGGATTAATGAATGTACTTCGCAGAATTTCTGAGTTTGAAACTAATAAAATTTTCGTGCGAGGCGACGAAATTGCTTTCAATTATATGAAAGGCGAGGAAATGTGCAAGCATTAAATCCGCAAGATTTGGCTGATTTTTCCGAGCAGGCTTGTATTCAGGATATCGCCTTGTAAGCGCAATAAATTGGAAAATAAATGCAGTAAACCCATAAAACGTGCATTATTCGTGGCTATTAAAACGTTACTTTGCAGGAACACGGTCTCTTATAAAATATGTGTGCAGCTTTAGTAAAATAAGCGCTAGGTTGTGATCCTCTTTCACGAGTGGAGGCAGGAAACCGAGCATATATGCGGTCATTCCACGGACGATCATAAAAGACTGCGGTGTTAAACCGGGAACATTCTTTACAACCAGAAAAAAGAAACTCGTGTGAAACGATTCCATCTCTTTCCGATACGAGCCGTGGCGGTCCTCCACATTGTCGAAACGAAATCAACTCTTTTCTGTTTTTTTTTCTCTTTTTCCACTCCCTTTCTTAGGTTTTATTGGCGGGGTTAGCGCGTACGTAGTCCCGCAATTTGCAATCCAAAGCTTTCCTGACCACACGTCGTAAAATTTGCACAATGCATTCATCTCCCGTAATTTAATGTTAAATTTAAAAGGATTACATTGAAAGCGGCACACTTCCAGCTGCGAATAAATGTGTGACCGGTTTAAGCGAGTGGTGTGAAAAGCGGAATATATCGGCGTGAAGAGGATGAAAATGTGCCACTGGTTGTCCTTAACAGGCCAGCTGCACTCGGAATAAATCCTCGTTGGGAACGCTGAAGCGCTCGGAAATTGTGCACTTCTATAGTCTAATTAATACCCGTCTGCACTGATGTCATAATTGTCTGTTTTCGTTCCTCCGCTGTGAAAATAGCGTTTGGTAGCGAAAAGTAGGATCGGATTTTAAAGCTGGTACAATTCTCTCAGTGATAAAACCTACAGCTTGGTGGGAGCAATGTGAAACGGCCTTTGATGCACTCTTTGTGTGGATGAAAGACCGCAAAACTAACTCGTACAGTTGTGAACTAGTTATACACGTAACTACTTTAATTTCTTTGTTAATGTCTGAAAATGCTGTGCTGAATACTAGAGAAATGTGAAAATATTTGTCGAGGAAAAAAGATGTTGGTGAAATATTTGAAAGCAAAAGAGAGATGGATAAGAGTTTTGACATAAAAATTTTATTAAAACAAGGGACACATCATGTGCATACAGATAAATATAATATATACGTGTACATAATATAAGACAGAAAGAGAGAGTACAAGAAAGCGTATAAGAGAGGGTGAACTAACATGGGATGAGGGAGAGGATAGTTCTAGGTGCGGTCAAGAGTAGAAAGGAATTGTTGGCACTTGTTGTGTGGGGAGCCTTTATTAAGAAAGAATTTGATAGTGAATAAGTTCGAAAGCTTCGAACTTCTGCTTACAAATCCATTGTGTTAATTCTTTTGCGCTTTTGTTTGAAAATTATTGGAGTCATAAATAAGTTCCCTTTGATTGCATCAGCATTCATTAGATTAGAAAAATATTTACGACAAGCTTTTGCGTGCGGCTTTCCACGCGTATATCTCTGTTTGATTTGCCCCCTATCAACTGCTGAAGAATTGTGAAAGAGAAATACAATAGCTGCAGTAAATTTAACTTATCTAAACTAAACGATCAACTTGTCTAACCTAACAAATTTAGAAATGAAACTAATTGAGTAACTTAGACCGTAAAGAAATGAACGTTTACCATTGCAATGTAAGAAAATATGAGACGTTGAGTGACAAGATCGCACGCCGCGCATATTAAAATCGATGAAACAAAAGTAAGCAAGACGAGCTCACTGCACCGCCACATACTCGGATTCGTCTTTATCGCGTAGTTCCCTGACAAATCGTGGTGAAACTAAGTGGAAAGCACAATCAAGAGTTTTCTTTTACAACAAACTTCGTTTAAAGTTCGTTTGTTTTTGAATTATGTGGATTCAAACACAGAACCAAACAGAATCTACTAAAATGTCTTTTGTATCGCATAAGTAACCCAAAACGTTGGAAATTTTGTTTAAATGTCGAAATAACAGGCAGACACTCTAATTTCATTTATGGCTATAAATTAATTTTAATTTTGAGACAATTATATTAACTGAGGAAAGTGCAGTAGGCGGTCTCTCAGGGTCTTCCAAGTTAAAACAAAGTACAGACTTGCTTACGGCTTCGTAATCTAACACCACCTTACTCTACCATCATTAGTATCTCAGTTCTTTCTGTTTCTGTTAAACGTGGCATTTATATTTAGACATTCAAACAACAATTAAAACAATTTCTGACGTGACATTATTCACAGACCTTTGATGTGTGACGTTTTTTATTTCTAAACAACTGTCGTGACGATGTTTCAAAATATTAAAAAGCAAGAATTTTTTCAATTTGAATATAAATCGATTTTGAATGGTTTGTCACTGTAACATATTGTCGTAATAGTGAAAAATAAGAATTCTGCTCGTATAAAAAATACTTAAATGTAATTCCATTAAAAAAACTGTTTGTTCGATACCTCCCTAGAAAGTGAGTCTGTATCCATAGTTACCAGTGGGTGAAGGTTTTTCTTTTGTTCACTTCACTTTCGCCTATCGTTTTTCGCTCACTGTCTTTCACTCACTGGTTTTCATTCACGCATAATTGAAATTCAATTTTATCAAAAGAATCTGTATGTTCAAAATAATAACTAATAATAACTGCCATTGTGTAAATTTTTCCAACTCTTTCTGATAACGCAATTTTGATTTTATAGGTAACATTTGGTACCTCGCGGCACTTGCCTCTTCCAGGACATCATCAGGAATATGTTATAAATTATAATCATCATCATCATCATCATCCATTTCCAAAACGTGTACACAACCACTTTATTGACGTTGCAGAACGTGATTTATTTTTATTGAAAATTTTGAATACAAAGTTACAGACTCACTTTTTAAGGAGGTATCGAACAGAACCAAATACAGCCCTCGGCTTTCGTTCACTTGAATTGCACGCAATTCGCGTGAACGAAAGCTTTGTCTTCCTCACTCTTACTGTAAGTAACTATTAATGATGTCATGGCGTCGTCATACTATAAGATACACCGTTAAAAAAAAAGAAAGATGCACCGAGTCAATTTTTTCTTTTCTGAAAAATGTTTGTGTTGAATCTCGTCCTATTGATTTTGGTGACAATCAGGTCAGTAGGTATGAAAAGATAAGTAATTTTCTGCAGCTTTTTTAGAATAACTTCTACAAAAATACACCGATTTGAATGTCTCTTGATGCAAAATATTTGTTTTAGTGGGGACTCCATATCTATTGATTTTGGTGTCAATGGCACTAGTGATTTTGAACATAATAATTAATAATATACACAATTTTATGTAATTTCTTTCATGCACGATAACTTAAGCGTCATTCATGATATTGAACTTTTTTGTAGTTTTTTTCATTTACAATAAAAATTGCACCGATTTGGTTGGTAATTCGTTGGTACAAGGTGTGGTGAATGTTGCCACACTGACCACCCAAAGGGTTAATTAATCATTTTCCAATTTATTTTTTCCCATATAAACTAGGCAAAAATGAATAGGGAATTCCACAATTTTTCTTGGAAAGCAATATAATTGCCCCAATCCTCCCACGTATTCTTAAACACAAGATAAATTTAAAATGTTACAAGTACTTGAAACATTACATTTAATGTGTAGATTAATATATTTGTAACACATTTCATTACAAATTTTAAACGGTATTTATAAAAAAATCAAAAAAGGAAAAATTCCCTATTCATTTTTGCCTAGTTTATGACCTTGCGCTTTTAGGCAGCAATGTTAGGTTTTCGAATGCAAAAGGTTCTTTACGCTACTCTTCCTGTTTTGTACCTATAGCTCAAAATGAATAACCAACGTACAACGGACCAGTATTTTACTTATTGCTACTGTTGACATAGATATAACTTCAACGCAATACTTTCATATTCTACAAAGAATCCATTTAAAATAGGCAAACAATTTGTAAAATGTGTTTGTCGTGTCTCGATGGCAGTTGAGAAAATGAAAACTTTTTAGTGGCTCGTTCCGTTGGTAAACCTGCCACGTATTGCGGTGCAGATTAAACAGCCATCATCTGCCGAATTTGCGTTCACGTTTGAACTGAATGGAGCAATAATTAGACCGATGTCGAGCCACATGCTCGCAGGTGACCGCCTGCAACAATGGGCATAATTACAGAAACTAATTGACCCGTTATAAACGCATTATTGGAGTTGATACGATATGCCACGAGCGTCGGCTTTACGACCATCAGGCCCAAACGAAATTTGTTCTCGTTAATCTCCCAATACTCCTAATCTGGACGCACGGCGCGCCTTTATTTTTCTTATCTCCAGCATTACAGTTAAATTTAATCAACTTGCTCTCGCACGACAATAGCTCCCGGCAGAGTTTTATGGGTAGGTGCGAACTGAGATGACGTTATTTTTGTAAAATACGACGCCATCAGATTGCAATGGTCCGAAAACCGCATTAGCATTTCGGTGGGGCATTTTATCTTTGGAGACGGCGGTATCTATGGCGCTTTTTAATCTGGATTAATCTTGAAATATTCATAAACTAAGGGTTGTTGGGGTGGTTAAGTGGATAACCGGAGAGACATTGTAATGTCGGGGTAAATTGCTAACAGTCAGCAAAAAGCCGTAATTAGTTTAAATTACGTAAGAGAGTTCAGTACGGCCAGATAACAAGATTAAACGGAGCGGTTCTGTAGTAAACAGTTCTTAGTGTAAAAATCTCCATTCTTAGTTGTTTTCTTCCCTTTTTTTCCAGAAAATGATGCATCCCCAGTAGTCGAGGAACAACCGGTTTACGACGAGAATGATGAGGGTAATGTAGTCCCCACACTCTGATGCTATTGATGTTATTATTTATATTATGATTGTAGAAGAAGATCCCGAAAGTGAGGGCGAAATCGATTTTAAATTCGAGGATTTCGTCAAACGGTGACGACTTATGCAATCTCATTTCTCTTTAAATAATCGATTGTTTCAGACTGGCGAATCGGAAAGTTGTCCAAGCTTGCGGATTAGCTCTGAAGGACTTTGAAACGAACTCTGTAAATACAAATCACTGTATCATTAAACTCTTGCATCGCATAGCTTTCGACTCCAAGTTGTACGTAATGATTTTCCAAGTGTCAATTTTCAGGACTTTTCAGAGAATTTATGCCAACAAGGATTTTCCTCAGTACCGTGTACGTAACAAGATTGGAATTTTAAATTCCGCTGATACTTTCTCTTGCAGGAATTGGTAAAATTCGCGACGTACGTAATTCGACAGTTTGTAAAAATCACAGAAATTAATAAAAAAGTGTACATGGAGTGTTTGTTTTGGAAAAATAGCACTGAGGCTTATGAAATTGAACATGGGTATCTAACTGCTCACACAAGGTGAGCTACCAGTTTGTTTTCTTCGTCCAGTTTGCGTAATCGTGATCAACTGTCCTATATCACTGGGTATATCTATATCATATGATTTATCACCCCATTAATGTGTTAAATGGGTTGACCTGAGTGCTTCTCTTTTGCATAATTTGTGATTAATGTCTTTTAAGATAAACAAGTCCGCTAACTGATGCAGCATTAAAAGTAGTTGAAATTTTAATGTTGACATCAAATTGTATTCTATTTTTCGTGTGTTAGATTTTTCGGTTATAAATTGTGGAAGGAAACGAGTAAATAGGTCGAGGGTGTTCACTTTTTTTGATAAATTATTTTTGGCCGTAGTTTCTTGCCGACTCTTAATTTTTTATGTATTCCTTTGAGACTTGTTCGGCCATTTTTTGCTATTGATGATTTGAAGTTGTCCTGGGCCCCCGCCTATAAAATGCAAATCGCTCTATGAACACCCATCCAGGCCGAATCATCCTTATTTTATTAGGAAAAATATTCATGAGGCGGAACGAAACGCGTTGCTTTCGAAAAAATAAATTCAAACCGTAATGCGGTATTCGTTTGTAAATGCTTTTTCGGCATTATCTTTTTAATGAAGGCGCTTTAAAAAATGCCATAAAATTAAAGGGTGGCGGCAGCGGCCTGGTCCGAAGAGGAGGAGGACGAGCTCCGCCGATTATTTATGGAGCACCAACGGAATCAATTGGAAGAGGGTAGGTAGGGCACCGAACCCGGAGCCTATCAGCTTTTCTTTGTTCATATCACGTCTGACTGACATCTCATTTACAGACATCGTCGATTGGATCGTTAATAATCTCATTGATAACACGCGAACCCGACGTGGAGTATTGAAAAAGCTAAAGGAAATGTGTCTTCTCGACGACTACAAAAGGTCGCACAAATCGGGGGTTAGAATCCCCCAGCAGTGGGGTGACGACGAAGAGACACAATTACGCGAACTGTACGAGGAATTCAAAGCTGCCGCCGGTAAGATGAATGGTCAAGGGGTACTTTTTCTTGGCGAAATGTACAAGAAATAATCCATTTGCAGATCCGCTCGACTGCATAACGACCAGATTAGACGTGCACCGCTCCAAACGCACAGTGATCCAAAAACTGAAAGATCTGGGGTTGATACAGACTGCAGCAGAAGTTCGAAAGAAACGGATAAAACCCGGCCGGGCGTCTGGTGGCGAGGGTGAGTATAATTAAATAGGTGGAAAAACATCCCGAACGAAGTGGTTTGAATAATTTTTATTCTGTTCGGTGTTTGCTTTCGGGGCTTTCGATGTTATGCCTCAGCCATTATTTTTATTGAGCTTTGCAGAAACACTACCTGTTAGGGTTTCCGGCATGAAAATACGGCCAGGTAATTAATTTGATGGTGAGGGAGAGGGCTGGCATTGCTATATTCCCTTACCGACTTGCATTTAGAAGCCCTCAGCGTGTTTGCGATAAATTGGTCATATTTGGGTACGCTATGCCTTCTGAAATCCCTTAAATGATGGATGAACAACGACCGCTGTTGCGAGACTTATTTTTGTTATTTTAAAAAGTCAAATTGCATTTTTTTAAATATTTAAAATCGTAAAAACTTTTCAGAAAAAAATTACATATGATTCGTTTTGGATGCAATTTGAAAACGTTATAAGTAGATGTTCAGTGATGTTTGTCCATCACGTTTGCTGATTTTTTTATACAGGCTGTAATCAAAATACACGGAAATATTTAAACCTGTAAAAACTGAATACTTCCCCGTCAATGCATGCATTTTTTGAAAAACGTAAAAATACGTGAACAAATGACGGCAATTTAGACAATAAATTGTGGAGACGCCACTGTTTTGGTTTCATGGTAGAAATCATAAAAGCAATAGTACCTAAATAAAAATCGAACTCGCGCTTTTTACACGCTTCATACACTCGTGTATGACAAAAAAGGATCATCTTATCGGAGATTGGGTTGGCATAGGTCAATTATTACTTATTAGTTGCAGTTCTACAAACGGTGCACTGTAGCAGTGTATTAATAATCGTGTATTTGCTATTAAATCGTGTAAAATGTCAAATTTCACAAACGTGGAATTAACGGATATGGTGCTCGCGTACGGTGCGGCGGGTGGCAACGCAGTCTAAGCCCAAATACTGTACCGGGAACAGTTTCCAGACAGGGTTTTACCTAATTCAATAGAATTTTACAGTAGAAGTCCGTTAGGATAGCCTTTACTGCCGCGCCAGAGATTTTGTGAGACGAGCTCGCAGAGCGAGTCGAATAACACTGGCGAGGCTGTAAAGGCCCTAACGGACGTGTATTGTACAATAGTTTTTGTAATATCTCTACGATTCGTTCACAATTATCTTTTTAAAATACATTTTTTTCAACGCCATCGAAAAAACCGATGTGTGCGGAGGACGTCGTCATGTCAACCGTTGTTTGTGAAAAAAAATTGTTTCAATGTTGTTTGTCAGATTTGTTCAACGCTTAACTTTCCGTTGAAAATAAACGACTGAAATCAATAAAAAATCGCGATTAAGATATTCCCGATGTCCGGATGGCTGCAGAGCAAGTGATGTCATCGTTATTCCCTGCAAAATCGTGCTTGTGTTGGTGTTAAAATTCTGAAGCATCATCTTCGATCTCGTCTACATCTGCTAATGGCATACGGATTTCGATTAATTCAAGGTGTGTCCCATAATATCAAACATTAATTATTGTACCAATTGTAAAAAAGTTGAAAAATAAAGTTTAGATCTACGTTGCTATAGTTATTTAGTCATTCATAACGGTCCCTCCTGCTCATAACGGACACCTTTAACGGACTCCGGCCGTTATGAGGTTGTTTACATGGTGACAAACAGTCCGGAAAGCCACCTTTAACAACTAGATATTACAAAAAAAAACGTTTGCTTCCACGGTGCAACGGTTGAGAGACACAGGAATCTTCCATCCAAGAACGGAAGATCTTGGCAAGAGATTGTTCCCGTGGATGGTTGAACCAAAAGAACCGCCAAGATCTCCGGATATAAATCCTTGTGATCTTTTATGGGGGCATTTAAAACACCTAGCTAGCCGATAAATTCGGTATAAGAACTAACTGAACCAATCCTGGCATCTATAGTCTATTTTTTCCTGGTAGGCGGTTGCACGGTTGCAATGCGACCTCCTTATTGGTTAGTGGAATAAAGTAACCAATAGGGAGGTCGCATTTCGTTACAGGATTTTGTAAACGGCGCGAGCAACCGCCTATCAGGAAAAAATAGACTATAGTGCCCAAATTCGGGAAAATTGCGAAGTTTTTTTCAAGGGTCCATGCATCAATGGTACGAAGGGCACAGGCGTGTATCACGCATCAATAATAACATTTTCACCATTTACTGTGAATAAGGTACGCTAAAAGTGAGTGGTTTGTTTTTGTCCGTTTTTTCGACACAATTCAGTGTCAGTGTTAAATTTCTTGCGTGGTAATCGTTTTCCTTGTAGCTTTTTTACCATTTCACTTTCATTTGCTCTTCATTAGCGTCGACTACTGACAGGACTGAGGTGAATTTTGAATTTTTAAATTTGCAATTTCAACCAGTTTACGGCTTAAAATTTTTCCGCCTATTTTAATTACAATTTGTAACTTAAAGAACAGTGGGAAACTCTTTAATGTAAAATGCTTCAAAAATGTGATCATTTATTTTATTCTCTAACAAAGCTCAATAATTTAAGTATTAAAGATAACGTAATTCCTGAGGTTTTAAAAATATCAAAAGTAATTCGTGTTGATCAAAAATGTCGAGATGATCCTTCAAACTATGGACCTTTCCTTAAGGCCTATATTTTCCAAAATTGATTCTAAAGAGTATTTTGAAAGTTGCAGTTTGTCTTGTTTCAATTTGGATTGTTTCATCAATAAATTTGCAACTAATACGGCCATCAATTTTTTAACTGACATTGAACTTGCTGCTTTTGCTGAAAAAATTATTCAAATGCTGCTTATGCTGCGTGCTTAGGTTTAACTAAAGGATTTTTTTTGGTTATCATACGATATTTTATTGAAAAAGCTTGTAACTATGAAATTCACGTAATAAAGTATGTCTCTTCTACGTTCCTACTTGAAAGAGAGATAACAATTTGTTTGACACAATCGACATTGCTCATACTCGTATTTCTCAAGAATCAGTTCTTGGTCCAGTGCCATTCATAATTTTTGTCAATGATCTCTCCCTAACTGCAGTAGCAAAACAAAATTTATACTTTTGCTGATGACTACTTATTCAGATTGAAGTTCTAATTTTAACGAAATGGGACATGCATTGATGGTCTGGCACAAATCAGTGTCGGAAACATTGAAACCCCATGTAATGATGTGATTTCTTGCGGTTGAGCTTAACCGAAGGGACGCCACTTCTAGGATAACTCGAAAATACCTCGTAGGCCAACTTACAAAGCGTACATCGTTCTTGGACAACAAAATCGTTAAACAACTAGTCAGATGTGATTTTAAATAAAATTATGCATATTATTGTTCATTGTTATTGTGTATTTTGCAAGTGTTTCCTGCAACGGGACGACCAATTAGGCCCTATCAAAAATGACGTTCATTTTTCCCCCAATTAGAAATTAATTAAAAGCAGTGTGTGTATGCATTTCATTTTAAATTCATTTGGACCGCATCGCGACTGGCGCTTGGTCCACGCTCCTGGTCCATTTATAATTCACGCATGAAAGGATACGTTTAAAGTGGGAACGGTCAGCGAGGGGAAATTAATAATGATGGAAACAAAACGTCTAGCGAGGTTTCAACCGCACTTCCAATTATACAGGGATAATTGGAAAGTGGCGTCGGTCGGTCAGGGAGGACAATGGCCACGTTGGTCCTGTTGTTAGTCCTGGGGCACGCACACACCTTTCCCTAATTGATTGTGTCTGCCGTAGGCCGACGATGGCTTTCAGCCCTCTCGCGCCATTCATCACCACGTGTGCGGTGACTAATGATACGCCCTTGGGGCATTGCTTTACGGGCTCGAGTTCACCGTGTTCTTACATCGTAATAATGTAATTTGCGCCTTGTTAAGTTCTTAGTTGTTTTCGAGGAGGTCGTTTTGTTCCAATAAAGCAACGCAAAAAATGACGCTGTCGGAGATGAAAAATGAACCGCATAGCTCATCTTCGAAGGGGGTGAAGTGCAAGGACGAGGCTAGGATTCGAAAATCGACCAAAACTGGCCCCGGATTAAGGGCAGCAGGATAAAACACCAACAAAAAAAGTGCACAAGAAGGAACGAGATGGGATATCAAAATGTAGAACAATTACAAATGCGCAATTAATCAAACAAAAACTGTCTATGACTGACAGATACATCCATCTTCCCAAACCGTGGGTTAATTTTCGAATGTTTCACTTTATTTTTTAATTCAGAATTGCAAGATAAATGTACGTTTTCGTCTTATAAAATATTTAAGAATCTTTTCAATTGAAAATTTTCGTGGTTTTTTTTTGGGAATAGGGAAGAAACGTGAAAGCTTGTTTCTATCAAAAGTGGCGTGTTTTACGAGCAAAAAATCGGTATTTAATATAAATCAGGCTTTTATTCCCTACAACATAATTATTTCTTTCTCTGGGAAGAATTTTTTGTAGGTCTGCCTTTTCGGTCCCTGCGTTCCTAACCCCGCAATGATGCGTACAAAACATAGGCAGAGACCTCTCGACTTTCAGCTAGGGGAGCTTACCCTTTGTAGGATAATATCCAGTTTTTTGTTGTATTATTTATTTGCTCACTTTCAGATTTTTATTACATGTTATCCGGGTTTAATGGCCTACTCGACATGTTTTTCTCATTTTTCTCGGCAAACTTGGTTAATGTGTTTTTTTCCTTGGCTTAAGCTGATGATTTAATGAGGGATCGTAATACACCTAAGGGATAAAGTATAAATGGAACAATACACTAATGATGGATTGCTTTCTCTTCAATCTTCCATTCAATTCATTTTCCTTAATTACGGTTATCGCGAAATTCACATAAAACATCAAGTGCATTGTTTACAATTCAATCGCCGAATCGTAAGCCATCGAAACTAAATTTGATGGGATAGTTATGATGATGCTAGAGGCGGAAATAGCGGTGAATTTCTAAAGCGAATGCTGGAAGTCAGAGCGAAAAGAAACGGTTGGAATGTTTTGCATAAAACAACACCAAAGAACCACCGAATGAACTAAAGAAAATATCAGGTTACGTAAATTCCCAACCATACCTACCGGAGACTAATAATAACAGCACGAGCGCTGCTATCATGCGAAATTTTAATATTTAAAGACTTCTCATTGTCAGAAATAAATGGATTAGAAAAGACCACGACGTGAATAACAGTATTTAACAGCCCTGTCACACTCTTTATGAATTAGCATTTGGTTAGAAACCTAGTTTTTTAATTTGGGGGATGTGTTAGAGGTGTCCACAGTAAGTGTGTACATTTTGGGCGGCTATGGAAAGCTGATTTTAGTTTGGCAACCATGGCTAAAGACCCGCATCTACTCTATAGTCCTTTAAATTTACGTTTTTTCTATATCAATTGAATTTAAAAAATGCACTAAGTACCTACATCAAAACATACAGAAATCGTCGTTGCACGATGATAAGTTTTCAGTTGTGAAAATATGGATGAAAACTTGCTTTATCTTGCAGAGATTTTACTCTGGACAATAAAGTTACTGAAGTTCATTATTTTACAAGACTTTAAAATCTGCATACCTTCTTAACTTTGTTATCATGCTAGTAAAAACTGCTTTGCTGCTATCGAGTTGCTCGATTTTTAATTTTTATTGTCCCAACGTTAACTACTAGTTTATCTTGGTTTATCTTGCTGAGCGGCAGAGTTTATCGTAAATATAAAAACTCCTCCACTCTGCGAAGTTGGCTTTAAACATGTGAAAAAATGGTCCGGGCCTCGACCTGTCAATCTCCCATCGGGCCTCTGGCCTAAATCCGGTCTCGGGGTCCGGGCCTCTCAGCATATTTTATTCACATTTCCAAATTGACCGCAGCCTGTTTTATTCAAGGAATTTTAATGGCTTCCAACCGAGATTACCCCTTTGGTGATTATTGCATCGCGAGTAAGTTTCCGCGGATCGCCCCTCCTCATTAATCTTTGGCACATGTTTACGACCGTTTACATAGACTTGTGCCCCCTAATTCTTGAGTCACGAACTTTTTGCGGCCGACAGACAGCGGCACAATGCACACAGGGCGCAAAAGTGAAATTGCGGTCCCAGCCGGGTCCGGGGACAAAAGATAAATGATTCCAGTGAAAGGCAATCTTGGCTTGTCATTGAATTAATCAGAGCGTACTCTGCTTCTGACAATGCTGTGTACAGCTTCATTGCGACTCCCCATCGACTATTACATCCAACGGGGGTTCGGGGAATGCCCCGACCTCGCCGAGAGAGACACCCTCGAGAAAAATCGAGACGTCCCCCTTCCGGCTTAAGTGGAAATAAATTACGTTGGGCCGTCTCGGCTGCGCTCTCTATCTCCCATTTTATGGAAACTTTTATGTTTGAATGTAATTTATACACATAAATTATTGACTCATGTTTAATTCGAGTTAAATGGCGCTTCCGGTGGATGCGGACCGGCAAATCCGAACAGCGATACAAATTGTTCGCCAACAAAACGAAGCAACAATAAAAATCGAGAATCGAATAGAAAATCTGGCGGGATTTTCGCCCGAACAACACCGCGACGTCGTACAATTCTGTAATTTATCAGATGCGTTCGGTTGTCATCAGCTCGGATTCCGGTCTTTGAAAGTCGCTTCAAAACTTGAAACAAAGTCAAAGTAAATTAAGTGTTGGTAAATTTTCCCCTCGGTCGCCGAGTAATAAAATTAAGCAGCTGGGATTTCTGCCGTTATTACGATTTTCAAAGAATTTTTTCTCCGTTTAAGGGATAAGTTCAAACAAATTATTAATTAGTTTTGTTACTGTTTTCATTAATTCGGTCAGGTCTGAAGTTGAGAACCGTCTCGTATACAATGTCTGCTCTCGTTGTTTTGCAGCTCGTTTTAGAAACTTGCGGTTTTAATTTTCTTTTACTTTCAGAAACTGAATCAGGTAGTTTCTCGAGAATACATTTCCAAGTTCTTTGATTCAATTTAATTAAATCGGGGCGCAAGCAAACTATTTTAATAATATGGAAAGCACGCTTTTAAGCTCAAGTCAATATTACACCATTTTAGCTACCCATATTTTTATAATAACGTCGCGAATACTTTACAGAGTTGGTTTTTCCACTTCGATGAATCTTTACTTATGCTAAAACTGCCACCCACTAACTACACTTGAACTCCGTAACCATTAATTTTTTTTCTCGGCCTACTCAACGAAAAAGTGAAAAAAAATACACCACAAAGTGAAATTTTCCAGTTTATATCGGTAACATTACTTTTCACAATTCACTGTTTGTAACGATCGTAATTTATATTGTGTCTCTTTGTCGACGCAGTCACATATGGAGTAGGCTTGCCTTTATTTTTCTGGAAGGAAAAGTTCCTGAAGTTTCACACGGATTGTTTTTCCAGTTCAGCGGAAATTTGCTGAAAAATCACGTTTATTGTTACAAATAGACGTTTAAAACTTCGGCAATCGATATAGCGGTAAAGAACGATAAAATTCCCAGAGTAAATTTTTTTGGGGAGCTCAAAATACAACGCACCAAGAGAAACCCGCAAGAAGTAATACTTTCTTTAGTGCTGTTCGGAGAATTTTAAGATTAGTTTATCTGTAGTCGTTCAAAAGATACGAACTTTTACCTGCAAAGTCGGTCCGAAGACGGGGCCATTATTTTATTGGAGCTATTTCAGTTAGATAGACAGTCGAAAACTTTGATTTTTCAGCCGTCTCAGGTCTCACGCCAAATGTAAAGGTGAAAAGGTAAAAGTACAGCGTTTCAGATTATTAAAATATATTCTTCGGTTATTGCTTTACATGCAAATACTCCTGCGTTGTAAAGGCAGCGCATATACAGTTTGCATTTTTTTTGATCTGTTACATATACCTAAATTAAGAACCCATTTACAACGCGGATTTGAATCCCATTGCATTTGCGTGGCAAAAATCGATCAAAATTTATTAAACGTTGCTAAGAATATAAAGTCGAGTTCATTACTATTCCTCCGAGGGATAACGAGTAAAATTGGCAGAATTACCATCTAGCACTTTTCGCTTTAGATGGTTGGCAGCTTTGATCTTTGTCCGCAAAGACATTCGACGATTTTTTATTCGTTTGAGAGCTACTGCAATTACATTTGACGTGTGTGATATTTGACACTGACAAATTTGTCACCACGACACAACTTGCACCACTCAATTTTGTAAAATGTACTGTCGTGAGCAATAAATTTTGGTCGTCAATGTCATTTCAAAATTTGATTAGATTATCACAAATTTAAAAAATTTCAGTGCCTGATTATGCCTGTCAACAAAGTGTCAAAAAAATGAGAAAAAAATGACAATTGATGTCATACAACATTATGATATTTACGACTGTTTTACAATGGAGCATTTTCGATTGCGTAAAAGAATGACCTTGACGACCAAAATTTATGCTCGCGACTGTACACTTGTATTAAAAAAATCACGTACACCATTTAAAACAAGTAAGCAATTTTTATAGGTTTTTGAATCGTTTAAAAACGGACTTTTTCTGCCATTTTGACAAAAGTTATAAGTACAGTCGCGGACACAAAATAGTAGGACAATGTTTTCGCTAATGTAAATTTGCTTGCCCTTTCTATGGTTACTATGAAAATATTTATTTATTAATTATAGTAACCCCGATTTACTCAACTCAATTTTGGCTAATTTTCTTAATAAGACTTGTCCTACTTTTTTTTTGTCCGCGACTGTAATACAGGTTCTTTCTTAATTTTATTTGAATATTACATTAATATTTGGTCGTAGCGCCGTTTGCATTTATAACCGCATTTAGTCTACGTGGCACAGACTGCACTAAATTTCCACTTTTGTTGTTCAGAAACTTTTGGTATTGGCATTTTTGAATAACCTAAGTGTCTTAGTATGACGTTAATAGACGCCAGAATAACAAAATTACGCAGGCAAATAATAGGCAAGAGGCAGGAAGAGGGAGGAAAAAGATACATGTGAGGTTGGGGCACCGATGATTGAGTAGTGACTTGGTGAGCACCAATAAACTACTATTGCTCAGTAAATGCTGTCATCAGATTAAAATTTCTTTCCTATTCCTCTCTTCAGAGATTGTTTTTTTTTTTTAGCCCAAGGTTTTAGGTTTACATTGTCCGTTATGTTATCACAGAATTAAAAATATGAGACTTTAATTGTAATTCTTTTTATTTCTGATAAGAAGGAAAAACAAACTCTCCTTTATTACGTACAAAACGTTCCCTTTTGTAATACAGATTTCATAGTTATTAACGTTTTTTCTTTGGGTTATAAATATTTTTCTGTTCGTCTTTGGGGAGGAATCTAAATCTATTCACGCCCTTGTTGCCGTCAATTCGGAGTGTGAGAAGACAATCATTTCATAGAATAGTTTTTAAGCTCGTCAGATCGTTCTTAATTTTGGTTTTATTTGTTTTATGATGAGAGAAAGCCCACGAAGGCGAGATTCCCAACATTTTACTTTTGACGGAGTGATAAAATATAAATTTATACTTTCTTGCAGCGGTATCGATTCGTGTTTTAAAGTTGAAGAACTCTTTCTGTTTTACATTTTTCTTTAGAACAAAGTTCCGAATTGCATAATCCGGGCAGTTGCCCGAGAGTGAGGCGAGTTTACAACTGAATTGCCTTTCGCAAGCTGTTTTTAATACTGGAACTCTAAATGGTATTTTAAACGCGAAATTATCATACTCATACTTCATTCTGTTTGCTTATTAAAAGAAAAAGTATCGCCGCAGAGCTCGCAAGCGGCAAATCCGGGTAGTAGGGCGACAGGAGTTATGCACGTTTCACTGCACACATTGGGGTTGTATTCGCACAATGAGGAATAATCACAGACGGCTCAGATAAACAGTGCCGGTGCGGGCTTTTGTTTGTGCATGCCGCCGCCGCCACCAAATTGAATTTCATTATTCATTTTAATATTGACATTTACTATTTCCCGAAGACAATAGGTGAAAAAAGCCCGGGGCGGGCTTAAAAAGTTAAGGAGCTTTTGTTTAAACAATATCAGACTAAATTGGCAATCAGCCGGGGGCGGGTGTCGTTTTACAAAAGTGATGACGGCTCCAGTTGGGGGTTGCGCTTCGCCGAACAAAAAACAATTATTATGAAAGATGATCTCGCTTTAACAATTTACCCTTTATTTTTTGTAGATGTGCGAGGAACGCGGGAGTCTGACAGCGAGCCGGAAAGTAATGGATCAGATGATGATGATGATGATGGCGAACTCAGTGAAGCGGAAAATTCTTCGGCTGTCGCAAAGAAAACGCACACGCACACACGCTCTACCATCCAGAAGAAAACGAAAACCTCTAAATCTAGAAAAACTCGAATAATAGCCACCGATAGTCGCATAGCAACACTTCTTGTAAATGTCGTAAATTCAGGTAATGCCAGTTCAAATTGATACGCTTGCTATTTCCGCCGTTGGCCATTGTTGCCAAATGTACGGTGTGCACACTCTTTTCATATTTAATCAACGTGTCATTCACCAAAAATGTACCGCCAGGAATGAGCGAGGCTTTGGATTGGGTGAAGGAAAGCCTTTCTGACGCTGTGGAAGACTTCGAAAATGACGACAACTGCGAAAGCATTCCATTAGTTCCGATAATGGATTATGCAGTCGACGCCATGGAAAATGCAGATTTTCAAGAAACTTTGAGAGCTTTGGGAATTGCCGAACCGTTTGACGAGCAGGTATTTAAATTTCAACTTCCTGATGAGCGATAAATCGTCGATAAAACACAGTTTCGTCAAGTCAAGAGTCGGATCCACAAAAAAAATTGATGATGAATCATATTTTTAGTAAACTCCGACTTGTGTAACGGAAAATAATTAACTGCCAAGACAAGTGAAATAAATGAACTAAATTACGACAATCATTTTTTATAGACAGGCATGGTGTAAGACTACTTGAATTTAATGCGAGTTCTGCCATCTGTTGAAATTCATCACAAGCTCGTGTAATGCTATTGATTTTCACAATAACAAGATATAACAATTCTTCTTATTGAAGCTATTTTCTGAACTCGTATAAATCGGAGTTTTATTTCTTTTTTTTTTTACTCAGGACCGACATTTCTTACAAAGACTAGGTATTTTAAGTACATTTTTAAAAGAAGATTCCTCTTCTCTCTAAGTTGACTGAGGTGGCGCCACAAGTCAGACCTGTCAATTTGGAATCATCAAATATTTTTTTTTTTATTTTTATAAATCATTAAGTTTAATAATTCAATTCTCAGAAAAAAAAGCTTTAATTAGTGTTATTTTACATTTTAGCGACAATTTTAGTGCAATTTCCCTTAGTACATATTCAAATTTTAAAATTTCGAATTGACCTGTCATATTTTTTTCTTCTAATAATTCTCATGATTTTATGCCGAAATGAAATATTTTTAGGATGTTGATTTTAAACATGCTTTCAGGAAACGTATTGGAGAATATCGGCCGATTTTTCGGTTAGTCAGTTGAAAAAATGTATTGATATGTTGCAACAAGCAGTTGATAACACCTTAACCATTACTGAAAATGAGTCGTCAAATTCCCAACAAGTAGTCGAGGAAATGAATAATCGTTTACAAAATGTAGCAAATACGGGAGGTGATGCGTTTAACGATGATAATTCAACAGAAATGAATTCATCATCAAGAAATGATTTGATAGAAAGCGATGAAGAAGAACAGACTAGCAGATTAGTCACAAGTATTAGTCCCAGAAACCGCAACAAGAAAATGAAAAATATTATAGAAAGTGATGAAGAAGAGGAAGAAATCAATGTTTCACAACCCAGAACTGTTAGAAATGCGATCGTGAGTGATGAAGATGATGAAGCAGGTCCGTCTGTATCTTCACGTGTAAATATAAGCAGAAAGATTATCGATGACGACAGTGAAAACGAAGATAAGAAAAATGAGGACAATGATACAAAACGTAGTCGAGTTGAATCAGACTCCGACACGGAAAAGCCCCTGCGTAAACGTGGTAGAGTTATTTCAAGTGATGAAGATTAGATAAGCACTTTTTTACTACTTGTATTCTAGGATTATTTTTATAGTTTTTTAATAAATAAACTTATTTTCACCATTTATTTTTTTTATAATTATTATCAGTGCCATACTTATAGATGCCAAGATTTTTTTAGCATTTTATTTGAGATTTCCTTAGTAACTACCAGGTTTTTTAAAAAAAATTTTGCGAAATCACACTGACCATGATTCACTGAGATTATTTTTTACGGCAATAAAAATGTTATCACAGTTGTTTTGATAAAAACTACTAATAAATGTAGGTATCTTGTTTGGGATCGGAGTTATACGGTTACACTCCAGACCGTACCAATATGACTAAAATAATTTTGATAATAATTATTGCTTGCGCAATTACGGCGGCAGTGTCGGCTAATTGCAAAAAGAACATAATCGGTGAGTGATCTATTTAACTGTTCAAAATTGTGTGTATGCTGGACTTTTAGAGAGGAAATTTAGTGCCGCTGAGAGATCTCTCATTGTAAAAACGCACAACAAACTCCGTAAGTTGATCGAAAAGGGCCTGGTTAAAGGACAACCCAGATCAGTCAAAATGAAGCGTCTGGTATGTTGCGAATTAGTGTCAAATCAAGCATTAATCGCCGCTTGCAGAAATGGGATGCTCGTTTGGCAAAAGAAGCGCAAAAAATCGCGGATACCTGTCAGTTCAAACACGTGGCTGTGAAAGATGGTAGATTATCGCGCCCCAAATAATGAATGTTTAATGGAATGTTTCCAGGGCGCTGGTCTGTCGGACAAAATTTGCACAAAGTATCTTCCACCGCTCACAGTAAAGGCTTAAATATTACTGCTGGCATTTATTCGTGGTTTAACGAGTACAAGCTGTACAAATATCCAGGTTACACCCCCAAAGCTGGACACTACACTCAGGTAATTTGGTTTTTGATGGTTTCGTAGGGTTGTAGTGTAATGAATAGTAATGATTGAAGGTGGTGTGGGCTGACTCCAAGTACGTGGGATGTGGATACACATACTACAAAGGAAGAGGCAAATTTAAATATCAGAAAATACTTGTTTGCAATTACGGACCGGCGTAATCTTTTCGATATTTTACGGTGATTAATTATTCATTAATGTTAATTTTGTAGGGGTAATGTTCAAGGGCGAGCACCGTACAAACTCAAATCCAAGGAATGAGAAAAATCTATTGCGTTGATTTTATTGCATGTAAATGAGGTTGAAATATATTCAGAAACAACGCAAGTCCAGTAAAAAAAATGTATCCCTTAATGGTTCACCGTGCGTTTGTGATATTATAAATAAACATTATTTTAATTTTGTGTTGTATTAATAAATCCACTCCATTAAAGCTGTACTTCTGCTTTTGTCAAAATCAAATGAACATTTAAATATCATGGAAAAAAAGTCGTTAGGTAGTTAGCGACAGTTACATGACAAATCAGTAAGTGCGTCTCAATGACAGTAAAACATTCATGCAGATTTGAGAGAGATAATTTTGCGTTAATTAACCACGTGAAGAAACTGCAGGTGTTGAAGAATATTTTTACTAATACGGTTAATTGTAGAAAAATGTGCTAAGCAATACCGCTGTTGCGTGAACAACTACTGTTTATTTTCTTTGTAACGTAGAAAAACATGCATTTTTTTCAAATAATTTTAATCAGATAATTCATTCATATTTAATAATTTTCTTGTTATTCATTTTGTGTACAGTGTGTAAACTAAATACTTATGGAATAAATTCAGTAATTTCAAAACTAATGACATTTGTCGAAAACGCTGAAACAGGTCAATTTTTATTTCTCATAATGTTTATTTTAAGTTGCTTCACTTGTTCATGACGTCCCATTTTTGCGCAATGACGTCATCACTAATTTTTTTAAATGACAACCCGCACTTTTTTCTTCTTTTTCTGATAGACCATCTTAGTACCCAAACCTATGCAACCTATGGAAATTCAATTGTTTGCAACATTTTTCCAGTGTAGAAAATGACACAAGAAACGTCTGACATTTTAACGAAATAAAATTAGGTTAGAAAATATTTTTAATTTTTGTAGTGCATTCTCCCTATCCCCCTCCGCGGAATATGACAATATGAAATTGGGAAAAAGCTTACTATGTAACCTGAGTAACTCCGGAGAATAATTGGTTACCTACAAAAATTGCTTTACACTGTTAACAGAATTAGAATGCCGCCTACGCCTACTCTAAATATATATTTATTTGAAGGCCCGATACTATTGAATATTGGATAAATATTCTTTGTATCACTCTTTTAATATTTCGATTAATGTTGAGGATTTGCTATACTCCTAGCTTACAGTAACGTTTATTGTTAAAAATCATCAATAATACGTATAATGTGCAGTGCGCACGAGACACGAATTATTATTTTTAAAAATGGAAAGCAACATTTTTGTGTTTCAACTGTATTTAGCATCAGTTTGGATTTTTTTTAATTAAGCTACATATTAAAAATGAAATGTATGAAGTTTCTTTGTCCGGCATACCGTTACACACAGTAGCCGCAACTAACAGAATCAGAAGCAATAACAAAGTAAAAAAGAAATTAAAACCATAACTACATATTTATGAAATTGTAAATATTGCAAATGATTTTTCAAATTAAAATGAATTTGTGCATGAAATAATTTTTGTTAATGTAATTTAAATTAAAATTTCTGTAAAAAACAAAACTTGGAAAATGTTTCTGTTATAGATACTACCGACATATATAGCCGAAAGAGCTTAGGTACATCTTTTGCAAGCGTTTCAGTTTTCTAACTTGACTAATGATTTTCACTACGACCTTTTTCACTTTATCGGAGTTTGCATCTAGAAAACAGGCGTTTTCTTTACTCTATAGAGCACGTGAGCACGACAAAAACATTTGAAAACATTGAATCAGGATGCTACAGTTTAATATGATAACTAAATACGTAGAATAGATGATCTTGAGGAAAAATAAATTCATATGACGGACGGTCCAGATATTCCAGACGCTTTGTTGCGTTTGATGATTATGATGTAAAATAAAATTGTCTGAATTTTCTTTATTTTTCCAGTTCAAGTAGGTAAGGGACAGAAAACAAAATACAGGTTTATGTATTTAACAATTCAAAAGTTATTATATTTTTATTTCACATAGTACCCTATATGAATAAATATCTACTAAATTACTTAATAAATTATTAATGATATGGTGTTGATTCCGAACAATAAAGCGAATAAAAATATGAAATAAAATATAATATAAAAAATGAAATGGAAACGGAATAGGTAATAAAAATGCAATTACCTTGTTATAGGAAGCAGGTAGTCATTATCATTTCATTAGTTAAATTTAATTTAAAGTTTGTTTTAAAAATGCTTACCTACAATTATACATTTAATTTATATTTTAAACAAAATTCATCAGAACGATATTAATTGCTGCCGTAGAAAGTGTATTGTTTTTATGTAAATATGAGAATAAAACGAGAAAAAAGTGTCGTTTATAAAAAATTTATTAAAGTAAAATTAGGAACATCTTATGCATAGATATTAAAATAAAAAAATCTTTGATGGAATGACTATATTTCATATGGAGGTGCGCCAACGTAATTGCCCCTTTAACATAAACGTTAATGTTACACAACATAATTAATACCATTTAGACCAACTTACCCAGGTCCATAGTTACAAACGTACAACTTGTCATACCATTGGTCTTCCTGATACTGATAATTTGTGTAACCACAACCAACATACTCTGTGTCCCCCCAAACGACCTGAAAAATTGAAGATGTTTCATCACAACTGCGAAACATTTCTTTTTAGATAATACTTGAGTATAGTGTCCAGTTACGCCATTAGAAGTGTTTGGATACTTAAAATTTTTGTACTCATCAAACCAACATTGAATTGCGCCATTCCAATCTGAACCTATCACGTTGGCCGTTGATGACCACGCAAACAAATTTTGTCCGACATAAAAACGGTCTACAAAAGCAAATTAAAAAACGTCACCGTAATTCATCAACAATTCTCACCGTCGTTTACTTTAACATGCTTAAATTCACACGTGTTGGCTATCTTTTGGGCCTCTCGTGCCAAAGCAGTATCCCACTTCTGAAAAATAACAGACGGATCAGAATACATTTACGATAATATGTGAAATACAAATACCTATGTAATAAATTAAATCGATTTTCACTTACCATAGTTTTTAAGTTCTTGCCCTTTGGTTGTCCCGGTACTTTACCTTGACTAATTAATGAACGCAGTTGGTTATGCTTATCAACTATGATTTTCGCTTCGGCGTCAGTTACCTTGTTTTCTAAAAATGAGAAAAAGGTCGAAATATCTTAAATACGGTGCGATCAATTAAAAAATAAATCGAGTCGGCGTGTTACCTATGGCTACCCATGCTATAGCATAGGGTCCAAAGCAAACTCGATTTATTTTTTAAATGATCGCCCGGTAATTATTTTTATATTAAGTGCGTGAAGAGAGTGTTTTTTTGTGCATGAAAAGGTCTTTTACGCCGAGACGAAGGTCGAGGCAGTATAAGCCTTTGAATGCACAAAAACATCTTCACGCACGAAATATAAACAATATTTTTTCTATAATTGATTCAAAAAATTGAAATTAAAAATTCAAATTTTTGAAGGAACTCTGAAGTTCCAGTGAAGTGCAGTGACCATGTTGCTAGGTAACTAATAAAAAACAGTGCGTGAAGTGAAACACTGAAATAGTCGTGTGCGTGAAATCGCATTTCACACACTGTTTTGTATGGTTTCTATGGTTTCGATCTTACTAACAATGCAAAAAAAATACACGTAAAAAATGACCCGCTTCATGCACGGATAACTATGCGTGAATTTCAATTTTTTGAATCAATTATAGAAAAACATTTTTAAATTACCAAATAGCTTTCCGCAACTAGCATCGCATAAAACGATACTAGCACACACAATAGCACTGACGAGCAAAACGAAATTAGCCATATCGAGTCGGATATATTCACTATTTACAACAATTTAAAATCACTCTTATATACCACAGAGCGACGCATTTTTTTTTTTGTTTCTGCTTAATCCGATAATAAAATTTCGAAATGATAATGATAGGGAAATTTTGTTTAATCTAGTGACTTATTTCTTTATATCATGTTTACTTACCGCGATTTTAAATAACCCAATAGAAAAAAAATTACATTAAAAATTAAATTAAATTTTTAAAATAAAATTTGTCATTTTCTCAAAAAAATTGTTATGTAAGGTACAAAATGTTTTGCTTAATCGATTAGGGAGTAGGAAAATCTATCAGAAAGTGAAGAAAAAGTGGGGGTTGTCATTTAAAACAATAGTGGTGATGACATCATAGCTCAGAAATGGATGACGTCATGAACAACTGAAGCAAATTAAAATAAATATTATGAGAAATAAAATTTGACCTGTTTCAGCGTTTTCGACAAATGTCATTAGTTTTGAAATTACTGAATTCCATAAGTAGTTTCCATACTGTATAATATGGATACTGAAGTTCTGGTGCTAAAGAGTTATATTTTAATACACAAAATAATTTACCAATTACTGTAGTTAAATATTTCATATTTTTACGTTGCGTTGTTCTAGGAATCAGTCAATCAGTAATTGTCAACATGCTTACTCTAGGAAACAATAGAGTACGATAAGCTCTGTTGAGTTGACTACTTCACCTAACACCGCTTAAATTTTCTTTAGTGTTGAATATGAATACGTTATTATCGCTTTATTTCTTTACAGAAAAATCCCAGTTTTGTACTATTTGTGAGAAGCTTTTCTTTTCAATAACCAATACCTATTTATTTTCTCAAAACTGAAATTTATTTACATAGATCGAAGTCAAATTTTTAAATGAAAAATTCCAGTAATGTTCTACTCTAAAAGAGTAATAATTAAATACGAGAACATCATTGTTTACCTAATTACTTTCACTTGTAATTCTAGTTAATATCTACATTTAAATAATTCATATTTCTATTCCACAATTATTTCTTAGATTTTTGAAATAGTTTGAAAAAAAAAAATGTCTGCTAGTAATTTAAAATAATTTTAGTTATCTTAATCGCTCATTTTTTCAACATAGTTTGGACTTCAAGTTATCTTTATTTTTGCCGTAACCGCTAAATAATTCATTTCAAAGCTATCTGAGGAATTAGAAGATTTGAAATGGAAAAATACGATAATTGATCACACAACAAACAATTTTAATACCATTATAGTACTGTTCACAGAATAGCTATTTGTGCAATAAGTTAGGAAAAGTGATTTTTTTCCTTACGAGATGCGGGATTTTTAATCGAGACGAAGTCGAGATTAAAAACGCGTCGAGTACGGAAAAAACACTTTTCCTACGAATTGCACACATGATTTTTTCTACTGGAGTTTGGAAAATACATAAAATTTGGATATTTTTAATATACTATTAATTATTTCTAAATTAAAAAGCGAAATCAAAATTGTTCTGCTTTCGTTACCATAGAGAAACAATTTATTAATGAAAAATTGTGAAGGCGTTTAAGCTTTTGTCTCAATTAAATACCAGTTTTTACGTTACGTATCCCAGGAGACGACCAAAATTGAACTTTTAGTGTTGAAATATTATTTCCGCCCATAGTAGGAAATTTTTCACTTTTCCTAACTCAAATTAGTATTACAATGTTGAAGTTTTCCAAACTCTAGTAGAAAAAAACTATATCGTACATTACACCCTATAACATACGTACACATTATAATTTATGACCCTTTTGAAATGTTTTTATTATTTAAGCCGTTGCGATAATTGTTCCATTTGTTTACTTTATCAATGTGATTGTTTCAGATGGTTTATTATAGGAAAATTGTACACCCGCGGGAATTAATGACTACCGTCCTTGCATAAATGTTATTATTTCTAACGCATGCTTTTGCGATAAAACCCCGCTTGCATGCACCTCAATGAACATGAAGGTTCATTTTATTGAAGTTTTTCGTCAAGTAAACATGATATAAGGAAATAAGTCACTAGATTAAACAAAATTTCCAAATCATTATCATTTCGAAATTTTATTGTCGGATTAAGCAGAAACAAAAAAAAAATGCGACGCTCTGTGGTATATAAATGTGATTTTAAATTGTTGTGAATAGTGAATATATCCGACTCGATATGGCTAATTTCGTTTTGCTCGTCAGTGCTATTGTGTGTGCCAGTATCGTTTTATGCGATGCTAGTTGCGGAAAGCTATTTGGTAATTTAAAAATGTTTTAAGATATTTCGACCTTTTTCTCATTTTTAGAAAACAAGGTAACTGACGCCGAAGCGAAAATCATAGTTGATAAGCATAACCAACTGCGTTCATTAATTAGTCAAGGTAAAGTACCGGGACAACCAAAGGGCAAGAACTTAAAAACTATGGTAAGTGAAAATCGATTTAATTTATTACATAGGTATTTGTATTTCACATATTATCGTAAATGTATTCTGATCTATCTGTTATTTTTCAGAAGTGGGATACTGCTTTGGCACGAGAGGCCCAAAAGATAGCCAACACGTGTGAAATTAAGCATGTTACAGTAAACGACGGTGAGAATTGTTGATGAATTACGGTGACGTGTTTTAATTTGCTTTTGTAGACCGTTTTTATGTCGGACAAAATTTGTTTGCGTGGTCATCAACGGCCAACGTGATAGGTTCAGATTGGAATGGCGCAATTCAATGTTGGTTTGATGAGTACAAAAATTTTAAGTATCCAAACACTTCTAATGGCGTAACTGGACACTATACTCAAGTATTATCTAAAAAGAAATGTTTCGCAGTTGTGATGAAACATCTTCAATTTTTCAGGTCGTTTGGGGGGACACAGAGTATGTTGGTTGTGGTTACACAAATTATCAGTATCAGGAAGACCAATGGTATGACAAGTTGTACGTTTGTAACTATGGACCTGGGTAAGTTGGTCTAAATGGTATTAATTATGTTGTGTAACATTAACGTTTATGTTAAAGGGGCAATTACGTTGGCGCACCTCCATATGAAATATAGTCATTCCATCAAAGATTTTTTTATTTTAATATCTATGCATAAGATGTTCCTAATTTTACTTTAATAAATTTTTTATAAACGACACTTTTTTCTCGTTTTATTCTCATATTTACATAAAAACAATACACTTCCTACGGCAGCAATTAATATCGTTCTGATGAATTTTGTTTAAAATATAAATTAAATTTATAATTGTAGGTAAGCATTTTTAAAACAAACTTTAAATTAAATTTAACTAATGAAATGATAATGACTACCTGCTTCCTATAACAAGGTAATTGCATTTTTATTACCTATTCCGTTTCCATTTCATTTTTTATATTATATTTTATTTCATATTTTTATTCGCTTTATTGTTCGGAATCAACACCATATCATTAATAATTTATTAAGTAATTTAGTAGATATTTATTCATATAGGGTACTATGTGAAATAAAAATGTAATAACTTTTGAACTGTTAAATAAACCTGTATTTTGTTTTCTGTCCCTTACCTACTTGAATTGAAAAAATAAAGAAAATTCAGACAATTTTATATTACATCATAATCATCAAACGCAACAAAGCGTCTGGAATATCTGGACCGTCCGACATATTAAAATATTTATGAATTTATTTTTCCTCAAGATCATCTATTCTACGTATGTATTTAGGTATCATATTAAACTGTAGCATCCTGATGCAATGTTTTCAAATGTTTTTGTCGTGGTCACGTGCTCTGTAGAGTAAAGAAAACTCCTGTTTTCTAGATGCAAAATCCGATAAAGTGAAAATCATTAGTCAAGTTAGAAAACTGAAACGCTTGCAAAAGATGTAAGCTCTTTCGGCTGTAGATGTCGGTAGTATCTATAACAGAAACATTTTCCAAGTTTTGTGTTTTACAAAAATATTAATTTAAATTACTTTAATAAAAATTAATTTGAAAAATCATTTGCAATATTTACAATTTCATAAATAGTTATGGTTTTAATTTATTTTTTACTTTGTTATTGCTTCTGATTCTGTCAGTTGCGGCTACTGTGTGTAACGGTATGTCGGACAAAGAAACTTCATACATTTATTTCATTTTTAATATCTTAATAAAAAAAATTCCAAACTTCTGATGCTAAATACATTTGAAACACAAAAATGTTGCTTTCCATTTTTAAAAATAATAATTCGTGTCTCGTGCGCACTACACATTATATCATTGATGATTTTTAACAATAAACGTTACTATAAGCTAGGAGTATAGCAAATCCTCAACATTAATCGAAATATTAAAAGAATGATACAAAGAATATTTATCCAATATTCAATAGTATCGGGCCTTCAAATAAATATATATTTAGAGTAGGCGTAGGCGACATTCTAATTCTGTTAACAGTGTAAAGCAATTTTTGTAGGTAACCAATTATTCTCCGGAGTTACTCAGGTTACATAGTAAGCTTTTTCCCAATTTTATATTGTCATATTCCGCGGAGGGGGTATAGGGAGATGCACTACAAAAATTAAAAATATTTTCTAACCTAATTTTATTTCATTAAAATGTCAGACGTTTCTTGTGTCATTTTCTACGCTGGAAAAATGTTGCAAACAATTGAATTTCCATAGGTTGCTCTAAATATAAATTTATTTGAAGGCCCGTTAGTATCTATCGTGTTTTACTAGTTAGTTTTATAACTATTAGGTAGGTATTTCTCGGTTTGAAAAACTTTATTTCACGCTTTAGTACATTTACACTTAATGAAATTTCACTTAACACAAAAATAAAGAAAATACAAATTACTGATGCAATACGTATTCACTCGTTTTGTGGAAATATCCGAATTTGCACATTTCAACATGGTGGTAGTTTTTTACTCTTAGCTATTTAGGTACCTACCTAAGTTACCAAATGAAATGACATTAGAGAATTAATAAATACATCTGATTCATATTTTGAAGCTTTATTATATTTTTTTTAATAATTCACTTTTATAGAGACAATGATGCTGCAAAAATAATGAATGGAACTTGTGTAGGTATAAAGAAGTTTTTTTGTGGACGGAATACCCGCACACGCTGCGCTACTGTAAGTTTCTCACTGATTGAGTTACTTGGTCGTTTTTGGATAAATGTTGTTATTACTAACACACGTTTTTGCGATAAAACATGGCTTGCATGCGTCTCAGTGAACATAGAGGTTTATTTTATTGAAATATTTCAGCAAGTACACATTATTTGAGGATATAAATAATAAAAAAATATCGGGAATCGTGTAATCGTAAATTTTGTTTGAAATAATTATTGTAAAATGTAATTACCGACTTTAACAGAAATGGCAAGACACAAATGCGCCGCAACATGATATATAAGAACTGATTTTAAATTGTTGCAAATAGTGAACACCTGAATCGACATGGCTAATTTCGTTCTATTAGTAAGTGCAATTGTGTGTGCTAGCATCGTCTTGTGCGACGCTAGTTGCGGGAAGCTTTTTGGTACTTTCTGACATATTTTTAGATAATATTTTAACTTATTTTTGCCCATTTGGTAGAAAACAAAATAACTAACGCCGAGAAGGAAATTATAGTGAATAAACATAACCAACTGCGTTCATTGATTGCTCGAGGTAAAGTACCTGGACAACCGAAGGGCAAAAACTTAAAAAATCTGGTTAGTGCAATTAATTAATTAAATTAATTATCTGGCAACTTACTTTTACATTCTAATTGTAATTCGTAGAAGTGGGATGCAGCTTTGGCCCGCGAAGCTCAAAAAATAGCCAATACGTGTAAAAATAAACACGTTAAAGTGAAAGACAGTGAGAATTATTTAATGAATTACTGTAACATTTTTTAATTTGCTTTTGTAGACCGTTTTTATGTTGGACAAAATCTGGCTTGGGCTGGAACAACGGACTGTACGGAAGGTTCAGATTGGAGTCGTATGATTCAAATGTGGTTTGATGAACACAAATCTTTTAAATATCCAAACTCTTCTAATGGTATAACTGGACACTATACCCAAGTATAATTTAAAAGAAGTTGTTTCTCAGATAGCACGAAACGTGTTCTCAATTTTTAGGTAGTTTGGGGTGACACAGAATATGTTGGTTGTGGTTATACGAAGTATCGTAAAGGCGAATTGTACGAACACTTGTACGTTTGTAACTATGGACCTGGGTAAATTAGTCTAAATTGTCCTCGTATTAGTCATGATGTGTAATATTAATGTTTTTATTAAAGGGGCAACTACGCTGGCAGAGTTCCCTACGAAGTATAGCCAGTCGATCACAGATATGTATAACTATGATGAATAAGTTTAATAAATAATAAGTTTAATACATTGATATTTGACATTTTATTACGTAAATACATAAAATAGTAAGTACACTTTCTAAGGGCTACTGTTGTAATAGACTTTGTTTAGAATTTATAAGAAGAAAGGAGCACGGCATCGAGACCGGAGTTTACGTTAGTTACTCATACATATTATTATCAAGTAATGACAGTTCCTTTAACAGCACTGTTCATATAATTAATTATTATTAAATAAAACGGTTTCTGCGGAAGAAATTAAAATTGTTGAAATGAACTTTGTATAACGTCAAATTTAACTTGGTAATAAGTAATGAATACCTGTTTCATACAAGACAATTGCATTAACCGTATTTTTTTTCCTGTTCAAATACGTAGGTACTTTTATATCATAAATATTTTATCACGTTTTTTATTTACTTACTTAATTGTTCGAAATCAACATTAGATTCTTAATAATTTTTTACTGAATGCTTAATTATTCATATAAGATATCGACTGAATAAAGATTTCATGACTTTTAAATTGTTAAATGGAGTAACATTTTAAATTTTTTTATTTATTTTCTGCTTCTTACTTAACAAATTAACAAACAAAGAAGATCTATTACCAGCAGATTGACTCTTTTATTACAACGTGCACAACAAATAAACTCTCTAATTCTGCATGGTGTTAGTAGAGAAGAAAACACATTTTTATTATCTATCGCAATTATCTATAACGAAACGATGCCAACGTATGTAGGTATACTTATTTGCATTCACTTATCGCTGCTTCATCTTCCGGAAAACAACGGAAATGTAGCTCTTGTGCGACTAAACGTTGGCCTGATCGAACAGTAGGTACACCTCGCATCAGTTTTTCTCTATTTTACTTATTTTGTAAATTGAGTTGGCACATACATCATTCTTTGCACTCTGTCCGCGAAACAAAAAATCAATTAATACACTCCAAGATTACAAAAAATGTTGCTGTTGAGGCTGTTGATCGGAGTTTCGAGGAGACGGCGAATCCTTGTGTCTCCACTGTACACTCCCATTCTTATTCTTGGATCTAATTCTTAACCACTGATGAAACAGTTTAGTAATACTTCACTCGTTGTTTATCTTTTTAGAAAATAATTAGTAATAAATCTTTATTTCTACAGTAAATAATTATGGCTACAAATGCTAAAGCATAAGTCACGGCGTAGTGCACAAATTATTACAACAGCACAATTAATACGGATACACGAACATCAGTAATACAACTGAAAATACTATCTGCTGTCAAAAAGTTATCGTTCTTCAATGGTTCTTCATTCTAAAATATGTTAAATAACCACTGTTCATATGAATTTGTGGACAAGCAATCCATGGTTTTTTCCCTATTTTCCAAATGTGGTTTGTCTTTTTAGTTGACAAATCCTAGAGGGTGCGACTGAAAAAAAGATAAATCAGATAAACCATTACTATCATGGTTAAGTTGGCAGCGCTGTATAAAAGATTCAACAATTATCGACTATTGACTATCTATTAAAACAGTTTTCATTAATTTTTTCTCTAAAAGCACGTGTTTCCAAAATAAGTAAAATATGGATAATTTGATCTTCTTTAATGAGAACAAATCTATTTTATTTATTTATAGAAATCATCTTTAAGAGTGCAGTTTGGATACAATATTTTAAGGATGTATACAGTGCTCTGTACAGAGGAAATAAACCACCTGTATTTCTGGATGGAAACACCGATAACTTAAAAATCATTAAATGGAAAACCGGAAAGCTTGGAGATTATTAAGCTCGTTGGATTCTAGATGTCGGTAGTGGTGTCTAAATTTGTATCGAAGCATTTTCCAAGAAAATTTGCCAGATTCAACATACCTAAGTCCATAATTGCATTTTTACGAGTCCTGTGTTAAGTCTGTAATTCTTAATAAAAAAGAAAATGTAATTTAAAATTTTGTAAAATTATTTTGGCGCACAAATTTTTATGGCTTTATATTAAATTGGTAATATATCACCAGCTTGTTGCTCTTGCTTCCAATTACGTTCTTTGTCGCTTTTTTTTTGTCAAACAATGAAAGGTTCTTTATAATTCACTTTAAGATTTATTTCTTTAATTTAGAAAAACTTCATAAAAACCTAAAATGTATGCTGCAAAAGCATTTAGAAAATCAAAGTTATTGCCTTCAATTACGTTACACTATATTGTTGAGGCATTATGCACTTTTAATATGTAATAATAAGCATTACTGTACTGTAAGAGTGTAGATTCTAAACAGTCAACATTCACAGAATAATTAAGAAAATGTCTCCAATATGTTATATTTACAATATTTGCAAAGTGTACATGATTTAATTTTATCCTAAATAATTATAAAATCGATATACAAAATTTTCATTGTCGTTGTCATTGTGGCGATTGAATTTTTCTGATTTTTCTGAAATAAACTGAAGTTAGTTGATTCGTTAATAAAGCTACAGAGAATATTTTAGTTACCACACAAGCCGCGATAACTCTTCGAGTCCTCTAATCTATGCCTATAACAATTAGGATAACCCTTTTCATAAGGTTGTTCACCTTGCACGTTCCCACTGTTGACATATAAATAATAATACTTAACTAATTTGCCAGATTCAACATACCTAGGTCCATAATTGCAGACGTATTTCTTGTGGTATCGTTTTTGTGTATCCAAGTAGTATGAATATCCGCAACCTACGCTAGTTGTTTCAGCCCAAATCAACTGAAAATTATGCACACAAGTGTAGAGATAAGTAAAAGTAAACCACAAACAGTAATATAATTTGAAGAGTATGGAATAAAAAAGATTGATCTCCAAAGTCGATTCCCTAGTTTAAAATCATATTTCTGTTTTTATAAAGGATGAAACGTCTTTTGTTTCAATAATATTTTAGCTATAAAACTTCTTAGACAGTCCGAAAAGGAATTCGATATTTCCCCCAACAATGAAAGTCCCTGGCGGATGAGAGATGGCATTATTGGTGAATAAGCACTCACTCTCAAATGTACTGGGGGGCACACAAAGTCGAACAAATTGGAGTGGAGTTGTCTGTTTATTAAAGAAATAGACATAACATGGCAAGCTGTTGTACCACTGGCACATTACGTTACAAGTGTGGACATATATTTCGGCTTGAATACATTATCGGTGATAATGTTTCAACCCATCATGTCCCGAAAGCAATTTGAATATTTAATAAAGACATTAACAAAAATTACGCAAATAATCTGAAATAATCTGCTGCCGGTCAGGATCCGACGACATAAATTTCAGCCAGACGGAATCGAAATCTTATAGCCATAACTACATTACATAAATACACTAAACGACAATATTATGTTAATTTTGTTATTTACGTTTCTTCCATAATTAACGACCAGAGACTACTTTTCTCAACAATCGGACAATCAAACAAATGCATTACCTGCGTGTAATGTCCTGTTTCTGCATTTCCGTAACCGTAACCGCTAAAACTGTAGTCTACGTATTCAGCGAACCATTTCGACAGGGCATCAGTAATCCAATCTGGGTTCATGTCGTAGAAAGTCGTCGGTGCCCGTGTGGTCCACTTCGTAGCCAAATTTTGTCCCACGTAAGAATCATCTGGAAGAGGCACAACTGTCAGATGTGGAAGTAAAATAGCTGGAATCAGTATTACGGAAGTGTCTTGAGGGATCGTGAATGTATGGGGAACAAGACATCGCCCATTTTTGGGCCTCGCGGGCCAGGTCGTCGCTCCAGGTCTGCAAATAAGAGTGACGAGTAACTCACAAAGATTTGAGCTGATATTACCAATTCCATCATGTTTGCGGCAGGGGGTTGACCAGCAACTGCCCCCATAGCTACGACCTGTCGTATTTTGTTGTGGGTGTCTAGCAATAGTTTCTTGTCGTAGTCTGTGATTCCAGTGTCTGAAATGTTAACCACCGGAATGAGATCAATTGAAATTGCACGTTGTACATTGGTTAAATAGTTTTTTTTTTCTAAACTACGCATATGTGATGAATGCTAGTGGTGGTGCAAGAAAGAGTCTTACAAATGGTTTAGGGAAAACTCTAAAAAAACGAGAAGTTAAAGGAACTCGTGTCATCTGTTGGAATTATTGCTCTTGAAAATTTAGTCTGAAGCAAAGTTTTCTAAATTTCGCAAGTTTTTTTAAGAGCTATGTGAGAAGTAAACAAACTATTTCTTGGTATGTTATTTCTTGGAACTTTGATGCCAACAACTAATCAAAATTCATCTAGTCCTCTGATGTTTTCCTTATTTGTATTTTTTTTCCGTTTTGTCGAAAAAATAATTTTCATCTGTGTTAATTGTAAGATCTACTACATATCTACATAACTTAGATCACTGAAGAAAGGTCAGAATAATGAAGATTACCTAACATATATAAATTGAAAATATTGATTATATTGTAAACCAACCATGTAAATAATAAATAATAATGCATGACAGGTTTAATATGAACACCTTTTTGACAGGGTACGAGAACCGATGGTTCTTCGTTGTCTCTAATACTCGTATACGAGGTGTTAACTGATACCACGTTTGAAAATTTCCTTCAGTAATTTTTACAGGAGAAGCTGTAGAATCCCGAGGAGCATTTTATTGGTTGTGGCTTAGAGAGAATAAAACATTTTTTTCTAAAGATATCAAAGCATGTTTACGGTAAATTTGTTTATGTTTTTTAAATGACAATGTTGAGCAAATTGCTTGAATTGTCTTAGTTTTTTGCTTCGCTTCTTTTAAACAGAACAAAAACCACCCTTGCACGTTTTGTTACTTTACCATGTAGAATATGGTGACTAACGTAATGACTAATTCATTGATTACTTGAAAAAGGCCTTTATTTATCTAAGCAAATTCCAAAGACCAAGTTGAATAGATCGAAACCTCTTTGCATTAAGTGTTAAATTGTGTTACTCATCTTTTCTAATAAGATTTGGTTAATCAGTAGCAGACCAAGCTGTTCACCAAACAGATTGATTTATCTGGTGAAGCCAGTGGGTGTTATTCAATTTTCTAAATTTGATTAAAGACAAACAATCTTAAGATTAATATCTTTAAAAATTCTTTTAGTTTAGGACGAATGTGTGAAGATTTAGTTGCACAATACATTGTGCACTTATTGAAAAAAAAATGAACAAATTGGAACTCCTGAAAATCCCATGTGAATATAAACCCACTGGATATTCCCTCGTATTTATATTAAAAATATATTCCCACATCAAACAAGAACACGGTTTATTATCCAATCTTAATTTTTTTTTATTGTAGCACCCTAGGTTTTTGCATTTAACAGTCTAATTAAATTTATGTAAATTTTCGGTTTTCGTGGAAATCGGAGCGTTTCCATAAACAAAATTGCAACGTGAATTACAACAAATGCATTTTAGTGTACCATAAAGTTTCGAGAGAAATGTTTGGAGTTGTGTTTAGTTCGAATTTTGTTGGTTGGAGTTTGTTTGGGGAATCGGGAAATTGTGAAGTTCTTGTAGCGGCAAACTTAAACGTGTACCACTGATGGATGTTAATGAATTTACTTTGAATAACGAAAAACAAACATGACACATGACAATTGCAATTATAAGATAAGTGATATGTGTATCATTTTTTTACGTTAGTCTCGATAAACAAACATTCTTGTTATCGTTTGGGCACGCCTAGAAATGGTCGTGGGGAAAAAATCTCCAAGATGCGCATGCGCAATTCCTATTGGGTGATTCAAAATTATTGTGGCCAAGTATGGCAACTATGTACGAAAATGTATCTGGCAACTGTGTGGATGAGGTAGAGTTGTCATTTGTATGACATTTCATAAGCGTGCATTTGATTTTTTTGATATCATTACACATTGATTTGACAGTTTTCAAAATTGCGCGACTATGAACTGTCAAAGAAATATCAACTCTACCCTACCCACACAGTTGCCACATACATTTTCCTACATAGTTGCCATACTTGGCCACAATCATTTTGAATCACCCAATACTTACGTGTGAAGTAACGGCTTAACCTAAACTGTCATTTTTGTGTTGATCTAGAAATTCTAAAATACGTCATTGATCTCTTGCACCAAATACACTTTATTACAAAAACGTGCGTTTCAACAGCAAAGCTGTCATCATCAGGACGACGATACGAAAAACGAAACTGCCGTCAAAACGTGCGTCAGCTTTAGTTTTAGCAATACACTGTTATAGCAATAAGACTGGAACTAATCTTATTTCCACTGGAATAATGGAATCAGTTATAAAAGATGACATGGCCGTTCGTAAAATGTAACTGCTGAAACCTTCTTTAAATGTCGATTATGAATAATTCGGCGTCGGAATCAGTTGTGTAAAGCAGTTGTCAAACTATGTTTGTTAAAATTAAATATGCGTTTTCGTGTCTGTCTCAGTTACAAAATGTCGCCATTTATTATCTGTTCAGAGGTGTTGTTACCTTTCAATTTGAGTGTCATTAAAAAGAAGTCACGTGTGTTTAAATAAGCAGACAACTATCAACGAGCGTGTATAACTTTGTTCATACTTTATTTCAATATTGGTTTATTTGTTCGGAGTTGTAGTACTCAATAGCTGAGATTTGACGATGAGAAGAATACCTTTGGCAGCGAAGTGTCTATTATTCAATAATGGTGCGTTTCTTTTGATATGCAAATGAAGCCATCACCGCTCGCCCAAGCCCGTTGTTCTTCACTTGCAAAGAAATTTCTTTGTCGCGAGGGCGAGGTTTCAATAGGTCAATAGGCGCTTTAAAACGAACCACCATAGGTGACGGCAGGTCTTCTCCCGTCGAAGACAAATTGTTAAATGCCACGATAATTTGTTGATTTACTGACATCTTAATCTGCCGTAATGAAGCTATCAATCATGCGGATAAAAGACATTTCAAGAAACCCTGACGCATCATTAATTTTCATCACGACATTCTGGTATTTAACTTAATAGTCTATTAAAATGTTGGGATTCTAATTTAACACGGCACCACCGGCGGAACCGTCACTTAATGGATTTGCAAAATTCAAACGATAATAGAAAAGTGACGGAGATGTGCTACTTACGGATTATTGTCCTTCCGCCGCACGACCAACAGCTCCCAATTAGTACCATTTCAATTATAACGACCAGCAGGAACCGGCATTCATTGATCTTTGATAAGAACATGATTCTGAAAAAAAACGGAATTAAATTTTTACATGTATCATCGACATTTAGATTAACATTGGGGGTCGATTGTATGTGGTAGCTTTCAATTGTGTTTTGTCATGAATATTTCATTGTTGTTTGAGGTGACTGCAAATAAATATTTAATTCCCACTGATACGAAACCAAAATTGACAATGTTGCAGTCACGGTGAACCACCAAATCCACTTTTTACACCTTACTTGGTCAAGTATGTATCGTTGTAACTTAAACAGAAAATTTATAAGTGTTTAATAAGTGTAATAATTTTTTTAATGATTGTAAAATATAGTATGTATGTAATAATAAATTGTAATAAACAGAAACATAATAATGGAAAATTTGTGGTATTTATTTTGCTGCGACATACACGCACGTTGTGTTTACCTATTATTTAGAGAAGCTTTGTCGTTACCTCAATTCAGTGATATCCACTGAAGGGTGTCTACCTAACCAGTGAAAGAACTCCTCAATTTCTGAAACTTTTCTCTATAACATTTTTACAAAAAAGCATTCCAAATTGATTTAAAATTTGGAATAAATTAGCCATCAAAGTGTATACCCGGCGAAATTTGTCTGTTGTGACAGAAACGGAGAATTTTGCAAAATGTTATAGAGAAAAGTTTCATAAATTGGTGAGTTCTTCCACTAGTTAAAATTAACACACGTATTTCAGATACACCCTGTATAGTATTTTGAGTGGTAAAACTATAAAAATCAAATAATCAGCAAAGGACCAGCGGTTACAAGATCATTTTTCTTTAAAATAAATACTTACATCATAATGAAGTTAGCAGATAGCAAATTATTGAATTCACTACTACAGAAACCCGCAAAAATGCAAAATGCTGCTTTGTTGATTTTGTGAATATTATAGTTTTACAACTTGAATTAAATTTGTGTTTAAATAAAAAAATTAAAAGTAAATTTTATGATAAGTATTAAACATTTTATGTTTACATTTAAGTTGTTGGATAATCAATAAGTAGAGAATGGTTTTTTATTGTTCTAGACAATAAAAGTTTTATTATACTTACACAATACGAGTACACTAAAGACAGCCATTAAAGCAGCAATTTAGTCAAAAATTTGCATTGAACATTGTTTCAAGCAAATGCGCATTTACTAAGATTTTCAAACAATACGATTTATTTAACGAGTTCGTGTGTAAATTGGGCTTTTTTTGGTATGAGTGGGCCAGATTAAAACGCGAGTGGAACGAGCGATTTAAAGGCTCACGAGTGTCAAAAAAAGTCCAACTTACACAAGAACGAGTTGAATACAACGTTTTTTTGTTCGACAACCCCCTTAAAGGCTCCAAATCGCTTAAAATCTTTAAAATTAACTTGACGTTTCGTAGGAGAAAATTCTCAAATTCTGACAGTGTCGAACAAAAATCAAATTCACTATAATTACTACAAAAATTTGGAATTAATTATCAACGTTTTGAGTTGTTCAAGAAGATAAAAAATTAATTTCACAAAACATCATCTTCATCCTTACGGGTTGTTGACTTAAAAAAATGTCTACACGAAGATAGATCTCTTTCAGAAGATTTCATCAACAAAATTTTGTTAGAGTTAATAGAGAATTATCGTAATAAAATAGATCAAGAAGGACTATTTGCTTCGTTCTCTGTTTGCCTCAGAAGCGGGAAAGTCACATTTACAAATTATATCATTGCGTAAAAGTTTCTATATTTATTATTGATTGAGTACAAACTGAATACAAGTTTTTTCTAAGACGAAGAGAAATTTTAAATCCTTGTGTCTTAAAGACTCACTATCCGCGTTAAGTATAAAATATAAATCACAATTATTGTCAACAAGAATAATTGTTGCGACAGAAAGTAACGTGAATTCAATAAATTTGTGGTGAAGTTGCCTGGTGCTTACTTTTGCTTTCGTTAACGTGTGGCGTGTAGCATCATCAGCTGTCAAATATTTCGTGAAACAGGAAGTGTAGAACGAAAGAATGGAAATAGGCAACAATCAATGCGAATTCCAGAAATCGTCGAAGGACTGAGGGAAATAGTATAAAATGATCTGAAAACTTCAATTTCTCCTTTATTATAATAAATGAAGAATGATCAAAATGAGGTTATGTATGTGAAGGACATGCCAACTAAAACGTCGACTTACGTTTGGAAAAGAGAATGAAAAACACGACTGCTTGATTTATTTATCACTCGTTATATCATTGATAACTAGGGCCAGAATGTGTTTTCTATTGTAAGTAAATTTGTGTGCGAATTACATGATTAATTGCTAAATCAAATGCTATTATTATATTTATAAATTACAAATACTATAATTCCAAGACTATTTTTGTGTAATGTGTTTTTTTTAATTATTTTTATTATCTTTCTAATTTATTAAAATAGGTTACACCGTAAAAGATTAATTTTGTGATAACAGCTGAGATTTTTAAGGAGGTCGGTTTTAATTAAAAATTAAACATTGTTCAGGTATAAATACCTACATATCATTATGACATTTATGAATGTTGTAGAGATATCAATAAAGTTAGCTCGCTATTATTATAAAGAATTTATAATGCAATAGTGGTTCATCGTTTAATATCCTTACATTTATTTGCTGGCCAATGACTGACGTACTTTGGTGTTTTTTGAAATAAATCTTATTCTTCTCTGTTATAACTAGAACCTCATCATTGTTGACAAGGATTTTGTTTTTTCTTAATTTTCTTCAATTTTTTGTTTGTTTTTAGCATCGCCACCTTCATTAGAAGTTAATTCAACATAATTCTCTTGTTTTACGTTCTGTCTAGAGCTAGACGACAAACACTCTATTTGCATTACATGGAAAACTTAGAAACTTAGACAAAAAAATCTAAATTTATGTTGCTGAAGACTGTTCATTGACAGAATAATAAATGTGCGAAAGCGTAAATTGCGGTATGTTTGTGTCAAAGTGAAGTAAAAAAAGTTGAAATGAATTTTGGAATGTCGTGGTCGGGGATGTGCTTTCAGAGCCTGTGTCCGTGAGGCGCCCCGGCTAAGAATCAAAATGGCAAAAACGTCGCCCCATAAAAAATTAAAATCGGTTTGACATGACATATCCATCTGAGGTATGTCCTTGCATAATGTATTAATGACACATGGTAGGGTGGATGTTATTAAAGCGAATGGAGTTACGTCGGACGTGCTCTGGAGACAAAAATAAACCTTATGAATTGAATAGAGTAATGAAAACCTGGAATTATATCGAGAAGCATGGAACTATTTGAAATCCAGACTTTATGAGTCCTAAAGTCAATATTCCAGACACGAATCTCTCTCTTAACCATGTTACGTTGTGAAAATTGAATCCAGTAACGATAGCATCGTCGGAGAGAGCAGCTCATTTCAGGAAACTGCCAGCCTGCCGAGATGCAGAGACGCCCCGTCGAGTGCGGACGAATATTGCAAACTAAACAACCAAACCGGATACAGAATGACATAAATTATTTACAGGGTGAGTATCGCACATAAACAGCCGTCGACTTTTATTTCGCCTATGTGCACGTTAAAGCCACGGTTTCAATCAAAAATTAATTGGACGCCTGAAATTTACGAGATGAAATTATCGGTCCTAATAAAGTACGAAAACCGAGACGCGGTTTACAACGCACGGGCGGGGAGACCGAGCCAGACTGTATTAAACTGTGGCGGCTGCGGTAACCTCAAGACGATAAAAAATTAACTAAAATCTAATCGATGGATTTTTATCGATGAAATCAGACTGACCTCTCGGTAATTTATTGCTTCTTCTGTCATACCATGTTACTAACAACACGCCAAGGTGAGCTATGTGCCACGTAAATTGTCGCACTAGCTATTTCACGACTATTTGCAATGATACTGACTGATTTAAATTGTGTGAAGAAAAACGTATCGAATTCGACATTTATCGAGACCACAGCGAACAAACAATACGACACCGATACGACCAAGACAAATTGGCTTTGGTTTTCAAACAAAAATACGAGAAAATAAAAAGTTGTCGGATTTTTCTACACTAAAAAAATGTTTTATTCTCTCAAATCTTTCTACTCGCATAAACAACATTTTCTCTTCATTTAACATTTTCTTGAAACCAACTACTTCTTTTTCACAATCGAGACTAGAAATCACTTTCTGATTGTATGATACAAATTATTTTGAAGGGATATAATTTTTCAAAAAAAATCTCAGTGTTTTCCACATCAATCAAATAAAAATTGAAAAGTTTATGAAATTTTATGTTTAAAAAAATTATAATTTCAAAATTAATTTCAGGAGATTTGCTGGGCCGGTAATTTCTTCTGGTTTTTCTGCGGAAAAGTCATCATCATTCATCTTTTACCATAAACAAATATGATTACATAAATTTTCACGGTTGTCAAGGAATTTTTAAAATTTATCAGACTACTAGTAATTTAAAAATTAGTAAATGTCAATTAAAACGTGAATAAATTAGGTTTTAAAAAGCTAGTTTTTCGTTAAAATTAATAGGTAGTCAAAGAAATCGTATATACAGCTCGGAAAAGAAAATTTTCTTTCGGTGCTTTGTAATAATACTGTTATATAGTCCAATTTTTACCCTTTTGAGGTGACGTCACGATTTCCTTCGTCGCTTTCTCTTTATTGAAACGACAGAAACAGAAAAAAACAAAAAAAAAGGCACGTTTATTTATTGATGGTCACTTTGAGGTTATTTTATGCTCCAGTCAATTTGACAATTTTTAATTTCTTTCACTTATTACATTGATTACAAACAAGTAATTGTCAACAAATTTGACACATTTATAGTTATTTATGATCAACTCAAATTTGTTTCTGATCCTAGCTCAAACATACGTAAAGTTACTAGATAATGACGTCATCGCAAAAGGGTAAAAAATGGACTATACCACGCGTTCTAAAAAAACTAAATCCAGTAAGCTTTAACTATCATGGTTTAAATATTGCTGTATTTGACAGTACATATTTGACAGATTACAGGACGTCTCTTTGACAACAGCAGTATTTAAACTAGGACTGCCAACTAACTTTGATAGGCACGGTTTATTGGGATTTTTTTTCGATTCTAGGATAGTATAACATACTGTTTATTTAACTATCGGTTTGTTTACGTAAAACAGTAAATTATTTTCACTTAACAGTGACGTTAATTTACCAACAATTTAAATATAAAAATATTTACCAGACTAATGTAGTAGCTAGAATGTTTTTAATGTTTTATTTATTATTTACCTACGGAATTTTTTTGAAAAATAGTACATATTATATTGTTATACGAGTTGTTCAAGACAAGTTTACTGTTGTAAAACGAGTGTAACATGCTATTTTTTCTATTTCGCCTTCATTAATTTATTTTTTTTTTTTTAATTAAAAATATAAAATAATTATCTAGTGACTTTTATTTTAATGGCATTGGGTTGGTATTCATGAAGCAATGACATTTGATTGAATATTAAATTTCAAATTGTCACTTATAATATCCCTAATGCATTGATTATTTCCGGAAATTTTTTCGAATGCATTTCTAAAACGTATTAATTAGCCCGAGTGGAACACGAGGGCTAATTACGTTTTGGAAATGCATGAGGGCATATTCGGTAAGAAAATCGCAACGACACGGACATTATGCTTCTTCAATTATAAATTTTTAAATCGTACGACACTCATTAAAGACCAATAGAAAAATTAGTTCACGAGCCATAACCAAGACAACAACAAAATAAATGATTTTGATTGGCTGAAAAAATTTCCACTTATTAATCACAGTTAGGTTGGTCTACCTACAAAAAATTTCCAAGAAATTTTTTTGTTGCCATCGTTATGGCTCGTGAACTAATTTTTCTATTGGTCACTAATGAGTGTCGCACGATTTTCTCCCAAATTTTGTTACAATAATACATTTATTTTTGACATCACATTTTACATTGACATTTACAGTAATTCTACTACCAATACCAACCCCATATTCAATAATCACTATAACGATTATACCAAATTGAACTTTATGCAACTGTTTTCAGTTACACAAAATGCTCTTTGTGACACTGAAATAAAAAAATAACATTTTAACAATTTATTTTAAATTTCCCAGGTTTTAATAAATTTGTCCCAAACACAATTCTCTCTACAAATTATATTCGTAGATCTTAAAAGGAGTAAAATTTCTCAGTAAACGTAATATTTTTTCTGTAAACAAGAGGAGGTGTAGTTTACTCAAAAATAAACCTAATTTAACTTTGCAACACTTCATTCACTCCAAAAATTAAATTTACTTTTTGTTAATGGTGCAGTAACCTTACCGCTTTAAAAAATAAAGAGAAAAATATTTGCCAATTCAATATTCGCCCAAATTTACGGTTGAAATATATTTTCACTTTACATTCAAAAGCGTTTCATCCGTGAAATTATTTCACTAGCCCGCACTATAATACTGCCAAACAGTTCAGTTTTTAATCTATAAATTTCCAAACAAAAATTATATTGTTGAAATTTACCATTTAACTCTCTTTTTGATTACTAATATTTTCTTCATGCAAACATACCAAATAAAAATGAATTTGCTTTGAAATTGAATTAATTTTCAATAATATTGTTCACTCCCTCACAACTTAATGAGTGATAACATTTTAACGACATAAAAATTACCAAACAATTTTACAACGCCAGCTACCTGAGTGTATTTACAAATTAAAACAAACACTTACGAATAACTTTTATCTGTCAACATCACAATTTACAGCGCTTTTAGTTGACAATGACGCTTTTTTAACAAAAAACGGTCATAAAATCCTTAAAACGACACAATCTCCGACACAGGTGAGAAATTAAACAAATCGATTTTTTTCGGATAACTGGTTTCCACTGTGTGTAACTTAAACCCTGACATTAAACACGAATTAAAACTCTCCATTATATTGATTGTAAGTACCTAGGTAACTGTGAAACTTTTGGCCAAACTTTTCCAAGACAATCTTTTATTGACGGTGAAAAAAGTTCTAAAACCGAAGTTGCCAGATCCTTTAATATAATCACACAATTTTAACAGTTCCTGTAATTTCATTATCCGTTTCGACAGGAATACGACTAATTTTTACAAATCTTTATCCGGACCCCTCCTGTTCGTTTCCCTCACGTTCTATGATCTATGAATTCTAATTTTAACACGACAAACAAAATGTGCGAATTACGTGAAAAACACAATGGGTATAGACGTCAGATATGATCGAAATTACTATTTATTTGTTTTGTATTTTGTGTCTAGACGCGAGGCCTTTTTCTGTTTGTTCATTATTGTTACAGTATGATTGGTCTGTAAATGATTAACACTCTGCCTGAAGATTTTTCAATTCATCGCCAGTTGTTTATTTTTGCCATTATGAAAATTAATTGTATTATTGCATGGACAGAGTTGTACTCACTTCGTAAACGTTCTAGTAGCAAATAATTGATTGCAACATTATTATTAATTATATTGAAAACGAGGCACTAGAAATTTATCGATGATTTATCATGCTTACAGTTAAACAAATAAGTGAATGAAAATATATTCGCGTTGTTGCACACGATAAATCATTGTCGGCGTTGATTTATTTACATTACCTAATCGAAACATGACACCGACAATCTAAAACCGTCCTTTTCAGGAATTGTTTTGATTAGTTATCTTGTATTGACTTTGAAATTTTCACACTAACAAACCGTTCCGATGTCGAATCAATCGAAACTAGATAGTTTGAAAAAAAAATATATTAATGGACTTTTTATGGTACCGGTTCTAGCCACAGAATCACAGCAAACGCAAATTTAATCATCCAGTTCGACTTACTAGATTATTAGGAGAACTATCCGAGAGCACTTTCACAAAAACCCAAGAAAACAAACTGAAGCAATAATTTTGTCTTTGATGCTGAACGCGTATATCTTGAATAAATTGTTGAGTTGCTGTCGCCAATCTGTCTGGCTTGTGTAAGTTCACTCAAGACATCAACTCGTTTCTGAACTTATATACCTATAAGTATGAGCATAACTGATAGCAAGGACATCCGAGAAGCAGGAATATTTTCTGTTATAATAAATAACTCGTGGACAAACAAAGCGACGATTTGACGCCGCAAGAATTCACCTGTAGCGATGGATTCGCGTTGTACAATTTTCACATTTGCTTATCTACAAAATCGAAAAAAATCTGATTTTGTTAATAACTATTGCAGTATGACTAAGTACCAAGAAATTGTTATTTAGCAAATACGACTCGAGAATAGAACGCAAAAAATTGTCGTTGAAGGTAAAACTGTTTAATACTGAATACAGAAAATACGAAAATTAGCTTGTCTTACGAGAACGACAAATATTTAAGATTCGTTTAATATTTATACAGATTAATTTAAGTGGTCTGTTTGTATTTCTAATTCGGGATTCAAAAACAGAGGCAAAGAATTCTATTACATATTTTTATTAAATATTATCTAGAACCGTATTTCCAAATTGTAAGCCAAGTCATAAAATCGTAGTTTTATGAACAGGACAAATTCTCTATACATATTTTACTTCGCGTTATAGATCCAAAGAAGTTATCAGAAAACATTGTTCAGAATCTAATTTTGATTCGATTTACCCAGGGTCATTGCGAAATTCGCATGACCCTTTCACCTCGGAGCGTGTGACATGACGCGTGACGGCGTGACGGTGAAACTAATGATGTCGCGGTGCGCCTAAAGAAGTTTTCACATAAAAACCTATTTATTCTTTATTCGACAAAAATTGAAACAGATATTGTTGAACATTACTAAAAATCAAAATGGGATTTTTTTTTGATAACTCTTTTCGATATTTCCAAAGCGAAGCAAAATATTGAATATTGACACTATGTACGAGATCCTATTTGGATGGGTTTACAACTTACAGTTATTGTTTAATATTTGAAAAAAAAATGCACGAGTGTACAAAAATTAAAATCTGCTCCTACTGATAACGAAAATATCATCTCAAGTGCGACACACTGTAGATGTCGACCACAACATTCGTATTATTTATACTGAGTCATTTACTTGAACGATAATTTAGAAATATTTATTGGTGTTCGATTTTGGTCTGACGTGGATATATTTCTTGTAAAATTAAAATACGCGATTGAGGGTTAGATTTTTTCTGAGTGGAACCGTTCGAATGGAATTTCCGACAGCTTCCTCACCTCCGAGCAACATTTCCGGTGAGGTTTCGAAACTCTCTGGATCTGGACCTAAATTATTAACACCGCTTGGCTTCCGACACTGTGATCAATTGGCGCAATCTTAGTACCAACAGTTGGGTTTAACCTGTTTCCAATTCTGGCAAAATATGCACATTTGTATCAAAGGCCGAAAGAAAATAAATAAATCCAACCGCCATCAAATATTTATTCCGGAAAGTACGAACAACTTCTGTGTCGTGCTCGTCTTCAACGTGCAAAAATAATTTTTATGTCGAAATAATGACTTTTTAAGTCGACGCCTGTTTTCGATTAATTTACGATGTTTACAGATTTCAAAGAATTTTCTTATAATAAAAATTCAAGTGTATTCTTGTTAATTTGTTCTGTGTGTAGGTCATTATGATCAAGTTGTTTCGAAATATCGAGATTCATGGGTTTTAATTTTAATTAAAGATGCCCATCTAGTGTCATAATTTTGCTCAAACCGCTAGAGTCGTTAATGAAAAAAATAATAAATGAAAACTGAGCCATACTTACAGACAGGCGTTAAATTTGTAATTGTACACTTAATTGTAGCATTGAAAATCACCGTTGGAGTTGTTATCGCTAGCACCAGCTGTAGGAAAAGTTCATATAATACTGACTGTAAAATAAGAATATGTCGCGAACCGCCAAGATGGTGATTAATATACTTTGCGTAAAACAATGATATTATTTTTAATACAATCACAGCAATTAATGGAGCGAAAATTTATCGCTGATATGCAACACTTGGTTATTTCTTTTTGTTGTCAAAATAATTTCCATCGCCAATAATTCACTGTTAGATTGGCAAAGGATTTGTGCTATAAAATATTATGATGCATCGATTTGCTAAACAGGATGGTTTCCTTTAATCGTGTTTTCTCAAAGTGAAACGAAAATTTTATTGGGATTATCACGCAGGACAAATGTTAGTGTTTATGCTTAGTTCGCTCTTCATCCCGTAAAATATTACTCCGGAGAACTGTGGCCTCAAACGCCGAAAATTTGCATTTCAATTTCACGTTTATTCTCTGGTCGCCTGTCTGCATTTCCGTCTGCATTAATCCCACTTTTCCAACAACAAATTGACCCGCTAAGAAAATTACCGGACTCAACTCCATCACAAATGATAAATTTTTAATTTCAATTTAACAGCACACGTCGACTCTGATTTACGAGTTTTTGTTCTTCTGCTTTGTACACGTGTTTTTCTAATTGATTAAATCTCACCGCGATTGATACGTGCATACCTACATATACCCAGTGACGCAGAAAATAACTAATTGCCAAATATTAACTAGCTAAAGACCTCTACGGATGTGCACCGAGTGCTTGACCTTTTTCTGAATCGACGCGATTGGTCGATCAAGTGGGAGGAGTTTAGCAATTAATCGACTTGTAAATATTTGAAATTTTTGTCGACATGCATTCTACATTCCTTTTCTGCAGTCTTCTCTGGAAATGATCAAAAATGAAAGATTTCTGTTGATAGTTAATTGACAGGTACACTAATAGGGACAGATCTGGGTAAAATTTGTCAGTGGGCGTTCGCTCTGTTGCTGTTTTAAAATTGAACAAAATCTAAGTTTCGAAATAGGGGCTGACAGGTATGATGCATATTAACGCGATAATTAATTAGAAAGGGATGCATATTTCTTCATTCGGTCCATTCATAATGCAGGTACGGCGTGAAAATTTCACGTCAACTACATTTCATCAAATTTTTGCAGCAGAATTGTACACAAATATTTTAAAATCGTAAAAAGAATGGATGTGGGAGACATAATTTTCAAAACAATTTTTGGCATTGTTTCAATCAAAACAACATCATTTCAAGTGATTTTGCACTTATTTTGAGAAATTATTGAATATGTACTGCGTAATGCGTAAAAATTGACTGTTTTCTATACGAGTAAATTTAATCATTGTTTTTGATTTTCGAGTAGTTTTTCTATAATGGGTCTAAAAATATTTCTTCCCAAAGTCACCTTAAGCCGTATTTATACTCTCCAAAAGTAAAAAATTAAAGAAATTATTGCAAGTGTTGTGGTGAGGCACCGCTGGCGATCTCCACGAATCATGACCAACTCCATTAAACTACCACAGCAGTATGGCAATTCCAGTTTACAATGTGGTACCTACAAAGAATGCCATGAATCAAGCATCGCCATCTGTTGGTTATCGACGAGTGACAAAATAGGCGTGAAATTTGAATATCGAAAAAAAATCCCAAGAAACATAAAATGTATGGGTTACGGCAATATATCCAACCACTCTTCCAGTGTTCAAGCGAATATAATGATAGAGAGAAATGATTTAAACCCTTGATGGACCGTGTGGTACTTGCAGCAGTCAGCATAGTCTAAAATATAATACATATACTTTATGACGTTACATTACAGATACCTATTCTTGATTTAGCGAATCCTTTTGTCCGAAATGACCAACTATATTTTTGCCTCCTTTAGAAGCTAATTCCAATTTTTTTCAAGTGAAATCCATTTCTTCCAATGAACTTGCAAATTTTCTATACCACGTTAAAGTTTGAACAATTAAATTAAATACTGCTGAATACTCAAAAAGCGTTTTATTCACCTTGAACAGCCCTATTTTCGGTCTTATTACTAAATGCTGTTACTACTCTTTCGAAAATGTCATAGCATTAGTTTTTAACTGAATTTTAACATTTAAGAGTTGACATAATCACGCTTTGGAGCGTATTCTGTAATTGCCCCGCTAAATTTTAAAGGGCGTTAAATTAGGTTGTCATAGCAATGACAAATCAGCGCTTGAAATTTTAAATTTTAAACGACGCTAAAATTTTAACGTCCCTTTAAAAATTACAGAATACTTTGTGTTATTATTCTGTGTTTTTGTAAGAAAATTGTAATAAATAATCAATTATTTGAAACCATCAATGGATTGGCTGAATACTTTACTCCGTGTGTAGATGCTATACAATGGCCTGTAAACAGAATTCATTCAAATGTAATTTTTAAAATCTATAAAAATGAAGTCAAGTGGCCATAAATGAGTGAAACAGATTTAGTGGGTTTAGTGGGTTATTCTCGTTATTGCCAATATGTCTCGTGATCCAATTTTTAGGCTAGGGTTTTGGACATTTAGTGTCATGGTTAATATCGCACACTGTAAAGAAGATTTTACGAAATAACGACGAAAACAAGCTTCACTAACGTGAATTAATTTTCATTTTGCAATCTGCTTCAAAAATAAGCAAGCCATTGCAATAAATGTATTGTGCAGAGCATATGCATAATAAAAATCATGATTAAGACAATTTTGTTTTATTTTCCGTCTGCCATATTTGGTTTTGAATTCGGGTATACCAACATAAAACTTAAAATGTTTTGCAAACCTAACAAAAGAAAACACCACAAACATTCATAGTCACTTGGTATAAGTATAAAACAGTAAGTATGTCTTTTTCTTAAAATCATTGTTACTCTTATTTTTATTTCTATTTTTAGCAAGCATAAATCCTCCTTTAGTTGTTTGCAGAAAGTTTTTTTAGAAATTGTTTCCGATGACATCAAGAAACGAGTGCCTTTGTGCTTGGGGCAGGAAGGACACCACTTTCAACATACATTCAATTATTAACATTGACTTCGTACAAGCGTTTTGTCTTCATTATTAAAAAAATGTTTCTAACCTCAAAATTTGCAAGGCGCAAAACTCGCGAGTTTAAATGGCGACGCACTCTTACAAAGAGACTCTGTGGCAAAGCTTACTTTGGCGAATATTTTTTTAAAGATAAGTTATATTTTGAAATCGTAATTGTTAACGTTTGAAATGGTTTATCAAAATTTTGGAAAAAATTATGGCAAAACTGTTTTGAATGTGAATTGTCATCACGTGATAATTATTTACCGGAAATTTGAAAAATCGTTGTAATGCAGCTCCCGTTTCACAATTCTAATGGGAATATAAAGTTTGATCAGACACAAAATTTCATTTTGTAATTTGCATCATTCCCAATTTATTTGCATTTTTAGTAATGCATTTTCTATTTTCTTTTTATTTTTTACTCTTACTTTTACGAGTTCCTTAGCCATTATTTCTGTAGAAAGCACGACTTGCTGTACGTTTCCTTTCTTATATTTCATCGGAATTGTTGTCAGAAGCGGTATCGGGGAGGATTATATTTTTTGTAAGCGCCAGAACCTAATTAGGATCACCGAAAACGAGTGCATCCCAGATACATCGAAATCCGCTTATTCAACTCTTCATTATTATTCCGCTACACAATTTCGATTTTCAAATACATAAATTGAATTATAGCGAAATAACTTGTCAACTGTGGGGATTTGAATAGAAACTATTTTAAAATGCAAATTCGCAATCGCATTGTCACATAAAATACATAAAGTACGAGGTGATTGTGTCTGAACGTAAATGTCCATCTGAAAAATGTTATATTTAAGTACGATCTCCTGTTTTTCTTAACGGAAAATATCCTTTTCGATCTTTATTACGTACTTGATAGGAATTGCGAAATGTTGTTTCAATGTAAGCTTTGTGTCTGAATCGAAATAGTGTCCGCTCGTAAAAGAGATAATGAGATGTTTCAAGTAGCATTTTCAAATTTCGCCCGGAATCACATATTTCACGTTTAATTGGATAATAATAAAATAAATTTGTATATTTCGTGTTTTATAATGTTATAAATATTCATCAGCCGCGAATTCATTCGACGTCTGAATCACCTAGAGCGCTTACGCAATGGCAAATCGTGCGGACGGACTGAACAAACATCAATTTCTGGCGGGCGATTGTTCAAGAAACCGCTGAAAGCTCTATTGTTTCACGGGGAAAAGGAAGAAAAGCTCGTGTCAACGGCGGCGGTGGCGCCGAACGAGGTCCGTCGCTTCCCAGAGTGCGACATTGTAAACGAAACCCGGTTTATTATTGGATATCCTCCTCGCGTCCAGGGGACTCATCTAATGATCTACCGGTTAACGTATTGATTTGTTTGAAGTCGATGGTCACACTTTAATGGTGACCTGTAGAACGGTCGAGGTCAACAAGGCCTGGCCGATTCCGTGGTTCACCTGATCACCAATCGAGCTTTCTTTGGTTGATTTGCGCATCGCAGGATTCGACGTGCACCTGTGCCCCCGGAAACAAAGTGATTCCGGATTTTCAAGAGGAGACACGGCGAGTGTCGATCGAGTGGATTCGCGCCAACAACGGACACTGATGAATTTTCTTTCGGATCACTTTTAGTTTTATTCTTACATTAGCGAGCTTACACGTGGAGTTTGCTCTGCAGAGAAGGATAAATTTTACACGTTTAACACAATTCTTCTGTATTGCCGCACATTTTATATTCACACAATGTGTTTCCACACCGTTTCATTTACAATGATAAAGTCGATTCTTATTTCTCTTATCTACCTACTATTCATTTAATTTCTTCAATATAATAACTATAATACTATTGATCTTGTTCACAACTAAACCGCTTCATGCTGCATTTCCACAAAGTTAAATTACAACATCAAATTGCACATACAAGGATAGAAAATTACAAATTACAAATTATAGCTTCTCTAAAATCAAAAGACCAACTTTCATAATTAATATGAGCACATGACCTTCACCTTTTGACGATCTTTAAAAATTCTTTTCATTAATAATCACAATTGTTTGTTTTTTTTTTAATTAGTAACAAACTATTTTTTGTATTGAGGCGACGCCTGATTGAATTGAAAATTGTGCGACGAATTTGTTTATTTAAATTTGACACATCTGTAGAGCATTAATGTCCGTAAAATCTGCCACACTTGAACTGAGCGATTGATTAAAATCTTAATAAAATACGTTTTTCGTTAAAATGACCGTGTCGTGATAATGTCTGAAATATGCAACAATTGGAAACAAATCAAGTGATTGTTGGGCTATAAAATTATGTCTCGCAAAGAAGTGATGTCACATGAAGGCGTGGATTACTTCATTGTAATACTGGATTATTTAACCATACCATGCACATTATCTCCGGTAGTTTGCACCTCCGATTAAAAATTTAAAACGTTCGTAATTATCAGCTATCGATGAAAAAGGAAGGTGTGAATGCGGCGTTAGGAAAAAATGTTAATTGTAAAATTAGCCGTCCAACAAAGCTAGCAAATATAATGTGGTATAAATTGTGTGGATAATCTAAACGAAACAAACGCATATGGAAACAGCGAGATGAAAGAATGTTGCATGTAATCTTTACAGTAACACATTAAGGAGACAATGTAGTTATGTCACAGTTGAGAAAATTTCGTAATAGAAAATATTATACAATGAAGATTAGAGAACAAGTTTAAATATTGAATTCTAAGTTGGTAGTGTTTGACGTTATTTACAAAATTCACTTGTTGGGTGTTAGAAAACAAGTCGAAAAATTTGATACGGTCAACAAATTGATAAAGCTCTTCTGTCAAATCTGTGGAAATTATATTTGAATTTATTCGTGAAATCGACACGGTAGCATTGCCAGTGTGGTGGTTAGATAATTGCGTTAATTAACTGGTACATATTATGATGATAATGCATATATTATTTTGACTCCATTAGCTAATTGTCGGAAAATATGGAAACTTGTAGGTGGCTTTGTGAAAACTAAATGAAAACTCTTTGAACGAAGAGGCTTTTACTTTTTTTTTCAATTTAAAAGTTCTAACATTCCCATTTAGTAACAGTTGAAAGGAACACGGAAAATATTTTTAGCTAATAGTTTATGTGACGAGTAATTTAATTTAATTAAATAAGATATCTGTGGGAAAATTGCAGAATTAGTTTGCCAAATTAAATTAAACCTGCACTTATCCCAAGTGTTGATGCTTCCACTATTTCCACTATTGTGGCAAAAATATATTTTGCATAGGAGTGAACAAACACATGTTTCCATAAATGCAAGATAAGAAAATTCATTTCACCGTCACAATCAAACCAATGAAATTTCGTTTTTACTGCAAAGTTGGGCGGAGTGTTAATTTTATTACACGACTTTGTTATCAGTCTTCGCTCCGCCCAACATCCGAGAAAGATCAGCATTACAGTTTTATTCGTTTGAACAATGTTTCCTGCCATTGAATTAATAATTCAGTGCTAATCGACAATCGACAATCTGAATTAATAAATTAATTATTACATTAAGGCTGTTTGTGTTTAACTTGTTTCAACCGAAACCAGTTGAAGCAAAGTTTATTTTGACAGACACAAGTGCCTAGAATATGTATTACTTTTACTTTTTTTACTCTGCATTTTTTAAATTTATATTTCAACAATATTTTGCATATTGGACCTACCTTTGTCTTCAATCAAATGGAGCTTGTGCTTGTCATACCACCCCAAAGTAAAGGGGGACATTATTTTAAATTAAATTTTCAAATTTCATTGGGTGTTTTCAATTACAGATAAAGTTTAGAAATATGCAAACAAAACGGTAGAATTAAGGGAATATTCCAGTCTTAATTGCAAAGAGTATTTACAGAAGGTAATGGATTCTCGTAAGACGGCTTTGAGGTTTTAGATAAATATCAAATACTTTTAATGACTAATGTAAATTCCACACGTGTACTTAAATTTGTGATTAAACGGTGAAAAATTCCAAACTGGTCTAAAATAATGGAATTTGAAATTCGACTCGGCCCAGATATCCCGCCAGTTTTCGAGGTCCTTTGCAAATGGTGCTAATAACGATTGTTGAATGTGCACTTTTAAAAAATAAAAAGCAAACGGTGGTCGCTCCTTGAACGTTTGCGCCGAAGAATTTAGGTTCGACACTGTTAATTAATAAATTTATTTATTGGGTAATTATCGCTTATCGCCCAGGAATCAATTTGTTTAATTAATACGCCGAGTAAGTACCAAGTACGTCCACGTCGCCCTCATGGGTAAAACTCATCATAATACAGTTTCTGAAAGTTTTATTTTGGCGAGATTCCATTATCTGCGGCCCGAGGCGACTTTATCATTGCGAAATTGCTCTTAAAACGGCCCTTTAAATTTATTTGTGAGGAAATTTTCAGCTTTTTAATGAAATCGAATAATGCGCCAATCTTATCATTGAAAAATTCGACCGTAAAACTCGATTATTAGATCACGAGGGTGTTGGTTCGGCTAAAGAACATCGAATCCTCTGCTGCGAAATATCGGAGCCGGTTGAAATGTCAAGATTGCACAAAATGAATTTAATCCATCAAGGTTTGGCAACCTTTTCACAAGGTAATCTTATTCTATTGAGTACATTGTCGGCCGAACAATGGCCATTTGTCACGACCCAATCGCGGTATTTTTGGAGTTTTTTCGAAAGCTTGGAAGACCAAATCTAGGTCCGGATCTAGAGATTTTTTCCGGTAGGGTCGCAAGAGTGAGCGTGACGAAATTGCGCTAAACATTCCCAGTCAAGGCTGATCACGTTCTCGAACATTACCGTGTCAATGTCAACTGTATGGAAGAATCGGAAGCCGAATTATCATAACATCAGCACTTGTGCGTTATGTCCTAAAAATAAATGCACCGCATAATTAGCATTTTGATTATAGTAATTAGGAGAAACTGAGAATTTATTGGTCTTGATGTGCGGTTCAAGGCGCGTTTGGGGCCCGACAGGAAGACACTGGGTAAATACCACGATTGGCCGATTGTAATGGGGTCACGGTGGCGGCGTCAAAAAATTTCCAATTTTTCGCTGGAAATTTAATTGAAAATGTGGAAAGGTGAAATTAACAAACTATATATCTGGGTAAGTGGTCGTAGATCACGGTGTTTCTAATAAAAGTGGCCCGCACGCAGTCTATTAGCCATTCAGATTAATTATTTTCAAGTGATTTATTGGAGATGGTCCCAACGCGGCATGCAACAGACCGGAGGGTCGGAGGAAACCAATATTTGCCACAATTTTCTAATTTTCACGCCAAAAGTCGTTCTCGCTTCCGAAGTGATACGTTTATTTATGTCGCAGCACCCGCAAATACTTCAAATATGTACAAGAATATGCGTAGGTACTCATTAAACATTCCTATTGTTTTCCGTTTTAATGGAACATCTACTCTCAATTTTTCCTTTCACCAATCATGTTCATTTTTCTGCCTAGGTTGTTTCATAAACAATAATTTTATCCGTTATTCGATCAAATTGTAATGCCTACGTTACAATTAACTTGAATTCGAATATAACGAAGTACCATAAACTTTAGCAGTCGATGGTGACAAAATAAATAGCAATTTATTTTTATAGATTTTTTTCATTAATTGATTTGTCAGGGTCAAAAACCACAAGAATTTGAATTGTAATTGTACAATGTGTCAGTTTTCAATTATAACAAAATGATTTACACGATGTTAATTTAATTGGCGTTAAATGATACGTTGACAATTTGGATTTGAAATGTAAGATTTAGATAAACGTTATCTTATTATTTGTGTTTAAAATGAGAGTGCACCTTGCACAAAATGTTTTACAAAAGCGTAAGTTTTAATCGATCGAATAATGATGTAAGACATTTGAACTAAATGTCTGCAAAATAACAATAATGACGGTCACGTTCAGTGTAATTATAGTACCATAAATCAAAAAATATTTAGAAATTAATTAATTTAAAGTTTATTACTTTTTCATTTACTTAATACATAATTTCCCGAGCATAAATCAATGGATTCAAAGTTTGACATTAATAGTTAAAAGAAATGTCCAAATTGTTCAGTAACTGAAATGTTTGTGTACTTGCCAAATTTCAGTTTAGTTAAAAATAATCTACTTGTTAAAATTACACCATCTTGTTGAAACCACACCTTCATTCTGCTAATTAACTTAAAATCATCTGAAAACAAAATTTCATTTACACCTTTGAATGTGAACTCTACCAGAAGTCAAATACCAGCTGCTTGTTTTTCTGTAATTAACTATCGGGTGTTCATTTAAATTTATCCTCAAAGTAGGCGTTGAAGAGTCGACTGTGAACGCACCACGGATAACAAATCACGATTCAGCTGTTTAAATCTGACTCCACTTTTTGCGTTGTTTGTGTTTTCACTCTGCAGACTGACGTGTGGTGCGTTCACAATCGACTCTTAATGCCAACTTTGAGGATACATTTAAATGAACACCGGATATTATGTTCTTATTCAGTTAATTACGTCACTGTGCTTGTGTCCAGTAAGTGCGAACAAAAACAACAACAAGCATACTTGTGACGTTTGTTTTTTCTAAAACCTTCATTGTTGTCCCTAACTCAGAATCAAAACACCAAGAAGAAAAGTCCTGTTAACACAACAAAGGACGTTTGTTGTGATGATACTGCGACTCCCTTTGAAAATAATTCTTTTGTTTCTGCTTCGAACCAGGTTATACCATCGTAGTCACATAAGCAGTAATCTCTTGGAAATAGCTCTGGCAGGTGGACAATGTTCCAAATTCTATGGCGATCCAGCTCTTGTCAGCTTCTTTGTTGTAATCTCCTACTTTGGAAATTAATTTAGCATAACAGTCACACTTTGCCCACGTGCAATGATCAATCAAGAGCACTTCAGAATCCTATAGTATTTTCACAAGATTCCAAGGCTCGTATTGTAAAACTATAATATTCACCAAACACCAAATCGAGAAAGCGGCATTTTGCCCTTTTGTACAGTAGTTTGTTAGTGTTGTTATTTTTGATCCTATTGCTACAGCTCCAAACTATTCCAATTTCGAAAGAATCTTAACTGAACAGTAGAGTAGCTGAGGTATTGTTGCCTTATTAAATATTTATTTATTTATTATTTATTTGTTATTTACCATTCTGTGCAAATAACATAAATAGAATATAACCCTACAAGGTTGGTAAGTGCAATATAACAGAATCGAGGAAAGATCTAAAAACGAGATGCAGTAAAGTTTTTTTTCTGTCCAAAATTCTGTTATAACCGCTTTACAACCATATAAATATATTGGGTGTTCATTTAAATGTATCCTCAAAGTTGGCGTCGAAGAGTCGATTGTGAACGCACCACTCGTCAGTCTGCACAGTAAAATCACAAACAACGCAAAAAGTGAGGTTAGATTTAAACAGCTGATCCGTGATCAGTAATCTGTGGTGCGTTCACAATTGACTCTTCAACACCTACTTTGAGGATACAATAAATGAACACCCGATACTATTTATCATGCGTTCGAATTTATGTACATAACAACAAAAAATGTCTAATTTTCTGTGATTTTACAAAATAACATGCGATATAGCAGTTATTACAGCCAGAGTTTTGTGAATCCAATTTAAATGACCTGTCAACGACGCTGGTAAGTGCCTGAAAAAAAAACACAATCGCGCGAAAAACCTTATCGAAACAAAGTAATCTTTACAGCGATCTTTTTAATAAAATTTTCTTTTGTAAAAAGGTTGCAGTGTTGTAACCAGTAAAAAATCTGTTCACAATACTGGTAAAGTTTAAAGTAAAACTAAACTAAACTTAATGTTATAAAGATATGAAACTTCTACGGGGGCTTTTTGTTATTTTCTTCTAATTTTCTCGATTTTGAATAGAAATATCTTTCTTGATTTTGGGTATGTTAAAGAATATGAAAGTGAAGATTCTCAATTTAGGATAAAGTACTGTAAATTAACGTGTGATTTATTTATTGCGTTTGTTAATTACTCGTAGTTAAATATGTTCGTATGCAGTTTGGTGAATGCGCCGGTTCAGCGCTAGCTAATTTCGGCGTCACGATGTGGCAACATTTCCCCCAGTGCCCCGAATGAATTTTCCAATAACCTCTGGGACAGGAGTTCGCCATTGTGCAAGTAGAAAAGAGCAAAATAAATTTGGATGAGCTTGGGATTAAGGATGAATTCGTGAAAGTGTATGTTATAACCTCGGATGGTATATTTCTCGTTAAGTATCTCGGAATACTCACGGGACATTTCACGCATGTTCCTTTAATAACGCCTTAACAAAGCGAAGCTGCCGTCAAATGTAAATTGTTAGGTATTTCTTTTTTGTATTCAGTTCTTCATATCCGCATGTGGGCCGTAAGCTCGAAACACGAAGCGTGGGCGGAGGAAAAATCAAATAGAAAGGTCGCCGACACCTACGTTTTGCAAGCTGATACGTGCTTGAATATTCAGCAAAAAATATGCAGGCACGCTGATTATTACACCGAAATTTCGCTGAAAAATTGGATCACAAGAAATCAGAGTAATCCAATTAAAACGGTTAAAGCGTGGGATACGTGTGAATGGTCGTTTTAAGCCATCGGGATTTTCCTCATCAATTTGTTCCGGGTGTGGGAAAATTCACGTGTGAAATTTTTCGATCGGACAAATTTTTCTTCGACATTTTTCACTTGGACTATTTGCTTGAGTAAACACTTATAAATCTACGTGTTGAGGAAAAAATTCCCTCTGAACGAATCTGGAAAAAGTGGCACCCTCGGGGCACTTACTTAGCAGCCAAGATAAAATACCATTTTCTGGACCTCTGGGTATATTTTATAGGTTCACTAGATTTATGCCGTCTTTTGTAGCTTCCGAATCCTCCCGTTTTATCGTCACTTTTGAATATTTTACAGGACACGCGCTCCTTCACTCGATTACTTCCATAATCATATGATAAATACACTTAATAAAAATCGTAGATGACCTTTTGTTCGTGCGTGGGTCGTTCGAGCTTTCCAAGTTCGCCGAGCCAGTTTGATTCCGATAACAAAATAAGTTTTGTTCGTTCCAACTTTTGCGCTTTAATTTTAAAAGTTCTTCAAAAATGGACTGCTCCTCATAGATAAAAATTCCCCAAAGTGGAACTCGACGTCATTCTGACTACTTCTCTAAGTAACTGTTGCAGTATTGCAAGTTAAAAGCACCTGATGCTGGTTGTCTTGCAACACGACAGAGAACTTTTCAGTTTCAATCGAACCGAACAAATGGACATTTATTGCTGCTGCCAGCTCTAACGACCAAATGCTTGCATTTGTCAGTTGTAAACATTTATTAGCATCGCGTAAGTGTCCGTTTGCCACTTTTAATCGATGTCAGTATTTTATTACTACTAATTGGGCCCGTTCCGTACAGCATCATTTTTAGGTGTAAAATCAATAGATTTCGTATGATTTATATTTTGAAGCAAAAACCTTGTTAGGTATCATAAAAATGTGTATGACAAATTCAAGTTTTATCCTATTTTACATCATTTATTATAAAATGTGATGAATTCAGCTGAGTCGAAGGCGAAATCAGTTACGTTTTTATTAGTTAGGATTATCCTGGTCACGGCGCCAATATGATGTTTCGACTTTTTGGTGCAATCCTGGTCACGGACTTTCCTTCGGATGATATCCCATATTTTACAACTCGCAAATGATAATTTCAAGATAATTGAAAATGTTAAATCTTAAAAGTGAAAAATAATTTTTACAGGGTACTCGCTGCCACGTAGAAACCGTAAACCGATCATCGGCACCTAAAAAGCAAATGAATAGAAGCTACGGAAAAACAATGCAGCAAAGAAACCTTTTTTGTTGAGTCACAATGATAACGCCTCACTTCCTCAGTTCCTATTACAGCAGTTCTAAATAATGGCATCCTTGTCTAATAAAGAAAGGTTAAATCACAACAAAAAATTACTAAAGTTACCAGATCTAGTTACTCACAAAAACGTACTGTAATTTTTAAGCTTTTGGATAATAAAGATTTATGTAAATAATTATTTTCATATGAGTAGCGCTGTCAGATCACTTTTCAGGTATTAGGCAGAAATTTGAAGCACGAGGCGTCAGCCAAGTGCTGCAAAACAGGCCGAATACCTGAAAACTGACAGCGCACGAATATTGAATAACATATTTTTCGTGTTCGTTCAGGCAAAGTCTTAAAAAACATTAATTTTTGTAGTAAAGGATCGTATAACATTATGGATATGATATACCTTTCATCTTTATTTTTATAAAATAGCTGATCCCGGAATATTTAATTTTGTAGTGAATTGATTTTGCTAAAAGAATCTTCTCTGGAATTTTTTTAACTCAATTATAATAAAAATGGTGTGTTGTTTATTAACTATGACAGATTCATCGTTGGTTGGTTATAAATCGAAAATTAATTGAGATTGAAAAAATTCCGAAGAGGTTTATCAACAACGTAGTATAATACTATATGGATTCCTTGACGGAATTTTTTCGATCTCGAGCAAAATAATGTTAAAATTGATTGTTAGGAAATGTTAATTATTCGTCAAATTAATTTTATGATTCAACTTCAAACCGTTCTATCTCTTTTAAGTTATTATCATTTCACGGGTAAAAATCGTTCTATTTAGGTGAGGAAATACACCTGTCACTGGAAATTGATGATGAATAAATGCAATAGTAGTGCGAAATCAACTGACGCCGTGACCAAAGGTGAAGTTACGCCTTACATCATAAACAAGCGAGTATATTAACGGCCATATCTCAGAAACTATTGATCGTACAGATATTTTTGTTGAAGTGCCTTGGTTCAAAATTTAACAAGCTACAAATTTGATCCGGACAATGTTTTTCTTAGGACCACCCGTAACGTGTTTCTCACCCTTTTAAACGTTTATGTACACGTTTAAGTCTATAAAGTTACCAAATATCATTTCTCCGACACACTTTGTAGGGTAAACTGCTTTAAACCTCTCTGACGACTGGATCGTTCTGGATTATAAACGTCCGAATTTTTAAACGGTTTTTAAAGACGGGTAGTGTTGATGCGATAAAAATTTCCATCGACTTAAAAAGATTCAAAGAGGATTACGGAGTTTAGCAAGCAAATCCATTCCTCTCTTCCATAAAAATATCCCTGGTTTTCGGAGACACTGACAAGCTTGATTTAGTTTAGAAACTATTTAAGCAAGATTTGTAAAGTGCGGATTACTTAATCGACTTCATTTCTAAGAAAACTACATTTTATTATTACGTTTTAAAAAATCGATATCTTACACCTAAAGCTCTCCGAAAATAGAGTTTTAAAATTAGATTTGTTAAAAATTTTTGATGAGAGTCAATTTGTACACAAAAGAGAATGATTTGTGTATTTACGCGACCGGTGTCAGCCATTAGCTTAAAATATGTTTATTGGCCGGTCGGGCAAAGGAAGAATCAAAAGTTCCGCCAAAAAATCTTTTAACATTTAACCTAGGTTTTATGGTAACCGATCGCATTTAAATCTGTCGATTCTTGTGTTCGGCCGAGAAGGATGATATATTGAGGGGACCGGTTATTTTGAAAAATCGTCTTATCTGCAAGTTTGATCATGCAAATTTCGGTTAGATTCGACCTCGACCAGGTGTCGGTCGGTCTTGAACTTCAGCCGAATTCGATACGAAATGAGACGACAAAAGTGGGAATATACATCATTTATTTATAAGGATAGATAAACAATATATAAAGGTTAAAAGTAAAACAGTTTTAAAAATAATGGCTTATTTAGTGTTTTAGTCTTCCACACATACAAAGTTAACAAAATAAATCTGAAATATACAAAATTAATAAATTCAGTGTATATCAGATAGGCCTACGTATATATAATATAATATATAACATTACATTTTGTTGTTAAGCTACATGTATGCATATAATCTATATTTATCCCTAAACACTAGTTACTAATTAATATTGACTGTTTAGAGCGACCATTGTATAATAAACACATCAAACCAATGAGAAGCTAACTCAATCAGGACAGTGCCCGTTTTACGGACGCCCATTTTACAACAACAACCATAACACTAACGAAGTTTCTGTTGCGTTATGTTTATGTATCGGAGTGTGTTACAGAATGGCGCCACTTTTATCTCTAAAGTGCATGAAAGCACTATCATGAAGAGTAGATATCTATCACGTATCACATCAAAATGGCGAACATATTGAAGCGGTAACTCTTTGGTTACGGTGCATATCGATTCAACAAAAAATTGAATCCGACGTTACAGCTCTTGTCTTCCCTATACACGATTATGTTAACTTTTTTTTTTCGCTATATACGCTAATAATTTACAACTGTCTTTCATGATATGTCTTCTTTTAATGTATATCTTTAAAAAATACATTTTAAGATTATGTTGTATATCAAATACGATTTTATTCATTCATTTTACATTTAACACTACTTAATTATTGGACAGGACAGCTGAAGTCACATTCATGATATGTGTGCAGTTTCGATAGATATGTATGAATTTCTAACGCTATCCACTATCAGTTGTGTATAAATCAATTGATTGTAATTACACTTTATGCACGGTTATTACACGATATGTATCTAACGGTACTGCCATTGGTAAAACCACCGGAGTGATTCCAGCGTGGCAACGGTTTCACAGGCCGAACAACTACTTGCTAGACGGTGCTCTGCAAAGAAAAACATGTAACAACGGTCAACGAATCTAACACTTATAAGCTCAAACACACCCAACGGTTGCCCAAAACAACAAAACATTAGACTTGCTTTTTGTCTGGCTCACGCAAAACTACACCGTCTCTCTTTCCCTGACGAGGAACTCTCTTTACACGTCTAAAATGAAATACTCGTAAAATGCCATAGGCGGCGCCATCGTTACCCCATCTTACTCATATTAAATAGGTAAGTCTCACTTTATTCTACGGTATTAAGCTATCATAAGACTGCATTTGTATCTCCTATTAGGTTTGTAAGGCTTACAGCGACAAGAGAGTGTGTAAATAGTGCAAAGTATATAAAATTGTTCGACATTCAACTCGTCCAGTCTTAAAATTTGCGAAACCAGGTTCGGTGCAGGATAACGACAATGTCGACGCCTATGCTCGGCTAATTTTAACTTGATATGTATTCACAGCAGCAGCTCATTTCAGCTGTTTCCAGCCCTTTGTGTATGCGCGGTATAAATAGCTATACTATATAAAGGTATAAGTAGTATATAGTTAATATAGGCACTAATCTAATACAGGCATAAGAATGACAGGGTGGCAAGCCCGCTACCACTAATAATTGTATCAGAGCCCCGGAACTAAAACTGTCAGGAGATGCCTCCTATTGTACTTTAAATGATTTGTGCCACACACACACACACACCAATATCCTGTTATTAACGAACGGTGCCGTAGAATAGAATAGAACGAGGTGTGTTTGTGTGTTTTTCCTAGTTTTGGGTGGTCGCTATTTTTGTTCGTTTTGCGGTAGTCCCAGCGCTGAAATCTGAAAATTGAAGCCCGACAAGTGAGCAACCAGCATTGCAGAGCGACAGAAGCTGGCGACAGATTTTAGAATTTATTGTACGGTTAAATTGACAAGCGTGGTGTTGGACAGATACTTGCAACGACCATGGTAGAAACGTATGCACACTTCACACGAACAACTAACGAAGGTAATAAGGACGGGATGGTCCTTATTACGACTTGACAGCGAATTTACTACTATAAAGCTGTGATCTTGTTGAGAAACCGAGTTGCGGAAAAAATCAACGTTACATCATACTCTTACACGTACTCTTAAATATACACCTACTATATTGTAAATACGCTAGCGTAGTGGTCTAATATTCAAAAATTATACCTTTCAATTTTGACTTTGTGTAAATGATATGTATCGATTGGTGAGAGAGTTCGGGCTCGAAACAAACTGGCAGGTTTCAAGGTATAACGTTTGAAACGTGTCATATAAAATGTACAATATGTTTAACAAAATTAGCTCTTATATACAATTTGGCTCATACTAAAAGGATGAAAATAATAGTTTATATATCACGAATTTTCATTAGACATTAATATTCCCTACACATTTTTACATAGTCCTAACGATTTTTTTTTGTATAGCAGAAGCATGCGCGACGCAAGTGTAGCATGATACCCTACACCTAACATAAGATTGGTTTCTTAACATTATTATTAAGATCGATAAATATGATTGTCGATGACTGTGTATAAATGCAAGAGAGTTGTATTTTATACAGAGTCAAATGCGTACAGTCGCCACGAGCATGCTGACATACATTTTTAACATATGCTAGTTTAACATTGTCTCTTATTTCACAAAGCTTAATTTCTTGTCTCATTAAGTCGCGCGTCACACCTGACAATACTCGAAATACGCGAAATTATCAGTTCATTCTGTTGGTGACATCGGCAAAATGAGGGTTCGTTATATCACGTCTATTATATATTTTTTCCAGGGTATGCCTGACAGTACAAATGACTGAGTTCATTTATCAAAAGCTTCAGTGATTGTTTTATTCTCTGGTACAGACTGGTTCAACCTGTCCGATCCTCAAAGCTCTATTAACCTTCTGACGATTCAATTAAACCGATAAAGTAAAATATTCTCGTGCCGTGTATGTAGAAATTACGGGTTTTGATTTCTTTCCGTCACTTTATGATCCTAAATAATCCGCTTCTAACAGTTTCCTCTCGATCAAGCACTCGAGTGAGCTAATGGAATTTTCCACAGAATTAACGGGACCATTATGTACAAAATATATAAAGTATACTAATTGGTATTTAGGATTATAAAGCGATTGTTAACTTAACAAACTGAATTATGTCGTTAACGTCGTCGTCTGATGGAGACGCCCGAGTTTACATAAGTAATTCTAATTATCATTTACTTCCAATTCTCTACGTCTGTGTCTGAAGCTTTGCAACTAAGTAGGCCTACATTTGCTTACATATAAGAGATACTTATCTACAATGCGCTTAGAGCTAGCATCAAATGGATGAGAATTTCGAGCAGGGTGCGCGTAGACGCTCTTCCCGATGAAGATCCCATTTTGCTTAAGTAAGTGTTGACGCAGGGCGGCTCCGCCGAATCTAAAACAGAAACAAGAACTTAATGTTACGTCAACATTCTTACACGGTTTCTATTTTCCTATTACCATAATGTGATTAGAAACTTGCATAATTGGCTTAGCGAAGGGGTGGGTCGGTGTGCGTTCTGAAATGTCGTGTCGCGACGCACTTTCACAAACAGACACCGATCCACTTCCTATTTTTCTAATCTACCGACCAGTTTGCAACTTTTCGCCCTTTTGCAAACTTTTTTTTAAACTTTACAAATGGGTAATCGATTATCCGGTACACACGGTTGCCTTAATTTGCATTAAGCGAGGGTGCATGCTCTTTACGCTTTTGTGTGCCACAATAGTTTTGAATCAGTTTAATTGATTTATTAAATTAGTTTAATGAAGTCTTTGGAAAGTGCTGAAATAATGAACGCGGTTGCGAAATGCAGTCTCGGAAAATCGCATAAAAATACAATACAAAATACAGGTAACAATGGGCCGTATGATTTCCCTTTCATTAAAGTTAAAGAACGTCGTTAAATTGTTTTGTCTCTGTCTAACATAGTGCTTGGCATATACTCTCACTTTGTCTAACCAATTATTTAGCTAATGAAAGGATTAACGAATGGGAAATCATACGGCCCATTGTTTGTTGTAGAAACAACTTTTTTTAAATCAAAGGTTTGCAAACAATCTGTTTTTCTAGTCCTTTTTGACGCTTTCTTTATTAATGTTTGAAATGTATAATACTGTTTTTGGTAGAAGTGGCTGAATATTATTATCCGCAATTACTCGAATTTTTTGGGGTGAAATTATTAATATGTAGATACTATAATAGTACTTCAATAAATTATCACGAGTGATCATGATCCCGGATCCCGGTGGAAAATGCAACCCACAATACACTTGCAAAGTTAGCGTGAATATTTGTTTTTTGATTCAAAAAACATAAAACATAGTTAGCTGTGCAGTTTCATAAATTTAGACATAAACGTCATTCGCTTGGTTAAATGAAATTGTGAAAAAACGAAGTGTTTTTGGGAAAATGTTTATTGTCTGCATAAACGCGCAACCGCAGAAGCATTTTTATTTCATTCGTTATAAATCAGAATCATGTCTGTTCTCATCTCTGTTCTCATCGTTTGAATACATTTTAATCATCGTATTTTAACTTTTTCGTAAATGTCAGGCGTGACAAATAAAAGTATTGGAAGCAAAGCCATCATGGATTCATAATTTCATTTTAAAACAATACGATATTTAAAATAACCACGTTAACTTTAGAAATGTATTGTGGGTTGCATTTTCAATTCCACTGGGATCGTTATCACTCGTAAAATACCCTGTATTATAAATATTTTGTTGTTCTTTTCGAATTTATATCATACCCCGTTATATAAAAGTTCCTCCAAATTAAAGTATTACCCAGATTTATTATATTAATTTTACGCCCAAGCTCTTCGCAAAAAATTTTCATAAACGAATATTTCTTTTTTCCTCTGGTCGACTGGTCGATATTTGTAGCTCTATTCCCTCATCATTAACTCTTATTACATCTAACAGTTGGTCTAGAGACCTGATTTATAATATAAAATTACGTGTTTCAAAGGTGCAACCCAATTAAAATTCACGGAAAAGATTAACGAAACTTTTCCCTCTAGTTGACGGCCACTTACATTTTTAATTTTTTCTTTAACAAATTTCTTTACGCTCCATAATCATAATTTGAATTTTTGTTAGCAATATGGTGATTAAACTGTCGTTTCAGTTGTACCAACTTGTATCGTCGCCTTCAGTTACTGTTTAAGATTATAGGGATATTTATTGTTTAACCAACTTAAATCAACAGGTGGTGGACCTTTGGAATCTGAACAGGCTATAAATCTACAGACTTTATTAATTTATTTATGAACAATTTAGAAGAACTTTTCTGGATATTCGAGAAAAGTTATTTATGCTATAGGATTCGGCAAAATGCATTAAACTTGAATGCATCAATTGAACGCCCAAAAGGTGGCTGATTATTGCAAGTGAGAAGTGATATGCCATTATGTTTGATATCATTTGTTTGTTGTCTAATTCTTGATAATAAATGCTATTTTAACACGCTTCCTGGTCTAACAGTAGTACAATCGTTGATTTTTTTTCTAGAAGATTCACAACTCAAAAATATGCAGTGTACAATATACACTTATAATTCCATATTTTGATAAAACTATCAGTACCTAATGCAGGGTATTTCACTAGTGATAATGAGCCCGGCGGAATTGAAAATGCAACCCACAATACATTTCCAAAGTGAACTTGACTATTTTTAATATCGTATTGTTTTAAAATGAATCCATGATGGCTTTGCATCCAATAATTTTATTTATCACAACTAACATTTACGAAAAAGTTAAAATACGACGATTAAAATATATTCGAACATGAGAAAACAGTTATGATCCTGATTTATGGCGAATGCTATAAAAATGGTTCTGCCGTTGCGCGTTTATGCAGACAATAAACATTTTTTTCAAAAACTTTTGGTTTTTTCAAAATTTCATTTAACCAAGCGAATGACCTTTATGTCAAAATTTACGAAACTGCCCAGCTAACAGTGTTTTATGTTTTTTAAATAAAAAAAAACTCTGCAAATGTATTGTGGGTTGCATTTTCAATTCCGTCGGGTTCATTATCACTCGTGAAAAACCCTGTATATGTATATGCATCAAAGCATTTGGTAAGTATATTTGAAAGGCTTTCCCAATAGTTTTTTCAAAAAATGTCTAACCTTAAAAGAATTTAAAATATGTATCTACATAAAAAGCCTATTATTCTTGAGGAACTTTGCTTACTTTTCCGAAATTGACAACCAAAAAACCATCGAAAAGTATCTTAAGGAAAAAAGTTTTGTATACATTGACGTTTGATGAAGAAGCAAAAAATGTTAATATTTTTATTTTGCGTAGCAGCTTCCAATTGTGCAGTTTTGACGAACAGAATTGGTCCTGACAGGCCCTGCACGACCTACATCGCCCTCGTGGTAAAATCAACACCTTGGGTGGCCTCGAGGTCCCCCAGCAGCGGTTAACACTGGCGATTAATTTGCGGCATTCTCGTATGTAAATCTCGTTCCCCACGTTATTAGGCAACAAAAAACGGAACACGTTTAAAAAAGCGAAGGGACAAGGATAATGATCCGGACGGTCCTGGATGCATCCGCCATCTAACGAAGAACCCGACAAAGGGTCAATTGGATCAAAAAAAAGTTATAAATTGAAACTCTTGCTTTGGTTGACAACAAATTGGTTTGGTTCGGTGTATGTTTTTGTGTCACCAGGATACAAGAGGTAAAAGCGTCGGCGGCTATAAAATCAGTCGGGACCGGGGTTGTTTCAGAAGGCAGTAATATTTCGAGTCAGTCCCGTGCATGCACACAGCACCATCGATCTAATCCTCCTCTGGGAATACGGCTTACATTTCTTACGAAGGAAACGGGCTGAGACTCCTGCCGGATATATCCGCATGCACAACATCGACACGTGAGCAGTTTTCGAAAACACTTGTTTTCGAAAAGAGGGAACTTTAACGAAATTCTTATGTCGTGTCGAATATGAAAATTATATGAGACGTACGGGCGACGTTTACTTTTTTTTATTTTCAATTGGATCAGACGGTCCGACGTGGATTTAGATTAGGACTCACCGGGGAGTCCCACGCATTCATTTCTCTATGACGAGGAAAAATTTCGCTTTGGAGGGATGCGAATAACGCAATTTTATTAAACGGATTTCCGAACGTGTGACAATTCAAACTTTTTCAACATAAATTGCACATTTTTAAATAAACTTACATAACGTAAAAATATTTACGAATTTGCTAGACTCTTCTTTATTCCGTAATTTCCAATATTATTTGCCCCATAAGTATCTAGTTGGTTTTTTATTTACTGAAAAAAAAAATCAAACAGTACTATGACCATAATATTTGAAATTAAAAACTCCAGCATGTCACTACCATTTTCAGTTATGTACTGCATGAATATTATATGTTAATAAATTGAAATCGAATTGAAATTTTGACATCTTTCAAAAATGCCACTTAAAGCAGCAGAGAACCGTCAGAGACAAAAGTACACATCACGTGGTGTCCAGCGTAACTGACTATCACGTAAATCAGAGGACCGCCCATGTACTTCTCGATTTCAACGTACTCTACATTACGTGAATTATGAGCAGTTTTATTAAGTAGGCCAGACGTTTCGAACAGTATAAACTATGTATGCATTTCAAAATATGTGACACTAGTAGCCAATATTTATGTACCAGTGGAATATTCGATGACAATTGCACTAGTGCATGAATATTTTTATTTGCTGTTCATTGCTTGTCATGGGCTGAAATTTAATTGCAGCTATTGTATAAAATATTTTCAAGGAAATGGTCATTGTGAGCGAGGTCCATCCCCTTCCCATTTTTGAATTATTTTATAGACTTCCGTGTCACGCTCATCAGAAAATGTTCCGATACATTTTTTCTCAGTTGATACAGGACTATCACCTTTCACATCCTGATAAATTATATCCCACTCAAGTCGTGTAAATTTGATGTGCAGAAGTATACAAGGACTCGTTTGAGCACTCGGCAATAGTTTAATTTAGCAAAAGTGAAATTTCTCGTTGAAATACATTTTAACAAGGTGAATGAAGCTTTGAAATAATACAGATCTTAATTTTCTGTCGTATAAAATTTTATCACTGTTTTCAAACAATTCCTCATCCAAACAGAAACTAATTTTAAAACTCCTTAAAGTAAAACTCATTATTGCAGCGAGATAACAACTTTTATAATTTGATCAAAATCTATTATCTGATATATCAACTGAAAGCCATTAGCTTCTATTGTAGAAATAATTTAACGTTTCATTTTATGTAATAATAATGATTAAGTGCGGAAACTAGAAAGAAATTCGATTAAATTCCGTCTAAACTTTGCTATTTTTGCAGGACAATATGGTATTGCTCTTTAAACAGATAGCCTAATACACAGAAAGAAGATAGAGCTTTCTTTTATCAGTTGGCACAGATAATTTAATTCTTTTTCAATCTACTCCAACTTCAGAGGTGTGAAGAAGATATTAATTTTTTTTATTGCTTGCCGTTTACTTTATAGTACAACAATCTTGATCTAAATTTTAAACCAGAGAGAATTTGACAATAGGACTTGACTGTTTTTTGTCAAGAATAAACAATAAAATAGAAAATATGCGTCATCAGATTAAATGTGTAGTGTAATGTTTATGTGAATTATTTTGTAGGAAATGTTGATTTCGGTCGGCGAACGGGAATATCGTTTTGTTTTGAAATACAATCGATGTGAATTTTTTTGTAGTTATTGTAGAGCTTTTGCGAGTTTGAAAAGTTCTCTAATTAAAAATTATGAATAGAACTGTAAATGTTTGGTAGATGTCGGGCCTTCGAAAGCTAATCATGGAAGCGGTTCATTTGCCTATTTACCCTTTTATTTATCAGATTTTTACGCATGCATGTGTAAAATAATCACACAGAGAGACTAAACGTTGGGTTTCAGAATGAGAGGTGTGCAACGAATCGTGAATATTTTTGCTGCTCAGATTATAATTCGAAGCTTTGATATGTGAGCGGGTTTAGATTCCTCCCTTCTCTGTTGCTCATTTCATCCCGATCTAAACACTTAAATATGTACATACATCTTGGTGTATGTATCAACGTGTCGGGACACACGAGCAGCTCAAATCTACAAAATTAAACAGTGCAAATCGATGCCATTAATTATTAATGGATCTCAGTCGTACAGAAATTAATCCGGGAATATTAGTGCTTATTTGCATTTGCGATCAATGATTCATTTAGAGAAACACAGCCACCAGAGTACCGAAACATTGCAACATTACCTGGATTATCTCGAAGTTTCGGCAGGAAATCGTTCCAGAAAGCGCAGGCCGTTGCTCGAGGACCTTTCCCAATTCCGTTTTTGTCGGCATTGAAAATAAAATACTGTGGCTGATCTTTTGTGTACAATGGCCAATTCACATCATCTGTGACAGGTTTCCTGCAAAAAAAAAATATCTCGTGAGTCCTTTTTTGTTGACCTCGCAGCTATTATTAAATCGTTACGTCAGAAGACAAATCGTGGGCGTAAACATATTGGAAAATGAGTAAAAGGAAAATATGCGATAATACGTGGGAAATTTATGTCAGGGTCGAGTTTTATTTCATTCGAGGAGTCAGGATGCATTCTTGGGGCGATGGAGTAATTGATTTCGTAACAACAACGCGGTGCATAAGTGTCTCGGCAGGAACTCTTTCGAACTTCGCACTCACAAGCAAATTTCAAAAGATTCAAACTTAAACTAGGTGCACAAAAAGTAATGCACGTTTTGGCAAAATAAATACCGATCAATATGAAAAGCACAAAAATTAGTTATCATCTATTAAATTGTTTCGGTTCTACTTCTTGGTTTTTTCAAGCTAGAGGCAAGAGGTGGTGTTGAAATATACATTTTCAAACCTAATAACACCCAGTCGGTATAATACCTGGGCTCAAAAAAGAAAAATAAAGAAACTCCAACAGAGATATACTCCGTACGGTGATAGATTGCACGTTTTTAAATTCTAGTTCCAAAACATAAAGCAGTGAAAAATACTAAACTCTCCATCTCAATTGTTTTACGTTATGTAGAAAACCGTTGTATCCCTGCAGATTAATTCCCGCCAAATCAGTTTCTGTGTCTGTCTTCTGTCAAAAAACGTGCAATCTATCAGAGTACGGAGTATATTTTCGAAAAAATCAACACAATTTTGAGCTGGATTTTTTAAATTTTCTGACAGTGAAAATTGTTACTAAAAAAAAATTATCACAAATTTATTCCTTGTCTATAAATTGTTATCTTGTTGGTAATTTTTCATTACGACAACTGTCATCATAAAATTTGTTACTGTTGAGCTTTAATTAATTAATGCTAAAATTTTCTAACGAACCAACACAATTTAGGCCAGATACGTCAGTTGATATTTACAATTTATCACGGAACGATCAATTTGGTCTACTTTGTTTTACAAGTTAATTCACGAAAGCCAATGAAAATTTGAATTCGGTGATTTATTTAAGAAATTCAGTCCTGTAATGATACTTACAGAATGTCCAGTTTTTTGCATACTTATGTAGGTAAGTCACTCTGAACACATAAAAATATGTATGCTCATCCTATTTCTCTTTTTGTTCTTTTTTTTTCAAAATAATTTTCATCTCATTAATGACAATGGAATACTTTTCTTTTATTACTAAAGCATTACATGTGCTCCAAGAATTCAGTTTATAAGTAAAAGACAAAAATAAACAATAATTGTTGATCACTAAAAATTTTTCGGGAGCAAAGATCTCTACTATCTCCCTTTCATCGGATCTCTCCCTATCTTTCCCGAATCTCCTTGTATCTTCCCTGGATCTCCCCTCCTGTATCTCCCTGGATCTCCCACTGCATCTCACCTAGAGCTCATATTCGTGGGGTTCGTAACCGCCCCTTTGTTGTTGTATAGTAATGGTAATAATACCTCAGCAACTGTCAAACTATGTCATTTTTTAACTGTCTTTGTTTAAATAATGAAACTTTTGAATTCTGAATGTCTAAAAAAAATCAACTAAGTAACAGCTTAAATGTGGTGTTTTGATAAATTGTCCAAAATGACTCCTAGATCCTAGATGTCTTTATAACCAGTTGCATTGTCCATTGGCTCTTTCTCTAATTCAGCAATCCTTACAGCTGGTTCGCACCCAAGACTAACACATAAGTTAATTAATAAATTTTACCACTCATACGCCAAAATAAATAAGATAAAAAGATATTTTGATCGATCACGTGAAAGCTATCGACTAGGAGAATTTCGTTACTATTTGCCAAGTATCATTGGTGATAGTACCTATTTTACAGCGTGATCAACAATGACTGAGTCTGTTGGCATTGAAACAATTGAAAAATATTGGTGTTTTTCTGTTTCGTAATTGGCACTGACCGGATGTTTTAACTTGACACGACATTAAAAAAAGGTTATGTCGGATATGTTTATGCTATTACAAAAATGACCCTTTGATGGTAAACGTCAAATTCTCCTGTCAACTCTGTCAAAGCAGACAACCGGAAATGCGTTTAGATTACAGTGGTACCAAAATCATTCAAATTTTAATTGTTACCAACAGATTCAGTCATTCTTGATCACGTTGTAGTTAGCTATGGAATTTTTTCTAAATTTTCCTGCACCGCTCTACTCTTTTTGAAGTGACCTTGAAGTTCTGTCAATAAATGTCATCAATCAAATTGACAATTATTACAATTTATTGAATTGAATTCACAAACGATTCAAATGTATACAATGAAATAAAACACTTTCATTATTGAGCCGTATTTCCGATCTCATCCCTTCGTAATAAATCACATTTGGAATTTTGATGTATTAGGCATTCACGATCTTTTTGGGACCGAGTTGGCTATGACGATCTAGTGATTTTGTTGGCAGTACTTCGGTGATAACTATATTCCCTAAAGGAAATTGACACTTTTTGTGTTAGGTTAGGTTGTTTTCAAATTAAAGTTATATTATCTGAATAGGTAGGTACATTTTTGCCGGATCTCTTAAATCTGGTCTATTCTTTTTAAATTGGAAGTAACATCGTTTAATGGAAATTTTTTGTCGTAACAAAATTATTTTGGCAATTTTCACTTTTCCTTTAGCCAAAATTAATTATTTTTACACACTTAATACATCATTTACTTTCTTACGAATATTATAATAATAAATCTGGCAATACGGTGGCAAGAAAATGTCGAACAGACACTGACAGAAAAAAAAGTTGCATCCGTTGCATCACTGAATCAGTTAGTCCAACATGAAAAGAAAAAATCATAGTCAACTCGGTCCCAAAAAGATCGTGAATGCCTTATATATTTTAAGGTTGGGGTACTGCCTGTAGAATGACACATTGTATTTTTACAAGGGTAATACAAACGTAACTAGATGAAGATTTCTATTTGCACAACGCACAAGCCTTTTCAATTCTTGCTGAAACAATCCGAGTTTTGTTGTTTATGAAGTGTTCTGAGACATGTCCACATCCCTCTATTGTCTAACATACAAAATATTTCCAAGAAACTTAATGATTTTTTATTATTTTTGTTCGAATGGAAGAGTTTATAAATAATAATTGTTTTACTCTAGATATGAAGTGTCCAGTTTGATAACTTTTTAGATCCACTGTAACTTATTTTGTAGAAAATACAAAAACTTATATCGTGCGTTCAAATGAAAACCTGGGCTGAGTAAGCGTTGGAAAAAGTAAACCACTTGGAGCAATGTAAAGTTTGAATTTCCCTCCGTTTGACACGAATGACATTTGTTTATGTTTAATTGGCACATAATTGAACATGCTTGTTTTTAGGAAAAGATGCCCTTAGATATTTACTTCGAAAATAGGAAAAACGTTAGTTATTCTATTTTTAATATAAAATATTGCAAAGAAAGAAAAAACACAGAAATATTATTTCTTTATAAACTTTAGGTTAACTGTCAACATGGTCTAATTACAACAGTCAATTTACACTTTTAAAAAGCAAAACAATTGACGGTTTCCAACGCCTTCTCGGCCCGGCATTCAAATGAACGCCAGATATTTAAAATGTTCATACTGATATAAATATTTTGGATTCAAAGAGTAAAGGATGTAAAGAGATATAAAGAATGTAAAGAGATGCAAATAAAGTGTTTACTCGTAAACAATACATAAAACAACACTTAATGGAAATTAATATAAAATATATAAATTTGGAGACTTGAGACTTGCACTGTAATAAAACAGACAACATGAATAAATTCTAAATAATAAAACAACAAGCTATTCAATGAAATTTAAATTGATAATCTTCTT